>NC_081292.1:90900000-91525000 GCF_030435805.1 Mustela lutreola | reverse complement strand
GATTATTGTTAATGTGGGGTTAAGGTTAGGGTTAGAGGTAGGTGGAGGGTTAGACCGAGTTAAGGTCAGTGTCAGGGTTAATGTTAGGGGTTAGTTTTAGGGTTAGGTTAGGTTTAGTTAGCGTTAGGTTTCGGGTCAGGGCCCGTGTTAGTGTCATGGTCAGGGATACGTTTAGGGTTAGAGTTAGGGTCAGGCTCACAGTCAGGGTCACTGTTAGTGTTAGGGTCGTGATCAGGGTCACTGTTAGGGTCAGGGTTAGGTTTATGGTCTTTGCCTGGGTCAGGGTCAGGGTGAAGTGTAGCGCCAGTGTCAGCATTACGATCAGGATCAGGTTTGGTTTAAAGTCCTCATTCGGGTCAGCGACAGGGTTATGTAGTGGTCAGTGTTAGGGTCATGGTTAGGTTTAGGGTCAGGGCCAGGTTCAGGTTTAGGGTCAGGGTCTGGTATAGGCAAAGATCATGGTTAGGGTTATGAGCATAATCAGGTATAGGTTCAGGGTTATTGTTAAAGTTTAGGGTTAGTGTTAGTGTTAGCGTTTGGTTGTCGGTTAGGGTTAGAACTTGTTAGGATCAGGGTCCGTGGTAGGGTTAGGGGTTACTCTGAGGGTTAGGTCAGCGATAGGATTCGGGGGAGGGCCCGTGTTAGTGTCAGGTTCAGGGTTACATTTAGGGTTAGAGTTAAGGTAAGGCTCACAGTCCGGGTCAGGTTTAGTGTTCAGGTCAGTGTCAGGCTCACAGTTGGGTCAGGGTTAGTGTTAGGGTCGTGTTCAGGTGAAGGTCATGGCCAGGGTTAGGTTTAGCGTCAGGCTTTGGTTTAGGGTTCATGTTCGTTTCAGTGTCACAGTTAGGTTTTGGCGGTAGGGTTTGGGATTGGGGTTAGGGTTAGTGTTAGAAGTAAGGTTATAATTAGGGTTAGGGTTAGACAGCGTAAGGTTAGGGTTAGGGATTGGTTTATTGTAGGGGTTAGTGTTTGGGTCAGGGTCAGCATTAGGTTTATGTTCACGGTCGGTATTAGGGTCATGGTTAGAGTTACCTTTAGGTTTAGGGTTAGGGTCAGGCTCATAGTCACGGTCAGGGTTAGGGTTAGGGTCAGGTTTAGGTCAGCGTCAGGTTTAGGATTAGGGTCAGGTTCAGGGTCATGGTTAGTTCTGAGTCTTGGTTACAGTAATATCAACGTTAGGTTTAGGTTCAGGGTCCACATCAGGGTGAGTGTCAGGCTTAGGTTTAGGTTTAGGGTTCAGGTCAGGATCACAGACAGGGTCAGGGTCAGGGTCAGGGTTTGGGATAGGGTTTGGGGCAGGCTCACAGTCAGTGTCAGGGTCAGGGTTCATGGTTACTGTTAGGGTTAGCCCCGCTCCTGGGTCATGGACCCATCTGTTCAGGGTCTCAGGATAAACCCTGGGCAGAAGGGTGTAGACCCTCCACCCGATCCCACTTAACCATCCTTAAACTGGGGTGTGAACATAACTTGCCCACCAGACATCTAAACCCTCATCAGCCTCATCCTGCTTGGGGCATCTCCACCCACGATGGCATGGCCAGGTCCTCTTTACACACAGACACACAGACACCCAGAGGCACACACACACACACACACACACACACACACATACACACAGAGGAATACTATGCAGCCATCAAAAATGAAATCTTGCTCTTTGCAATGACCTGGATGGAACTAGAGGGTATTATGCTAAGTGAAGTAAGTCAATCAGAGAAAGGCAATTATCATATGATCTGTCTGATATGAGGAATTTGCAAGGCAGGGTAGGGGGACATGGGAGGTAGGAGGGATAAAATGAATCAAGATGGGATGGGGGGAGAGAAACCATAATAGACTTAATCTCACAAAACAAACCGAGGTTTACGGGGATGGAGGGTTTATGGAGAGGTTGGCTGGGTTATGAACATTGGGGAGGTTATGTGATACGGTGAGTTCTGTGAAATGTGTAACACAGATGAATCACAGACCTGCACCTTTGGGGCAAATAATACATTATATGTTAATTTTAAAAATTTCTCCTGTGCTTCTGCAGTCTGGAGGAGGATGGGCACACATATAAACCCATATAGTGACTAGTCCACCTGACACCAATAGGACCAATCAGAGTCTCCCTGGGATTGATATGTAAATGACAGGAAGACAAGGTTCTCTCTTTAGGCGAGTGACTGGCCTTGCTGGATGGGATTCAGGAGCTGGCCATGGCCATCTTCCTGGACACTTGAAGAGTCTGACCAGAGAAGAAAGCAGCCATATGGAGACAAGTAAACATGAGACATGGACAAATAGAAAACTGTTTTGCCGGTTTCCAGTCCCTGTTCTTGATTCTGAAATTTTAGTTCTGCAGCTCTTCTTTTGATTTAAAAAAAAGTTTTTTTAAATTTATCTGACAGAGATCACTAGTAGGCAGAGAGGCAAGCAGAGAGAGAGGAGGAAGCAGGCTCCCTGCAGAGCAGAGAGCCCAATGTGGGGCTCGATCCTAGGACCCTGGGATCATGACCTGAGCCGAATGCAGAGGCTTAACCCACTGAGCCACCCAGGTGCCCCATCTTCTTTTGGATTTTTATGAACTTCTGTGGTATCCATACCTACAGGATCCTGGACATTCCTTTGTTTTTTGTTTGTTTGCTTGCTTTTCCCTTTTGGTTCCTCCAGTTTTCTTTGGATTGCTGCCACTTGCAAGCAAAGGGTCTTGTAAAAATACCACACCAAGGAAATTCACACGTCCTTAGGAGCTATTGAGTAAGTTCCTGTAGGGGAAGGACACAGTGAGATGCACATTTTAGAGTGATCATCTTTGAATAAGTTTAGAGGATGAATTGGTGTGAGGAGGGGAGGGAAAGGGGCATATTCCTGAAGATGAGATGACAGGTTGGAAGGCCGTTATGGTCATTCTGTCAAAGTATGGTGAGTGCCTGAAACAGAAGAGAAAAGGGGGAAAGATTAAACTTACACAAGGTGAGAAGACTAATGAGACTTTATGAAATCTGAGTTTGTGAAATAGGAGATTGCTAGGCTTTTAGCACACTTACTTTGTGATCTAATCTTCAAAAATATTTAAATATCTCTGGTGGTGACAACACCATCATCCTTCCAGTGATTAAGAACTCTGAAATCTTAATCTGGCCTGGGCTGTAGAATGTCAGCTGCGGCTTGAGCACAACGAAAAGCCATCGAAGGGTTTTACACTGGTGGGTGGAGGGTGGTCACGGGATTCCTTTTGCATTTTTAAAATGTCATTTTTGGCTGCTGTGTAAAGAATGGATAGAGAAAAGGCAAAAATAGTAACAAATCATTCTCCAATATTTATGGAACATCTACTATGTGTCAGGTACTGTTCTAAACCCTAAAGACAGAATAGTTAACAAGAGACAAAATAAATTTGATGTCCTCTTGGAGTTTTCATTTTAGTTGTTGAGTGAGAAATGAAGCAAATAAATATACATACATATCAGGGGTTGATGTGGGGTAGGAAGGAAACTAAGCTGAGTGAGTGGACATGGGGTGTGGGGTTTAGGGGAGCAGGTTGGAATTTTCTATGGGACTGTGTCAGGGAAGTCTCCCTCATTTGAGGAAAGACTTGGAGGAAATTAAGGAACGAGCAGTTGTGCTGTTTGGAGAAGAGCATCCCACACAAAGCAAACAGTAAGCCCAAGGTGGGAGCACATCTGGTGTGTTTAAAGAATGACACAGCGACCAATAATGCTGGGCAAAAAATGAGCAAGACGGCAAGTGGTAGTGAAAGAGCCTGGAGCCGCACCCAAGAATCAAACAGCACGCCTCCACTAGATGCAAACTGCAAGAGGTTTATTGGTTACACAGGCGCCTGCGGATGCATCAGCCTTTGTGGTCTGAGCGCGCCAGGCCAAGATGGGGAGCAGATTATATAGGAAGGGTTGGGGTAGCGGGAAGCAAGCTTACAGAAGCAGATGCATGGTTACAGGGATCTGATTGGTTAATTAGTCAGGCGTTGGGTTTAAGGCAAGGACACAGCCGTTTGTTCTGGCGGGCCTTGCCTCAGCACTCTGGAAATTCCCAGGTACACTCTATTCCTCATTTGTCTTTTCTTTTGACAGACCGGGTGATCACAGACAATAGACATCCTGGTATGTGTTTCCATCTGGCTATGGGGACAATCAAGCCTTCAGCAAGGGGAGAGGGGGTGCTGTGGGGACTTCAGGTTATTTAAACAAGCCTTTAGCAAGGGGAGAGGGGTCTTTCATTCCCCCCTTTTTCTTTATCATGGATAGAATCCTATATACATTCGCTTTGTTTATCAAGTAAGTCAGTTTGAGAGCCGGTTTGTTTAATTAGTTGATATTGCTGTGTCAGTACCATTGTCTGGATTACTGACAAGCGATCTTTTACAAACTGTACGAGTTTATTTAAGATACAAGGGCCGATTGAAAATTGGGCTATTGATAAAGTAACTTCTTTGTTGTAATCTCAAGGACATTTGCAAACCAAGGGAGGCTCCTATCTTGCAGGATTGTGATCTTAGCAAGTCAACTATTTATCATTTTATGGCAGTCAGGGGTGCCTGAGGAATGCTACACATATGGAGGGGAGCGGGTGAAGGGGGGATGCAAGGCGCCAGCTTTTAAAGACCCTTAAATTTTTAAGGTGGTTGAAGGTGGAAGGTCTCATCTTCTATAACTTCTTCGTGCTGAATAGGGGCGTAGAGCTGTCCCTACCTACTGGGGCTAATATTGATCAGGGTAGGAATGTATAAGGGAGTTTCAAAAGGTGGAGGCAGCTGAATCCAGCGCTGACAGTGAAGAGGTGTTCTTGCGCGCGACAAGGATCGTCTGTCGTGGTGTAGTCATTGTAGCAATGGAGTCTCGACACCAAGTAGAGAAACATGGAACAAAGCAACATATTAAGGTTAATAAGGCGATAAGAATGAGAAGCCCAAAAAGGAGATTCGGTCATAGTCCTCCTTCAAACCAGGAACTTAACCATTTACTGAGAGAGAGAGGAGGATCTTGTAGGCCTTAATTTGGGTATTCATATCCTTTATTAGTCCTGTGACATTTCTGTGATAGTCTGGGATATACACACAACATTCTGTCTTGATAATTGCACATGTGCTACCTTGGGCTGCTGTCAGGACATCTAAGGCCATCCTATTTTGTAGGACTGCCTTGCATATCTGTGACACTTTGGTATTAAGCTGGGAGATGCTATTTAGTGAATCATTGAGTGCCTTTGTAGTATATTTATTAAGGGCTTCTTCATGCCACATGATATCCCCTAGTCCCGCAGATGGAACAAAAATGGATGCTAAGTGATCATACCATTTAAAAACAGATCGTGTCCATCTTTGTCTCAAGTAGGGGAGATTAGCTGGAGTTGTAATGGTTTTAGTAATGCGCCCATGATTCCAGGAAAATCCCCTTTTCTTCCAAATAGCTCCATGGGCATGTGGTACCAGGAAGGCATATTTGGAGTCAGTATACATGTTAATTCTTAGGCTTTGGCAATTGCAAAGTGCTAGTGAGCACTATGGCACACCTAGCTTTTCTTCTTCTTTCTATGAAAACCATTTTCATCAGAAAACCAACTGTCATTTGTAATTTTAACAGGGGCATCTTAAACCTGGCCATATAGAATAAGCTAGATTAATAATCTCTGAACATTTTTGCTCTATAGAGAAAGATGTACAGTGGTCAGGTTCAGCCATACAGGTAACTAGGTTTAAAGTTTAACAAATTTTAAGTTTTATTTCTGGCATCTCTGTTAGTGTAGCCCAGTATTTAATAAGTTGGCCTCCATCATCCATTGGTGGCCTTTGGCTACTAAGACAAATCTGGACCTGATGTGACATTATTACAGTTAGGGACTGTCCCATAGTGAGCTTTGAGGCTCTTTTATGAGGGCTGTTTTAGGTTTTGCTAAAGCATCTGTTTGCAATTGCACCTCAATGGAGGTGGCCTCTAGATAAATATGACTAAGGGATGAAACCAATAAGAAGACCTTTGAGTCATCCAACCTTAACAATATCCTAATTACAGAGGATCATTGTCAAGTGGGAGAAGGGTGCGGTATGCTGGCTTTTAGGCAATTTCATTATTCCAGTTGTTTAATCATGTGCCGTGGGGTCTGCTAATATCCCCACAAAATAATAAGATTGACTAAAGAAGCTATTGTACAAGTTCCCTGAAGTTTACCTCAAATTGTTTAGCTTAGGTAAACAAACATTTAAAGACAATCAAATCTAGAATTTAACATCCATAAAGGTGTGTTACTAAAATAGAATTTTTCTCTCTAAAATAACCCTCATTTACAGAGATAGCCAAATCAGGACTAATTCACTTGTGAAACAAGTTTAGTTTTGACAAACTTGGCCTATTATTTACATAAGCTCAGCAAGAACAATAAGTGTGATCAATAGATCTTTTAGCATCTGCTTTGCTGGAACTTTTAATAAGGAATCTCTAGGTTGAACTTTTAGTAGCCTCTCTGGGCCAGAAGCCAAGCCCTGTACTGGCCATCAGGCATGCCTGCAATACCTGTCGATTTGGGCGAATTTCTCATTGGGGAATTCCTCTTCTGAGACCGCACCTACCAAGGAGTGACATTCTTTACTCACCTGGTGAGGCTGCTGGGAACTCTGTAAGCAAGGTATCAGGCCAACAGTCCCAAGGGGCTTTATGGCTCTAGGTTTTATAAAGTCAACCTTAGTTCCTTTAAACTCTCTGGTCATATCCGAGTCTTTTTAAATATGACATTCCAGCCAAAGCCTTGGTAAAATAAACCGTGTTTCCAACTCTTTCCTGTTACAAGGAGAACAGATTCTTATTGGACTTATGTAAATGACTGACTGTCATGGAAGAATGCTTACTTACTGAGACCTTTTGGTTTCAGAGGGTTCAGATAGAGAGAAAAGCTTGAATGCGTTGAGCTCTTTTATAAATGAGCACTTTTACATCTCTATAAGTTACAGATAACTAGGAGGAAGTATCCCTAGTCTGGAAGAGCAAACATCGGAGAGAACCAGCAATGTTTAAAGTAAGACAAAACATTAAGAGATATAACATTATAATTTTTTAGTTCATTTAGTCCCGTGTTACCAAATCTAGTGAATGCAGCTTTAGTCAGTTTTGGAAATTTTTACCCATTTCAGTTTTAGGATTTTCAAGTATATCAAATATCTGTATTTGTCCTGAAAGTCCTTTATAGGAATCTCCTTGAAAATAAAGCTCATTTTATAAGAGAATTAAAACAATTATAAATGACAAAAACTCAGAATGGATATGGTTAAAGCTAAAGAGACACGGGAGTTTACAATTTAGCTGCAAGGAAATCAGGTTATTTTTGTGATACATAACATTTCCATAATTACAGTATCAAGCGATGATCTCTCAAAACATTAAAACTTTAGGAAGTGCATAGAATCTCTAGAATAGTTATAGTATTTTCCCAAATGTAATCCAAGGTTTATCATCGGTTCAGTAGTATTTCATGAGCAACTTCATATATTAAGGAAAAGCCTGAGTTAAAGATATTTTACAATTTAAATCTTGTCAACATTTGCTAAGATCTCAGAAAGTTTTGAAGCACATGCCTAAATATAATTAGGGATGTTAAACACCTGATAAAACAAAACATAGAAACTGGTTTTTCTGGGCAGGCAAAGAGGAAATCACTTACATTCCCGTAACAGGAGATCAATTAATCTAAGAAAACTTTGTCCTTTGAACAGAGAATTTTAGTCCTGTATTAATGTAATGTACTTTTAAAACCCATTTATTTAGTCTATTTTAGTCTGTTCTGACCATAGCTAAAATTCCTTTTCTGAAGATTTCCCTTTATAAATCTTTTATAACTTTCCTTTGCATTCAGGTCTTGTCCAAAGCCATTTCTTTCTAAGCAACCATCTCATTTAGGATAAATTTACCTTCCCTTACCTTCAACAAAATGTATTCCCATTCCTTAATTTTTTTTTACTTATCATCTACTTTCCTACAGAGTTTCCCTTATTTCCATCAGTCTTAGTTACACTAAGCAGAGTTTGATACTCTTAGAAACACCTTAATCTCTAGTGAAGACTAAGTATTAACCAATTGTGAACTGTTACAACAGAATTCTTCAGGTGGCAAATTTATGAATCAGTTAAGTGGCAAACAAGTTTACCAACAGATTTAAATAAAAAATAAAAAATAAAAAAAATATTTTTTAAAAGGACTTTTGTTTAAAGGACCTTAAACAAAAGTCCTTTTTAAGAGACAGTTGGCTGTTTAAACTAAAATACAACTCACTGAGAGAATCGCTGCATTATTTATTGGGGTAGAAAGGACCTGGAATGTAGAAAGACCCATTCTGTAGAGGAAAAAATAGAATCACTAACAGGTCTCAACCTTGCACAGCCAGTGGCTAGAATCCCTGGCTCATGAGACCCTGTGCTAGCAGGCCGCTAGAACCATCTCAACTATGTTAGTCTATCTTGGAAGCCAACAAGTGTTTGCACAGTTAAGAGCACGGTAACAATCAGTCACGTTATGTTATAATGATTGTCGATATCTTTAAAAGCCTTGTCAAGTTCCTTTTTGAGTAACCCTCACCCCACCCTTAGAGAAATTTATCTGTGGTTCACCTCTTTGAAATATCTACTGCTGTTCCACATTTACCATAGCCAAAAAAAAAAAAAAAAAAAAAAAAGCTTTCTATTAACAAAGTGTTCAGAAGGGGGCGCCACTGGAAACAATGAGAGTTTTCGCAGCTGGGACAACTTTGTTGCAGAAACAGCTGAAAGCAATCAGGTCAGACAGAGCCAAGGGCTGGAGGGATTTTTAAAATTACAAAAACCGAACCAAATCAAACCAAAACAAAAATCATAACCAATGGCCAAGATTTCAAGTTTGCTACTAAAGGTATGACATTCTCCTAAGACATGCGTGTGACTTGATCAATATATTTCTATATTTATATTTGAAGAAGAAGGAACTATTTGATGCAGCAAATCCACATTGATTAAAAATTACCAGATAAGGGGCTCTTGGGGGGCTCAGTGGTTTAGGCCTCTGCCTTCCGCTCAGGTCATGATTTCAGGGTCCTGGGATGGAGCCCCACATCAGGCTCTTTGCTCAGCGGGGAGCCTGCTTACCCCTTTCTCTCTGCCACCTCTCTGCCTACTTGTGATCTGTCAAATGGGTAAATAAGATCTTTAAAAAAAGAATTACTAGGTGAGAAAAACATCGAGGGTATGGGAAGGAAAATGATTTCACCTGATCTGACTAGGAAGTGGTTGAAGCCTGAATTAAAGTGCTATATAAAGAGTAAAGCCCTGGGAAATATATGGGGAAAAAATCCCTAGAAAAACAGCCATAATAACTGGCTGCTCTTTAATGATCCAGATCCTGCGGTAGGCAAAGAAGAGCTGGTTTTAGCCAGAGGATGATCTCCGTTTGTCTTCATGATCTGGCATTTCCTGCAAGCCAGGCATGGGGCTCTGCACTAGAGCTGCAAATGCTGGGGGGCCCTCACTGTCCCTTTTCTCTTCTCAGGGGGACAACCGGCATGTCCATGGTGCAGTGTGACAGGCTTTACCACAGGGAGAGAAAAGACTGCCAAGGGTAGGTTGGAGCTGGGAAAAGCCACTTAGGAACAGATTTTCAGGGGAGGTGATAGACAAGGGCAAAGCGAAGAATGAGGATGAGTGTGTCACGTTTCAAAGTGCCAGGAGGCAGCACAGTGCATTCAGGAAACTACAGCAAGTTCATGATAACCGACAGCTGATCTGGCAGCATCACCTGGGGATGGAGGCTGAGCCCCGGGGTTAACACTGGGGTGAGATGGTTTGTATACTATGCCGAGGAGGTGAGGTACTACACTGTGGGGGCACAGGGAGCTACCGGAGGATTTCAAATATCAGAATCGTAACCATAATAGAGTATTTAATTGCATCCTAGCTTTCATCAAGGGTAAGATGCACTATAGTTTATGTTCGACTAAGAAAGAGAAATGCTGTCAGTTAAACTAGGATATGTCCTCAAGTGCAAGGTAAATGCCACCTTAAGAGATATTAAAATGGGGGGGGGGGACAAATCTTAGAACAAGTAAACTGTGGTACTAGAATAATTAAGAAAGGTCGAACACTTGGATCAACAAAATAAGTGATTATTCCTTAACCATGTGCACCCAACTATATTAAGTCTTAGAACAAGAGACATTCTCATCTTGATGCCCCGCAGCTGTTAGGCCCAAGGTACAGAGGGCAGTAGCCAATGACCAGCAGGCCCCAAGTGCCATGTGCAGACTCTAAGAGCAACTGCCTTTGAGAGAGGAAACGGTTGAGAGCGGGCTTTCTGAGGTAGAGAAGTATTAGCTGGGAAAGTCGGAAAATTGACACAGAATCGGAATTGATGCCCCTACATGACAGAGTTGGTGAAACTTCCCTTCTCAGAGATCTTGAGGCTCCTCAGAAATGTATTTTTCATTTTGGACGGAACATTCAGGATAAATATGATCTGTTCGAATACCTGGTTCTCTCATCAGGACTGTTTCTTAGGCTTCACTGGTACTAGAAAAGGGTTTTGATAGACCAGGGTAAATCCTGACAAAAGCTAAGCACGGTATCGATGAAAAACTAACCACTCAGAAGAGAACAACAGATAAAAGGCCAGGCCGACCTGACCCTGCAGGATAGGTAAGGTTGGTCTGGCAACAGGGGTAGAGGGGAAGTGCCCATCTCCTGCTAGAAGAGCTAGAGAAGTCCCCTTCCCGAGAGACCACACCAGGAGAGGAGAGCAGTAGGTGCTGATGATGAAGAATATTTTAATCAGCAGAGAAGGTCAAAATGACAAAGTTCCAGGATCAGAGTAAACCTATGGTATCAAAAAATAAAAAAAAAAGATTTTTTTGAAACGACTTTTTTTTTAAAGGAATTTAAACAAAAGTCCTTTATAACAGACAGTTGGCTGTTTAAACCAAAAGTACAACTCACTGAGAGAATCGCCGCATTATTTATTGGGGTAGAAAGGACCTGGAATGTAGAAAGACCCATTCTGTAGAGGAAAAAATAGAATCACTAACAGGTCTCAACCTTGCACAGCCAGTGGCTAGAATCCCTGGCTCATGAGACCCTGTGCTAGCAGGCCGCTAGAACCATCTCAACTATGTTAGTCTATCTTGGAAGCCAACAAGTGTTTGCCCAGTTAAGAGCACGGTAACAATCAGTCACGTTATGTTATAATGATTGTCGATATCTTTAAAAGCCTTGTCAAGTTCCTTTTTGAGTAACCCTCACCCCACCCTTAGAGAAATTTATCTGTGGTTCACCTCTTTGAAATATCTACTGTTGTTCCACATTTACCATAGCCAAAAAAAAAAAAAAAAAAGCTTTCTATTAACAAAGTGTTCAGAAGGGGGCGCCACTGGAAACAATGAGAGTTTTCGCAGCTGGGACAACTTTGTTGCAGAAACAGCTGAAAGCAATCAGGTCAGACAGAGCCAAGGGCTGCAGGGATTTTTAAAATCACAAAAACCGAACCAAATCAAACCAAAACAAAAATCATAACTAATGGCCAAGATTTCAAGTTTGCTACTAAAGGTATGACATTCTCCTAAGACATGCGTGTGACTTGATCAATATATTTCTATATTTATATTTGAAGAAGAAGGAACTATTTGATGCAGCAAATCCACGTTGATTAAAAATTACCAGATATGGGTCTCCTGGGTGGCTCAGTGGTTTAGGCCTCTGCCTTTGGCTCAGGTCATGATTTCAGGGTCCTGGGATGGAGCCCCACATCAGGCTCTTTGCTCAGCGGGGAGCCTGCTTACCCTTCTCTCTCTGCCTGCATATATGGCATCTGTTTGCCATTTGTATGTCTTCTTTGGAGATGTGTCTGTTCATGTCTTCTGCCCATTTTTTGACATGATTATCTGTTTTGTGTGTGTTGAGTTTGAGGAGTTCTTTATAGATCTTGGATATCAGCCCGTTATCTGTAATGTCATTTGTGAAAATCTTCTCCCGTTCCGTGGGTTGTTTCTTCATTTTGTTGACTGTTTCCTTTGCTGTGCAGAAACTTTTGATCTTGATGAAGTCCCAAAAGTTTATTTTTGCTTTTGTTTCCTTTGTCTTTGGGGACATGTTTTGAAAGAATGTGCTGTGGCCAGTGTCCCTGAGGTTACTGCCTATGTTCTCCTCTGGGATTTTGATAGATTCCTTCCTCACGTTGAGGTCGTTTGTCCATTTCGAATTTATCTTTATGTATGGTATAAGAGAATGGTTGAGTGTCATTCTTCCATACATAGCTCTCCAATTTTTCCTGCACCATTGATTGAAGAGGCTGTCTTTTTTCCACTGTATAATTTTCTCCTCTTTGTCAAAGATTTTTTGACCATAGAGTTGATGGTCCATATCTGGGCACTCTACTCTAACCCACTGGTCTACATGTCTTTTTAACCCACTGAGCCACCCAGGTGCCCCTTTTAAGCTATTTTTTAAAAGTACAGTCATTCTTTTTTTTCAAGATTTTATTTATTTATTTATTTGACAGAGAGAGAGATCACAAGTAGACGGAGGGCAGGCAGAGAGAGAGAGAGAGAGAGAGAGAGAAGCAGACTCCCTGCTGAGCAGAGAGCCTGATGCAGTATTTGATCCCAGGACCCTGAGATCATGACCTGAGCTGAAGGCAGTGGCTTAATCCACTGAGCCACCTAGGCGCCCCTAAGCTATTTTTAAAATTCCTGTTCCAATAACACTTGGATTGCCATATAAAGTTAACCACATCATCTTTTTTAGGTAAGTAGTTGTACTTTTTATGTGCATAGTTATTTTGGTCCATGAGTTCAGCTCCTCTTACGATCATCAAATCTCTGTAAAGTCTGGGTATGCTAGGATTTTCTTAGCAACAATAAAATACATTGAAACCTGGTAGCTTAATTATAATAATGTTTTCTTTATCAATCATTCACAATAGCATTACATTTTGAGTAGCTTCCTTCTATTTTGCAGCTATAGTGTTTGGAAAAACTTGAATTGTGATATCACTGTGATAATGTGAATTAGTCAGGGTTTTTCAGAGAATCGGGAAGAGAAAAAAAAAAAAAGGAAGATATTCTCCAGGGCCAACTCTAGAAGTAACTATTAAAACATCTGTCCAAATTAAATTGAACAAAACTCAGAAATGCCATCTCCAGTGAAATACAAAGAAGATTATATATAGTTCTGGGCACACACATCTCATTTGACCCAATGATGTACATCAATGAAAGACTGAAGGCCAATCAACACTCCATGGGAGAATTTAAAAATAAATTTACTAATGAGGCCAAGAATTCAGAATCACAAATACTTCAGAACTAATAATAACTGCCTTCACTTGATGTTATTCTATAAGATAAATCCTACGATCAAGTTTTAATTTTAAGTTCTTACAATTTTAAATTCTTAAATCCTTATGAAGAAGCATCATTTGGAGGGAGCAGTTTACATAATTTATCATCCATCAGCCTTTTTTTTAAGATTTTATTTATTTATTGGACACAGAGAGAGAGAGCGAGAGAGAGAGAGAGAGAGAGATTACTAGTAAGCAGAGAGGCAGGCAAGCAGGGAGGGAAGCAGGCTTCCTTTTGAGCAGAGCCCGATGTGGGGCTGGATCCCAGGACCCAGAGACCATGACTTGAGATGAAGGCAGAGGCTTAACCCACCACCCACATGATGAGAGAGCCCCTCAGGTGCCCCTCATCCATCAGTCTTAATTGTTTGGAGGAAAATGTGTGGATGAATAATGCCTTAGGGAGCTGATCTCTCTAAAGAATTTTCAAGTCTTTACCCCTTCAAGGTTTTTGCACAGTTCTGATAGCCTCTAAACATCCAGCTGATTTCTACAGTGACAGGCCTGTTAAAAACTGTCCTCAAACCAGGAATAGAGCTTGAAACATACCAGTCAAGAGCAGCTTTGAGTCTTTTAAGGAATTTATCATCATTTCTTTGTTTTTGGTTCATATCCGAAATAGTTCTATATTACACTTGCATAATTTCTCCAGAGCTGACTTTGAAGGAGGCATTCAGTTCCAGCTAGTTCCATATTTTGACAAGAACTATAATTCTATAAAAAAAAAAAGAACATATTTTAGAGCGCCTGGGTGGCTCAGTGGGTTAAAATCTCTGCCTTCGGCTCAGGTTATGAATCCAGGTTCCTGGGATTGAGTTCCACAGTGGGCTCTCTTCTCAGCAGGGAGCCTGATTCCATTCCTCTCTCTCTGCCTGCCTCTCTGCCTTCCTGTGATCTCTGTCAAGGAAATAAATAAAATAAAAAAAACATATTTTATACCAGTTATTCATGTTTATTAACTAAGATATCACAATACAAATAATACAAACAGTTGCTCTTTATTAATACCTTCAACCAAGATCAAAAAAATATGTCCTATTTTCTCCAAAAATTTTATATCATCTGATAGGTCAGATATTTATAAAATTACATTTAAAGTTTAAAAAATATCAGCAAATATTTTCATTTAAATGCAAATTTCAAAGAAAATCTACTTTTCCAAACACGACTTTTTATCCTATTTTTTTTTAATTTTGTCGACAACTGATAAATTGTTTAGCGAGACTATAAATGTTAGATCGAAAAAATGATTGATAGATGTAGGTTCAAAATATTATGTTCCATTAAAAATGATTTAGTCTTTGATGAACATCTGTTTGGTAATATGTTGTATCTAGATATTGTAAATTAATGACCTATATAAAACTATAGGGAAATGACACCTTCCGTTCCATTATGAGTAGAGCTTTTAAAATGCTATTTGTCACAACCTGTCATCTTGTCATTATGTAGCATTATGTAACATTTAAAAAATGTATATTCTATGCAGCCATCAAAAGAAATGAAATCTTGCCATTTGCAACAACATGGATGGAACTAGAGCGTATCATGCTTAGCGAAATAAGTCAAGCAGAGAAAGACAACTATCATATGATCTCCCTGATATGAGGAAGTGGTGATGCAACATGGAGGCTTAAGTGGGTAGAAGAATAATAAATGAAACAAGATGGGATTGGGAGGGAGACAAACCATAAGTGACTCTTAATCTCACAAAACAAACTGAGGGTTGCCGGGG
Organism: Mustela lutreola; assembly: GCF_030435805.1. Lineage (NCBI taxonomy): Eukaryota > Metazoa > Chordata > Mammalia > Carnivora > Mustelidae > Mustela > Mustela lutreola. The sequence continues at coordinate 91,509,922 of NC_081292.1, read as the reverse complement.
GGAGGGGGTTTGGGAGAAGGGGGTGGGATTATGGACATTGGGGAGGGTATGTGCTTTGGTGAGTGCTGTGAAGTGTGTAAACCTGGTGATTCACAGACCTGTACCCCTGGGGATAAAAATATATGTTTATAAAAAATAAAAAATTTAAAAAAAAAAAAAAGAAAGAAAGAAAGGAGACTTCTGAATACTTTGGAGGAAGACATGATGGGAATAAGAGAAGGAAGCCAACAAGAAAGTTTTGGGATGTGTGATATGCCCTTTCTCCCTCTGCTAGGTTCACAAATATTCATTGAATGGATCTCTTGTGGACACCAGTGAAGGGCTGAATTGTGTCTACAGCTTGAATCAGAATGGCTTGCACAGTTGCAAGAGCCCAGAGGCAGAAGCACCAGAATTCCCAGCAGACTTACTTTGGACTTGCCTGGACTGTGGAATTGAGGATTGGGAGCAAACTTTTCCAGAGTTCAAATACTAAGGAGGCCCCAACTAACAACTGAGTTACAGAGACCCAGGAAAGCTTGTGTGAGGAGAAGGCCAAATGCTTAACCAAGACTTCTGTCAGTAGAGCTACAAAAATTCCAGACAGTGTGAAGAAAAAGGAAAAAAAAACAAAAACAAAAACAAAAGTAAAACCTGATCCAATGTCGAGAATTTGAGGAGTAGGATATCCCTGCAAAGTGGAGTAGCTAAGGGTAGTAAACAAGTATAGGGCCATTCCTGCAGAACCAGCAATCTTTTAACTAGTAAACATGGGAGAGTGTGAGCCCAGATACCATGGCCTCTGGGAGAAGGGGTGGTTGTTGTTCTTTTGTTCTGCCCTGGCCTGGGCCATGTGCCTGGACCTTGCATCTAGGATGTAATAAGTGTATGCTGAGGTTGTCCAAACCTGCACCCCACTCCCCATTCCTGCTATCTCATGGAAAGAGCAATGGAAAGTGAGTTAGAAGAGACTGAAGAAGAATCTCTAGGGATATCAAGACCCTAAGGGCACAGTACCAGTACTTTCATATCTTCTTACAAGGGGACGTCTGGGTCTTGGAAAACATGAGAGGCTTTGAGGGAGAAGCTCTGGCTACAGGGATCAGGCCAGAGGGTGGAATTTGCAATTCTTGGACTCTAATCCAAGGGCAAACATGGAAGGGCAAACACAGAAAGGTAAACATGGAATAAGGGCAAATAAGCGCAAACATGGAAGACAAGCTCTCCCAGATACTTGCTTATCTGTCCGAGCCCTGAGTATGGACAAGAATGGAGAAAGTGCCCAGTCAAAACACACAATGAGGCAGGATCCATAACAGAACTCTTGGCTTTAGGGCAACTGCCAAGAATACCAGCTATTGTAGACTTGGGCTTTCCCATCCTTATGCTCACCACCAACTTACTTTAGACTCATGCTATTGAAGGACATGAGACAATTGCTGCTTACTCCTTGCTTACCACCTATGCCAGTCAGAATCCTCTGTGTCACTTCCTCCAGCACCTGCCCAGCTTGGGATAGGAGGGGCTTTCCTGGTCCCCAGACTCTCCTGCTCAACCTGGTCTAACTAAGCATTCATCCACTCTGACTTCTAACCTGTGAAACCCACCCAACCATCTCTTTCCTAGACCATTGCACCAGCTTCAGGTTTGCATTCCCCTCCCCCCGCCAAACCTGCAACCTCTACCACAAGAATTCATAGCTACAGAAAGCTACCTGATCAGTCTTATTAAGATACAATTTGGATCAGGCTGTTGATTTGGTCAGAGCATCTTCAGTGTCATCCTCATCACTTATAGAACAAAAGCTAAATCCCTTAGTAAGACATCTAGAATCCTACACAATCTAGATACAACTTTCTAGTTTCATCTCCTATTCTATTCCCAAATAAACTTTCTACCCCATTCTCAGCCAAACTTGTTCTCCCATAATGCTCTACATGTTCTGACCTTCCTACATTTTTTCAATCTGTTCTTTCTACTCTGAAGCCCTCCTCCCTCTCTGCATCCATTGAAATTCTAGCCATTCTTCAAAGCTCAAGACAAATAACACCTCTACCACGAAGCCTTTCTAGTTGGAAGTAAATCCTCATTTCTCTCTGCCTCTTAGCATCTAAATAGCCGTCCCTTGTACCTATGAATCACATCTTCTTTATCCATTCATCTGCTGAAGGACATCTTGGCAATGTCCATATTGTGGCCATTGCTGCTATGAGCATTGGGGTGCAGGTGCCCCTTCACTTCACTACATCTGTGTCTTTGAAGTAAATACCTAGTAGTACATTTGCTGGGTCGTAGGGTAGCTCTATTTTTAATGTCTTGAGGAACTTCCCTACTGTTCAGAAAGGATGAACACCTACCATTTGCATTGACATGGATGGAACTGGAGGGGATTATGCTAAGTGAAATAAGTCAAGTGGAGAAAGACAATTATATGGTTTCACTCATATGTGGAACATAAGGAATAGTGTGGAGGACCACAGGAGAAGGGAGGGAAAACTGAATGGGAAGAGATAAGAGAGGGAGGAAAAACCATTAGAAACTCTGGACTCAAGGAAACAAACTGAGGGTTACAGAGGGAGGGGGGTGGGGGGGATGGGGTAACCAGGTGATGGGTGGCATGTGTTGTGGTGAGCACTGGGTGTTATATGCAACTAATGGATCACTGAACACTACATGAAAAACTAATGATGTACTATATGTTGGCTAATTGAACATAATTTTAAAAAATAAAATAAAAATAGAAAAAAAATGTATATTCCTCACTTTGAAGTCTTTTAGAAATCTAAAATATGACATTCTATGGTTTGTGTTTCCATATTCCTTTATTGCCACATGCTTTGATTCAAAGGTAATAAATTCCTCTTATTTGGAAAAATGATGTTTATTTTTGTTCTCTCACCCTTAGCAGGTGGTTTCATTTTAGCACACTTCAGAGTTATAATTTCATGCTTATTAAAAACATTTATTATGATCTACATAGATGAATGAAACTTTTATTTTATTAAATTATTTGCCAAAAAATCTGTTAATTTAAAAATGTATTTCCTTTGAAGGGTTATTTTAGAGAATTCAGAGAGGATCTAGGAGTGTGGTATTATGCAATATTTAAGTAGGTATGAAATGGTTATTTATATGATTGTTTCTTTAAGGCTTATGTATATTGTCCATTATATGCTACAAAATATTTTGAAAGTAAATTTAAGGTATGTTTTACATAGTTTATTTTTTGGAAAAAAATATTGAAATGACTTATGAAATTCAGTATACTCTCAGCATATGTTTTTCTGAAATTTACCTATTGTGTCTTGAACCTATTATATGGCAGATATTACTTCAGACTACACTGGTAAATGAAATACTTGGCTTTGTAGAACGTTTATTTTAATGGGTGAGACAATTAAAAGCTATAAAACTTAATAAAAATTGCATAGTGCATTCAAAAATGATGAGTACAATGGGGAAAAAGAAAAATTAGATCAGGGTGAGAAATATCAAGGTTGCTAGGCAGGGGATGGGGAGTTAAGAATTTTAATAGGAAGATCAGGGTAGTTACAATGAAGCTGACAATTGAACAAAGGTATGGAATGGTGATGAATTTGCCCAGAACTATCAGCAATAAGGTCACTCCAGACAAAGGAATTGGCTATCTTGAAGGCCATAAGGTTGGATCGTGCCTGGCATATCTGAGGAATAGCAAGGAGGCCACTGTGAGGGACTGAAGAGTAGCAGGGAAAGAGGTCACAGAGGTTAAATGAGTGGCTAGATCATGTAAAAGCTTAGAAGTCATTGTAAAACTCTGGCTTTTATATTTGGAAATTTACTGTATGATAGAATTTCTGCTAATAACTGAGAGTACAAATGTCCATAAAATTTCAAAGATTCTTTTACTTGTAAGACAGAATAAAGAAAAAGAGTTCATATTTTCACATGGTGTAACAAATGCTCGGAGATCCAAGTGTAGGAAGCTATGGGAGCACAGAAGAAGGCACTAAAATCACACCAATATATTTGATGACTGTGACTATATATAAATTTGTCTTTTCTAGATTTTTTATAGTCATGGAATCACACAGTATATACTATTCATTGCCTGGCTTTTCTTTTCTCAGCATGATTACTTTGAGAATCTCCAATTGTAAATAGTTCATTTTGATGTTGAACAGTAATCTCTTTAATGAGAGATCATAATTTGTCTTTGCTCTATTGATGGACATTGATGAACATTTCCACAGTTTTCAATTCTTAAAAATAAAGCTGCTATGAAATTCATATACAAGTCTTGTATGAACATAGGGTTTGTTTCTCTTGGTTAAAAGCCTAGAAGTAAAATGGCTATTTGTGTAACTGCAACATATTTTGCATTTAAAAAAATTTTCAAACTATTTTCCAAAGTGGTGGTATCATGATATATGCCAACAACAGTTGAGATTTTTTGTTGCTTCTCAATCTAGCTCAGACGAAGTAAATTAGCCTTGATAATTTTAGCCATTCTAATAGATATGTAAACATGTCTCATTATGATTTTAATTTGTATTTCTTTAATGTCTAAATGTTGAGAAATTTGTCATGTGCTTATAAGCCATCCATATCCTTTTGGTGACATGTCTCTTCAATAAATTTCTTCACATGTAAAATTGGTTACTCTGTTTGGTTATTAGTAAGGTTTTTTATTTTTATTCATTTTTTAATAATCAGAGGAGATGTCCAATATCAGATATATAATTTGCAAATCCCTTTTCCATCTTTACGGTTTCTCAATGGAGCTTTGATAGCTGTGTCTTTCAAGAAATATGCTACTTCTTTCCTGGTACACGGAGGTATGACTAGAACATTATCAATGTTGACCTTTGCAAAGAAAATCATGGCTTAAGATATATGTAGTCTGCGGTTGTTGGGAGTGTTCTGTAATATCAAGCATATCTAATTAGTTGATAATTTTGTTCAAGTCTTACATATCTTACCAATTTGATGACTATTTGTCTATATAATCTTAAAATAAAGGTATTGAAACTTTTTTCCGTTTCTCTTCTAAGGTAGAAGTTATGATTTTTGTTCTTAGTTTTTCCCTATATATCCCCAAATCTGTTATTAAGTATTAAAAGTCAAGAATTATTATACTCCCTGATAAATTCATCGTTTTAGTCTTCTGTAATTTTGACTTGATCATTATGTCTGATAATGAAATTTGCTTTAAAATCACTTTTCATTATCTTGATATAACCACCAAAGTTATAGTGTGATTAGTGTTAATATAGCATAGTTTTTCTTTTACTTTATAAAGCACTTCTATATTTAATCCTGAAAAAAAAAAACAGATTTTTAGCTCTGGAAGCATCTTTCTAAATTATCTTTTTTTTTTTTTTTTAAATGAAGCAGTAGCAATTTTTGTTAAGGGACCTATTTAGTAAAAGATTTTATTTTGTTTATTGACAGCAAGAGAGAGAGAGAGAGAGAGAGAGAGGAAGCGCACAAGCGGGAGGAATCACGTGCAAAGGGAGAGGAAGAAGCAAGCTCCTTGGGGTGCAAGTAGTCCCATGCAGGGCTGGATCCCTGTACACTGGAATCATGACCTCAGCCAAAGGCAAATATCTGCTTAAACAACTGAGTCATCCAGTCACCCCTAGGAAAAAAAAAAAAAAGACCTTTTAAAAACATTTTGTTTCTTTTTTTTTAATATTTTATTTATTTGACAGACAGAGAGACAGGAAGAGGAAGTATAAGCAGGGCAGAGGGAAAAGGAGAAGCAGGTTTCCCAGTGAGCAGAGAGCCTGATGTGGGGCTCCATCCCAGGACCCTGGGATCATGACCTGAAAGGAAGGGACACTTATGGAGGAAGCCACCCAGACACCTCTTTTCTTTGTTTTTAATATATGGCAACTGATGCTTCCCAGCCACGAGGAGCATATTACCCATTGATTAAATCTTTGATAACAACCTATTTAAAGAGGTGTGTAAATATATACTTACTCAGATTTATACACTTTGTGTTTTCTTCATAGTTTGGGGCTGGACCCCATGGTCACAACACTGCTTCCAGTCTTTGCCTTCCCATCTTTTGATACCAGGTATTTGGTCAGCAAAGCAAATTAGTATCAAAATTAATAAGCCCTTGGCACCATATCTCTGGAGCAGGGGTTGCTCTTAGCCAAGGCCCAGAGCAGTGGACCTCCCCTCGCTAGTGCTATAGCCCCAAGGACTAGGTCCCTGCCACCAGAACTCAGTCTTACATGTTATGCTAAGCAGACAAAACCAAAACAGGAAAGCTCCCACACCTTTCACTGGCATGCCTCATCTCCCACTACCTCGACGTCCAGTCAGTACCAGATGCCAGGGAGGGGTCTTGGTCCAACATATGGGAGGGAAGGAAGTAGCCACGAGCAAGTACCTGCCTCTCTGTGCCTTTCTTTCATGAGCAGGTTGTAAGGAGGAGTAAGAGGAAGGGGAAGAGAGGTGAACTTCAAGGGGTGAAGGCCTCAGGTAGGCAGCTGGCTCCTGCCAGTAGGAAAGGGACAAAGGAGAAGGCAGTGAGTCTTGCAGGGAGGGTGGGGGGTAAGGGTTACAGCTTATGACGGAATCTGGACAGGAGTAATAGGTATACTAGTCATTTGAGTCCACCATTGGCAAGCTGGGCTGGGTGTCAGGGCAGATAGGCCTCCCTGGGCAACGGCACATGAGAGAAGGTGGAATTCTTCTCTGAGGAGCAGGTGGAGCTTTGGGTGTTGGGAAAGCATAGACAGTATTGTTCCAGGGCCAAGGACAGGTCCGGGTACTCCTGGTTGGAGGTCAAGGCCACAGTATGATCCAGGTCTTCTACCAGCAGCTTGAAGGTACCACATGCCAGCCACCCCTCATTATTGTGTAGAACTCTCTGGTGCACTTATTGGCTTATCCATCAAATGACTCCTTCAGCAACTTGAAAACCACCTCCACAGGCACTCCAGGATATGGGAGGCTTCCAGAGTGAAGATTTTGCACAGGATCACCCCAAAAGACCAGAAGTCACTCTGGTGGATGTAGATCTGGTCAAACATGGCCTTAGGGACCATCCACTTCACAGGCAGTCCACTGTTGGTTGTCTTTTTATAGTAACTGATGTGGTGATATCTCTGGCAAGGCTGAAGTCTGAGATCTTCATCATGTTGTCCTTTGTCACCAGCAATTCCCTGGTGGCCAGGTCTTGGTGTATGCACTTCTTGGAGGCAAGGTACTCCATGCCTCAGGCTACCTGATAGGCACAGGATACCAGGTCCTTGGAGGAGAGTTGCTCTGCTGCATTGTGGCTGATATTGTAACAGTACTCCAGGTCAGGAGGCCTCTGGGCCTGCAGGTACTCCTGTATGTTGTCTTTGGAGGCATATTCCATGAGAGTGTACAAAGGACCGTCCTGTGTGCAGGACCCAGCAGGTTGATGGTGTCCTTGTGCTGTCCAATCATCTTCATCATCTCCATTTCTGAGATTAGGTTTGACAGGTCTTTCTCTGTTGCATCTGACTTCAACATCTTCACAGACACTTTATTCAAATGGTTGGATTTGTCTTTGTCCAGCCCAATGGCCTCCTCCAACACCACCTGCCCAAAGTAGGCCTGTCTTAGGGGTCTGCCTAAACTGCCTGCAACTAGCCTGTCTCCAGGCAGTTATGAACTCTAGATTATCCTCAAAAAACATTAAACCACAAGCTAAAAATTCTCTTCACTAGGTCTCTGTCACAGGTCTAATTTTCTTATCTTTCATCATTTATCTTTTTCCTAATTCTTATTTTCAGTATAGTTTATTTTGCTTCCAGGTGTTTCCCCTGGTTTCTGTATGCTGTTTCATAGGGAAGAATTATCCTGTCATAAAATTATTTCTTGAGCATTCATTACACCTCTCAGTTAAAATGGGTTCTTTTATGGTATTGATTCATTTGGGTTTTCTCAAAATGGGAAGAATTTTCAAAATGGTGTTTTCCTCAAGGTTCAGAGTATGTCTTAGCCTCATCTTTACTCTTTTTGAAATTCACTTTTCAAATTCTTGTCCCTCTTTTTATCTTTTTAAATTAAAATGTTTTATTTTTACTATTCTTTTATTTGAGTATAGTTGATATTCAGTGTTACATTGGTTTCAGGTTTTCAATATCTCCATACATTATTCTATGATCACTACAAATATAGCCACCATCTGTCACCATATAACACTATTATAATATCATTGACTTTATTCTCTACACTGTCCCATATCTCTTTTTAAAATCTCTGATTTTTATGTTTTCTGTTTTTCCAATTTTCCGCCATCATTTTACTTGGTTACTTTAATAAAATATGCCTGATTACACACTCTTTGCTGAAAACCATAGCATTTGATTTATAGTAGTCTTCTTCTTCTTTTTTTTTTTAATTAACATATAATGTATTATTAGCCCCAGGGGTACAGGTCTGTGAATCGCCAGGTTTACACACTTCACAGCACTCACCACAGCACAGACCCTCCCCAATGTTCATAACCCCACCACCCTCTCCCTACCCTCCCCACCCCCCCCGGCAACTCTCAGTTTGTTTTGTGAGATTAACAGTCTCTTATGGTTTGTCTCCCTCCCGATCCCATCTTGTTTCATTTACTCTTTTCCTATTCCCCCAAACCCCCCATATTGCACCTCCATTTCCTCATATCAGGGAGATCATATGATAGTGTCTTTCTCTGGTTGACTTATTTTGCTAAGCATAATACCCTCTAGTTCCATCCATGTCATCGCAAATGGCAAGATTTCATTTCTTTTGATGGCTGCATAGTATTCTATCGTATATATATATATATATACCATTCATTTGTTGATGGACATCTAGGTTCTTTCCATAGTTTGGCTATTGTGGATATTGCTGCTATAAACATTTGGTGCACGTGCCCCTTTGGATCATATAGTAGTCTTCTTTACCTCTATCAGAACCCCAGGAAGCTTTATTTATTTATTTACTCACATAAACAGATGATCCAACACAACGTTTTTTGATGTTCAAATGTATTATAACGTCTTACCGCTTAACATTATGCTTACTGCTCTCTTTCACTGTCTGACTAAATCCTCATCATCACTATGCCATTTAATCAGAAAGAACATTTGAACTCAGAGTTCTCTCCATATCAGGGAATGAAGACTCCACACTTCTGTTTGTGCAGGTAAAATAAATGTTGATATTGTCTGTCCTGCACATACTCCATCCTGTTCACCAGAATATTCACCATCAAAATATATACAAAATAAATACCATACCTCACCACTTCTATTACCACCCAGCATGCTAAAAACACCATCATATGTTCCTGAATTATTGACTTGATTGATAACCCCACTTCCACACATACTGCACTCCTTTCTCCCTGCAAATTTATTTTGGTACAGCAATTTAACCTAAAAATCAAGTCAGATGATTTTATTCTGCTGTCGAAAGTCTTTTGGTATCTTCCCCTTTCATATTAAACAAAAACTGAAGGCGTTTCAATGTACTAGAAGGTCACGCATCAATACGTTCTTCCTCTCTCCACCACTATGAACTCCTCATTGGCCTCCTTGCTTTTCCTCAAAAGTAACAGACCAGCTGTTCACACAAAGTCTATATACTTACTTGCTCTGCCTAGAGCAGTCTTTTCCTTTAATATGTGTATAACACCCTCCTTCACTTCCTGGGTCTTTGTGCAAATAACATCTCATAAATGAGATATAACCACCCAACACAAAATAAAATTAACTTTCCTCCCAGCATTCTCCAATGGCTTTTACCTTTCTTGTATTTCTTTGTAACACTTATCACCATCAACCATCAATCATTATTCTAATACTGGTTATTTTCTTATTGGAGACAGAGAGAGAGAGAATTGGGAGGGGGTGCAGAGGAAGAAGAAAACACCCCACTGCCTAGAAAGCCTGCTGGGGAGTTACATCCCAGGACCCTGAGATCATGACCCAAGCCAAAGGCAGTCACTCAATGGACTGAGCCACCGAGGTGCCCCTCTATTATTGCTGTATTTCACTATTATATTTCAAAAGAATGTAAGCTCTTTGTGGTCAGGTATTTTATATGTTTTATTAATTGAAGTATTCTCAGAAAGGTAGCTGGCAGATTGTAAGGGCTCACTAAACTCTATTTTGTTGTTATTATTGGGCTCCTTTATGGGCTTTACCTCTTACGCTAGAAGTCTATCCTTCAGATGTAAGCAATAAGAATAGAGCCCTGCTGCCTGTTCAAATGAGTAAAAAGCCTGTATTAAGTGGATATTTTAAAAGCTAAATGAATGGCTTAATAGTTGTATATAGGGGGAAAGGGAACATATTTTCCACGGTTTAGAAGTGGAGTTCTTTTATAGAGTTCTTGTACAAGCCGACACTATTGAACGATAATGGGCAGTTGTACATTACAATTATACAAACACTTTGGTAATTTATATCCTTTTTTTGTAATTCATGACTGGATCATTTAATTCCTTAGGAGCATTATAGCATTTCAACATTTCCTGTTCAATAAACTTATTGGGGTTGCTACCTTTTTTATTCAAATGGAGAAATAGTCATGATGTCATCTAAATAATGTGTTATTGATTGTGTTGTTTTCTAGGAATGAGTCGCACATGCTAGTTTAAAAGTTTTGTTAAATTCCCAAGTCTGTCACCGATAAAAGCCTTTTGTAGATTAGTAACTTGATCAAAACAGAAAAGTTATGTAACACTCAATTGTTATACTATCTTTGTTTCCATCTTGCATTGTAATAACACCCATCTTAACTCTATTTAAGACAAGTCATCGCCAGATGGCTTTCTGGCATTGATTGCATGATATGAAATCTAATATAACTAAAAGTTTTTGGTTTTAGTAGCATATAAATCAATTTAGAAAAATATATGTATTTGATATAAGATAAAGTTTTAAATTATTTGGCAATAGTAAACTAAACTTTTTTTTGTAAATTTTTATTTTCTATAATTTCATTGAGCTCTATTGCAATAAGAAACAAGTTACAAAAAATTAAGGTTTATTTACCCCAATTCAAAATTATTAGGAATATAATCATAGAGGTTGAAGTATTTAAAATATTGAACCCAAAACATTTTATTACTGAAATTCATGAATGCTGAGCATTCACTGTTAAAATATACTAACACTATTGATAGACTGGTAGAAGCCTAAAATCATATATTTATTAAATATTTATATCCATATCTTTTCATGGTGTGGAAATTCATTTCTCTAGCATTAAATAATATTCCATTGTTTGCATGTACTACACTTTATTTGACCTTTCACCTATGGAAGGATATCTTGGTTGCTTCCAAGCTTTTGTCAGTTATGAATAAAACTGCTATAGACATCTTTGTGGGTATAGATTTCATCTTCTTTGGATAAATACCAGGAACTGCTACTGCTGAATCATCTGGAAGAATATGTTTAGTTTTGTAAGAAACTGCCAAGTTGTTTTCCATTCTTTATTCTCAATAGACATGGAAGAACATTCCTGTTGCTCCACATCCTCACCAACATTTCATGTTCTGTTGTCAGTGTTCTGGATTCTGGGTATGTACTGGTGTCTCTTTTTTGTTTTAATTTGCATTTTCCTGATGACATATGATGTGAAGCATCTTTTTATATGCTTATTTGCCATCTGTAATATTTTCTTTTGTGAGGTATCTGCTAATGTCTTTGGCTCATTTTTAATCAGGTTTTCCCCCATTGTTGAGTTTTAAGGGGTCTTTGTGTATTTTTGATTAACAGTCCTTTGCCAGATGTGTATTTTGCAAATTTTTTCTTAGTCTGTGCTTTGCCTTTTCATTCTCTTGGCATTGTTTCACAGAGTAGACATTTTTAAATTCAGTGCTTGTGCTTTTGTAGCTAAAGTTATTTCCAAAACCAAGGTCATTTAAATTTTCTTCTATATTACCTTCTACATGTTTCATGTTTAGGTTTATAATCCAATCTGAGTTAATTTTTGTGAGGAGTGTCTGATATCTGCCTGGATTTATTTTATTTTATTATTTTATTTTATTTTTATTTTATATTTTTACATTTAGCTTCACCATTACTCCAGAACCATTTGTTTAAAAGATTGTATTTTGCTCTCTTGTATTGCTTTTGCTTTTATATTAAATATAAAATATAATTGATAATATATATTCTGTTCCTTTATTCTAGTCTTTCTGTGATATTACAATATCTTGTTTACAATTATCGTTATGGTATACTTTTTTTAAAAGATTTTATTTATTTATTTGACAGAGAGAGAGATCACAAATAGGCAGAGAGACAGACAGAGAGAGAGATGAGGAGAAGCAGGCTCTCTGCTGAGCAGAGAGCCCTATGCGGGACTCAATCCCAGGCCCCTGGGATCATGACCTGAGCCAAAGGTAGAGGCTTAGCCCACTGAGCCACCCAGGCGCCCTATCGTTATGGTAAACTTTGAAGTCAGTCCTCAGTCTTTGTTCTCCTTCAACACTATGTTGAATATTGTGAGTCTTTGCCTCTCCATATAAACTTTAAAATAAGTTTGTTAATATTAAGCAAAATGAGACCTCAAGGATCTGAGAGATGTCTAAGAAGTACTTGATACATCCCTTGGGTATGGTTTATTGAAGTGTCCACCTGTCTGAAAGCTGGGGAATCTAGATAAGGGAGGGAAAATTAGTTATGATAAAACATATCAACAAACTTGAATAAATTTTGTAAAACTTATTGTCATGGCTCATATACAATATGACCAACAGAGGGACTATCAAAAGGAAAGCATTAGTTATGTTTATTGTGAAATTTTTTATTCAAAATAAAGCAATGAGAGGGGAAGACACAATGAGAAAATTACCATTTTTTAAACGGTAAACTTCTTACCAACTGGAATAGGTTTTATATTCTAAGTAGTATATTGAAAAGTAAAACATTGGGGCGCCTGGGTGGCTCAGTGGTTTGGGCTGCTGCCTTTGGCTCGGGTCATGATCTCAGGGTCCTGGGATCGAGCCCTGAATCGGGCTCCCTGCTCCGCAGGAAGCCTGCTTCCCTCTCTCTCTCTCTCTCTGCCTGCCTCTCTGTTTACTTGTGATCTCTGTCTGTCAAATAAATAAATAAAACCTTTAAAAAAAAGAAAAGAAAAGTAAAACATTAAAAAATAAAATTTTAATTTAAAAAAGTTATGTAATTTTTTAAAAAGGTTAAAAATAGCAGAACCATTTTTCTTATAACTGGAAAATACATTGTATATATATCTATCAAAAATAACTTGTCATGGGGGCGCAGGGTGGCTCAGTGGGTTAAAGCCTCTGCCTTCGGCTCAGGTCATGATCCCAGGATCCTTGTATCAAGTCCCACATCGGGCTCTCAGCTCAACAGGGAGCCTGATTCCTCCTCTCTCTCTGCCTGACTCTGCCTACTTGTGATCTCTGTCAAATAAATAAATAAAATCTTTTATAACAAAAATTTTAAAAAATAACTTTCATGTCTGGAATCAGGAGCATATGGAAAAAAATAATATCTGAGGACAGTACTTCTGCCATGTTTTGTGCCTTGTTAATATTTTTAAACAGTCAGGCAACTTTTAGCTTTATTGAAATACCTGCGAAGATACTAGCAGTTCCTTTTGGAGCCCTATGACTATAAAAATTAATTGCAAATATTCAAAATGTTTACTATGGTGCCACTATTTAGGGCAACCACCAAGTATGTTTCAGAAGTAAGCATAACTGTTACTCTTCCATAAGGCAAAAGGGCATATTTTCAGGAGTTCCATTTGCTGTACCAGGAGGTGAATCAAGTAATGATTTTTGTCTATAAAATAATTCACTTTTCAACCTAACATTCCTCATTCTACATTAAAATAATAAAAACTAGGAGGAGACTAAAACAAACAAACAACTACAACTACAACAACCAGCTTTTCCTTCAGTGGAAAAGTAAATATAACCTTATGAGTACCCAGGAATTTATTTTTAAATATTTTTAAGATAAGCGTTTTTGTTAGAAAACCATATATTTTATATTGCTAAGAAATAACAGGCAAAGTTTTATTAACTTCTAAAAAGTCTAGTTACTTTTATTTATCTATTAACTCATCTCTTTATGAAGTAGAACATGATCACACCTATTGTATCTACCCAAGTTTGTATCCTTTGGTTATTTCATGTTTGCTACTTCCTTGCTTAATTTTTACAATATTTGATACATAATAGTATCTTTAAGTCCATCTACGGTTTCACAGAATTTGTTTGAACTTCATAAAAATGTACCATACTTTTTGCACTGTCCTTGTTTAAATTCTCTATTAACTTTCCAAGATTTATTCACTTTAGAGGGTGTAGCTATCATTTATTTTTATTCCTCCATAATGCTATGTTTACAAATTTGTATTTATCTGTACCTTTAAAAATATCTTAATTATATACCATTTCTCATCTCACGTAACACTCATGTTACTTCTACACTTATCAGATATTATGTAACTGAAAACCACAACTCAGCAACAATATAGAACCATTTTTCAAAATTCAATGGCTTACCAGAATTCTTTAATTCTATCCTTTATTTGTATTAGATGACCCTTTATTCTGGTATTTGGCATTGTTCATATGGAGGAAAGCTTATAAGTTGATATTTCATAAATAGAAGGATTTATTATGATTGATTAATTATTTTCATTTAGAATGCATAGAATATGGTTGATTTAATATTTGTTTCTTACTCTCTGCCTGGAACATAGTGCTATCTATGTAATAGCCACTAAAATATTAAGTTAATTACCTAGACTTTAAACTTCATATGAATAGGAATAACATACAGAACTCTTCACAGATTGGGACACCTGGGTGGCTCAGTCAGTTAAACGCCTGAGCCTTTAGCTCAGGTCATGTTCTTAGGGTCCTGGGACTCAGTTCTGCAACAGATTCCCTGCTTAGCCGGGAGTTTGCTTCTCCCTCCCCCTGCTGCTCCCCATGCTTGTGCTCTCTCTCACTCTCTCTATTACAAATAAATAAAATTTAAAAAATGAATTCTTCTCAGATAGCTAATATAGAATATCATCTTTGTATTCATCAAAGGGAAAGTGCCATATAATAATGAAATTCAGACTACTTCAAATTCATTTTTTAACCAGTAAGAAAGTACTGGAAACAAGCCAAAAATGTCTTTAATGAATTAAAGAAATAGATTGATTTTCAATATCCTAATGTTTCTAAAATAAATTGCAAGATTTTTATACTAGATATCAGTGTAAATATTCATTATACAAGGATATTCTAAAAATAAACCTGAGAAAACTATTTGACATACATGATGACAAAAACGAGTTTGACAAAAGTCAGTTTGGGTAAAACTTACAACACCTACCACCTGAAACTCTTGTTCTATAATTTAATTATTTTAATTTACAAAAATACAAAAATAATATATCAGAGTAAGTATATTGATAGCTTTGAAGGTATGCTCTGGTTGTGCACTCTTTACTATTGAAAGGGGAATCAAATATGTGATGCTTATGGTGTGACTATATTAAAATTCAACAAGTTCAGAAGCATACAAGGAATAGAATAAAGATAAAAGATGACCCTTACTTATCCTAAAGATAGACAATGGTATATATGTGCTAGTTGGGGAGACAATCCAGTCAGTAGATGGAGGATGTAGTGTTGGAAAAAAAAAGACACAACGTTTTGGTTAAACGTTTAGCACTATATTTAACAAAGTGAAATTGTGTGTTAATAGCCTTGAATAAAATCCAAAAAATATTTTCAATTCATTGAAGATTATTTAGGAAAAACTTGAAAAATACAACTTGATAAGGATTCCAATAAAAGATTCATAAGCAATACAAGTTTCAGAATTTTTAGTATATTTTCCCTAAAAAGCCATTTGATTTAATTAAAAAGAATTCTATTTACCTGCCACTTAAATAAGAGGAAATTATTTGGTTTTGTAATAAGTCAATAAAATAAATTAACATATCTTCAGAAAACAGATATGCACACTAATTTTAAAATAATAGTGCTTAAGCTGTTCAGCAAACATTTGCAAAATTCCTTGCCATCAGCTGGCTCTGGAGTTCTGCTAGGTGAGTAAGGCCATGTATGTTACTGCTCAGAGTACTGACACAAAGCAATTGTCCCCTTCACCTCCATTTTTTGCCGTTGATATGTCATGCTATGTTGTTTAGAGATCCATAGATGGCCCTACATGAAGGCCTTTTTTTGTGTGTATAAGGGTGACTGTGATTTAACTTTCAAATCAGATGGCTCCTGATTTACAATGATTCAACTTATGATATATTTGGCAATGATGTGAAAGTGAAAGTGATTCAGTAGAAACTGTACTTTGAATTTTGAATTTGGGTCTTTATAAAAAGGGCCAGTGACATATGGTATGGTGCCGTCTTGTGATGCTGGGCAGGGGCAGTGAGCCACAGCTCCCAGTCAGCGAGAAGATTACAGGGGTGAACACCTGATATTCTTACAACCATTCTATATATAAACATTCTTCTTTTTTTTAGTGTAATATTTAATAAATTGCATGTGATATTTGATACTTTGTTATAAAATAGGCTTTGCTTAAGATGATTTTGCCCAAATGCAGGCAAATGTAAGTGTTCTGAGTATGTTTAAATAAGCTTAAGGTAAGCTATGATATTTGATAGTTTAGGGGTATTAAATGCATTTTCAATTTTTTATGTGTTTCTCTGTACATAGCCCCCTTGTGAGCTGAGGAACATCTCTATATGTATATGTAGCCTTGGTATGGCTTACATATTATTGGCATGAAACATCTAGAACAGTACGTGTGCCATATAATTGTCTACAACATCAAACAAGTTTCTTGAAAACTTGTGCCAAAGGGGTTATGTCTTTAAGGATTCTTATTTCAGAAGGGTTCTCTCAAATGTAAGATTTTTAGAAGTTAAGTGAAAATCTGACCAAACTAAACATTTTTCCATTTTCCCTAGTGAGCAAAGATAGCTAAAATCTATCTGCCATTTTCAACACTGTACTCAACGACTGTAATTCTAATTTAAGAACAGATTATTTATATCAAAACCACATGTTGGCCTAATCTTACACAATATTCATAAATCTCACTCAGAGCCTTGGACACTTTTATTTGTTGAGTCTATATGTTACTATGGACATTCATCTTTTTTGACCTCATAGCTTCGTGTATGTCTATACTTTTGAAAATACATGCATCATAGTTCCATTGTAAAATGTCTGGGTTATAAAATGTGCTATGCTAGCAAAATGGTAATAAGAACATACAAATGACCTGATGTAATGAACTGGACCAGATTGCCAGATATCACTTTTCATACCAGAAAGATTCAGTGGTAAGTTTTAAAATGGCCAGCTATACTTCGACTGAATTATAACTCATTTAACTTCTTTCTTTGTGTACAGTATTATACATTACTCAGTACTATAGTAAATAAGTACTTTGGACAGATGTAAGTATGCTGTAATAAAAAATGTTTTTCTTCTTTCTTTTAGTCCTTTTTACTTGTAAGACTAGCCACAAATACCATGCCTCTCCCAAAATAATTTGCAATCCAAATTTATCTCTAAATGACTTTATTGCACAGAAAAAAAATATATATATATGCACTTACAGTAGACATGTTCAAAAATAGTTACACAACAGCAGGGCCCTAAATGTAAGCAGTATACTTGTTTTGTTTTGTTTAGTTTTGTTTTTTTCTTTAAAAAAAAGAGGTTATGTGAAATATTGGAATTTTATTTCGAGGCGTAGTATTTCAAGACAGTTAACTACACTTATGGTGTCAACAGCCTCTTGTTGGCAGTATGATTTTATTGGCTCCATGGAATAACAGCAAGAATTTACTATTGCTTCTTTCTTTTATGACACACACAGAAAAAAAAAATTGACACATTTGCACAAGACCAACCAGAATCATTTTAACCTATCAAAATTGATGGGAGGCCTTCACTGCCAAAGTCACTGCTGGGTTTTCACAATTCATTGCAGACAATCTGCTACTCCCATTATGATAAAGGAGAGAAGAGTCATAATCAGGGAAGAAAGCTAGATTAATACTTGTAATTATCATTGAATTATTTAGCCTGCTATAGGATTATTATTAGTAGTGTCATTTGATAATTTTCTCTCATTTTAGTAAACACAACTGTGAGTAATTACCCTACCTAATATTTCTCTGTATTGGCTGACTAGCTAGCAAACATTCATGAAAATATCCATTAGCCACACATATAAAATGCTGCATTATGATGCTGTTGAATCAGAACATACCACTACCTGATCCTGTAGCTCTTTGAGGATTTGCAAATCAATTAATTCTATGTTTATTGGATTCTTCCCATACAATTAGAAAATTTATAATAGAGTCCATGAACATTATTAGTTTTACCATTTTAAACCAGCAATCACACTTTGATTTTTACAACAAAAGCAGAAATATAAACACACACATTTGGATCTGTTTTCTGTTAGTCTGTCTGGACTTCAAAATCCTATTCCTCAAGATAATGCACACCAAAGTTCTGGATTAAACAAGAAATTAGATGGCACCTGAACACTTGGTTTAATATTCTCCAAAGGACTATGCAACTTATTTCTTACATTATGACATTGTTTTACAAAGATGCACACTTTTATAATGTTAGTATTTGTAATAATCAGTAAAGTCAATTAATCATGATTAAAAATCAAACATAAAAATTTCTACTTTTGGCTTTTGCCCCCTCCATTTAGAACTTATTTATAGCCTGATAATTCAAAGGTCCCTATGTTTATGAAAATCTGGACAGAAATAGCTCTAAGATCCCATTCAGAACTTGATATTAATCTAAGTCTTTTGGCTCCATTTATCCTGAGGGCAAAGAGTAGGACAAAGGATTTGAGTACTGTTAGTTTATCTGGGAGATTATCCAAGGTAGAAAAGAATGGGAAAGTGATACAGTGAAGAAGCAAATTTGTCAAAGAGGTACGTTGTTGATATAATTGTTGTTGAAAGAAAATGAAGGCTTGCTTTTACTGAAAGGTCCTGAGAAACTTCTTTAATTGTCCTCATGAAGAATTGAAAACTGACAATTTTATCTATGGTTCTTATTTCCACTTCACTGAGAGCTGTCCTCAGAGGACATTTACTCTCCTACACTTTGGGGTTGTGTTGGACAGACACATTCTAAAATGAGAGAGAGAACATGAGATGCTATCAGTGTTAAGTAACTGCAATTTCCCATGGAACTATCCACCACAGGTTTGGCTATAATCAGGTGTTGGGCCTTGATATCAGAGGGATTTGAGGCAGAATCATTAGGTTAATCATTATATCTGAAATTTCCAAAAACTTCAACTGATGAAACTTTGATTATAAATCTATAAATATATCATTAAATCTACAGTATTCAAATTATTTTCATAGAAATACACAGACAACGCATCAATTGATTAATATTTAAATGTTACAAAATACTGAACTGAAAGAATTTGGTCATATAACAACGTGTAAGAAGTAGAACTTAGGTTTAGGTTAGAACTCAGGATGCATTGGAGACTCAGTTAAGAAATTGAATGGAGGGACGCCTGGGTGGCTCAGTGGGTTAAGCCACTGTCTTTGGCTCAGGTCATGATCCCAGGGTCCTGGGAACGAGCCCCAAATCGGGCTCTCTGCTCAGCAGGGAGCCTGCTTCCTCCTCTCTCTCTGCCTGCCTCTCTGCCTGCTTGTCATCTCTCTCTGTCAAATAAATAAATAAAATCTTAAAAAAAAAAAGAAATTGAATGGATGTCTGACAATCTTATAGGTTTGCTAAAACTCAGTGACTTTGAGTTCACGTGTGGCTATGCAGGAATTTTTAACTTTCTCTAATAAGTTATTAGATTTGATTATCTAATGGCAGTAAACGATGGGCAAAAGCAAAGTACAAACCCCATAAAGACAAAGACACTCAGTATGAGAAAAGAGTAATAGATAAGAAGAATCAATGCATTTGAGGAAAGTGGGAATTGAAATACACAATGATTGTTGATTTTGTTTAGATGGAGAAAACAAAACTAGCTTGCAAGAAGGAAATAACAGAAGACATGTTGTGATGTGAGACAGAATCCTGGAAAAGGCAGTAACGTGGAATAAAGGAGTAGGGAGAGCATATCAGGTAATTTGGATAGGAAGGAGTTAGGAGATAATTGCTTGATAAATTTTATATGGCCCACGTAAATGCACAGATTTCTCTTCTTTAATTTATATGGAGAACAGGGTGTCCTTTCTCTTCCCTTTCAGAGCACCAGAGGTGTACTCTTTCAGACTGAAAACCTGAAAAGCTCAGGACTCAATTGCTTAAGCACAGCTGAGAGGACATATTTCAATTAAGATTCACATTTTGCTGTATGTAGTAGACTTTCAAAAGTGGTTTAACCATATTTTTTCATTTAACAAGAAGATTACAGAGAGTGTTTTCTGGTGTTGGTTCAGAGTCTTAAGAAAGTCAAGTGAACTATCTTAGAGGTTTTCATGGCTTTTTATTCACAGTTGCAAAAACTGCTGTTGGAGTTCTCACTATTAAGCCCACATTTCTGGCAGAAAGATAGAGGTAAAAGAGCATGATAGCTTGTACGACTGATACTTTGTCATATGGTTACAATATCACTAGAAAAGAGACAATAAAATATTTGATGTTGTTTTAAGTTTCCTTGTTGTCAATCCCTCAGTGCTTTCTGATATTAAAGGAAAAAGTAGATGGATATTGACCTGGCAACTATCAACACCTGTCAGTCTCTCTTGGATAACCAATATCTCTATAATCTCTTCTTCCCAGTAAAAAAAAATATATATATATTCATAACCCACACTGTGCGATCTCAAGTTACTGCACCAAGATAAAATTACAATGATTTTCAGTTGTTCCAAATGGACAGAATACGCTTCCTTATGATATCATGTCTTATAAGATAGATAATTGGCTTGCTACCAATATACCCAGATGTGACTGTGGAAGAGACAGGAAAAAAATAATAATATTTATTTATTCCTTGGGTTGACCCTGTTTACACAGATGCATTACTATTAGAAAAGGTTGGTTTGGGACATTGGAATGAATTTACTTAATGGGTCTGTATGTAATTGGGTGGGAGGAAATTTTTAATTTCTACAAAAATTATTAGAATTCTATCTTATTCTCTTTTGTTAATTTTCACATGTTAACAAAGCCAACGTCTTTTTCTAGCAGACAAGATCTTAAATCCTAACGAAACTCAATTATTTCCTTTTTTTTTTTTTTAAAAAAAAAGCCTCATCTTCTCTCATGCTGCTTTAAATACAACTCAAAAAAAAAGGAGCTAAGTGGGGCAGTAAGACCAGACTTTTTATTTTATTTCATTTATCTTATTTTTAATTAAAAAATTAAAGATTGTATTTATTTATTTGAGAGAGAGAGCATGAGTGGGGCAGGGGGAGGTAGCTGCAGAGAGAGACTGTGAAGTATACTCCCTAATGAGCAGGAAGCCCGATATGGAGCTCGATCCCAGGGTCCTGACTGAGATCATGACCAGAGACAAAGGCAGATACATGTGCAAAATCCCTTTCTTTCTGGGAAACAATACTTTACAAGAGATGTTTGAAAAAGTACTGGGGAATCAACTTTAATAGGAGGCACAAAAATTTAATTGACTTTTGTAAAGCTACAGGGATTCAAATGATGGGAATCCCAGCCCGTTTAGGTTGTGGACCACAGAGTATTCTTCTCTGTAATATTTTATTTTCTTCCATGTCTACTAACTCCAGTCCAAGTTCACTGATCTCTTTTTAGATAGTGCAAAACATGGCAAAGAATACCAAACGAGTGCCCAATATTCTACATTTATTACATCATTTCTAACATATAGAAGTGTGTTATCAAGGCTGGTTCTGTGAAAGAACATAGTTATGCTAAAGTGTGTTTTGTTCTCCAAGAAATTAAATGCATGATTATCACGCAATTATAAAATACTTGTGTCAAGAATTTTTATTCAAAAATTAATAAAAGAAGCAGATATTAAAACTAGTTCACATGGTTATTTGGGATATAAGCAGAGTTGTGCAGCAGAAGTGCTCTGGGCCCATAATTTGGGATATAGCATTTATGTTTTCTAATGAAATATCACTAATTTGCATTATTGTTAACAAGAATCTTGTGCATTACCATCAGTTTTCTACATTATAACATTATAACTTCTTGCTCTACTGTTTGTAAATAACTTTGTCAATAGCAAGCTAATAAACGGGGTGACTCCAATGGATTGAGATCATCTCCAGAGTTTCTGCTACAAAATGCCCAGGACTCCATTGAAAGGACACCTAAGAATTTATTTTGCCCAAAAATTTGATCATTTTTTTCACTGTCCTTACCTATTATCCAAACCTAGTCCTTTTGCTTCACCTTTCAGTCTATGGACAACCCTGTATCTGAGTGAAAGGGGAGACTGATCACCTCCCATTAGCCAGAGATGCCCAGAAGGGGAGGGTATCCAACCTGTTTGAATCTGAAGAGTGCCTGACTGTGTGAATGTGTCTGTATGGCTCCACCACTTCTGCTACGGAGTCTGAGTGGGCTGCACCTTGAGTCTCGCAGGGCGTCATATGGCATAACGGTCATCTACTCCACGGAGTAGCCTGGTCCGGGGTTTATACGGACAGGCCTTAGCTAAGACGCTCCTAAATTCCCATGAGGGATGGGAACAGGACAGCAGGGGAAAGATCCCCCTCCTTTGTCTGCGACATCATTCATGATGGGAGGGAAACCCAGGAAACTCCTATCTTAAGACTGCACACTTAGAAATAAAATAAAAAAGGGAAAGACACTGGTATAAAAAGCTGGTTTTCTTTCTGTTTAAAAGGGGCAAAGTTTTCTTAGCTAATTGATCTGTTAAAGAGTGTAAATGGTTTTCTCTTTGCCTGCCTGGAAAATTCAGTTCCTATGTTTTGTTTTATCAGGTGTTAAACATCCCTAATTATATTTAGGCATGTGTTTTTAAACTTTCTAAGGTTTTAGCAATTGTTGACAAGATTTAAACCAATGATAAACCTTGGGTTACATTTGGGAAAATACTATAACTATTCTAGAGATTCTATGCACTTCCTAAAGTTTTAATGTTTTGAGAGATCATCGCTTGATATTGTAATTATGGGAATGTTATATGTCACAGAAACTGTAACCTGATTTTCTTGCAGCTAAATTGTAAACTCCCATGTCTCTTTAGCTCTAACCATATCCATTCTGAGTTTTTGTCATTTATAATTGTTTTAATTCTCTTGTAAAATGAGTTTTATCTTCAAGGAGATTCCTATAAAGGACTTTCAGGACAAATACAGATATTTAATATACTTGAAAATCCTAAAACTGAAATGGGTAAGAATTTCCAGAACTAACTAAAGCTGCATTCACCAGATTTAGTAATATGGAACTAAATGAACTAAAAGATTATAATGTTGTGTCTCTTAATGTTTTGTCTTACTTTAAACATTGCTGGTTCTCTCTAATGTTTGCTCTTCCAGACCAGGGATACTTCCTCCTAGTTATCTGTAACTTAGAGAGATGTGAAAGTGCTCAAGGCATTCAAATTTTCTCTCTATATGAACCCTCTGAAACCAAAAGGTCTCAGTAAGTATTCTTTCTTCCATGGCAATCAGTCATTTGCATAAGTTCAATAAGAATCTGTTCTCCTTTAACAGGACACCATTGAGAACTGGTTATTTTACCAAGGCTTTGACTGGAATGTCATATTTGAGAAAGACATGCATAGACTCAGATATGACCAGACAGCTTTAAGGAACTAACGTTGACTTTATGAAACCTGGAGCCATAAAGCCCCTTGGGACTGTTGGCCTGATACCTTGCTTACAGAGTTCCCAGCAGCCTCACCAGGTGAGTAAAGAATGTCACTCTTTGGTAGGTGCGAAAACTCAGAAGAGGAACTCGCCCAAATCAACAGTTATTGCAGGCATGCCTGATGGCAAGTACAGGGCTTGGCTTCTGGCCCGGAGAGGCTACTAAAAGTTCAACCCAGAGATTCCTTATAAGAAGTTCCAGCAAAGCAGATTCTAAAAGATCTATATGATCACACTCAACTGTTCTTGCTGAGCTTATGTAAATAATGGGCCAAGTTTGTTAAAACTGGACTTGTTTCACAAGTGAATTAGTCCTGATTTGGCTATCTTTGTAAATGAGGGTTATTTTAGAGAGAAAAATTATATTTTAGTAACACATCTTTATGGATGTTAAATTCTAGATTTGATTGTCTTTAAATGATTACCTAAGCTAAACAATTTGAGGTAAACTTCAGAGAAGTTACACATTAGCTCATTTAGATGATCTTCTTGCTTTTTTTTTTATTTTGTGGGGATATTAGTAGAACCCCCTCACACATGATTAAACAACTGGAAAATGGGATTAATTCTCGTACAATTGTATAACTTAACTAACACCTTATGTGTGGCTGGGATAATGAAATTGCCTAAAAGCCAGCCTATTGCACTCCATAGGATTAACTATGGACTTGTGGAGACAATGGATGACCCCACTTTGTTTATGAGTGGATTGTATGATGCATGGGGGACTCCCCTTATCTCTTGACAAGTTTTCTCCCACTTGACAATGATCCTCTGTAATCACGATATTGTTAAGGCTGGACCACTCAAAGGTCTTCTTATGGGTTTCATCCCTTAGTAATATTTATCCTAGAGGCCACCTCTGTTGAGGTGCAATTGCAAACAGATACTTTAGCTAAGCATAGAACAGCCCTCATAAAAGGAGCCTCAAAGTTCACTATGGAACAGTCCCTGATTGTAATGACTTCACATCAGGTCCAGATTTGTCTTAGAAGCCAAAGGCCACCAATGGATGATAGAGGCCAACTAATTAAATATTGGACTATACCTATAGATATGCCAGAAATAATACTTACAATTTGTCAAACTTTAAACGTAGTTACCTGTATGCCTGAACCTGACCACTGTACTTCTTTCTCTGTGGAGCGGAGGTGTTCAAAGGTTGTTGATCTTGCTTATTCTATAATCAATAACCTCTGAACATTTTTGCTCTATAGACAGTCCTACAAAATAGGATGGCCTTAGATGTCCTGACAGCAGCCCAGGATGGCACATGTACAATTATCAAGACAGAATGTTGTGTGTACATCCCAGACTATCACAAAAATGTCACAGGACTAATAAAATATATGAATACGGAGCGCCTGGGTGGCTCAGTGTGTTAAGCCTCCGCCTTCGGCTCAGGTCATGATGCCAGGGGCCTGGGATCGAGTCCCGCATAGGGCTCTCTGCTCACCAGGGAGCCTGCTTCTCCTCATCTCTCTCTCTGTCTGTCTCTCTGCCTATTTGTGATCTCTCTCTCTGTCAAATAAATAAATAAAACAAAAAAAGTATACCATAAAATATATGAATACCCAAATTAAGGCCCTACAAGATCCTTCTCTCTCTCTCAGTGAATGGTTAAGTTCCTGCTTTGAAGGAGGACTATGGCCAAATCTCCTTCTCGGGCTTTTCATTCTTATCACCTTATTAACCTTAACATGTTGCTTTGTTCAGTGTTTCTCTACTTGGTGCCGAGACTCCATTGCTGCAATGACTTCACCACAACAGACGATCCTTGTCGCGTGAGAGGACGCCTCTTCACTGTCAGCGCTGGATTCAGCTGCCTCCACCTTTCGTAACTCCCTTATACATTCCTACCCTGATCAATATTGACCCCAGTAGGTAGTGACAGCTCTACGCCCCTATTCAGCAGGAAGAGGTTACAGAAGATGAGACCTTCCACCTTCAACCACCTTAAAGCTATAAGGGTCAAAATTGTTCAGGGGGAAATAATGAGGGAGCAGGAGGCTGGCTGAAGATGGAAAAGGGGCTGATGCCTTGCAGCCCCTCTCCACCCACATCCCTTGGTAATATGTGTGACATTCCACAGGCACCCCTGACTGCCTTAAAAGAAGAATGTTGCTTTTATGCAGATCAAACTGGAGTAGTCAGAAAAACTATGGATAAACTCAGAGAAAGACTTGCTCAAAGAAAAAGGGATTTTCAGTCCCAGCAGGGATGGTTCGAAAACTGGTTCAACAGATCACCTTGGCTTACTACTTTGTTGTCATCTATAACGGGCCCTCTCATCATTCTGTTATTAATTCTAACTTTTGGTCCTTTGTCTTAAACAGGTTAATACAATTCATTAAAGATCGCCTGTCTGTTGTTCAGACTATGGTCTTGACTCAGCAATACCAACTACTTAAACAAGTAGAGTCCCAAAAGGACTCAATTGAAGAACAAAACAGATGGATATAAGATTATATCCATGATAAAGAAAAAGGGGGGAATGAAGGACCCCAGGTCAGAACTATAGTATAGCCTATAAGTTTTAACATTCTTTTTATAACCAGCTCATGCTAACTAAGAAACTGTGGCCAGCTGACCATAGATAAGGGAGTCAGCAAGCAGCATAATAGGATAACAAATAGCAAAAATCTGTGTTTAACCCAGTTGTTTCTGGTTTCTGTATAATAATGCTTCTAATGCTTTGCTAAGAAATGAAAAATTGCTTAAACCCTCGCTCGCTGTGTAATCAAATAAAGTTATACCCTTCCCCTGTTAAGAATTTCCCCTACTACTAAATAAAATTGATAAGGGTTGTCTCCCGTACCAAGGCCGAGACGAGCGGTTCAGCACGTACGCTAGCTGGAGACGTGCGGTTCAGCACGTATACAGATAAAGGTTAGAAACGTGCAATTCAACACGTACCCTCTACTGTACACTACCTGAACGGTGACAGGCCAGAATGGATGGTTGATTTTAAAGGATTGGCTACCTGTGTGTAGGCCTTACTGTAATGCTTTGAAATTACTGGCTAGAAAAGTGAGAGCTCTGATGTAATGGACTGTAAAATTCTATATTAAGTCACTCCCGAAACAGATCAGAGCTCTCAGACACTGACCCATCCTTCACGGATTTCATGGTCAAGTGTCCCTGGGAGTCCAAGCATGCCCGAATAAAATCCTCTTGCTTATTGCATCCAGAGGTCTCTGAGTGCGTCCTTGGGTGCGGGTCCTCTACGGTCTTTCAGGTAAGGTTGGTCCAGCAACAGGGGTAGAGGGGAAGTACCCATCTCCTGCTAGAAGAGCTAGAGAAGACCCCTTTCGGAGATTACCACCAGGAGAGGAGAGCAGTAGATGCTGATGATGAAGAATATTTTAATCAGCAGAGAAGGTCAAAATGACAAAGTTCCAGGATCAGAGTAAACATATGGGATTAAAAAATAAAAAAATTTAAAAAAAGATTTTTTTGAAAGAACTTTTTTTTAAAGGACTTTAAACAAAAGTCCTTTTAAAGAGACAGTTGGCTATTTAAGCCAAAAGTATAACTCACTGAGAGAATCACCGCATTATTTATTGGGGTAGAAAGGACCTGGAATGTAGAAAGGCCCATTCTGCGAGGAAAAAATAGAATCACTAACAGGACTCATGCCTTGCACAGCCAGTGGCTAGAATCCCTGGCTCATGAGACCCTGTGCTAGAAGGCCGCAAGAACCATCTCAACAATGTTAGTCTTTCTTGGAAGCCAACAAGTGTTTGCCCAGTTAAGAGCAGGGTAATAATCAGTCACGTTATGTTATAATGATTGTCGATATCTTTTTTTTTTTTTCATTGTATGTTGCTTTTATTATTTTTTTTATTTTTAATTTTTTAAATTTTTTTTAATTTTTTATTTTTTATAAACATATATTTTTATCCCCAGGGGTACAGGTCTGTGAATCACCAGGTTTACACACTTCACAGCACTCACCAAAGCACATACCCTCCCCAATGTCCATAATCCCACCCCCTTCTCCCTAACGCCCTCCCCCCAGCAACCCTCAGTTTGTTTTGTGAGATTAAGAGTCACTTATGGTTTGTCTCCCTCCCAATTCCATCTTCTTTCATTTATTCTTCTCGTACCCACTTAAGCCCCCATGTTGCATCACCACTTCCTCATATCAGGGAGATCATATGATAGTTGTCTTTCTCTGCTTGACTTATTTCGCTAAGCATGATACGCTCTAGTTCCATCCATGTTGTCGCAAATGGCAAGATTTCATTTCTTTTGATGGCTGCATAGTATTCCATTGTGTATATATACCACATCTTCTTGATCCATTCATCTGTTGACGGACATCTAGGTTCTTTCCATAGTTTGGCTATTGTAGACATTGCTGCTATAAACATTCGGGTGCATGTGCCCCTGTGGATCACTACATTTGTATCTTTAGGGTAAATACCCAATAGTGCAATTGCTGGGTCATAGGGCAGTTCTATTTTCAACATTTTGAGGAACCTCCATGCTGTTTTCCAGAGTGGTTGCACCAGCTTGCATTCCCACCAACAGTGTCGGAGGGTTCCCCTTTCTCCGCATCCTCGCCAGCATCTGTCATTTCCTGACTTGTTGATTTTAGCCATTCTGACTGGTGTGAGGTGATATCGCATTGTGGTTTTGATTTGTATTTCCCTGATGCCGAGTGATATGGAGCACTTTTTCATGTGTCTGTTGGCCATCTGGATGTCTTCTTTGCAGAAATGTCTGTTCATGTCCTCTGCCCATTTCTTGATTGGATTATTTGTTCTTTGGGTGTTGAGTTTGCTAAGTTCTTTATAGATTCTGGACACTAGTCCTTTATCTGATATGTCGTTTGCAAATATCTTCTCCCATTCTGTCAGTTGTCTTTTGATTTTGTTAACTGTTTCCTTTGCTGTGCAAAAGCTTTTGATCTTGATGAAATCCCAATAGTTCATTTTTTCCTTTGCTTCCCTTGCCTTTTGCGTTGTTCCTAGGAAGATGTTGCTGATTGTCGATATCTTTAAAAGCCTTGTCAAGTTCCTTTTGAGTAACCCTCATCCCACCCTTAGAGAAATTTATCTGTGGTTCACCTCTTTGAAATACCTCATTGTTGTTCCACTTTACCATAGCCAAAAAAAAAAAAAAAAAGAAAAAAAAGAAAAAAGAAAAAAAAGTTTTTTATTAACAAAGTGTTCAGAAGGGGACGCCACTGTAAACAATGAGAGCTTTCGCTGCCGGGATAAATTTGTGGCAGAAACAGCTGAAAGCAATCAGGTCAGACAGAGCCAAGGGCTGGAACGATTTTTAAAATTACAAAAACCGAACCAAATCAAACCAAAACAAAAATCAAAACCAATGGCCAAGATTTCAAGTTTGCTACTAAAGGTATGACATTCTCCTAAGACATGCGTGTGATTTGATCAATATATTTATATATTTATATTTAAAGAAGGAGGAACTATTTGATGCAGCAAATCCACGTTGATTAAAAATTACCAGATATGGGGCTCCTGGGTGGCTCAGTGGTTTAGGCTTCTGCCTTCGGCTCAGTTCATGATTTCAGCGTCCTGCGATGGATCCCCACATTGGGCTCTCTGCTCAGTGGCGAGCCTGCTTACCCCCTCTCTGTCTGTCTGCCTCTCTACCTACTTGTGATCTGTCTGTCAAATGGGTAAATAAGATCTTTAAAAAAAGAATTACTAGGTGTGAAATGCATCGAGGGTATGGGAAGGAAAATGATTTCACCTGATCTGACTAGGAAGTGGTTGAAACCTGAATTAAAGTGCTATAAAAAGAGTAAAGACCTGGGAAATATATGGGGAAAAAATCCCTAGAAAAACAGCAATAATAACTGGCTGCTCTTTATTGATCCAGATCCTGCGGTAGGCAAAGAAGAGCTGGTTTTAGCCAGAGGATGATCTCCGTTTGTCTTCATGATTTGGCATTTCCTGCAAGCCAGGCATGGGGCTCTGCACTAGAGCTGCAAATGCTGGGGGAACCTCACTGTCCCCTTTCTCTTCTCAGGGGGACAACCGGCATGTCCATGGTGCAGTGTGACAGGCTTTACCACAGGGAGAGAAAAGACTGCCAAGGGTAGGTTGGAGCTGGGAAAAGCCACTTAGGAACAGATTTTCAGGGGAGCTGATAGACAAGGGCAAAGCGAAGAATGAGGATGAGTGTGTCAAGTTTCAAAGTGCCAGGAGGCAGCACAGTGCATTCAGGAAACTACAGCAAGTTCCTGACAACCGACAGCTGATCTGGCAGCATCACCTGAGCATGGAGGCTGAGCCCCGGGGTTAACACTGGGGGTGAGATGGTTTGTACACTATGCCTAGGAGGTGAGGTACTACACTGTGGGGGCACAGGGAGCTACCAGAGGATTTCAAATATCAGAATCGTAACCATAATAGAGGATTTAATTGCATCCTAGCTTTCATCAAGGGTAACATGCACTATAGTTTATGCTCGACTAAGAAAGAGAAATGCTGTCAGTTAAACTAGGATATGTCATCAAGTGCAAGGTGTGTGCCACCTTAAGAGATATTAAAATTGCTGGGGGAGGACAACTCTTAGAACAAGTAAACTGTGGTACTAGAATAATTAAGAAAGGTCGAACACTTGGATCAACAAAAAAAGTGATTATTGCTTACCATGTGCCCCAAACTATATTAAGTCTTAGAACAAGAGACGTTCTCATCTTGATGCCCCGCAGCTGTTAGACCCAAGGTACAGAGGGCAGTAGCCAACGACCAGCAGGCCCCAAGTGCCATGTGCAGACTCTAAGAGCAACTGCCTTTGAGAGAGGAAACGGTTGAGAGTGGGCTTTCTGAGGTAGAGAATTACTAGCTGGGAAAGTAGGAAAACTGACACAGAATCGGAATTGATGCCCCTACATGACAGAGTTGGTGAAACTTCCCTTCTCAGAGATCCTGAGGCTCCTCAGAAATGTATTTTTCATTTTGGATGGAACATTCAGGATAAATATGATCTGTTCGAGTTCCTGGTTCTCTCATCAGGGTGTTTCTTAGGCTTCACTGGCACAAGAAAAGGGTTTTGATAGTCCAGGGTAAATCCTGACAAAAGCAAAGCATGGTATCTATGAAAAACTAACCATTCAGAAGAGAACAACAGATAAAAGAAGGCCAGTCCGACCTGACCCTGCAGGATAGTTAAGGTTGGTCCGGCAACAGGGGTAGAGGGGAAGTGCCCATCTCCTGCTAGAAGACCTAGAGAAGACCCCTTCCCGAGAGACCACCAGGAGAGGAGAGCAGTAGGTGCTGATGTGAAGTGAAGGAGCAGGAGACTGGCTGAGTACAAAGCAAAAGCTGGCGCCTTGCACCGCCCCCTTCACCCGCTCCCCTCCATATGTGTAGCATTCCTCAGGCACCCCTGACTGCCATAAAATGATAAATAGTTAACTTGCAAAAATCACAGTCCTGCAGGGTAGGAATCTTCCTTGGTTTGCAAATGTCCTTGAGATTTACAACAAAGAAGTTACCTTACCTTTGATAGCTGGAATGTAACATTTCACCAGGAGACTCCCAATTGTCTTTATGTTAGTGCCTCATTAGAGGGAAAGTGGCCTTGGCTTGATAGTAACCAGGCCTTCAATATCCTGATAGTGCTTTTTTTTTCGCATGCGTGGGCTAACCGGCCAGTTCTGCTTCTGTAAGATTGCTTTGTCTGCTTTCGCACGCGTGTCCCCTGACCCAATCCACGGACGCCAAGTATGCCTGTTCAAACTATCAATCAATCAGCTCAGCCCCACCCGAAACTTGTTTGTATCTGTCTATAAAAATCCTGCAGTGACCCAGCTCCGGACCTCTCGGCGTTATCGGCAACGAGCGGCGCAGAAGTCCAGGTTCGAACCTGCAATAAACGACCCTTGCTGCTTGGCTTTGACTCATGTCTCTGGTGGTCTTTTAAGGTGGGGGTAATATTCAGTTGGCAATACATTTGGAGGTCCCACCGAGATCTCCCCTTCAAGCCCACCAGACAACTGGTCAATGGGTCACTGCAACCGATCGGTAAGAAAGCGGGCTTTGTCTTTTGTCTCTATGTTTTTCGTATGCTTTGTTCTTATGTATGTCTTGTGTGTCTTGTCCTTTCTGTGATTTTTCCTGGGTTAGAGTCCCAGGACCTGGGTTAGAGTCCCAGGACGGTGGCTGGCAAATACACCCTGGCGGATGCGCTATAGGGTTGCCAGTGGGCCAATGGGGAGGCGTCCCTCGTGCCCGGCGGGAATGGCTTCTCAGAGATCGTGGGTTCGAGTCCCACCTCGGGGGCCAGGAGGGCCTCGCAGAGATCGTGGGTTCGAGCCCCACCTCGGAGGCCAACAATGTATGTCTTCATGTATGTCTCCATGTTATGTCTTTAAATGTGGATATATGTTCCTTGTACTGGTCATGAAGGTTACATTCTGTTTAACGGGAGGGTGTCTAACCCATTTGAATCTGAGGAATGCCTGACTGTATGAATGTGTTTGTGTGGCTCCACCGCCTTCGGCTTCGGAGTCTGAGTGGACAGCACCCTGAGTCTCGTGGAGCGTCATACAGCATAACGGTCATCTACTCCATGGAGTAGCCTGGTCCGGGGTTTATACAGATAGACCTTAGCTAAGACGCTCCTAAGTTCCCGCGAGGGACGCGAGCAGGACAGCACCTGAAAGATCCCTCTCCCCTTGTCTGCAACATCGTACATATCGGGAGGGAATATAAGAGATAGGTATTAAGAGCTAAAACCAGATTCAATGAGTCAGCTAGTAAGTTTCCTCCTGACATATTGGATGATAATTATGTAAATAAGCCTTCTTCTAGTAAACCCAGGTTGCTGGGCCATCCCTAGCAAAGGGGACTCTGGATTTATTTCTCTCTGTTACTCCTAATAGATGTGGGGGCTTCTCCCTCACTCACTTCCCATGTTAATGGCTATAACTGGAGCCAACTGGGGTTGGTCTAACTCGAGACAGAGACTATAAGGAATATTCCCAAGCAGCTGCCGAAACTCTCTTTGTTTCGGGGAAGTTTCCCTGTGTTCTCTGGCCTGACTTGGACTGCCTAACCCCTCCCCCCTGGCTGATGGGAAAGCATGGTGTCTTCTCCTCTGTTGGGCCTTATGAGCTCTAAAACCGGGAATCTTTTCTCTGCCTCCTGGCAGCGCTTTGTTTCTTCTGTTTCCCCCTTACGTGTTTCTGTACCAACGTGTGTGCAGCCTGCATGACTGGCCTCTAGATCATGCACCACAGCTCCTTCTCTCTTCACTGTCAAGGAGCAAGAAGAGCACCCCCTGGACCTAACACGCCCCACTCCAGATCTTCCCACGCATGTCTCAGGTAAACATTCAAAGTGGAGTGGGCCCAGGTGGAAAGTAAATCAGTGTTGGAACTAAGTTAAGTTTGTTGGTTTAATTAAGATAAGACCTGTCTTTTAAGTTATCAGCAGTAAATGTGAAACTTCGAGGTTTACTGAAGGTCAAATAAGCTCATGTTATTTATTAAAATTTGTTAGCAAAGAAATAACTAAACTGAAGGTTAATTGTCTGTCTCAAAGTTCTAATGGGTAATTGCTGAAGTAGCTTTCAAAGTCTTTGGTAATCTGAAAGTTTTAAAGTTTTGCTTGGATGACAAATGGAATTAAATTGTGGACATCTAGGTCTTTACCAAACAGGATAAAATGCTAAGTCGTTAATTATTGGATGTAGGTATGTGCTTTTGACTTCTTACTGCAAAGAAACTAAGAGTATTTAAATCTGTTGGTAAACATGTTTGCCACTTAACTGATTCATAAATTTGCCACCTGAAGAATTCTGTTGTGTAACAGTTCACAATTGGTTAATAACTAAAGGTGTTTCTAAGAATACAAAGTTCTGCTTAGTGTAACTAAGACTGATGGAAATAAGGGAAACTCTGTATGTAAGAAAGTTGCAGATATGTAAGAAAGATTTAAGGAATGGGAATACATTTTGTTGAAGGTAAGGGAAGGTAATTTTGTCCTAAATGAATGGGTTTTAAAGGTACATTACATTAGTACAAGACTGAAATTCTCTGTTCAAAGGATAAAGTTTTATTAGATTAATTGATCTCCTGTTACGAGAATGTAAGTGATTTTCTCTTTGCCTGCCCAGAAAAAGCAGTTTCTATGTTTTGTTTTATCAGGTGTTTAACATCCCTAATTATATTTAGGCATTTGCTTCAAAACTTTCTAAGATTTTAGCAAATGTTGACAAGATTTAAATTGTAAATCTCTTTAACTCGGGCTTTTCCTTGGTATGTGAAGTTTCTCGTGAAATACTACTGAACCAATGATAAACCTTGGATTACATTTGGGAAAATACTATAACTATTCTAGAGATTCTATGCACTTCCTAAAGTTTTAATGTTTAGAGAGATCATCGCTTGATATTGTAATTATGGAAATGTTATGTATCACAGAAATAACCTGATTTACTTGCAGCTAAATTGTAAACTCCCGTGTGTCTTTAGATCTAACCATATCCATTCTGAGTTTTTGTCATTTATAATTGTTTTAATTCTCTTGTAAAATGAGTTTTATCTTCAAGGAGATTCCTATAAAGGACTTTCAGGACA
Source organism: Mustela lutreola (assembly GCF_030435805.1). Classification (NCBI taxonomy): domain Eukaryota; kingdom Metazoa; phylum Chordata; class Mammalia; order Carnivora; family Mustelidae; genus Mustela; species Mustela lutreola. The sequence goes on along the minus strand of NC_081292.1, from coordinate 91,475,553 downwards.
AATACAGATATTTGATATACTTGAAAATCCTAAAACTGAAATGGGTAAGAATTTCCAAAACTAACTAAAGCCGCATTCACCAGATTTAGTAACATGGGACTAAATGAACTAAAAGATTATAATGTTGTGTCTCTTAATGTTTTGTCTTACTTTAAACATTGCTGGTTCTCTCTAATGTTTGCTCTTCCAGACTAGGGATACTTTTTCTTAAGTTATCTGTAACTTATAGAGTTGTAAAAGTGCTCAAGGCATTCAAATTTTCTCTCTATATGAACCCTCTGAAACCAAAAGGTCTCAGTAAGTATTCTTTCTTCCATGGCAATCAGTCATTTGCATAAGTTCAATAAGAATCTGCTCTCCTTTAACAGGACACCATTGAGAACTGGTTATTTTACCAAGGCTTTGACTGGAATGTCATATTTGAGAAAGACATGCATAGACTCAGATATGACCAGACAGCTTTAAGGAACTAACGTTGACTTTATGAAACCTGGAGCCATAAAGCCCCTTGGGACTGTTGGCCTGATACCTTGCTTACAGAGTTCCCAGCAGCCTCACCAGGTGAGTAAAGAATGTCACTCTTTGGTAGGTGCGGAAACTCAGAAGAGGAACTCGCCCAAATCAACAGGTATTGCAGGCATGCCTGATGGCAAGTACAGGGCTTGGCTTCTGGCCCGGAGAGGCTACTAAAAGTTCAACCCAGAGATTCCTTATAAGAAGTTCCAGCAAAGCAGATTCTAAAAGATCTATATGATCACACTCAACTGTTCTTGCGGAGCTTATGTAAATAATGGGCCAAGTTTGTTAAAACTGGACATGTTTCACAAGTGTATTAGTCCTGATTTGGCTATCTCTGTAAATGAGGGTTATTTTAGAGAGAAAAATTGTTTTAGTAACACATCTTTATGGATGTTAAATTCTAGATTTGATTGTCTTTAAATGTTTGTTTACCTAAGCTAAACAATTTGCGGTAAATTTCAGAGAAGTTACACAATAGCTCATTTAGATGATCTTCTTGCTTTTTTATTTTGTGGGGATATTAGTAGAACCCCCTCACACATGAGTAAACAACTGGAAAATGGGATTGATTCCCTTACAATTGTATAACTTAACTAACACCTTATGTGTGGCTGGGATAATGAAATTGCCTAAAAGCCAGCCTATTGCACTCCATAGGATTAATTATGGACTTGTGGAGACAATGGATGACCCCACTTTGTTTATGAGTGGATTGTATGATGCATGGGGGACTCCCCTTATCTCTTGACAAGTATTCTCACTTGCCAGTGATCCTCTGTAATCAGGATATTGTTAAGGCTGGACCACTCAAAGGTCTTCTTATTGGTTTCATCCCTTAGTCATATTTATCCTAGAGGCCACCTCTGTTGAGGTGCGATTGCAAACAGATGCTTTAGCTAAGCATAGAACAGCCCTCATAAAAGGCACCTCAAAGCTCACTATGGAACAGTCCCTGACTGTAATAACTTCACATCAGGTCCAGATTTGTCTTAGAAGCCAAAGGCCACCAATGGATTATAGAGGCCATCTAATTAAATATTGGACTATGCTTATAGATATGCCAGAAATAATACTTAAAATTTGTCAAACTTTAAACCTAGTTACCTGTATGCCTGAACTTGACCATTGTACTTCTTTCTCTATAGAGCAAAAATGTTCAGAGGTTATTGATCTTACTTACTCTATTTGTCCAGATTTAAGATGCCCCTGTTAAAAATACGAATGACAGTTGGTTTTCTGATGACAGTAGTTTTCATAGAAAGAATAAGAAAAGCTAGGTGTGCCATAGTGCTCACTTGCACTTTGCAATTGCCAAAGCCTAAGAATTAACATTTATACTGATTCCAAATATGCTACATGCCCATGGAGCTATTTGGAAGAAAGGGGATTGCTATCAAGCCATAAATCCCCAATCAAATATGGGCCTAAGTTTCAAAACCCTCCTTATCGCTATACTAAGGATGGCATATACTAAGGATGGCATATACTAAGGATGGCATCTGAGATACATATCTGTGGCTTACACCCACGATTGGACAGCTCAGTCAGAAGGCAGTTTTATGCTGGGAACAAAGGAATCATACGAGTGGTATTGGGCAAATAACACACGATGTCTAGGATGGCTCACTAGAAATGTGTCCCCAAATAATAGTACTTCAGGCTACTGACTGGTTTGCTACTGACTGGGCAAGGCGACCTGGCATCAGATGGCCAGCTCCAAACGGAACCCACTGGATATGTGGAACCAACTTGTGGCCCTGGCTTCCTCCAGGGTAGATAGGTCGCTGTACTTTAGGATTTCCCTGAATTCATGGGTGCATTACTAAAACCATTACAACCCCAGCTAATCTCCCCAACTTGAAATAAAGATGGACGCGATCTGTTTTTAAATGGTATGATCACTTAGCATCCATTTTTGTTCCATCTGCGGGACTAGAGGATGTCATGTGTCATGTAGAAGCCTTTAATAAATATACTACAAAGGCACTCAATGATTCACTAAATGGCATCTCCCTACTTAATACCGAAATGTCACAGATACGCAAGGCAGTCCTACAAAATAGGATGGCCTTAGATGTCCTGAAAGCAGCCCAGGGTGGCACATGTGCAATTATCAAGACAGAATGTTGTTTGTACATCCCAGACTATCACAAAAGTATCACAGGACTAATTAAGGATATGAATGCCCAGATTAAGGCTCTACAAGGTCCCTCTCTCTCTTTTAGTGATTGGTTAAGTTCCTGGCTTGGAGGAGGGCTATGGCCAAATCTCCTTTTCGGGCTTCTTATTCTTATCGCCTTATTAACCTTAATATGTTGCTTTGTTCCATCTTTCTCTACTTGGTGCCGAGACTCCATTGCTGCAATGACTACACCACGACAGACGATCCTTATTGCACGCGAGGACGCCTCTTCACTGTCAGCGCTGGATTCAGCTGCCTCCACCTTTCGTAACTCCCTTATACATTCCTACCCTGATCAATATTGACCCCAGTAGGTAGGGACAGCTCTACGCCCCCATTCAGCACGAAGAAGTTACAGAAGATGAGACCTTCCACCTTCAACCCCCTTAAAGATTTAAGGGTCAAAATTGTTCAGGGGGGAATGAAGGAGCAGGAGGCTGGCTGAGGACAAAGCAAAAGCTGGCGCCTTGCACCCCCCCTTCACCCGCTCCCCTCCATATGTGTAGCATTCCTCAGGCACCCCTGACTGCCATAAAATGATAAATAGTTAACTTGCAGAAATCACAGTCCTGCAGGGTAGGAGTCTCCCTAGGTTTGCAAATGTCCTTGAAATTTACAACAAAGAAGTTACCTTACCTTTGATAGCTGGAATGTAACATTTCACCAGGAGACTCCCAATTGTCTTTATGTTAGTGCCTCATTAGAGAGAAAGTGGCCTTGGCTTGATAGTAACCAGGCCTTCAATATCCTGATAGTGCTTTTTTTTCCGCATGCGTGGGCTAACCGGCCGGTTCTGCTTCTGTAAGATTGCTTTGTCTGCTTTCGCGTGCGGGTCCCCTGACCCAATCCACTGACGCCAAGTATGCCTGTTCAAACTATCAATCAATCAGCTCAGCCCCACCCGAAACTTGTTTGTATCTGTCTATAAAAATTCTGCACCGACCCAGCTCCGGACCTCTCGGCGTTATTGGCAACGAGCAGCGCAGAGGTCAGGTTTGAACCTGCAATAAACGACACTTGTTGCTTGGCTTTGACTCACGTCTCTGGTGGTCTTTTAAATGGGGGTAATATTCAGTTGGCATTACACCCCCTCTCAAACATTGTTTATTTCTGTGAATGCTTTTCCTAGTTGGTTTCAGGGCAAGAGCACTCTTCATGGGGAAGGGGGGAAGGGCAGGACCCGAAGAGAGACCTAGTGGACTCTGACCTGAACCGAGAGCTAGCCTCAGGGCTCAATCTCAAGAGCCTGAGATCAACCCCTGAGCCAGAACCCAGAGTTGGGCACTTCACTGAAGGTGCCGCCCAGGTGCTCCTCAGCTGTTGTTGACCCATTTCTGGAGACGGGTGCCTGCGTGGCTCGGTTAGTTCATCGACTGCCTTGGGATCAGGTCATGACCCCGGGCAGGCAGGATCTCCTACCACCTCCCGCTCCCAGATCCTTGGGGAGTCGGCTTCTCCCACTGACCATCTCCTCTCTCATGCTCTCTCTCACTCATTCTCTCTCCATGAAAGAAAGACAAGCTTTCCAAAGTGTCTGGAGCCTTGTTGGATGGGCTTGAATGTGGTGGATCTCAGGGAGTTTTCTCATCGCATGCAGACACCTTGAGGATAGCCATGTCTTTCTAAAAGGATCCCTTGTTGTTCTGCAATGGTTTCTTTCTCTGTTCACGGATCGGGTGTCTTTCCATTGTCTCTTCTCAAGACCTCGGAAAAGCAGCCTTTGAGGATTCCTTTGGGTACATACGGACTAGCCCTTTTCATCCTTTCTCTTTCCACAAAATCTATACTAGCCTCTGCATCCCCCTATGTAGAGTTTATTTTTCACTGACCTATCCAGGTCTTTTCTTTCAATAGAATTTCAGTCGTTCATTCTGAAGGTCATTGTTGAAAAGTTAAAGATGAAGTCTACTAACTCGCTAGGCGTATTTTCTTTTTCCCATCTATTCCTTCCTCCCTTTCTATCTATACACATAGATATATATAGGAATACATATACACACACACACGTGTGTGTGTGTGTGTGTGTGTGTGTGTATGTGTTTATGCATATGAAGTATCCCAGTCCTAAACCCCAGCACCTGGGAGCATGACCTTATTTGGAAATAGGGTCCCTGGAGATGTCACTAGCTAGGATGAGGTCATATTTTTGTAGACTGGGCCTCCAATTCGGGAGGACTTGTGCACTTCTAAGAAGGGAGAGTGCGGATACACAGATATGCACTGAGGGAGAAGGCCCGGTGAAGAAGTCCAAAGCCAGAGCAACGCTTCAAGCTGGAAAAGGGGCCTTGAGTAGATCCATCCACAATACCTACAAAAGGAGCATGTTCTACCAACACTGTAGCCTCTAGAAATGTGACACTGTCCACTTCTGTGGTTTCAGCCTCCAGGCTTCTGGTATCTTGAAATAGCAACCCTAGAAAACTTATATATATATGTATATATATACATATATATATACATTTATTTATTCATTCTTTTACCTAATAAAATATTTTTTCAGAATCTCAGTCTTCCTTCCTTTCAATAGAATGTTATTCACATTCTTTTGGTGCCTCCTGAACAATTCGACCACGTCTACCTCTTCAATTTGCATGAAAGTTATTCATACCTAACGTCGTGTGCCATTTCTTTAAAAACAGTTGGCATCTTTTTGCAGTTTCCAGTGTTTTTGGTTTGAGTATCTGTTTATAGGCTGATAAAGGTAACTTTCATCCTACTCTTTCCTTCTGTGTTTATTTCTTTCTAGGAAAGTATATTTACTACTCTTTAAAAAGAAGGACCTAGAAAAGCAAAATGGTTCTTCTTTGTATGTCTACATTCCCTTTCCCCATTTTTTGTTACCTCTCTTTAATGTCTCCCCCTGCTCTGAGGCACTGCATGTTCTAAGCAGCCTCAGGCAGGCATATCTCTTTCTGAACGTCAGACTGACGCTGAGTACACATACGGAATAAGGCATATTTTGAGTCTTTGTATAGAATCGTTCCTCTATTGCTTTGCAATGAATTACCCCCAAACTTAGCAGCCCAACCTATATATTTAAGTACTTATGATCTCACACCGTTTATGAAGGTCAGGCACCTGGAAGCTGTCGAGCTGTGTGTTTCTGCCTTGAGGTATCTCATGAGATTGCCATCAAATAGCCGGCTGCAGCTGTTTGAAGGACATGTGATGATAGACAGACCTCAAATCTGTGCAGGTGGCAGGTGTGGAGGGCTTCAGTTCCTTGCCACCCGGGTATCTACAGGGATACCTGCATTTCCACAAGAGCTAATGATAAATGAGAAAGAGAGAGAAAGGGAGGGAGTGAGAGGGAAGGAAAGGGGGAATAGAAGAAGAAAGGAGAGAGAGAGAGAGAGAAAAGAAAGAGAGGAAAAGAGAGAGAGAACAAAACAGAAGCCTCAGTGTCTTTCATAACCTAATTCTGAACTGATTTACCCCCAATTCTGCTATATCCTGTTAGTCACACCAGATGTGGGAGGGTACAACACACATGCAGATACTGGGATGTGGAAATCTTCGTGGTCCTCCCCGAGGCTGGCTAGCACACTGACTTGTGCTTTTCCCCCCACACAATCTAACATCTTTGAAATTGGGATACATCTTACAATCAAAGGTATAGCATGGTTTGAAAGGCAAAATTCCCATTTAACAGCATTTAAATCGTCGTAAGCCTTATCATCATGATTTGAGAATATGCTATCCTGGGATATTCGGGCTTTCAGGAGGCTTCCTGGCTCCTGGCAGCTTGCCTTGACCCCAGTCTCTCACGGCCCCACCTTGACAGTCCACTTGCCACCTGCCAGATGTGCTCGGCTCCTGTCCTGTGCCCTTGCTCACCACACCACCCCTTCTGATGTGCCCTTTTCACGACTAAATGATCACACCAGGTACTGAAGCCTCCAGAAGATTTCCTGGACCATCCGGAAGCATCACAGTCTTCTCTTGCTATAGGATTGTCTATAGTCCTAGCTACTGCTTCCATCCATTCATCAGTACTTATGCTTCTGGTCTTGTAGACTTGCTGCACTTTCTGTGTAATAAATGTGGCTGTATGCATTTAGCCTTAAAAGCAGAATTTCTGGACTCTTCATAAAACATAAAGTCTTCCTTCCTCAGGTGAAACTGTAAAACTAATCCGGCACACATCAGTAATGGACAGCTATCCAAGAATGCACAAGCTCACTGTTATAAACCGAAGCTGCAAAGACCACTGTTTCCAACGTTCATCAAACTGATGAACATTCTGTTCCCTACAACTTCAACATTCTAAGATTTGCTTAGACAAGGCTTTGAAGTGCACCATCGCATAGGATGGGGAAGGGGTGCCTGCTCTTTTTTACTCGCAAAAATAGGGGTTCTGTCCAGTCACTGTGTTAAGAATAAAAGGTCAGTACTTCGTGACACTCTTGTAAGTGGCTTAATTTGTTGCCCTTTTTTTTTTTTTCAGGTTTAATTCCAACAGGTGAATTGATGTTCTCTATAGAAAGCAGGTTGAAAAGGGGGAGTGGATAAAATGCATGAACTTCCATTGAAACCCAGTAGACAAGATTGTTAAATTTGAGGATTTTCTTTCAGTTATTTGACTGCTCTGAAGGAAAGCTGTGCTGGACCATTGCCAGGAAACAGTAGGAAAGACCCAGGCCCATTCTTTTTGGCGGCAGGCTGGAAAGCATTTCTATCATTGCATGTATGTATGGGAAAACAAATCATCACTCTTGCCTCACATTATATCCAAAAATTAACTGGAAATAGATTGTAGACTTAAATGTAAAGGCTAAAACCATAAAACTTTCAAAAGAAAATGCAGGCGGAAATCTTCATATTCTTGGGGTAAGCATGGCTGGATCGGGCCAGGTACACTATTCCCTGAGCACCATTTTTCAATTCAGGGCACAGGAAGATTCAAGACTCTTTTGGTCTTGAATCTAAGCCATGCTGACTCATCTAGCCCTCAATACCTATCACATTTGATTGAACTCGGTTCTTATCTGTTGTCAGTCTAGGTTAGAACCCAGAAGGATGATTCATTGACACCTTCCCTGATCTCTAAGAGCACAGAGTCTAATATTCTTCAGTTTTCCCAGACTTGGGAATAAGTGCCTTGCGGGGACATTGCAAAAAGGTGGATGAGAGGTTGTCTACAAAACACCCAGGTCTCTAGGAGGAAGACACCTCAGATTCACAAGGGTCCACTAGCATACCTCTTTTTCCCAAGAATATGTTCTGACCTGTTGCCAAGAACCTGTCTTTGATCTGTCTCAGGATGTCTGTGTTTAAACGCCCAGAGTTAATGATTGGGTTGGTGGTTGACATGAGGGGATGGTCACTGAACAAAGGCACCCCACCTATCTTCTGCTCTCTGACTTCCTCCCTCTTCTCCAGGTCCCCTATAGCATGTGACAAGCAGAATTAGCTCACATAAAGCTATCAAAGAACTCTCTCATTAACTTAGCCCCCAGGTGTCAAAAGAAACAGCTTAAGTCCCTGAAACATGAAATGAAGATGTGTCCCCACCTTAACGATGTAACACCCCTTCCCTCACATGATGCACACCGTGGGAAGCTCTAATCACATCCATTAGGGACCAAGTTGCTGAGCATATATCAAAGGAATAGGACAGAAGTGAGGAAAGATAATTATGTTTAACAAATGAATTAAAACAATTATACAACCACCCACTGAGTACAGAGCTTTTTGAGCTCTGCTTCAAGTAGGATATGAAAAGAATCAGCTGAGAAATCGTATTGCAATCAAAACTGGTCAGCACTTTCAGAGAACATTTTTCTGCAGGATCAGAATGCAGATATTATTGGTTAGAGAAATCTAAAAGGTGCTCTCTTATCAGATATCTTGTGAACCTACAGTAAATGATTCCCAGTAACATTAAAACCCAATAATAACTGTTTCAAGACATTAAAACCCCACTTCTGATGGTCAGTGGTATCGTTTGTCCTGTTTCTTGTAATTTGAAACAGCCAGCATCCTTTGGACACTCTTCCTACCTCTGAGGAATTTTCCCATGTTGACTTTCTACCCCAAGAGAAGCCAGAAATTACTTTGCAAATGATACAAGGTCTGCCCATCAGATGCACCCACATGAGGCTCTGATGGGAGAAGAAGAAGCAAGCACCAAGTAGGTAGGATCTGTTTCTAAGGATGGATGCAAAAGACTGGAGTTCTCTGAGCAGCCATGCCCACGGTTCCATCCAGGGTCAACTGTTGGGGTATCACTGCACTATCTCCCCTGGGCAGTCCTGTGGTGGTACAGCCCCAGAACCTGGCATTGGCCCTCCGGGCATTCTTCAAGGCCCTTGATAATGTTCAATAAAGTTCTTTTCTGTTCAAACTAATTACATCATTGGCTGATACGCATTTTGCTTTTCAGAAGTAAAGAATAGGGGAAGAACTCATAAGTGCTTTGAAAACTGTAAAAGACTGTACCGATCTACGGGAGCAACTACAGTGCTTGGCTTTTAAAGGCAAGAAGCAGCAACCTAAGCTTGCAAATAAATAGACCACTCACAAGCTTGTTGAATGTTTGGAATTCTACAAAGTAAAACATGCGTCATGGGATTAATGTTGTAGATGTCCCTTCATAGCCAGATGGATGATGAGTTGGGTTTTCAGAAGTTTCCAAAGCTACTCTTCGTGTAGGAACTAACTGAGGCTATTTCTGTCCCCATGCTCTGACACTGGACATTGTCCTTTGGGGGGCAGATAGCAGGAAACCCCAAGTTGGTGGGACGATGCAGGTTTTCAGTCCGGGCCTGGCATAGGTCCCAGCCAAGAGCCAGCATGGCCCACCAGGGACATCACCCACACTCCTTCCTTTGTTAAGCTGAATAATCTTCCATTGTAATTTATTTATTTATTGCATTGCAATTTTATTTATTTATTTATTTATTTATTTATTGCATTTCATTTATTGATATAATAATATAGCATTATAATAATATTTCATATATTATATGTAATATATCATATCATTGGCTCTCTCCCGTCTCTTCCCATAAGGGCACTAATCCCATTGTTAGGGCCCCACCACCATGACCTAATAATCTCTTAAAGGCTTTATCTGTAAATGTCATTACACTTGGCACTTGGATTAGGGTTCCAACATATGACATTTTTTTAAAGATTTTATTTATTTATTTGACAGAAAGAGATCACAAGTAGGGAGAGAGGCAGGCAGAGAGAGGGAGGGAAGTGGGCTCCCTGCTGAGCAAAAAGCTCGATGCAGGGCTCGATCCCAGGACCCTGGGATCATGACCTGAGCCAAAGGCAGAGGCTTAGCCCACTGAGCCACCCAGGCGTCCCTCCAACATATGACTTTTGAGAGGGGACACAAACATTCGGACTACAGAATAGCTATATTTTTTTAAATTATTTTTTAAGAAACAGGAATAATTAACCAAAAACCATTAATGTAAAAAAAAATGATAAAAGTACATTGTATTACTGTAGACTTATTTTGTAACTGCTAATATTCACTTAATATAATCAATCACCTGGGATGATTAAAAAATGTGGACTCAACAGCCCTGGCTGACAATTTGAGTCGGCATCTAAACTGTATCTGTGTTTTATTTTGTGTGTACGTGTATTTTGTGTCTTGAGAAAAATCTGATTACAGAGATAAGTAACTGTAGATAAAGGCTGACTCGTGACAATTTGCCTTAAAATCTCAGAGCACCTCTTAATTTAACCCAAAGTCTTGAAGAAAAGATGAAAAAAGTCTTTGTTTCTAAGTTGAATCACTAAGAAGGTCAAATACGTATTCAGATTCCCAAACAGAAACATGCACATTTTATTATGGCAGCAGAAATTTACACAGTGATGGGTTAGTCCCTCACTTGCTATTGTATAACACTATCAGGTCCTGGAGGAAACCCCAGGGAGGAACATGAATCAAGCTACACCCATTGGGGCAAAATAGTGCACATTCAGCATCTTCGCCTGACCTTTTAAGGGTTACCAGAAGGAGACACTTTGGGCTAAAAACCAACCTGTGCTTTGCTCCCCAAGCAGTCTCCACAGCACACAGCTGCAACCGTGCAAAGGATGGTGCTTCTTTTCCTAATCCACACCCAGGCACCATACAAAGATAATAAGGCACCATACATTCATCAGTGGGAGGGGTCCTTGTGTAATCAGGCATATTGTTTTGATTTTCTATGCACGGATATTTACAAGCCTCAATTTCTTAAAAGAGCAGTCAGAGTTTAAATTTTCCTGGTTAATTGTGTATTTGGAAGGTCGAAGATAGGCACAATAATGCAGAGAAAAAAACGTATTCAATAATCAGTATGAGGATGAATGAACAATGGCTCTATAAGTGAATGTGATGGTGGAAATTCAGGATATATAGCACACCTCGAGTTTTGTTGTCATCATTTTAATAAAAAAATATGAATAAAAACATTTTTAAGACACGTGAGTAAAGACTAGAAGTGCAGTCTTACAGGCTACCCACATCAAATGAGGTCACACATCCATTACATAGAAATTAAAATGGCTTCAAGTTCTCACCCTCTTCCCTCAAAGGAATCTGAAGGTTGAACATTGCTATGCTGTCACTTGGGATGCCATTGTTGGCGCTGTCACCTTGCAAGGACAGAAATATGCACTGGTTATTATGGGATCAGAAGGAAGAATCACAGAAACCTGATTTAGGGGAAGAGGGTGAAAAAAATATCAGGGAAGAATAATTGAACTCCGCATTAGAAACTATTGATACACTTTACATTAACTAAATGAATTTAAATAAAATAAGTTTAAAAAGAAAAAAATCAGGGAAGATGAGTAACCGTCCTTTATTTTCTATATTTTGATACTTTGACCATCATGAGTGCTTGCTGAAGCTGGAAGGACTGCCCCTCCAGGGTTGGTCAGCTCCTAGAGAGAGTTACCCCTCAGCTGGGAGTGAGGTTTTTAAATGCAAAGCAATGAATCTAGAGTCTGAATTCCTGACCACCTTCTCTGTGGAACTGTTACTCAGGGTCTGAATCACACCAGGGCCAAGTACCAGACAACCAGGGACAGCCGTTATACCCCAGCTCCTGCTGAAAGTGTCCAAATCAGCCAGTCACAACTTACCATCCCTACTTCCCCCATTCCTTCCTACAGAAACCACAATAAAGGCTCTTATCCTCAGTCCCATCCTGACGGAACCCGGTGCTCCCCTTTGTCCTCCCCCACCCCTCCCTGGTGGCTGCGCCAGCCCCCTCCTTCTGGGATCTGTGAGTAACCAATTGTCTTTTCAATGGCAGTCGTCTCCTGGTCTGTTGGCCTTACTATCCCTAAATGACAATAAAACCCCTAAGTCCAAACAACGACTTCCTGGAGGAGGTGATGTATGAGGTGTATGATGTGTGAAGAATATCTGGAAGTATTATCTTTGTATAGCAAGCCAGAAAATAGGGTTTTAGGCACAGAGAGCAGCAGGTGTGGCCAGATGCAGGTAAGAGAAAGCCAAAGCCATCCACGAATTCACAGGGGCTCACTGTGGTTCAAGCACAGAACCTGCGGAAGGAGCAGGGAAAAGTGGAATCGAAGAGATCATGTAAATGGTGGAAACTGTGGGCTATGTGTTGTGCCTGACCGCTGTACTTCCTCATCTTCCTCTTTCTGGGTACACAAAGCCGTTCACTCTGGATAATTTCCCCTGTGCTTCACAGTATGAAGGTTCCTCAAAGAGGAAAATAGAGTTACCCTAGGACCCAGCAATCCCACTACTGGGTATTTACCTAAAGATACAAATGTAGTGATCCAAAGGGGCCTGTGAACCTGAATGTTTACAGCAGCAATGTCCACAATAGCCAAACTATGGAAAGAACCAAGATGTTCATCAACAGAGGAATGGATAAAGAAGATGTAATAAACACACACACACACACACACACACACACACACACACGCACGCACAGGAATACTATGCAGCCATCAAAAACGAAATCTTGCCATTTGAAATGACTTGGATGGAACTAGAGGGTATTATGCTAAGTGAAGTAAGTCAATCAGAGAAAGGCAATTATCATATGATCTCTCTGATATGAGGAATTTGAAAGGCAGGGTAGGGGGTCATGGGAGGTAGGGAGGGAAAAAATGAAACAAGATGGGATGGGGAGAGAGACAAACCATAACAGACTTAATCTCACAAAACAAACTGAGGTTTGCGGGGATGGAGGGGGTATGGAGAGGGTGGCTGGGTTATGAACATTGGGGAGGGTATGTGATATGGTGAGTTCTGTGAAATGTTTAACACAGATGAATCACAGACCTGCACCCTTGGGGCAAATAATACATTATATGGTAATTTTAAAAAAATTACACCGGTGCTTTATGCAGTCTGGGGGAGGATGGGCACACATATAAACCCATATAGTGATTGGTCCACCTGACACCAATAGGACGAATCAGAGTCTCCCTGGGATTGATATGTAAATGACAGGAAGACAAGGTTCTCTCTTTAGGCGAGTGACTGGCCTTGCTGGATGGGATTCAGGAGCTGGCAATGGCCATCTTCCTGGACACTTGAAGAGTCTGACCAGAGAAGAAAGCAGCCATATGGAGACAAGTAAACATGAGACATGGACAAAGAGAAAAGTGTTTTGCCGGTTTCCAGTCCCTAGTTCTTGATTCTGAAATTTTAGTTCTGTAGCTCTTCTTTTGATTTTTTAAAAAGATTTTTTCTTTATTTATCTGACAGAGATCGCAAGTAGGCAGAGAGGCAGGCAGAGAGAGAGGAGGAAGCAGGCTACCTGCAGAGCAGAAAGCCCGATGTGGGACTCGATCCCAGGACCCTGGGGTCATGACCTGAGCCGAAGGCAGAGGCTTAACCCATTGAGCCACCCAGGTGCCCCGTCTTCTTTTGGATTTTTATGAACTTCTGTGGTATCCACCCCTACAGGAACCTGGACATTCCTTTGTTTTTTGTTTGTTTGCTTGCTTTTCCCTTTTGGTTCCTCCAGTTTTCTTTGGATTGCTGCCACTTGCAAGCAAAGGGTCTTGTAAAAATACCACACCAAGGAAATTCACACGTCCTTAGGAGCTATTGAGTAAGTTCCTGTAGGGGAAGGACACAATGAGATGCACATTTTAGAGTGATCATCTTAGAATAAGTTTAGAGGATGAATTGGTGTGAGGAGGGGAGGGAAAGGGGCATATTCCTGAAGATGAGATGACAGGTTGGAAGGCCATTATGGTCATTCTGTCAAAGTATGGTGAGTGCCTGAAACAGAAGAGAAAAGGGGGCTGAGGAAAGTATACAAGGTGAGAAGACTAATGAGACTTTATGAAATCTGAGTTTGTGAAATCGGATATTGCTAGGCTTTTAGCACACTTACTTTGGGATCTAATCTTCAAAAATATTTAAATATCTCTGGTGGTGACAACACCATCACCTTTCCAGTGATTAAGAACTCTGAAATCTTAATCTGGCCTGGGCTGTAGAATGTCAGCTGCGGCTTGAGCACAACGAAAAGCCGTTGAAGGGTTTTACACTAGTGGGTGGAGCGTGGTCGTGGGATTCCTTTTGCATTCTTAAAATGTCATTTTTGGCCGCTGTGTAAAAAATGGATAGAGAAAAGGCAAAAATAGAAACAAATCATTCTCCAATATTTACGGAACATCTACTATGTGTCAGGTACTGTTCTAAACCCTAAAGACAGAATAGTTAACAAGAAACAAAATGAATTTGATGTCCTCTTGGAGTTTTCATTTTAGTTGTTGAGTGAGAAATGAAGCAAATAAATATACATACATATCAGGGGTTGATGTGGGGTAGGAAGGAATCTAAGCTGAGTGAGTGGACATGGGGTGTGAGGGTTTAGGGGAGCAGGTTGGAATTTTCTATGGGACTGTGTCAGGGAAGTCTCCCTCATTTGAGGAAAGACCTGGAGGAAATTAAGGAGTGAGCAGTTGTGCTGTTTGAAGAGCATCCCACACAAAGCAAACAGTAAGCCCAAGGTGGGAGCACATCTGGTGTGTTAAAAGAATGACACGGCGACCAATAATGCTGGGCAAAAATGAGCAAGACAGCAAGTGGTAGGAGGTAGGTAAGGAAGGTAGTGGGGTCAGATCACATAAAGTCTTGAAGGCCATTGTAGGGATTTGCCTTTAACTTTGTGCCAGATGAGAAGAGCTTGGATGGTTTTGAAGAGGCTTGACTTGATTTAGATTAGAAAAGGATCGGGGTGCCTGGGTGGCTCAGTGGGTTAAGCCTCTGCCATCAGCTCAGGTCATGGTCTCAGGGTCCTGGCATCGAGCCCTGCATTGGGCTCTCTGCTCATCAGGGAGCCTTATTCTCCCTTTCCCACTGCCTGCCTCTCTGCCTACATGGGTCTCTCTCTCGATCTGTCAAATAAATAAATAAAATCATAAAGAGAAAAGAAAAGAATCACTCAGGCTGCTGTGTGCAGAACAGACTTGTGGGGTTGTGGGGTGGGGATGCTACTTGCATTAATGTAGACTGAGATTTCTATACTGCTGGCATTTGGGGCCACATTAATTTTTGCTATGGGGAGCTGTCCTGTGCACTGACCACTAGATCGCAGGAGCGCCCTTTCCCAATCCCAAGTTGTGACAACGAAAAGTGTGTCCAGGCCCTGTCAAAATCCCCTGGGGGAGAGCAGGTGCACAAAACTCTCCTGGTTGAGGACCACTGATCTAGGTGAGAGGGGGTATTGGCCCAGACCAGAGCAGTAGATGCAGGGGTGGGGAGAAGGGGGGAGATTCTGGGTGTATATTGAAGACAAAACACGCAGGATTTGTAAATATATTAAGTGTGGAGTGTGCGGAAAAGACAAGAGTTGGGATGATTTTACAATTTGGGGGGCCCGAGGCCCTAGAACAGTGACATTACCACTTGCTAAGATGGGAAACACGACGGGAGAAGCAAGTTTGATGGGCAACAGGTGTTTGTTTCTGGAGATGGTGGCTGAATCCACATGGGGATGCCCAACCAGCAGCTGAACACACGAGTCTGGCATTCATGGGTGAGGTCCAGGCTGGAGGCACAAATATGAGCACCGTTAGGACATAGGGTTCAAGCTGTGAGAAGAAGTGGGCTTACCTACACAGTGAGTATGGACAGAGGTGTGTTTGGCAACATGATAAGTCAGCTTCGTGATATCTGTCCCCCGGTGTTTGTCCCGTGAGTATGGATGGGAGTGTGTATGGGACTTAGGACTTGCTTTTAACCAGTAGAATTTGGCAAGGTAAGAAGATGTCACTATTATGATCTCATTATATTAAATCAGACTGTTTTACGGATTGGAGTGAGAGGCTATCCTGGACTTGAAGAAGCAAAGAGCCAAGTTCGGAATCACCTGTGGAGAGAGTTATATGGCAGGAAACTGCAAGCAGACTCTGGGGGCTGAGGATGGTTTCCAGTTAACAGCCTGGAGAATCTCCCTGGCCCGCCCCAGCATGGGCTGCCCCCCAAATCACACAGCTACAAGGAAATGAGTTCTGCCAACACCCGAGTGAGTTTGGAAGCAGAGCCTTCCATAGTGGAACCTGCAGGTGAGAACACAGCTTGGTGGGCGCCTTCTCTCCTCCTTTGAGTGAGACCCAGTGCCGAGGACCCTGGTTAAGCTGTGTCTGGCCTCCTGACAGCTAGAGATGGTAGGATAGTAAACTGAGCTATTTAAAGTTACTAAACTTGTTATTATTTGTTATGAAGTAACTATTAAAAACAAAACAAGAGGCCCAAAATGGAGTTGCTTATGCTAAGCCCCATGTCCCCCAAATCAGACTTAATTATGATTTCAGCTGTCCCAGAAATGGAATCTGAGCTCAGGCAAGCAGACACCACCTGATCCCCACTCCCTCGGACCCCTGCCATCCTCAGAAGCCAAGTCACCTGGCCATAAACAACCTGCTTTGTTTGCCTGACGTGACTTCCTTGCTCCTCCTCTCTCCTGCCTATAAAAGTCTTTCATTTTGTACTGCTCCTCCGAGTTCCTTTCACTCTGCAAGCAGGATGCTGCCCATTTCGTGAATCATTGAATAAAGCCAATAGGTTCTTTAAAATGTACTCAGCTGAATTTTTTATTTTAACACAACAGAAAACTCAAGCAGAAGTTCCGAGTCCCAGATCACAGGACTGATGTCTAAAGGTCAGGAAGCTCAAGAAAACCCAGGCAGGAAAGGAGCCATCATCACTGACCAGTGTGGAAGAGGAAGGGAGAGCCAACATCACGATGAAAAAGATAGAATATTTCCAGAGAAGTGGAGGGACTTCTATGTCTATAGGACTGACAGTTTGAGTTATTTGGATCTGAGGGTTAATCATTGGATTTGGCAACTTGGTGGTGATTAGCGATCATGGAAAATATCTGGGTAGGTGTAGTCATGGGACCAATGACTGTTAACAGTGTCTGAAGTGCAAAAAAAAATTTCAGGGTTTGGATTCAAATGGGAGCAGTGGATATAAAGAGCAGTGAGCAAGTCTGACTTCTGTTTTGGAGATCAAATCAGTTGGTTTTGCTGATGGATTAGATACGAGAAAAGGGAAAGGGGGAATTTATCCCAGGGGCTGAGGCTTTAGCCAGTAGGAGGTGGGGATGCTGTTTACTAAGATGGGGAGACTGGGACAGGAGAAGGTTGAGGAGTGAGCAGGATAGAAATCATGGTGAAAATAAGACTCCTGTTACATATTCATTGAGAAATATGCTGCAGGCAGCTGGCCATGTGAATCTCAGCTCCAAGGGCGGGTTAGGATTAAAGACGTTCACTTCAGAGCCTTCAGCTTCTACAAAGAACTTAAATCAATGATGCTGAATGGAATCGGTTAAAGCAGTGGTTTTTAAACTGGGGCTGGGAGGCAAGGAGTTTTGCTCCCAGGGCCGACTGAACAATATCTGGCAACATTTTTGGTGGTCACCACTTGGGGGGTGCTGCTGGCATCTAGTGGCTAGAGACCAGAGATGCTGCTAACTGTCCTGCAGGGCACAGGACAGCCCCACAGCAGAGAATCACCCACCAGGTATCAATAGTGCTAGGTTGCGAAAGCCTGATCGAGGGAGAGAGAGAGAGAGAGAGCGAAAGCATAGCTACAGAAGACCCAGAATCAAGCTCTTCAAAGGGGCGGAGATGAAATAGAGAAGCAAATTGAGAATACAGGTCCAGGATGGTAGGAAGAGAAACCAAGTGATTAAGAGGGCACTAAGGAAGCGGGAACCTAGAGACACCGAGTACATCCACGTTTGCTAGTGATAGGCGTGTATGGTGCATGGACCGCCTATGAGAATTCATACACCTTGCACATTTTTAAGTGGGCATCTGAAACTTTTTAATCATAAACTTTTCATCACAATATATGTATATTTTATTAACTAGGTGTTGAAAATATTAAACATTTAAAAAATGAGATAGAGGGCACCTGGGTGGCTCAGTCACTAAGCAGCAGCCTTTGGCTCAAGTCATGATCCCAGGGGCCTGAGATGAAGGCCCACATTCCTGATCAGCAGGAAGCCTGCTTCTCCCTCCCTGGCTCTCCCTACTTGTGTTGTGTGTGTGTGTGTGTGTGTGTGTGTGTGTGTGTGTGTTTGTGTGTGTGTGTCTCTCTCTCTCTACCAAATAAATAAATAAATCTTTAAAAAGAAAATGAGATAGGAAAGGATCGACTTCATTGGAATAACATTTGCTTGCTACAAGTTGATTTTTTTTAAGCAGAACAGTCTCATTTTTTGTTATTTTATTTCCCAAAAGACACTGGAATGGAATGAAACCATTAAAATCCTTACTTGTGCCTTTCCCTATTATGTCCCTAAAAATATGTAGTTTAATTTAAATATGAAGGAATGAGTGTCACTAACCAAAACTGATTGTTATTCTGATGTCAGAGCACTTCCAACATCTGCCCAAATCCCCTTTCTGATGTTAACCTTTACCCTAATAAGGAGAGGAATCCCTAAAAGCAGAGCCCCAGGACTGCCCACAGAAGGGCATTATTTGAAACAAAACTGGTATTTCAACTTTGGTATCAGCCCAAGTCCTACACTCTAATAAGATCTGAGAGGAGTGTCTTGATCTTCCAGGAAGGAGAGGAGTATCCTGATATCAGACCCAAGAATGGGCATATCATCGATCCTACAGAGCACACATGGAGTTTGGATCTGGAAATGGACTCCCTTAAAATGATCTGCACATAAGGATTCTTTATAGAGATTTTTCAACTACCCTTGGGGACATGGTACCCTACACCCACAGGTGTAGACAAATATTTTACAAGCTATGCTGGGAATGAGGTGGGGAGAGAAATATGGAGGTTGTTATAGGAAGATAGAAGGTTAAAGGAAGTTTTTGTTTTGGGTTTTTCCTTTTGTTTTTAAGAAAAAGGTCATTTGTCTTCTGACTGGAAGGATCCATTGGAATGAGAACTTGATATTGACCCTGAGAGTGGAGTCCTGGAGAGGGCTGGAGGGAACAAATCCCAGACACAAGGAAGAACAAACCCAATCTGGGGATGTCTGCTCTTCTCAATAAACCTGCTCTGTCTTCAACTCTTTCTGTGTTTCTTGTACATTTCTCCAATTACCATGTAAATTCCATGATGCCAGGGACTTTTCTGTGTCGTTCGCCACAGATTTACAAACACTCAGGGCAGTGTGTAGCACTGACTAAATATTTGTTGAGTAAATGTCTAAAAACAAATTAAAAATGGATACAAATGTAGGTATAGATTTGATTGGGTGGTGGTAAGATAAGGGAATTCCTACACAAAGGGCTTTTATTTTCTTGAAGTGTGACACTAGTCATGAAGTTTTGGAACACAGGTGAGGTTTGGTGGGGTGAGGTCCAGAGCCGATGACCAAGAAAGGATTCTTGAGACGTCTTAGGTGCAAATGGTGGTTTTATTAAAACACAGGGATAGGACCCAAGGGCAGAAAGAGCTGCTCAGACAGAGGCATGGTTGACTGGGAGCTGAGGAAGGTGAGGACAGAGGGGGTGTCCAGAAGGACTGTCATATGCTAAAGAAGAATTTCAGGATAAGGGAGACCTGGTTATTGTAATGTCAAGGCTGTTTTTGCCTCTAATGAGGGAAAGCATGAAGACAGTCGGGAGTTTCCTGGAGATATGTTACATTCCTCCTATCACACATCCTTGTCAGTGGGCTTTGTTGGGCTTAGAAGAAATTCAGTTTTATTACACTTCCCTCCCCCTTAGCCTCCCAGAATTTTATGGAGGGGAGGGTGATGGTGATGTTAGGGCTTCCGGAAACTGAGGTATGGGTGTCTGGAAGTCAGGCTATTGATGAGAAAGCTTCTTCCTTCCTTGTAAGTCACTAGGACATTCGTAGATGGAGGGAGACTCCTGTCCTGCAGGACTTGGATCTCTATCAGTTAAGCATTGTTTTTCCTTTAGGGCAGCCAGGAGTGCATGAGGAATGTTACACATATGGCATGGGGAGAGGGTGTAGGGTGCCAGTTTCTGCTTTGTCCTAAGCTTGCCTTCTGCTCCCTCATCCCTAGGACAGGAGCTGGGAGTGAGGTGACATAGTTCAGAAGAGGTGGGGGTAGGAATTGTTGAGGCAAGTCTTGAAGGTGTGAAACGGTCATCCATTAGAGGGAAAGCAAACTCACCAGAGAGACAAGGGAATTTGAAGCCAGGGATGAGTATCCACTGGAGAATTGTAGTCAAGTGTTTTAAAGTACAGCAGTTTGGCTCAGCTGTATGATTCCTTCCTGGTTTCTGGTGCATGCCGCTGGCATTGGTAGAATCATTTCTAAAGAAACAAAGCAAAAGAGGATAAGCCTTTCTTTCACAAACTATGATGAATCAAGTTTTGAACATGCTGGGCTTTGAGGCACAGGTGGGACATCAGTGAAATGGCATGAGTAGGTAGTCAGTTACACGGGTCTGGTGGGTAGGAAAGAAACAGATGGTCATATATCAGTGGGAGAGATGTTGGCTAGGTAATGGGAGCTGAAACCAAGGGCACAGTTGATATCACTACAAGAGAGGGTAGCTTGGAAGAGAAAGGTTAACTGAACCCCCGGGGAAACCCTGATGGGAATGTCACATGCATTTCTCAGGCATGCCAATGTTGACACAGATTACTGTAACTCCTGGGGGCCAGAAGCCATGTCTTTGAGATTCATTCATTCTCTGCCTCTGGCATAGCGTGGGCCACATTGAAGGTAATTCTAAAATTCATTCCGATTTGATTTCATTGCACTTTTCATTTACCAGAATCTTGTCATGGTTTGCTAGTGTATCATTTTCTCGAAAAGATTAAATAAGGACCATTTTACAAATATGAGATGAATGCCTGAAGGGATTTTGTTTAATTCATTCATTAGCTCGGGAACCACTAAGATGTTACCACCACTTCAAGCAAGAATCTCAAGGCAGACACATATACAATCAGTAATACTTAAACGAATTTGCTTTGATAGATGCAAATAGATATGCAAATAGAATGCAAATGGATGCAAAACTGCCTTCTACCAAAGGAAAGGGGGTCAACTGTACTTCCAGTGGACAAAATTCATTTACATATAGCTAGACAAGATCATCTGCATCCACATCAATTATGTACAATCTATAGAGTTGCGAAATAGCTCAAAGACAAGAAAGGCACAGAATATCCCATAGAATTGGTCAGCCCAGAAGGGTACATGAGACAACACCTGTTTTCACTTGGAAGACACTATAATCTTTTAGGTTCATTTCAATGTCTTTCGTGATTTTGCCTATGCTTTAAAAGAAAAAAAAGTTACCCTTATCATTCTTATTAGTTTGAAAAAAAACTAATAAAATACTAGTCTGTTATAAAATACACATGGAAGAATGTTCTGGCACTATCATACCCAATTTGGGGTACTAACTGATTAGGAAGATGAGGCAGAATTTGGGAGCCCCTAGAATGAGTCTGTTTCTGGTTGGAATGGGAAACATTTAAGAATCAAACTAAATGATCTCAAATCCACTCTGGAATGAAACAGGTTATAAGGAAAATACAGAATATGTTGAAATGGACCTGTTGGCTCATTGTGAGCTTTCCTGGTCAAATGGAGACCTCTACCATGATGCTTGTCCTCCATGTCCCACCCATCCCATACCTGCTATCCTGGCACCAAAGGGCCACCAGACTTTAGGCTTGGTCTTCAGTTCCAAATGGAAACCCTCTGTTCCCACAGTAGTGGACAGGATGACTCTGGTTGCTGGTGGAAGCGTCAGCTGCTTTAGTCCAACAGTTCAAGAGAGGATCAGAAGAGCATAAGGACGATATTGGAAAAAAATGCTCAGAAGAATTTCCAGAACACAATATTTCTCTTTGCAATTTTTGAGTGTTCTGTAGCCAACCTGCCAAAAAAAAAAAAATGTGAAAACTATAAATAGAGAGGAGTGGGAAGAAGAAATGAGGACCTGTCACAGTGCCAGCAAAAATAGGGAACTGAGAATTTTCCAGAGATTCAGAGTCAAAGGGGGTTAATATTTATTTAGAAAAGAAGTCGTGGGCACAAGCTCTAGGATGAAATGAAGGCAAGAGAGGCAAGTTAGGGAATCGAGAGAGAGAGAGAGACTTCAAGATAAAAAAAAGTCAACTTAAAGTCTCATTCCTCATTAAGGAAAGTACAGATCAGAGAAGAGGGGAGAGACTGGGATATAGTTGATCGCCGATTGTGTCTGGCTCTGATTAGAAGCTTTGTATCCACTTTTTAATTTCATCTTCCAGCCTGTTTCCTGGATTCCAGCTTCTATTTCCTATGAAATAGGTACCATCACCAAAGACGAGAGTCAAACATGTAACAGTAGTCAAATCTTTAACAGCGCGGACAACTAACTAACCAAAAGCTGGCCCGGGGACCCCTGCAGAGTCAAGTGTTACATGCCCAGTGCCTGGATCGCGAGGCCATGGTAGGGTCCAGGGTAGGGAGACACACAGCAGGTTCTGGCCAGAGGCTAGTCACCAAACTTTGTGTGGCTGAAGGGGTGTGTACCAGCTGAATGTCAGCTCCCAGATGAAACTGAGAGAAATGTCCTTTGGGAAGGTTTCCGCTGACTCTCTGCCTTTCCTTCATACTCCCCAGGGTGTTCCATTAGCATTTGGGGTCTGGGGTCTTGCCTGTTGCTCCTGGCTTTTGTGGGCCACGCCACTGCCACAGCCAGGGCTCCAAGGGGCAGTGCACTGTATGGGCTCTTGACTGTTCCCTCCTGACTCTCGGAAGGAGAACAGGCAGCAGGGGTTTTCATTCTTTGTTGGCATCTACTCTCTTCAGCAACCCCAAGATCAGTACCCCAGGCTGCACAAGCTCAGGTTCATGTCTTTACCAAAGGCCAGCAATAATTTCAGAAAGGAATGACAATGAAGGTAAAAAACAGTTCAACTACTCGCTCATCTGGACTTCTAGAGCAGGTGGGGTTCCCAGACAACTTTGTTCCGTCAGTCTGGCACCCTTGCCCCCCCTCTCGGTGCCTTGGTGATGAGTGTGGACCTTGCTGTTTGTGCTGCCTGAATTTGCCCTTGTCGCTTATTAGCACGGTGGCCCTAAAAGTCTGAGAGGCTAAAAGTCATGCCTCTCAGAGCCAATCTGAATAGCTTATTAGACCTATTGATTCTGGCAGAGTGGGCCTGTGTGGAAATCTCTCTTCTTCATCCCTCCTCCTTCTCAGTCTTCCCCTCCTCCACCTCTTCCTCCTTCTTCTTTGATGTGTAAACCAAGGTATTTGGGGAGCAGGGAATGATGTGATGTTTGGGATTTACTTTAAAATATATTCCAGACCTCCCCTCTCCCCAAAAAACAAAAATACAGGCACTTTGGGGGCAGTAGAAGGAGGAGGGCCTATGAAACAGTTGGGGAAGCAGAGTGATAAGTACGCGGAAGGGCTGGGATCCTTCTGCTCTACACACTTTGGTGTATGCTTGAGAATTTTCATAATAAGAGTAAACAAACAAAGACCTAATAATGAGGCTTTCATTCTCTACATCCAAATGACCACAACAGGGCATAGAATGCACTTTCATAGTTGCTCCCCTGGCAATTTTTTCTGATTCTCCAAATAAGATTCCAGCTTTCATCCTACCTGTCATAGTCTCTGGATATTGACGTTTTCCTCAACAAGGCCTTGCCAGGCCCACTGCTAGGGAATGTATTGTTTCAGATTCTGTACTCAGGTTTTAAAGATTTTTATTTATTTATTTATCAGAGAGAGAGGGGGGAGAGAGCGAGCACAGGCAGACAGAATGGCAGGCAAAGGCAGAGGGAGAAACAGGCTCCCTGCTGAGCAAGGAGCCTGATGTGGGACTTGATCTGAGGACCCTGTTATCATGACCTGAGCCGAAGGCAGCTGCTTAACCAAGTGAGCCACCCAGGCGTCCCTGTACTCACGTTTAAAAAAAAAAAAAAGTGACCAGTTTCCCGTTTGGAGTGACTCGAATGCAGGACTCACAGTAAGCCATTGTCTTGCTGTGTCCCATCCCTTTCTAAGGACTGCTCCTGCTATCTCTGGGAGATCACAGCATTGGGAGGGGCAGCCCAGTCCTGGGCCATTACAGCAAAGCTGCAGCCTGAAGGGCACGGGTGAGATCTGTGGTTTGAGCTGTCCGAGTCTCACGGAGAAAAAAAAAGAGAAATTAATCATCATTTGACCATGACATTCCCACTAAAAAGGAGGACTTTGGGAGAAAGAGCAAGGGAAGAGGAAAGAAAAATCTCAAAATAAAAGTGGGGTGGATGGCAGGAGGAGGAGAGGGTCTCGGAAATTGGGGGCGGTGTGGCGATCGAACCAACGCTAGCCACAAACACAGGATTCCGCCCATTAGTCTAGAGTGGACTGGACATAAACATGCTCGCACATCTACTTGTCGGCTGCGTTTTGTCGGCCGGCCCGGTAGCGAAGTGATTCTTTAAGAGCTCTGAGAACCCAAACTTGTGGCCGCCCCGCAGCTGAGCTGAAGTGGAGCTGGGAGCTGCCCAGACGACCCGAGGCTGCCAGCTGACCACCTTCCTCCCTAGAGATCGCTGGAGCCAAACTCAGCGGGGGAGAAGCCACACTCGCGGGTGGGTCCCGGGGCTAAGGGCGGAAGCCGTGTTCCCACAGAGGACTCCGCGCCCAGGTGGCTGCAGCGGCGGCGCCCGGGACCATAGGCCTGACACCCGGACGCGCCCCCCTCTCTGGACAACCGGCCGCAAAAGTAAAAGGCCAGCATCCCGCCACGGCTATGCTTCCCGCGGGACAATCTCGGGAGAAGGTCCTGGAAGAGGTTCGCAGGCCGATTTTCCGAGGGAAAGGGCGAGGTGGGGAGGGAGCGCCCCTGACCCTCCCCGCCCTCCCTTCTCCCGCTCACCCGGCATCAACAGCGGCGGGGCTGCCCTGCAGAAACGTAGGCGAGGTTGTAGTGTCGCCCTCCGCCGCCGCTCGGGGGCAGGACCACCTGCTGGCTCGACCGCAGCGGCCCGCGCGCCTCTCTTGGCGGAGGCAGGCGGAGGCGAGCCTGCGGCGTCCTCTTTCATTGGCCCGGCGGGGGCGCTGCCATGTTGGAGCAAGCGGTGCCTTCTGTGCGGTGGAAACGCCATGGCTTCACCGGTACCGTCCGGGAGCGCAGCCTCCTACCTTTCCTCCTAGCTCGAGTGTTGGTGCTGAGAGGCGGCGGCCGGCGGGATGGAGAGAAGTAAGATGAACCTGCCCAAGGGGCCGGACACGCTCTGCTTCGACAAGGACGAGTTCATGAAGGTGCACGCCTGGGCTCTGCTCCCCGGAGCCGGGCCGTGGGTGGCCTGCCCTCCTTGGCCCTCCCGGTCCTCTCCTCGGGCTTCTCCTGCGGGCTTCCTGGGCTGTCCCCGCCCCGGACGGGTCCTCGGCGGGGACCTCACTGCACTTCGCAGTGAGTCTCTTGGCCTCGGGTGGGCTAGGTGCAGCCTGGAGAAAGCACTCCTGTGAAATCGTGCACATTGAATGAAAAGGCCTGAAAGTTCAGGGCAAAACGCATCTCTGAACACACGTACTTACCAGGAATTGGGTCAAAAAGGCACTTAACCTAACGTTTATGCCTGACTTTCGTCTTAAGCTCCCGGAATGAGAAATCTGAAAGACTGTACTGTCCTTACTGGTTCTGGTCCAGTACTACAAAGCATACCAAGCTCCTTTTCTAAAGTTGCCCTACTTCTCTTGGTGAGGTCAGCCTGAAGTTGGCAGCAGATAACTGTAGGACATAAACTTACAGAATAGAAATTTAAACTGAAAAGACTTTACTGACAGGAAAGGTTCATCAGACATAGCCTTGAAAATGTCCCAAGGTTTGAATTAGAGCCAGGAGGAGCTTTATCTGTTTTCTGTATCCCTCTGGGTCTGTACTTAAACTATCAAAACGTATATGTTTAATTTCTAAGGATTGGGATTTAGTAGCTGGTTTCAGTGTTAAAAAGTTTTGGCTCTGTAGGTACCTAAAATTATGAAAAGAGTTTGAATTTCTTACTTTTTTATGGCTTCAAGTCACAATATGTTTTTTTCTTTTTTGGGTTAACCAGCTAGTTCCTTTTTGATACTTGCATTCAGATCACATCTCCCAAACTCTGGCTTTAAAAGTGCTTATGTCTGGATCCTCTGCGGTGTGGCCATATCATTTTTAATATGTAGGGATGTCTAGACGAAGGTATATTGTACTCTTGTTCTTGTATGGTGATGTTAAGCCACTGTAATAAAAGGTGTAAATTGAATGGAGTGTCTGAAGGAGAGCACAGAGTGAATTCTCTGATCCAGAAACCTCTTGTTAATGAAGGACACGTGATGAGGAGAGAGGTCATTGGAAGAAGAAAAGGCACACACACGGACTTAAAGAATGTCAAAGCACGGAAGTCTCTTTAGCTTGTCTGTCTTTGGACTTCGTCAGGCTTTCTTTGGGCCTAACACTAGCATTTTCTCGCACTTCCTTGCCCCGCCATCTTTCTCACTCTGAGCTGACAGAATGCCTTTGGTCAAAGCAGCTTTGAAAATAGAAATCTCAAAATAGCAGTTCTAAAGTAGGACTTAGAGGTAGGAAGAGAGCAAACTGGGAAAGTGGCTAGAATGCCAGCAATTCCATATTTTTTCAAGGCTCTGACATTTCTGAATATAATGTATAATTTGTAGTGTTAATGAACGTGACCCCTTCATACATAGAAGGAAAATACATGGAACAGCTGTTCTGTGTAAAGTGGTATTGATCTTCTATGTGGGAGCTGGAGATAAAAGTTATATGCAATTTGTGTTTCCGTCAGAGAGATGTTAAGTTACAGTTCCGAGGCAGAAATGAGTGGAGAGCTTGCTGTCGGGGTTGTATTTCTACATAGGTGTCTTGTTTGGCACATTTTGGAATGAGACTGGGATGGTAGAAAGGGAGATGAGGTGGGGCTGCGGGTTGCACCTTGGACACTGCATACATTGAGGGGTCCACGTTGATGCAGTCTTCATGGTAGAGCTGCAGTCAGGTTTACAGCAGGAAGTTGCATGGTCATATCTGTTGAGTTCGAGCTGACTGGTGGCAAGAGACTACTTAAAAAGTCATGTTTATGAGATCTAATGAGAAATAGAAGGGGAAAGGTATGCAAAAGAGGTAGGTGATCAAAGTGCAGGAATGGCAGATGGGGAAGGGTCACCTGGGTCAGAGGCACTGGCAACATCATACTTTGTCGGCTTAGAAATACGAAAATCCTTTGGGTTGACAGCCAAATAATAGATGAGCAGGACATAAGGTATTGGTAGTAGGGGGAGAAAGTGGCATAACAGATAAATTAGACCATTTACATGGGTGTGCTATTGACATCACATGTAGCCTTCCTCTTCCATCTCAACATATGACTTCATCTCCAGTCGTACAGAAAAATTAGCAGCCATCCCACGGGACCTCCTCCATCCTGCTGATCATGAGCCCATTCTTGTATTTGTCCCCTTCTCCTCCTCGCCTGGTACGGGGAGGGGCTCTCCTTCCTCCTCGGGTTCAGTCTCCACTCTGGCACGGAGTCCATGCCCTCCCGCCCTTCCAGGAGCCTGCGAGGATCCTCTCCCCTGCACTCCTTCCCATCATGCGCTCCTGTTTGATTCTCTCCCACTTGACTGCCCCACCTCTAGGTATTGCCCTGTCACTGTTGTGCATCACAGCCAGTGCTCAGGGGTTGACTTGACTTTCCCACCTTCCACCATTCAGGCCCTGTCATTCCACTAAAGAGTTCTTACCAAAACTGTTTCTAAGTCAGCACACCCGACCTTTCTCTGTCTCCTTACTCGACATCGCAGTAGACCAAATGCTCTGCATTGCTTCCTGTCTTTCTTCTACCTGTCTGATGTGTCTCCTGTGCAAAGTCATGCTCCTGGTAGCCACTGAATGCTAATTATGGGCTCAGCCCCGTGTTCCTTTCTTTCCCTAGATGACCTTTTGTGCAGCTTCATGACCACCTATCAGCAGGTAAGGCAGATTCCTGTCTCTGGCCCACACGCCTCCTGAGCACCAGTTCTGTGTATCGGACTTGCTGACCTTTCTTCTCGGATGTGTCTGTGGCCCCTCAGACTCATCAGGTTCAAGAAGGAATTCATGAGCACCTCCTCCACTGAAAACCACCTTTCTTATTCTATTGCCTCTCTCAGTAAACACTTCATCCGTTTAGCCTGGAGTCGGGAAACCAGAAGTCAACTCCTACTCTGTCACCTTTCCAAAATCTAGTCTGTCACACCAAGTCCTGTGGATTTCGCTTCCTAAACCTCTTGAGTCCATATACTTCTTTCCATCTCTTCTTGTACCTTTGCAGTGCGCCCTTGCCATCACACCGTAGAAGCTTCTCACCCAGTCTCCATGCGCCTTCCTTGTCTTCCTGGCCCCTGGTCTACACTGCAGGCAAGCCACTCTTGTCAGAATGCGGATGTGATCTTGTATGTACCAGGTGACTGGTCAGTCCACCAGCTCTTGAAAAACCATTTTCCCACGCACTCGAACGTATTTCAAAGAGAATCAGTCCCCCATGGGGTAGTTTTCCTTGGTAGACAGTTTGTTTCTGTGCTGAGCCAGTCTGCCTCCTTCGAACTTCTCTGTGTCAGTTCCTCTCTGGAACCTGTGGCTTCGTTGGCACCCCGGGTAGGCACATGAAGACCTTTTCCATGAGAAGTGAAGGCAGGAGCCCTCTGGACGGTGAATGTATGTACCCTCATGTTCCATAGGTAAAAGAACCGTGTGTGGGGGTTGGGGGGTAAGTCCTTGAGGCTCCTCTGTGTTCTAATTGGGTGAACTGGGAATTTTGAGACAGGCAGCAGGTCCTGTGTGTCCTTGTTTGCAGGGAGCATGCATTCTGATGGACAAAACGGAAAAGGGGAAGAATGAGCAGCTGCTCAGATCTGTTTGTACTGTGCTGGCTGATTAGCTGTGACCTGCAGATGTGGGTCCCATCCTCGGCTCTGCTCTCTGCCTGCTTATGTCTGACTTGGGGCAAATCACTCGCCTCCGGCCTTCTGTTTGCTTGTTAGTATAATGAGGTGGTGCTTATCTATGTGATCTTTGCCGGCTCCTCTGAAAAGACTCCAGTCCATCCTGGCTTGCAGATAAGGAAACTGAGGCCTGAGGTGTGATGACTTCCTTTAAAGCCACACAGCTAGTTGGGGCCAATCACAGGCCAGATCTCCTGACCCCCCACGCATCAGTCCTTGGAAATCCTACTGTAATATGTTCCTATCCAGAGGCCACAGGTGGGAACCGAGGGAAGTGGGACAATCAAAACATTAAGAATAGCGCAGAAGATGGCACAATGTCCGCATGCCTTGGCACCTGCATTTCACCAATAGGGCCACCTCTTACCTTAGAAGAAGTTCCCACAGGGCTGGTGATCTGGATGCCTGGCCTGGAGCTTAGCTACGGTAAATGGGACCAGAGGGAAGTGATGGCTGTTTGAGGTGGACTTTGTTGACGGCGGCTGGAGAGAGCAGCTGACTAGCAGCTGACAGAGGAGGAAGAGGGAAGAGTAACAGACAGCAGATAGCCGCAGGCCCGCATGTCAGCTACTGTTGCCCAGGGCCGCCCATCCCCAGGAGCTGTCTTCGTATCACAGGAGCTGAGTGCTTACCTTGTGGGTTCTTAGTTTGATGTCACGTCTTGATGACAAGATTCCATTCTCTTCTGCATCAGTTTGAGACAGACATCGTAATGAAATTCTAATTAGCCAAATATGGAATGTAAGTGTGGAACTCATTTTATAGAGAAATTTTCTTATGTGAACTACTTTCCCTGATGATAGAGGGGTTGTGACGATGTAACATCAGATATAGTTTATCTGATTGGCACTTGTAAGAAGGGTTCCCGGCAAAAAAGAACTGTTTTTTTGTTGTTGTTGTCCTCCCGTTTGATCTTTCCTTTCCATTCCTTTTTTTTTTTTTTTTTTTTTTGTTTTGTGAGCGGTCATCTGATTTATAAAAAGATGCAACAAAAAGTAAAATGGTACAAGATAATCAGTTTCAAAACATAAAAAAATGAGTGTCTTTAGCCATAGCTCAGAACAGAGGAACTGGGTAAGGAGAATTGCTTGTATGAACTGGCAACAGGAAAAGTTGGTAACGGAGAGCTGAGGAACTCTATTAAGATATAGGAGTGAGGGGCTCCATCCTCATCTGGCATTTGCTCAGTGTCGTCTATATGGTTAGAGATGTCCATGATGGGAACTCCAGCAATCTTCTGGGTCTGGGTCAGCTGATGCCACAGTGTAACACTCTGAATTTCTTCCATACTGAGCAGACATCTGCATAGTTTGTCTTGTGTGTACGTGGTAATCATTTGAATATTGGCTCTTTCTCAATCCTTAGAGCCTCTTGATACTTTCACCCCGGTTTCTCAGTTTCAGCCATTACACAGTCAGTTGTACAACTGGTACACTTGGCACACAGCCCGTCCATCATTGACCGGTCAAGTTTGGCTTAAATAGAAAAGTTGATAAAGTCGGTACCAACCAGGATGTGGTAAGTCGGCCCAGCTGTGTGTTTATATTGGAAAAAGCAGGAGGGATGTTGGGGGACTTCTCTTTCCTTGAGTGCATGGGATCCTTCTTTTCTTTCTTTTTAGGTTTTAATCTGTCCTTCTCTCAGAGAAGGATCTCAGAGCTAAGCATTCGCTTCCCGGTCACATACTTTCTTGCTTTCTCTTGCTTCCCCATGTTCACACCATGCCCATTTCTCCTTGCTTTTGATTTTCTAATTCACTCTTTGTAGTACCATAAAACTTATTTAAATAAAATGTTGGCCTACTAAGTTATTGATTATTAGTAAGTTCTTTGTTCAAAATTTGAGAGCAAGAAGTATTATGTAAATATATCTTTTTGTTATTTAACTAGTCTTACAACATTTAGCATCAAATTTCTTGAAACATTTAAACAAATTAATCACAAACTGGGGCTTGGGCTCGCTCTTTCTTTCTTTTTTTTTTAAGTAATCTCTATACCCAACATGGGACTTGAACTCACAACCCTGAGATCAAGACCTGCACGCTCCAGTGACTGAATGAGCCAGGTGCCCTTTGGGCTTTTTGTTTTTAAGTTCCTCAGGTGAGGGGCTGCCTTAGTGGCTCAGAGGGTTAAGCTTCTGTCTTCAGCTCAGGTCATGGTCTCAGGGTCCTGGGATCGAGCCCTGCATGGGACACTCTGCTCAGCATGGAGCATGATTCCCTCCCTCTCTGCCTACTTGTGATCTCTCTGTGTGTCATATAAATAAATAATATCTTAAAAAAAAAAGTTCCTTAAGTGATTCTAATGTGTGACCAGTGTCGAGAACTCTAGCACTGGATAATTCCTTTAAATAGCTCAAGAAATTAATTTTGAAAAGCGAACTAAAAGCCTACATAGATTATGATTGGTGTTAAATTGAGGGGAAAAAAGAGATAAAGAGAAGACATCAGCTGGAACAGAGTGTAATTAGGTACTCAAATATTTGTTAGATGGATAAATACATTTACGGAATGTAGGGTTTTTTTTTGTCTCTTCATAAATATGTCAAATGGGTATATAAATTCAACAAAGGAGTTTGATATAAAATTGATTAAAATGTTAGAACAGAAGTTTTTTAGAATTTCAGTGTTACTATTTCATGATGCTTTTAAGATGATCTCTCTGTAGATGGTGGGAAGATCTTGTTAGCATATGTTTTTAATTTCTCAAGCTTGAATAATTTAGTCACCGAACAAAGATTTAGAATGAGTTTTGGAAGACACAAGTCCTAGATTATATCCCCACCTAGCTGGGTCAGAGATTTGAGAGCAGGGGCTGGAGGGATGAGCTCCAAGGACATTTTTGTATACATGCTGATACCTTGGGCGGGAACACTCTTCCCACACTTCCTGTGGCTAGCTCCTTTGTGTCATTTGGATTCAACTCATTGTTCTATATTTCCTGGTTCATCCAAGTTAAAATACATCCCATTTGTCACTCAGACCTTTACTATGTCCTGTTTTCTTTTTAGCTGTGATCACTATTCATTAATCACTATTTGATCACTGTTCATTAATATAATGTTTGTTTACATATTTATTTTCTCATTTCTGCATTAGAATATCTGCTCCTTAAAAGCAGAGACCTTGTCTTTTCTTTTCATGACTGTGTCCCCAGGTCTTAGAGCAGAGCTGGAGTTGCATGATAAATATTTGAGGAATATTTATGGGATATACAGGGACATTTATTCATCTCTGTTGTCCATTGTTTTTCAAGAATGGTTGGAAACACACACATACGTGAGCTCGCACAAACTTTCTATGTCTTTCAACCCCTATGTAGTGTGCAGATTAGTGCTTAACTATTTTGGTTTTTTGTCTCGATGAAATGGGACATGTTTCAGGGCAGAGCTCATAAATTTCATATGCCCTCTTAGTACTTCTCATCATTACAGAGTGATGGTTCTGGGGGATTCTGCTTCTCGTGGAGATAGTATATAGTGATTTTATAAGTCCATGTATCTGGGAAGGAGTGTTTTACTTCTTGGCAGCTTAGAGAACTTCAATCTTTCCAAATTCCATGTAATTTTCATAGCATTAAAGCTACTAATTTCAGATTATTGGTAAGTTTTAAATGATTAATTCCCAGGTTACTTTGAATTAGTCTTTGTTTGCCATCCCTGATTGCAGCTAGTTAGTAAAGTAGCTAAAGTTTTAAACTCTACTTGGTTTTAATTTTGAGTGATGTCACTGCTTCTCTCATGGTTAATGGTTCTTAATTACCTGCAGCTTGTCTGGTTAGCTCATTTATTTTCCTGTGTTCCAACATCTCTTGTGATCTCCCAACTTCTGGCCTTTTGGGGGATTTGTACTTGAACTGGGTTCAGATAGGAAATACCCCTGAGTACAAAGAGAAGATATCTTTTCTTCAAGACTTTGGGTTAAATTAAGGGGTGCTCTGAGATTTTAAGGCAAATTGTCACGAGTCAGCCTTTATCTACAGTTACTTATCTCTGTAATCAGATTTTTCTCAAGACACAAAATACACGTACACACAAAATAAAACACAGATACAGTTTAGATGCCGACTCAAATTGTCAGCCAGGGCTGTTGAGTCCACATTTTTTAATCATCCCAGGTGATTGATTATATTAAGTGAATATTAGCAGTTACAAAATAAGTCTACAGTAATACAATGTACTTTTATCATTTTTTTTTACATTAATGGTTTTTGGTTAATTATTCCTGTTTCTTAAAAAATAATTTAAAAATGAAACAAGATGGGATTGGGAGGGAGACAAACCATAAGTGACTCTTAATCTCACAAAACAAACTGAGGGTAGCCGGGGGGAGGGGGTTTGGGAGAAGGGGGTGGGATTATGGAAATTGGAGAGGGTATGTGATTTGGTGAGTGCTGTGAAGTGTGTAAACCTGGTGATTCACAGACCTGTACCCCTGGGGATAAAAATATATGTTTATAAAAAATAAAAAATTAAAAAAAAATAATAATTTAAAAAAATATAGCTCTTCTGTAGTCCAAATGTTTGTGTCCCCTCTCAAAAGTCATATATTGGAGGGACGCCTGGGTGGCTCAGTGGGCTAAGCCTCTGCCTTTGGCTCAGGTCATGATCCCAGGGCCCTGAGCTTTTTGCTCAGCAGGGAGCCCGCTTCCCTCCCTCTCTCTGCCTGCCTCTCTCCCTACTTGTGATCTCTATCTGTCAAATAAATAAATAAAATCTTAAAAAAAAAAGTCATATGTTGGAACCCTAATCCAAGTGCCAAGTGTAATGACATTTACAGATAAGGCCTTTAAGAGATTATTAGGTCATGGTGGTGGGGCCCTAACAATGGGATTAGTGCCCTTATGAGAAGAGACGGGAGAGAGCCAATGATATGATATATTACATATAATATATGAAATATTATTATAATGCTATATTATTATATCAATAAATGAAATGCAATAAATAAATAAATAAAATTGCAATGCAATAAATAAATAAATTACAATGGAAGATTATTCAGCTTAACAAAGGAAGGAGTGTGGGTGATGTCCCTGGTGGGCCATGCTGGCTCTTGGCTGGGACCTAAGCCAGGCCCGGACTGAAAACCTGCATCGTCCCACCAACTTGGGGTTTCCTGCTATCTGCCCCCCAAAGGACAATGTCCAGTGTCAGAGCATGGGGACAGAAATAGCCTCAGTTAGTTCCTACACGAAGAGTAGCTTTGGAAACTTCTGAAAACCCAACTCATCATCCATCTGGCTATCAAGGGACATCTACAACATTAATCCCATGACGCATGTTTTACTTTGTAGAATTCCAAACATTCAACAAGCTTGTGAGTGGTCTATTTATTTGCAAGCTTAGGTTGCTGCTTCTTGCCTTTAAAAGCCAAGCACTGTAGTTGCTCCCGTAGATCGGTACAGTCTTTTACAGTTTTCAAAGCACTTATGAGTTCTTCCCCTATTCTTTACTTCTGAAAAGCAAAATGTGTATCAGCCAATGATGTAATTAGTTTGAACAGAAAAGAACTTTATTGAACATTATCAAGGGCCTTGAAGAATGCCCGGAGGGCCAATGCCAGGTTCTGGGGCTGTACCACCGCAGGACTGCCCAGGGGAGATAGTGCAGTGATACCCCAACAGTTGACCCTGGATGGAACCGTGGGCATGGCTGCTCAGAGAACTCCAGTCTTTTGCATCCATCCTTAGAAACAGATCCTACCTACTTGGTGCTTGCTTCTTCTTCTCCCATCAGAGCCTCATGTGGGTGCATCTGATGGGCAGACCTTGTATCATTTGCAAAGTAATTTCTGGCTTCTCTTGGGGTAGAAAGTCAACATGGGAAAATTCCTCAGAGGTAGGAAGAGTGTCCAAAGGATGCTGGCTGTTTCAAATTACAAGAAACAGGACAAACGATACCACTGACCATCAGAAGTGGGGTTTTAATGTCTTGAAACAGTTATTATTGGGTTTTAATGTTACTGGGAATCATTTACTGTAGGTTCACAAGATATCTGATAAGAGAGCACCTTTTAGATTTCTCTAACCAATAATATCTGCATTCTGATCCTGCAGAAAAAAGTTCTCTGAAAGTGCTGACCAGTTTTGATTGCAATACGATTTCTCAGCTGATTCTTTTCATATCCTATTTGAAGCAGAGCTCAAAAAGCTCTGTACTCAGTGGGTGGTTGTATAATTGTTTTAATTCATTTGTTAAACATAATTATCTTTCCTCACTTCTGTCCTATTCCTTTGATATATGCTCAGCAACTTGGTCCCTAATGGATGTGATTAGAGCTTCCCACGGTGTGCATCATGTGAGGGAAGGGGTGTTACATCGTTAAGGTGGGGACACATCTTCATTTCATGTTTCAGGGACTTAAGCTGTTTCTTTTGACACCTGGGGGCTAAGTTAATGAGAGAGTTCTTTGATAGCTTTATGTGAGCTAATTCTGCTTGTCACATGCTATAGGGGACCTGGAGAAGAGGGAGGAAGTCAGAGAGCAGAAGATAGGTGGGGTGCCTTTGTTCAGTGACCATCCCCTCATGTCAACCACCAACCCAATCATTAACTCTGGGCGTTTAAACACAGACATCCTGAGACAGATCAAAGACAGGTTCTTGGCAACAGGTCAGAACATATTCTTGGGAAAAAGAGGTATGCTAGTGGACCCTTGTGAATCTGAGGTGTCTTCCTCCTAGAGACCTGGGTGTTTTGTAGACAACCTCTCATCCACCTTTTTGCAATGTCCCCGCAAGGCACGTATTCCCAAGTCTGGGAAAACTGAAGAATATTAGACTCTGTGCTCTTAGAGATCAGGGAAGGTGTCAATGAATCATCCTTCTGGGTTCTAACCTAGACTGACAACAGATAAGAACCGAGTTCAATCAAATGTGATAGGTATTGAGGGCTAGATGAGTCAGCATGGCTTAGATTCAAGACCAAAAGAGTCTTGAATCTTCCTGTGCCCTGAATTGAAAAATGGTGCTCAGGGAATAGTGTACCTGGCCCGATCCAGCCATGCTTACCCCAAGAATATGAAGATTTCCGCCTGCATTTTCTTTTGAAAGTTTTATGGTTTTAGCCTTTACATTTAAGTCTACAATCTATTTCCAGTTAATTTTTGGATATAATGTGAGGCAAGAGTGATGATTTGTTTTCCCATACATACATGCAATGATAGAAATGCTTTCCAGCCTGCCGCCAAAAAGAATGGGCCTGGGTCTTTCCTACTGTTTCCTGGCAATGGTCCAGCACAGCTTTCCTTCAGAGCAGTCAAATAACTGAAAGAAAATCCTCAAATTTAACAATCTTGTCTACTGGGTTTCAATGGAAGTTCATGCATTTTATCCACTCCCCCTTTTCAACCTGCTTTCTATAGAGAACATCAATTCACCTGTTGGAATTAAACCTGAAAAAAAAAAAAAGGGCAACAAATTAAGCCACTTACAAGAGTGTCACGAAGTACTGACCTTTTATTCTTAACACAGTGACTGGACAGAACCCCTATTTTTGCGAGTAAAAAAGAGCAGGCACCCCTTCCCCATCCTATGCGATGGTGCACTTCAAAGCCTTGTCTAAGCAAATCTTAGAATGTTGAAGTTGTAGGGAACAGAATGTTCATCAGTTTGATGAACGTTGGAAACAGTGGTCTTTGCAGCTTCGGTTTATAACAGTGAGCTTGTGCATTCTTGGATAGCTGTCCATTACTGATGTGTGCCGGATTAGTTTTACAGTTTCACCTGAGGAAGGAAGACTTTATGTTTTATGAAGAGTCCAGAAATTCTGCTTTTAAGGCTAAATGCATACAGCCACATTTATTACACAGAAAGTGCAGCAAGTCTACAAGACCAGAAGCATAAGTACTGATGAATGGATGGAAGCAGTAGCTAGGACTATAGACAATCCTATAGCAAGAGAAGACTGTGATGCTTCCGGATGGTCCAGGAAATCTTCTGGAGGCTTCAGTACCTGGTGTGATCATTTAGTCGTGAAAAGGGCACATCAGAAGGGGTGGTGTGGTGAGCAAGGGCACAGGACAGGAGCCGAGCACATCTGGCAGGTGGCAAGTGGACTGTCAAGGTGGGGCCGTGAGAGACTGGGGTCAAGGCAAGCTGCCAGGAGCCAGGAAGCCTCCTGAAAGCCCGAATATCCCAGGATAGCATATTCTCAAATCATGATGATAAGGCTTACGACGATTTAAATGCTGTTAAATGGGAATTTTGCCTTTCAAACCATGTTATACCTTTGATTGTAAGATGTATCCCAATTTCAAAGATGTTAGATTGTGTGGGGGGAAAAGCACAAGTCAGTGTGCTAGCCAGCCTCGGGGAGGACCACGAAGATTTCCACATCCCAGTATCTGCATGTGTGTTGTACCCTCCCACATCTGGTGTGACTAACAGGATATAGCAGAATTGGGGGTAAATCAGTTACAGAATTAGGTTATGAAAGACACTGAGGCTTCTGTTTTGTTCTCTCTCTCTTTTCCTCTCTTTCTTTTCTCTCTCTCTCTCTCCTTTCTTCTTCTATTCCCCCTTTCCTTCCCTCTCACTCCCTCCCTTTCTCTCTCTTTCTCATTTATCATTAGCTCTTGTGGAAATGCAGGTATCCCTGTAGATACCCGGGTGGCAAGGAACTGAAGCCCTCCACACCTGCCACCTGCACAGATTTGAGGTCTGTCTATCATCACATGTCCTTCAAACAGCTGCAGCCGGCTATTTGATGGCAATCTCATGAGATACCTCAAGGCAGAAACACACAGCTCGACAGCTTCCAGGTGCCTGACCTTCATAAACGGTGTGAGATCATAAGTACTTAAATATATAGGTTGGGCTGCTAAGTTTGGGGGTAATTCATTGCAAAGCAATAGAGGAACGATTCTATACAAAGACTCAAAATATGCCTTATTCCGTATGTGTACTCAGCGTCAGTCTGACGTTCAGAAAGAGATATGCCTGCCTGAGGCTGCTTAGAACATGCAGTGCCTCAGAGCAGGGGGAGACATTAAAGAGAGGTAACAAAAAATGGGGAAAGGGAATGTAGACATACAAAGAAGAACCATTTTGCTTTTCTAGGTCCTTCTTTTTAAAGAGTAGTAAATATACTTTCCTAGAAAGAAATAAACACAGAAGGAAAGAGTAGGATGAAAGTTACCTTTATCAGCCTATAAACAGATACTCAAACCAAAAACACTGGAAACTGCAAAAAGATGCCAACTGTTTTTAAAGAAATGGCACACGACGTTAGGTATGAATAACTTTCATGCAAATTGAAGAGGTAGACGTGGTCGAATTGTTCAGGAGGCACCAAAAGAATGTGAATAACATTCTATTGAAAGGAAGGAAGACTGAGATTCTGAAAAAATATTTTATTAGGTAAAAGAATGAATAAATAAATGTATATATATATATGTATATATATACATATATATATAAGTTTTCTAGGGTTGCTATTTCAAGATACCAGAAGCCTGGAGGCTGAAACCACAGAAGTGGACAGTGTCACATTTCTAGAGGCTACAGTGTTGGTAGAACATGCTCCTTTTGTAGGTATTGTGGATGGATCTACTCCAGGCCCCTTTTCCAGCTTGAAGCGTTGCTCTGGCTTTGGACTTCTTCACCGGGCCTTCTCCCTCAGTGCATATCTGTGTATCCGCACTCTCCCTTCTTAGAAGTGCACAAGTCCTCCCGAATTGGAGGCCCAGTCTACAAAAATATGACCTCATCCTAGCTAGTGACATCTCCAGGGACCCTATTTCCAAATAAGGTCATGCTCCCAGGTGCTGGGGTTTAGGACTGGGATACTTCATATGCATAAACACATACACACACACACACACGTGTGTGTGTGTATATGTATTCCTATATATATCTATGTGTATAGATAGAAAGGGAGGAAGGAATAGATGGGAAAAAGAAAATACGCCTAGCGAGTTAGTAGACTTCATCTTTAACTTTTCAACAATGACCTTCAGAATGAACGACTGAAATTCTATTGAAAGAAAAGACCTGGATAGGTCAGTGAAAAATAAACTCTACATAGGGGGATGCAGAGGCTAGTATAGATTTTGTGGAAAGAGAAAGGATGAAAAGGGCTAGTCCGTATGTACCCAAAGGAATCCTCAAAGGCTGCTTTTCCGAGGTCTTGAGAAGAGACAATGGAAAGACACCCGATCCGTGAACAGAGAAAGAAACCATTGCAGAACAACAAGGGATCCTTTTAGAAAGACATGGCTATCCTCAAGGTGTCTGCATGCGATGAGAAAACTCCCTGAGATCCACCACATTCAAGCCCATCCAACAAGGCTCCAGACACTTTGGAAAGCTTGTCTTTCTTTCATGGAGAGAGAATGAGTGAGAGAGAGCATGAGAGAGGAGATGTTCAGTGGGAGAAGCCGACTCCCCAAGGATCTGGGAGCGGGAGGTGGTAGGAGATCCTGCCTGCCCGGGGTCATGACCTGATCCCAAGGCAGTCGATGAACTAACCGAGCCACGCAGGCGCCCGTCTCCAGAAATGGGTCAACAAGAGCTGAGGAGCACCTGGGCGGCACCTTCAGTGAAGTGCCCAACTCTGGGTTCTGGCTCAGGGGTTGATCTCAGGCTCTTGAGATTGAGCCCTGAGGCTAGCTCTCGGTTCAGGTCAGAGTCCACTAGGTCTCTCTTCGGGTCCTGCCCTTCCCCCCTTCCCCATGAAGAGTGCTCTTGCCCTGAAACCAACTAGGAAAAGCATTCACAGAAATAAACAATGTTTGAGAGGGGGTGTAATGCCAACTGAATATTACCCCCATTTAAAAGACCACCAGAGACGTGAGTCAAAGCCAAGCAACAAGTGTCGTTTATTGCAGGTTCGAACCTGACCTCTGCGCTGCTCGTTGCCAATAACGCCGAGAGGTCCGGAGCTGGGTCGGTGCAGAATTTTTATAGACAGATACAAACAAGTTTCGGGTGGGGCTGAGCTGATTGATTGATAGTTTGAACAGGCATACTTGGCGTCAGTGGATTGGGTCAGGGGACCCGCACGCGAAAGCAGACAAAGCAATCTTACAGAAGCAGAACCGGCCGGTTAGCCCACGCATGCGGAAAAAAAAGCACTATCAGGATATTGAAGGCCTGGTTACTATCAAGCCAAGGCCACTTTCTCTCTAATGAGGCACTAACATAAAGACAATTGGGAGTCTCCTGGTGAAATGTTACATTCTGGCTATCAAAGGTAAGGTAACTTCTTTGTTGTAAATTTCAAGGACATTTGCAAACCTAGGGAGACTCCTACCCTGCAGGACTGTGATTTCTGCAAGTTAACTATTTATCATTTTATGGCAGTCAGGGGTGCCTGAGGAATGCTACACATATGGAGGGGAGCGGGTGAAGGGGGGGTGCAAGGCGCCAGCTTTTGCTTTGTCCTCAGCCAGCCTCCTGCTCCTTCATTCCCCCCTGAACAATTTTGACCCTTAAATCTTTAAGGGGGTTGAAGGTGGAAGGTCTCATCTTCTGTAACTTCTTCGTGCTGAATGGGGGCGTAGAGCTGTCCCTACCTACTGGGGTCAATATTGATCAGGGTAGGAATGTATAAGGGAGTTACGAAAGGTGGAGGCAGCTGAATCCAGCGCTGACAGTGAAGAGGCGTCCTCGCGTGCAATAAGGATCGTCTGTCGTGGTGTAGTCATTGCAGCAATGGAGTCTCGGCACCAAGTAGAGAAAGATGGAACAAAGCAACATATTAAGGTTAATAAGGCGATAAGAATAAGAAGCCCGAAAAGGAGATTTGGCCATAGCCCTCCTCCAAGCCAGGAACTTAACCAATCACTAAAAGAGAGAGAGGGACCTTGTAGAGCCTTAATCTGGGCATTCATATCCTTAATTAGTCCTGTGATACTTTTGTGATAGTCTGGGATGTACAAACAACATTCTGTCTTGATAATTGCACATGTGCCACCCTGGGCTGCTTTCAGGACATCTAAGGCCATCCTATTTTGTAGGACTGCCTTGCGTATCTGTGACAATTCGGTATTAAGTAGGGAGATGCCATTTAGTGAATCATTGAGTGCCTTTGTAGTATATTTATTAAAGGCTTCTACATGACACATGACATCCTCTAGTCCCGCAGATGGAACAAAAATGGATGCTAAGTGATCATACCATTTAAAAACAGATCGCGTCCATCTTTATTTCAAGTTGGGGAGATTAGCTGGGGTTGTAATGGTTTTAGTAATGCACCCATGAATTCAGGGAAATCCTAAAGTACAGCGACCTATCTACCCTGGAGGAAGCCAGGGCCACAAGTTGGTTCCACATATCCAGTGGGTTCCGTTTGGAGCTGGCCATCTGATGCCAGGTCGCCTTGCCCAGTCAGTAGCAAACCAGTCAGTAGCCTGAAGTACTATTATTTGGGGACACATTTCTAGTGAGCCATCCTAGACATCGTGTGTTATTTGCCCAATACCACTCGTATGATTCCTTTGTTCCCAGCATAAAACTGCCTTCTGACTGAGCTGTCCAATCGTGGGTGTAAGCCACAGATATGTATCTCAGATGCCATCCTTAGTATATGCCATCCTTAGTATATGCCATCCTTAGTATAGCGATAAGGAGGGTTTTGAAACTTAGGCCCATATTTGATTGGGGATTTATGGCTTGATAGCAATCCCCTTTCTTCCAAATAGCTCCATGGGCATGTAGCATATTTGGAGTCAGTATAAATGTTAATTCTTAGGCTTTGGCAATTGCAAAGTGCAAGTGAGCACTATGGCACACCTAGCTTTTCTTATTCTTTCTATGAAAACTACTGTCATCAGAAAACCAACTGTCATTCGTATTTTTAACAGGGGCATCTTAAATCTGGACAAATAGAGTAAGTAAGATCAATAACCTCTGAACATTTTTGCTCTATAGAGAAAGAAGTACAATGGTCAAGTTCAGGCATACAGGTAACTAGGTTTAAAGTTTGACAAATTTTAAGTATTATTTCTGGCATATCTATAAGCATAGTCCAATATTTAATTAGATGGCCTCTATAATCCATTGGTGGCCTTTGGCTTCTAAGACAAATCTGGACCTGATGTGAAGTTATTACAGTCAGGGACTGTTCCATCGTGAGCTTTGAGGTGCCTTTTATGAGGGCTGTTCTATGCTTAGCTAAAGCATCTGTTTGCAATCGCACCTCAACAGAGGTGGCCTCTAGGATAAATATGACTAAGGGATGAAACCAATAAGAAGACCTTTGAGTGGTCCAGCCTTAACAATATCCTGATTACAGAGGATCACTGGCAAGTGAGAATACTTGTCAAGAGATAAGGGGAGTCCCCCATGCATCATACAATCCACTCATAAACAAAGTGGGGTCATCCATTGTCTCCACAAGTCCATAATTAATCCTATGGAGTGCAATAGGCTGGCTTTTAGGCAATTTCATTATCCCAGCCACACATAAGGTGTTAGTTAAGTTATACAATTGTAAGGGAATCAATCCCATTTTCCAGTTGTTTAATCATGTGTGAGGGGGTTCTACTAATATCCCCACAAAATAAAAAAGCAAGAAGATCATCTAAATGAGCTATTGTGTAACTTCTCTGAAATTTACCGCAAATTGTTTAGCTTAGGTAAACAAACATTTAAAGACAATCAAATCTAGAATTTAACATCCATAAAGATGTGTTACTAAAACAATTTTTCTCTCTAAAATAACCCTCATTTACAGAGATAGCCAAATCAGGACTAATACACTTGTGAAACATGTCCAGTTTTAACAAACTTGGCCCATTATTTACATAAGCTCCGCAAGAACAGTTGAGTGTGATCATATAGATCTTTTAGAATCTGCTTTGCTGGAACTTCTTATAAGGAATCTCTGGGTTGAACTTTTAGTAGC
Source organism: Mustela lutreola (assembly GCF_030435805.1). Taxonomy (NCBI): domain Eukaryota; kingdom Metazoa; phylum Chordata; class Mammalia; order Carnivora; family Mustelidae; genus Mustela; species Mustela lutreola. Next base: position 91,432,601 of record NC_081292.1, on the reverse strand, counting down.
CTCTCCGGGCCAGAAGCCAAGCCCTGTACTTGCCATCAGGCATGCCTGCAATACCTGTTGATTTGGGCGAGTTCCTCTTCTGAGTTTCCGCACCTACCAAAGAGTGACATTCTTTACTCACCTGGTGAGGCTGCTGGGAACTCTGTAAGCAAGGTATCAGGCCAACAGTCCCAAGGGGCTTTATGGCTCCAGGTTTCATAAAGTCAACGTTAGTTCCTTAAAGCTGTCTGGTCATATCTGAGTCTATGCATGTCTTTCTCAAATATGACATTCCAGTCAAAGCCTTGGTAAAATAACCAGTTCTCAATGGTGTCCTGTTAAAGGAGAGCAGATTCTTATTGAACTTATGCAAATGACTGATTGCCATGGAAGAAAGAATACTTACTGAGACCTTTTGGTTTCAGAGGGTTCATATAGAGAGAAAATTTGAATGCCTTGAGCACTTTTACAACTCTATAAGTTACAGATAACTTAAGAAAAAGTATCCCTAGTCTGGAAGAGCAAACATTAGAGAGAACCAGCAATGTTTAAAGTAAGACAAAACATTAAGAGACACAACATTATAATCTTTTAGTTCATTTAGTCCCATGTTACTAAATCTGGTGAATGCGGCTTTAGTTAGTTTTGGAAATTCTTACCCATTTCAGTTTTAGGATTTTCAAGTATATCAAATATCTGTATTTGTCCTGAAAGTCCTTTATAGGAATCTCCTTGAAGATAAAACTCATTTTACAAGAGAATTAAAACAATTATAAATGACAAAAACTCAGAATGGATATGGTTAGATCTAAAGACACACGGGAGTTTACAATTTAGCTGCAAGTAAATCAGGTTATTTCTGTGATACATAACATTTCCATAATTACAATATCAAGCGATGATCTCTCTAAACATTAAAACTTTAGGAAGTGCATAGAATCTCTAGAATAGTTATAGTATTTTCCCAAATGTAATCCAAGGTTTATCATTGGTTCAGTAGTATTTCACGAGAAACTTCACATACCAAGGAAAAGCCCGAGTTAAAGAGATTTACAATTTAAATCTTGTCAACATTTGCTAAAATCTTAGAAAGTTTTGAAGCAAATGCCTAAATATAATTAGGGATGTTAAACACCTGATAAAACAAAACATAGAAACTGCTTTTTCTGGGCAGGCAAAGAGAAAATCACTTACATTCTCGTAACAGGAGATCAATTAATCTAATAAAACTTTATCCTTTGAACAGAGAATTTCAGTCTTGTACTAATGTAATGTACCTTTAAAACCCATTCATTTAGGACAAAATTACCTTCCCTTACCTTCAACAAAATGTATTCCCATTCCTTAAATCTTTCTTACATATCTGCAACTTTCTTACATACAGAGTTTCCCTTATTTCCATCAGTCTTAGTTACACTAAGCAGAACTTTGTATTCTTAGAAACACCTTTAGTTATTAACCAATTGTGAACTGTTACACAACAGAATTCTTCAGGTGGCAAATTTATGAATCAGTTAAGTGGCAAACATGTTTACCAACAGATTTAAATACTCTTAGTTTCTTTGCAGTAAGAAGTCAAAAGCACATACCTACATCCAATAATTAACGACTTAGCATTTTATCCTGTTTGGTAAAGACCTAGATGTCCACAATTTAATTCCATTTGTCATCCAAGCAAAACTTTAAAACTTTCAGATTACCAAAGACTTTGAAAGCTACTTCAGCAATTACCCATTAGAACTTTGAGACAGACAATTAACCTTCAGTTTAGTTATTTCTTTGCTAACAAATTTTAATAAATAACATGAGCTTATTTGACCTTCAGTAAACCTCGAAGTTTCACATTTACTGCTGATAACTTAAAAGACAGGTCTTATCTTAATTAAACCAACAAACTTAACTTAGTTCCAACACTGATTTACTTTCCACCTGGGCCCACTCCACTTTGAATGTTTACCTGAGACATGCGTGGGAAGATCTGGAGTGGGGCGTGTTAGGTCCAGGGGGTGCTCTTCTTGCTCCTTGACAGTGAAGAGAGAAGGAGCTGTGGTGCATGATCTAGAGGCCAGTCATGCAGGCTGCACACACGTTGGTACAGAAACACGTAAGGGGGAAACAGAAGAAACAAAGCGCTGCCAGGAGGCAGAGAAAAGATTCCCGGTTTTAGAGCTCATAAGGCCCAACAGAGGAGAAGACACCATGCTTTCCCATCAGCCAGGGGGGAGGGGTTAGGCAGTCCAAGTCAGGCCAGAGAACACAGGGAAACTTCCCCGAAACAAAGAGAGTTTCGGCAGCTGCTTGGGAATATTCCTTATAGTCTCTGTCTCGAGTTAGACCAACCCCAGTTGGCTCCAGTTATAGCCATTAACATGGGAAGTGAGTGAGGGAGAAGCCCCCACATCTATTAGGAGTAACAGAGAGAAATAAATCCAGAGTCCCCTTTGCTAGGGATGGCCCAGCAACCTGGGTTTACTAGAAGAAGGCTTATTTACATAATTATCATCCAATATGTCAGGAGGAAACTTACTAGCTGACTCATTGAATCTGGTTTTAGCTCTTAATACCTATCTCTTATATTCCCTCCCGATATGTACGATGTTGCAGACAAGGGGAGAGGGATCTTTCAGGTGCTGTCCTGCTCGCGTCCCTCGCGGGAACTTAGGAGCGTCTTAGCTAAGGTCTATCTGTATAAACCCCGGACCAGGCTACTCCATGGAGTAGATGACCGTTATGCTGTATGACGCTCCACGAGACTCAGGGTGCTGTCCACTCAGACTCCGAAGCCGAAGGCGGTGGAGCCACACAAACACATTCATACAGTCAGGCATTCCTCAGATTCAAATGGGTTAGACACCCTCCCGTTAAACAGAATGTAACCTTCATGACCAGTACAAGGAACATATATCCACATTTAAAGACATAACATGGAGACATACATGAAGACATACATTGTTGGCCTCCGAGGTGGGGCTCGAACCCACGATCTCTGCGAGGCCCTCCTGGCCCCCGAGGTGGGACTCGAACCCACGATCTCTGAGAAGCCATTCCCGCCGGGCACGAGGGACGCCTCCCCATTGGCCCACTGGCAACCCTATAGCGCATCCGCCAGGGTGTATTTGCCAGCCACCGTCCTGGGACTCTAACCCAGGTCCTGGGACTCTAACCCAGGAAAAATCACAGAAAGGACAAGACACACAAGACATACATAAGAACAAAGCATACGAAAAACATAGAGACAAAAGACAAAGCCCGCTTTCTTACCGATCGGTTGCAGTGACCCATTGACCAGTTGTCTGGTGGGCTTGAAGGGGAGATCTCGGTGGGACCTCCAAATGTATTGCCAACTGAATATTACCCCCACCTTAAAAGACCACCAGAGACATGAGTCAAAGCCAAGCAGCAAGGGTCGTTTATTGCAGGTTCGAACCTGGACTTCTGCGCCGCTCGTTGCCGATAACGCCGAGAGGTCCGGAGCTGGGTCACTGCAGGATTTTTATAGACAGATACAAACAAGTTTCGGGTGGGGCTGAGCTGATTGATTGATAGTTTGAACAGGCATACTTGGCGTCCGTGGATTGGGTCAGGGGACACGCGTGCGAAAGCAGACAAAGCAATCTTACAGAAGCAGAACTGGCCGGTTAGCCCACGCATGCGAAAAAAAAAGCACTATCAGGATATTGAAGGCCTGGTTACTATCAAGCCAAGGCCACTTTCCCTCTAATGAGGCACTAACATAAAGACAATTGGGAGTCTCCTGGTGAAATGTTACATTCCAGCTATCAAAGGTAAGGTAACTTCTTTGTTGTAAATCTCAAGGACATTTGCAAACCAAGGAAGATTCCTACCCTGCAGGACTGTGATTTTTGCAAGTTAACTATTTATCATTTTATGGCAGTCAGGGGTGCCTGAGGAATGCTACACATATGGAGGGGAGCGGGTGAAGGGGGCGGTGCAAGGCGCCAGCTTTTGCTTTGTACTCAGCCAGTCTCCTGCTCCTTCACTTCACATCAGCACCTACTGCTCTCCTCTCCTGGTGGTCTCTCGGGAAGGGGTCTTCTCTAGGTCTTCTAGCAGGAGATGGGCACTTCCCCTCTACCCCTGTTGCCGGACCAACCTTAACTATCCTGCAGGGTCAGGTCGGACTGGCCTTCTTTTATCTGTTGTTCTCTTCTGAATGGTTAGTTTTTCATAGATACCATGCTTTGCTTTTGTCAGGATTTACCCTGGACTATCAAAACCCTTTTCTTGTGCCAGTGAAGCCTAAGAAACACCCTGATGAGAGAACCAGGAACTCGAACAGATCATATTTATCCTGAATGTTCCATCCAAAATGAAAAATACATTTCTGAGGAGCCTCAGGATCTCTGAGAAGGGAAGTTTCACCAACTCTGTCATGTAGGGGCATCAATTCCGATTCTGTGTCAGTTTTCCTACTTTCCCAGCTAGTAATTCTCTACCTCAGAAAGCCCACTCTCAACCGTTTCCTCTCTCAAAGGCAGTTGCTCTTAGAGTCTGCACATGGCACTTGGGGCCTGCTGGTCGTTGGCTACTGCCCTCTGTACCTTGGGTCTAACAGCTGCGGGGCATCAAGATGAGAACGTCTCTTGTTCTAAGACTTAATATAGTTTGGGGCACATGGTAAGCAATAATCACTTTTTTTGTTGATCCAAGTGTTCGACCTTTCTTAATTATTCTAGTACCACAGTTTACTTGTTCTAAGAGTTGTCCTCCCCCAGCAATTTTAATATCTCTTAAGGTGGCACTCACCTTGCACTTGATGACATATCCTAGTTTAACTGACAGCATTTCTCTTTCTTAGTCGAGCATAAACTATAGTGCATGTTACCCTTGATGAAAGCTAGGATGCAATTAAATCCTCTATTATGGTTACGATTCTGATATTTGAAATCCTCTGGTAGCTCCCTGTGCCCCCACAGTGTAGTACCTCACCTCCTAGGCATAGTGTACAAACCATCTCACCCCCAGTGTTAACCCCGGGGCTCAGCCTCCATGCTCAGGTGATGCTGCCAGATCAGCTGTCGGTTGTCAGGAACTTGCTGTAGTTTCCTGAATGCACTGTGCTGCCTCCTGGCACTTTGAAACTTGACACATCTCATCCTCATTCTTCGCTTTGCCCTTGTCTATCAGCTCCCCTGAAAATCTGTTCCTAAGTGGCTTTTCCCAGCTCCAACCTACCCTTGGCAGTCTTTTCTCTCCCTGTGGTAAAGCCTGTCACACTGCACCATGGACATGCCGGTTGTCCCCCTGAGAAGAGAAAGGGGACAGTGAGGTTCCCCCAGCATTTGCAGCTCTAGTGCAGAGCCCCATGCCTGGCTTGCAGGAAATGCCAAATCATGAAGACAAACGGAGATCATCCTCTGGCTAAAACCAGCTCTTCTTTGCCTACCGCAGGATCTGGATCAATAAAGAGCAGCCAGTTATTATTGCTGTTTTTCTAGGGATTTTTTCCCCATATATTTCCCAGGTCTTTACTCTTTTTATAGCACTTTAATTCAGGTTTCAACCACTTCCTAGTCAGATCAGGTGAAATCATTTTCCTTCCCATACCCTCGATGCATTTCACACCTAGTAATTCTTTTTTTAAAGATCTTATTTACCCATTTGACAGACAGATCACAAGTAGGTAGAGAGGCAGACAGACAGAGAGGGGGTAAGCAGGCTCGCCACTGAGCAGAGAGCCCGATGTGGGGATCCATCGCAGGACGCTGAAATCATGAACTGAGCCGAAGGCAGAAGCCTAAACCACTGAGCCACCCAGGAGCCCCATATCTGGTAATTTTTAATCAACGTGGATTTGCTGCATCAAATAGTTCCTCCTTCTTTAAATATAAATATATAAATATATTGATCAAATCACACGCATGTCTTAGGAGAATGTCATACCTTTAGTAGCAAACTTGAAATCTTGGCCATTGGTTTTGATTTTTGTTTTGGTTTGATTTGGTTCAGTTTTTGTAATTTTAAAAATCCTTCCAGCCCTTGGCTCTGTCTGACCTGATTGCTTTCAGCTGTTTCTGCCACAAATTTATCCCGGCAGCGAAAGCTCTCATTGTTTACAGTGGCGTCCCCTTCTGAACACTTTGTTAATAAAAAACTTTTTTTTCTTTTTTCTTTTTTTTCTTTCTTTTTTTTTTTTTTTTTGGCTATGGTAAAGTGGAACAACAATGAGGTATTTCAAAGAGGTGAACCACAGATAAATTTCTCTAAGGGTGGGATGAGGGTTACTCAAAAGGAACTTGACAAGGCTTTTAAAGATATCGACAATCAGCAACATCTTCCTAGGAACAACGCAAAAGGCAAGGGAAGCAAAGGAAAAAATGAACTATTGGGATTTCATCAAGATCAAAAGCTTTTGCACAGCAAAGGAAACAGTTAACAAAATCAAAAGACAACTGACAGAATGGGAGAAGATATTTGCAAACGACATATCAGATAAAGGACTAGTGTCCAGAATCTATAAAGAACTTAGCAAACTCAACACCCAAAGAACAAATAATCCAATCAAGAAATGGGCAGAGGACATGAACAGACATTTCTGCAAAGAAGACATCCAGATGGCCAACAGACACATGAAAAAGTGCTCCATATCACTCGGCATCAGGGAAATACAAATCAAAACCACAATGAGATATCACCTCACACCAGTCAGAATGGCTAAAATCAACAAGTCAGGAAATGACAGATGCTGGCGAGGATGCGGAGAAAGGGGAACCCTCCGACACTGTTGGTGGGAATGCAAGCTGGTGCAACCACTCTGGAAAACAGCATGGAGGTTCCTCAAAATGTTGAAAATAGAACTGCCCTATGACCCAGCAATTGCACTATTGGGTATTTACCCTAAAGATACAAATGTAGTGATCCACAGGGGCACATGCACCCGAATGTTTATAGCAGCAATGTCTACAATAGCCAAACTATGGAAAGAACCTAGATGTCTGTCAACAGATGAATGGATCAAGAAGATGTGGTATATATACACAATGGAATACTATGCAGCCATCAAAAGAAATGAAATCTTGCCATTTGCGACAACATGGATGGAACTAGAGCGTATCATGCTTAGCGAAATAAGTCAAGCAGAGAAAGACAACTATCATATGATCTCCCTGATATGAGGAAGTGGTGATGCAACATGGGGACTTAAGTGGGTACGAGAAGAATAAGTGAAAGAAGATGGAATTGGGAGGGAGACAAACCATAAGTGACTCTTAATCTCACAAAACAAACTGAGGGTTGCTGGGGGGAGGGCGTTAGGGAGAAGGGGGTGGGATTATGGACATTGGGGAGGGTATGTGCTTTGGTGAGTGCTGTGAAGTGTGTAAACCTGGTGATTCACAGACCTGTACCCCTGGGGATAAAAATATATGTTTATAAAAAATAAAAAATTAAAAAAAATTAAAAAAATTAAAAATAAAAAAAATAATAAAAGCAACATACAATGAAAAAAAAAAGATATCGACAATCATTATAACATAACGTGACTGATTATTACCCTGCTCTTAACTGGGCAAACACTTGTTGGCTTCCAAGAAAGACTAACATTGTTGAGATGGTTCTTGCGGCCTTCTAGCACAGGGTCTCATGAGCCAGGGATTCTAGCCACTGGCTGTGCAAGGCATGAGTCCTGTTAGTGATTCTATTTTTTCCTCGCAGAATGGGCCTTTCTACATTCCAGGTCCTTTCTACCCCAATAAATAATGCGGTGATTCTCTCAGTGAGTTATACTTTTGGCTTAAATAGCCAACTGTCTCTTTAAAAGGACTTTTGTTTAAAGTCCTTTAAAAAAAAGTTCTTTCAAAAAAATCTTTTTTTAAATTTTTTTATTTTTTAATCCCATATGTTTACTCTGATCCTGGAACTTTGTCATTTTGACCTTCTCTGCTGATTAAAATATTCTTCATCATCAGCATCTACTGCTCTCCTCTCCTGGTGGTAATCTCCGAAAGGGGTCTTCTCTAGCTCTTCTAGCAGGAGATGGGTACTTCCCCTCTACCCCTGTTGCTGGACCAACCTTACCTGAAAGACCGTAGAGGACCCGCACCCAAGGACGCACTCAGAGACCTCTGGATGCAATAAGCAAGAGGATTTTATTCGGGCATGCTTGGACTCCCAGGGACACTTGACCATGAAATCCGTGAAGGATGGGTCAGTGTCTGAGAGCTCTGATCTGTTTCGGGAGTGACTTAATATAGAATTTTACAGTCCATTACATCAGAGCTCTCACTTTTCTAGCCAGTAATTTCAAAGCATTACAGTAAGGCCTACACACAGGTAGCCAATCCTTTAAAATCAACCATCCATTCTGGCCTGTCACCGTTCAGGTAGTGTACAGTAGAGGGTACGTGTTGAATTGCACGTTTCTAACCTTTATCTGTATACGTGCTGAACCGCACGTCTCCAGCTAGCGTACGTGCTGAACCGCTCGTCTCGGCCTTGGTACGGGAGACAACCCTTATCAATTTTATTTAGTAGTAGGGGAAATTCTTAACAGGGGAAGGGTATAACTTTATTTGATTACACAGCGAGCGAGGGTTTAAGCAATTTTTCATTTCTTAGCAAAGCATTAGAAGCATTATTATACAGAAACCAGAAACAACTGGGTTAAACACAGATTTTTGCTATTTGTTATCCTATTATGCTGCTTGCTGACTCCCTTATCTATGGTCAGCTGGCCACAGTTTCTTAGTTAGCATGAGCTGGTTATAAAAAGAATGTTAAAACTTATAGGCTATACTATAGTTCTGACCTGGGGTCCTTCATTCCCCCCTTTTTCTTTATCATGGATATAATCTTATATCCATCTGTTTTGTTCTTCAATTGAGTCCTTTTGGGACTCTACTTGTTTAAGTAGTTGGTATTGCTGAGTCAAGACCATAGTCTGAACAACAGACAGGCGATCTTTAATGAATTGTATTAACCTGTTTAAGACAAAGGACCAAAAGTTAGAATTAATAACAGAATGATGAGAGGGCCCGTTATAGATGACAACAAAGTAGTAAGCCAAGGTGATCTGTTGAACCAGTTTTCGAACCATCCCTGCTGGGACTGAAAATCCCTTTTTCTTTGAGCAAGTCTTTCTCTGAGTTTATCCATAGTTTTTCTGACTACTCCAGTTTGATCTGCATAAAAGCAACATTCTTCTTTTAAGGCAGTCAGGGGTGCCTGTGGAATGTCACACATATTACCAAGGGATGTGGGTGGAGAGGGGCTGCAAGGCATCAGCCCCTTTTCCATCTTCAGCCAGCCTCCTGCTCCCTCATTATTTCCCCCTGAACAATTTTGACCCTTATAGCTTTAAGGTGGTTGAAGGTGGAAGGTCTCATCTTCTGTAACCTCTTCCTGCTGAATAGGGGCGTAGAGCTGTCACTACCTACTGGGGTCAATATTGATCAGGGTAGGAATGTATAAGGGAGTTACGAAAGGTGGAGGCAGCTGAATCCAGCGCTGACAGTGAAGAGGCGTCCTCTCACGCGACAAGGATCGTCTGTTGTGGTGAAGTCATTGCAGCAATGGAGTCTCGGCACCAAGTAGAGAAACACTGAACAAAGCAACATGTTAAGGTTAATAAGGTGATAAGAATGAAAAGCCCGAGAAGGAGATTTGGCCATAGTCCTCCTTCAAAGCAGGAACTTAACCATTCACTGAGAGAGAGAGAAGGATCTTGTAGGGCCTTAATTTGGGTATTCATATATTTTATGGTATACTTTTTTTGTTTTATTTATTTATTTGACAGAGAGAGAGATCACAAATAGGCAGAGAGACAGACAGAGAGAGAGATGAGGAGAAGCAGGCTCCCTGGTGAGCAGAGAGCCCTATGCGGGACTCGATCCCAGGCCCCTGGCATCATGACCTGAGCCGAAGGCGGAGGCTTAACACACTGAGCCACCCAGGCGCTCCGTATTCATATATTTTATTAGTCCTGTGACATTTTTGTGATAGTCTGGGATGTACACACAACATTCTGTCTTGATAATTGTACATGTGCCATCCTGGGCTGCTGTCAGGACATCTAAGGCCATCCTATTTTGTAGGACTGTCTATAGAGCAAAAATGTTCAGAGGTTATTGATTATAGAATAAGCAAGATCAACAACCTTTGAACACCTCCGCTCCACAGAGAAAGAAGTACAGTGGTCAGGTTCAGGCATACAGGTAACTACGTTTAAAGTTTGACAAATTGTAAGTATTATTTCTGGCATATCTATAGGTATAGTCCAATATTTAATTAGTTGGCCTCTATCATCCATTGGTGGCCTTTGGCTTCTAAGACAAATCTGGACCTGATGTGAAGTCATTACAATCAGGGACTGTTCCATAGTGAACTTTGAGGCTCCTTTTATGAGGGCTGTTCTATGCTTAGCTAAAGTATCTGTTTGCAATTGCACCTCAACAGAGGTGGCCTCTAGGATAAATATTACTAAGGGATGAAACCCATAAGAAGACCTTTGAGTGGTCCAGCCTTAACAATATCCTGATTACAGAGGATCATTGTCAAGTGGGAGAAAACTTGTCAAGAGATAAGGGGAGTCCCCCATGCATCATACAATCCACTCATAAACAAAGTGGGGTCATCCATTGTCTCCACAAGTCCATAGTTAATCCTATGGAGTGCAATAGGCTGGCTTTTAGGCAATTTCATTATCCCAGCCACACATAAGGTGTTAGTTAAGTTATACAATTGTACGAGAATTAATCCCATTTTCCAGTTGTTTAATCATGTGTGAGGGGGTTCTACTAATATCCCCACAAAATAAAAAAAAAAAGCAAGAAGATCATCTAAATGAGCTAATGTGTAACTTCTCTGAAGTTTACCTCAAATTGTTTAGCTTAGGTAATCATTTAAAGACAATCAAATCTAGAATTTAACATCCATAAAGATGTGTTACTAAAATATAATTTTTCTCTCTAAAATAACCCTCATTTACAAAGATAGCCAAATCAGGACTAATTCACTTGTGAAACAAGTCCAGTTTTAACAAACTTGGCCCATTATTTACATAAGCTCAGCAAGAACAGTTGAGTGTGATCATATAGATCTTTTAGAATCTGCTTTGCTGGAACTTCTTATAAGGAATCTCTGGGTTGAACTTTTAGTAGCCTCTCCGGGCCAGAAGCCAAGCCCTGTACTTGCCATCAGGCATGCCTGCAATAACTGTTGATTTGGGCGAGTTCCTCTTCTGAGTTTTCGCACCTACCAAAGAGTGACATTCTTTACTCACCTGGTGAGGCTGCTGGGAACTCTGTAAGCAAGGTATCAGGCCAACAGTCCCAAGGGGCTTTATGGCTCCAGGTTTCATAAAGTCAACGTTAGTTCCTTAAAGCTGTCTGGTCATATCTGAGTCTATGCATGTCTTTCTCAAATATGACATTCCAGTCAAAGCCTTGGTAAAATAACCAGTTCTTAATGGTGTCCTGTTAAAGGAGAACAGATTCTTATTGAACTTATGCAAATGACTGATTGCCATGGAAGAAAGAATACTTACTGAGACCTTTTGGTTTCAGAGGGTTCATATAGAGAGAAAATTTGAATGCCTTGAGCACTTTCACATCTCTCTAAGTTACAGATAACTAGGAGGAAGTATCCCTGGTCTGGAAGAGCAAACATTAGAGAGAACCAGCAATGTTTAAAGTAAGACAAAACATTAAGAGACACAACATTATAATCTTTTAGTTCATTTAGTTCCATATTACTAAATCTGGTGAATGCAGCTTTAGTTAGTTCTGGAAATTCTTACCCATTTCAGTTTTAGGATTTTCAAGTATATTAAATATCTGTATTTGTCCTGAAAGTCCTTTATAGGAATCTCCTTGAAGATAAAACTCATTTTACAAGAGAATTAAAACAATTATAAATGACAAAAACTCAGAATGGATATGGTTAGAGCTAAAGAGACATGGGAGTTTACAATTTAGCTGCAAGAAAATCAGGTTACAGTTTCTGTGACATATAACATTCCCATAATTACAATATCAAGCGATGATCTCTCAAAACATTAAAACTTTAGGAAGTGCATAGAATCTCTAGAATAGTTATAGTATTTTCCCAAATGTAACCCAAGGTTTATCATTGGTTTAAATCTTGTCAACAATTGCTAAAACCTTAGAAAGTTTAAAAACACATGCCTAAATATAATTAGGGATGTTTAACACCTGATAAAACAAAACATAGGAACTGAATTTTCCAGGCAGGCAAAGAGAAAACCATTTACACTCTTTAACAGATCAATTAGCTAAGAAAACTTTGCCCCTTTTAAACAGAAAGAAAACCAGCTTTTTATACCAGTGTCTTTCCCTTTTTTATTTTATTTCTAAGTGTGCAGTCTTAAGATAGGAGTTTCCTGGGTTTCCCTCCCATCATGAATGATGTCGCAGACAAAGGAGGGGGATCTTTCCCCTGCTGTCCTGTTCCCATCCCTCATGGGAATTTAGGAGCGTCTTAGCTAAGGCCTGTCCGTATAAACCCCGGACCAGGCTACTCCGTGGAGTAGATGACCGTTATGCCATATGACGCCCTGCGAGACTCAAGGTGCAGCCCACTCAGACTCCGTAGCAGAAGTGGTGGAGCCATACAGACACATTCACACAGTCAGGCACTCTTCAGATTCAAACAGGTTGGATACCCTCCCCTTCTGGGCATCTCTGGCTAATGGGAGGTGATCAGTCTCCCCTTTCACTCAGATACAGGGTTGTCCATAGACTGAAAGGTGAAGCAAAAGGACTAGGTTTGGATAATAGGTAAGGACAGTGAAAAAAATGATCAAATTTTTGGGCAAAATAAATTCTTAGGTGTCCTTTCAATGGAGTCCTGGGCATTTTGTAGCAGAAACTCTGGAGATGATCTCAATCCATTGGAGTCACCCCGTTTATTAGCTTGCTATTGACAAAGTTATTTACAAACAGTAGAGCAAGAAGTTATAATGTTATAATGTAGAAAACTGATGGTAATGCACAAGATTCTTGTTAACAATAATGCAAATTAGTGATATTTCATTAGAAAACATAAATGCTATATCCCAAATTATGGGCCCAGAGCACTTCTGCTGCACAACTCTGCTTATATCCCAAATAACCATGTGAACTAGTTTTAATATCTGCTTCTTTTATTAATTTTTGAATAAAAATTCTTGACACAAGTATTTTATAATTGTGTGATAATCATGCATTTAATTTCTTGGAGAACAAAACACACTTTAGCATAACTATGTTCTTTCACAGAACCAGCCTTGATAACACACTTCTATATGTTAGAAATGATGTAATAAATGTAGAATATTGGGCACTCGTTTGGTATTCTTTGCCATGTTTTGCACTATCTAAAAAGAGATCAGTGAACTTGGACTGGAGTTAGTAGACATGGAAGAAAATAAAATATTACAGAGAAGAATACTCTGTGGTCCACAACCTAAACGGGCTGGGATTCCCATCATTTGAATCCCTGTAGCTTTACAAAAGTCAATTAAATTTTTGTGCCTCCTATTAAAGTTGATTCCCCAGTACTTTTTCAAACATCTCTTGTAAAGTATTGTTTCCCAGAAAGAAAGGGATTTTGCACATGTATCTGCCTTTGTCTCTGGTCATGATCTCAGTCAGGACCCTGGGATCAAGCTCCATATCGGGCTTCCTGCTCATTAGGGAGTATACTTCACAGTCTCTCTCTGCAGCTACCTCCCCCTGCCCCACTCATGCTCTCTCTCTCAAATAAATAAATACAATCTTTAATTTTTTAATTAAAAATAAGATAAATGAAATAAAATAAAAAGTCTGGTCTTACTGCCCCACTTAGCTCCTTTTTTTTGAGTTGTATTTAAAGCAGCATGAGAGAAGATGAGGCTTTTTTTAAAAAAAAAAAAAAGGAAATAATTGAGTTTCGTTAGGATTTAAGATCTTGTCTGCTAGAAAAAAACGTTGGCTTTGTTAACATGTGAAAATTAACAAAAGAGAATAAGATAGAATTCTAATAATTTTTGTAGAAATTAAAAATTTCCTCCCACCCAATTACATACAGACCCATTAAGTAAATTCATTCCAATGTCCCAAACCAACCTTTTCTAATAGTAATGCATCTGTGTAAACAGGGTCAACCCAAGGAATAAATAAATATTATTATTTTTTTCCTGTCTCTTCCACAGTCACATCTGGGTATATTGGTAGCAAGCCAATTATCTATCTTATAAGACATGATATCATAAGGAAGCGTATTCTGTCCATTTGGAACAACTGAAAATCATTGTAATTTTATCTTGGTGCAGTAACTTGAGATCGCACAGTGTGGGTTATGAATATATATATATTTTTTTTACTGGGAAGAAGAGATTATAGAGATATTGGTTATCCAAGAGAGACTGACAGGTGTTGATAGTTGCCAGGTCAATATCCATCTACTTTTTCCTTTAATATCAGAAAGCACTGAGGGATTGACAACAAGGAAACTTAAAACAACATCAAATATTTTATTGTCTCTTTTCTAGTGATATTGTAACCATATGACAAAGTATCAGTCGTACAAGCTATCATGCTCTTTTACCTCTATCTTTCTGCCAGAAATGTGGGCTTAATAGTGAGAACTCCAACAGCAGTTTTTGCAACTGTGAATAAAAAGCCATGAAAACCTCTAAGATAGTTCACTTGACTTTCTTAAGACTCTGAACCAACACCAGAAAACACTCTCTGTAATCTTCTTGTTAAATGAAAAAATATGGTTAAACCACTTTTGAAAGTCTACTACATACAGCAAAATGTGAATCTTAATTGAAATATGTCCTCTCAGCTGTGCTTAAGCAATTGAGTCCTGAGCTTTTCAGGTTTTCAGTCTGAAAGAGTACACCTCTGGTGCTCTGAAAGGGAAGAGAAAGGACACCCTGTTCTCCATATAAATTAAAGAAGAGAAATCTGTGCATTTACGTGGGCCATATAAAATTTATCAAGCAATTATCTCCTAACTCCTTCCTATCCAAATTACCTGATATGCTCTCCCTACTCCTTTATTCCACGTTACTGCCTTTTCCAGGATTCTGTCTCACATCACAACATGTCTTCTGTTATTTCCTTCTTGCAAGCTAGTTTTGTTTTCTCCATCTAAACAAAATCAACAATCATTGTGTATTTCAATTCCCACTTTCCTCAAATGCATTGATTCTTCTTATCTATTACTCTTTTCTCATACTGAGTGTCTTTGTCTTTATGGGGTTTGTACTTTGCTTTTGCCCATCGTTTACTGCCATTAGATAATCAAATCTAATAACTTATTAGAGAAAGTTAAAAATTCCTGCATAGCCACACGTGAACTCAAAGTCACTGAGTTTTAGCAAACCTATAAGATTGTCAGACATCCATTCAATTTCTTTTTTTTTTTAAGATTTTATTTATTTATTTGACAGAGAGAGATGACAAGCAGGCAGAGAGGCAGGCAGAGAGAGAGGAGGAAGCAGGCTCCCTGCTGAGCAGAGAGCCCGATTTGGGGCTCGTTCCCAGGACCCTGGGATCATGACCTGAGCCAAAGACAGTGGCTTAACCCACTGAGCCACCCAGGCGTCCCTCCATTCAATTTCTTAACTGAGTCTCCAATGCATCCTGAGTTCTAACCTAAACCTAAGTTCTACTTCTTACACGTTGTTATATGACCAAATTCTTTCAGTTCAGTATTTTGTAACATTTAAATATTAATCAATTGATGCGTTGTCTGTGTATTTCTATGAAAATAATTTGAATACTGTAGATTTAATGATATATTTATAGATTTATAATCAAAGTTTCATCAGTTGAAGTTTTTGGAAATTTCAGATATAATGATTAACCTAATGATTCTGCCTCAAATCCCTCTGATATCAAGGCCCAACACCTGATTATAGCCAAACCTGTGGTGGATAGTTCCATGGGAAATTGCAGTTACTTAACACTGATAGCATCTCATGTTCTCTCTCTCATTTTAGAATGTGTCTGTCCAACACAACCCCAAAGTGTAGGAGAGTAAATGTCCTCTGAGGACAGCTCTCAGTGAAGTGGAAATAAGAACCATAGATAAAATTGTCAGTTTTCAATTCTTCATGAGGACAATTAAAGAAGTTTCTCAGGACCTTTCAGTAAAAGCAAGCCTTCATTTTCTTTCAACAACAATTATATCAACAACGTACCTCTTTGACAAATTTGCTTCTTCACTGTATCACTTTCCCATTCTTTTCTACCTTGGATAATCTCCCAGATAAACTAACAGTACTCAAATCCTTTGTCCTACTCTTTGCCCTCAGGATAAATGGAGCCAAAAGACTTAGATTAATATCAAGTTCTGAATGGGATCTTAGAGCTATTTCTGTCCAGATTTTCATAAACATAGGGACCTTTGAATTATCAGGCTATAAATAAGTTCTAAATGGAGGGGGCAAAAGCCAAAAGTAGAAATTTTTATGTTTGATTTTTAATCATGATTAATTGACTTTACTGATTATTACAAATACTAACATTATAAAAGTGTGCATCTTTGTAAAACAATGTCATAATGTAAGAAATAAGTTGCATAGTCCTTTGGAGAATATTAAACCAAGTGTTCAGGTGCCATCTAATTTCTTGTTTAATCCAGAACTTTGGTGTGCATTATCTTGAGGAATAGGATTTTGAAGTCCAGACAGACTAACAGAAAACAGATCCAAATGTGTGTGTTTATATTTCTGCTTTTGTTGTAAAAATCAAAGTGTGATTGCTGGTTTAAAATGGTAAAACTAATAATGTTCATGGACTCTATTATAAATTTTCTAATTGTATGGGAAGAATCCAATAAACATAGAATTAATTGATTTGCAAATCCTCAAAGAGCTACAGGATCAGGTAGTGGTATGTTCTGATTCAACAGCATCATAATGCAGCATTTTATATGTGTGGCTAATGGATATTTTCATGAATGTTTGCTAGCTAGTCAGCCAATACAGAGAAATATTAGGTAGGGTAATTACTCACAGTTGTGTTTACTAAAATGAGAGAAAATTATCAAATGACACTACTAATAATAATCCTATAGCAGGCTAAATAATTCAATGATAATTACAAGTATTAATCTAGCTTTCTTCCCTGATTATGACTCTTCTCTCCTTTATCATAATGGGAGTAGCAGATTGTCTGCAATGAATTGTGAAAACCCAGCAGTGACTTTGGCAGTGAAGGCCTCCCATCAATTTTGATAGGTTAAAATGATTCTGGTTGGTCTTGTGCAAATGTGTCAATTTTTTTTTTCTGTGTGTGTCATAAAAGAAAGAAGCAATAGTAAATTCTTGCTGTTATTCCATGGAGCCAATAAAATCATACTGCCAACAAGAGGCTGTTGACACCATAAGTGTAGTTAACTGTCTTGAAATACTACGCCTCGAAATAAAATTCCAATATTTCACATAACCTCTTTTTTTTAAAGAAAAAAAAAACTAAACAAAACAAAACAAGTATACTGCTTACATTTAGGGCCCTGCTGTTGTGTAACTATTTTTGAACATGTCTACTGTAAGTGTATATATATTTTTTTTTCTGTGCAATAAAGTCATTTAGAGATAAATTTGGATTGCAAATTATTTTGGGAGAGGCATGGTATTTGTGGCTAGTCTTACAAGTAAAAAGGACTAAAAGAAAGAAGAAAAACATTTTTTATTACAGCATACTTACATCTGTCCAAAGTACTTATTTACTATAGTACTGAGTAATGTATAATACTGTACACAAAGAAAGAAGTTAAATGAGTTATAATTCAGTCGAAGTATAGCTGGCCATTTTAAAACTTACCACTGAATCTTTCTGGTATGAAAAGTGATATCTGGCAATCTGGTCCAGTTCATTACATCAGGTCATTTGTATGTTCTTATTACCATTTTGCTAGCATAGCACATTTTATAACCCAGACATTTTACAATGGAACTATGATGCATGTATTTTCAAAAGTATAGACATACACGAAGCTATGAGGTCAAAAAAGATGAATGTCCGTAGTAACATATAGACTCAACAAATAAAAGTGTCCAAGGCTCTGAGTGAGATTTATGAATATTGTGTAAGATTAGGCCAACATGTGGTTTTGATATAAATAATCTGTTCTTAAATTAGAATTACAGTCGTTGAGTACAGTGTTGAAAATGGCAGATAGATTTTAGCTATCTTTGCTCACTAGGGAAAATGGAAAAATGTTTAGTTTGGTCAGATTTTCACTTAACTTCTAAAAATCTTACATTTGAGAGAACCCTTCTGAAATAAGAATCCTTAAAGACATAACCCCTTTGGCACAAGTTTTCAAGAAACTTGTTTGATGTTGTAGACAATTATATGGCACACGTACTGTTCTAGATGTTTCATGCCAATAATATGTAAGCCATACCAAGGCTACATATACATATAGAGATGTTCCTCAGCTCACAAGGGGGCTATGTACAGAGAAACACATAAAAAATTGAAAATGCATTTAATACCCCTAAACTATCAAATATCATAGCTTACCTTAAGCTTATTTAAACATACTCAGAACACTTACATTTGCCTGCATTTGGGCAAAATCACCTTAAGCAAAGCCTATTTTATAACAAAGTATCAAATATCACATGCAATTTATTAAATATTACACTAAAAAAAAGAAGAATGTTTATATATAGAATGGTTGTAAGAATATCAGGTGTTCACCCCTGTAATCTTCTCGCTGACTGGGAGCTGTGGCTCACTGCCCCTGCCCAGCATCACAAGACGGCACCATACCATATGTCACTGGCCCTTTTTATAAAGACCCAAATTCAAAATTCAAAGTACAGTTTCTACTGAATCACTTTCACTTTCACATCATTGCCAAATATATCATAAGTTGAATCATTGTAAATCAGGAGCCATCTGATTTGAAAGTTAAATCACAGTCACCCTTATACACACAAAAAAAGGCCTTCATGTAGGGCCATCTATGGATCTCTAAACAACATAGCATGACATATCAACGGCAAAAAATGGAGGTGAAGGGGACAATTGCTTTGCGTCAGTACTCTGAGCAGTAACATACATGGCCTTACTCACCTAGCAGAACTCCAGAGCCAGCTGATGGCAAGGAATTTTGCAAATGTTTGCTGAACAGCTTAAGCACTATTATTTTAAAATTAGTGTGCATATCTGTTTTCTGAAGATATGTTAATTTATTTTATTGACTTATTACAAAACCAAATAATTTCCTCTTATTTAAGTGGCAGGTAAATAGAATTCTTTTTAATTAAATCAAATGGCTTTTTAGGGAAAATATACTAAAAATTCTGAAACTTGTATTGCTTATGAATCTTTTATTGGAATCCTTATCAAGTTGTATTTTTCAAGTTTTTCCTAAATAATCTTCAATGAATTGAAAATATTTTTTGGATTTTATTCAAGGCTATTAACACACAATTTCACTTTGTTAAATATAGTGCTAAACGTTTAACCAAAACGTTGTGTCTTTTTTTTTCCAACACTACATCCTCCATCTACTGACTGGATTGTCTCCCCAACTAGCACATATATACCATTGTCTATCTTTAGGATAAGTAAGGGTCATCTTTTATCTTTATTCTATTCCTTGTATGCTTCTGAACTTGTTGAATTTTAATATAGTCACACCATAAGCATCACATATTTGATTCCCCTTTCAATAGTAAAGAGTGCACAACCAGAGCATACCTTCAAAGCTGTCAATATACTTACTCTGATATATTATTTTTGTATTTTTGTAAATTAAAATAATTAAATTATAGAACAAGAGTTTCAGGTGGTAGGTGTTGTAAGTTTTACCCAAACTGACTTTTGTCAAACTCGTTTTTGTCATCATGTATGTCAAATAGTTTTCTCAGGTTTATTTTTAGAATATCCTTGTATAATGAATATTTACACTGATATCTAGTATAAAAATCTTGCAATTTATTTTAGAAACATTAGGATATTGAAAATCAATCTATTTCTTTAATTCATTAAAGACATTTTTGGCTTGTTTCCAGTACTTTCTTACTGGTTAAAAAATGAATTTGAAGTAGTCTGAATTTCATTATTATATGGCACTTTCCCTTTGATGAATACAAAGATGATATTCTATATTAGCTATCTGAGAAGAATTCATTTTTTAAATTTTATTTATTTGTAATAGAGAGAGTGAGAGAGAGCACAAGCATGGGGAGCAGCAGGGGGAGGGAGAAGCAAACTCCCGGCTAAGCAGGGAATCTGTTGCAGAACTGAGTCCCAGGACCCTAAGAACATGACCTGAGCTAAAGGCTCAGGCGTTTAACTGACTGAGCCACCCAGGTGTCCCAATCTGTGAAGAGTTCTGTATGTTATTCCTATTCATATGAAGTTTAAAGTCTAGGTAATTAACTTAATATTTTAGTGGCTATTACATAGATAGCACTATGTTCCAGGCAGAGAGTAAGAAACAAATATTAAATCAACCATATTCTATGCATTCTAAATGAAAATAATTAATCAATCATAATAAATCCTTCTATTTATGAAATATCAACTTATAAGCTTTCCTCCATATGAACAATGCCAAATACCAGAATAAAGGGTCATCTAATACAAATAAAGGATAGAATTAAAGAATTCTGGTAAGCCATTGAATTTTGAAAAATGGTTCTATATTGTTGCTGAGTTGTGGTTTTCAGTTACATAATATCTGATAAGTGTAGAAGTAACATGAGTGTTACGTGAGATGAGAAATGGTATATAATTAAGATATTTTTAAAGGTACAGATAAATACAAATTTGTAAACATAGCATTATGGAGGAATAAAAATAAATGATAGCTACACCCTCTAAAGTGAATAAATCTTGGAAAGTTAATAGAGAATTTAAACAAGGACAGTGCAAAAAGTATGGTACATTTTTATGAAGTTCAAACAAATTCTGTGAAACCGTAGATGGACTTAAAGATACTATTATGTATCAAATATTGTAAAAATTAAGCAAGGAAGTAGCAAACATGAAATAACCAAAGCATACAAACTTGGGTAGATACAATAGGTGTGATCATGTTCTACTTCATAAAGAGATGAGTTAATAGATAAATAAAAGTAACTAGACTTTTTAGAAGTTAATAAAACTTTGCCTGTTATTTCTTAGCAATATAAAATATATGGTTTTCTAACAAAAACGCTTATCTTAAAAATATTTAAAAATAAATTTCTGGGTACTCATAAGGTTATATTTACTTTTCCACTGAAGGAAAAGCTGGTTGTTGTAGTTGTAGTTGTTTGTTTGTTTTAGTCTCCTCCTAGTTTTTATTATTTTAATGTGGAATGAGGAATGTTAGATTGAAAAGTGAATTATTTTATAGACAAAAATCATTACTTGATTCACCTCCTGGTACAGCAAATGGAACTCCTGAAAATATGCCCTTTTGCCTTATGGAAGAGTAACAGTTATGCTTACTTCTGAAATATACTTAGTGGTTGCCCTAAATAGTGACACCATAGTAAACATTTTGAATATTTGCAATTAATTTTTATAGTCATAGGGCTCCAAAAGGCACTGCTAGTATCTTCGCAGGTATTTCAATAAAGCTAAAAGTTGCCTGACTGTTTAAAAATATTAACAAGGCACAAAACATGGCAGAAGTACTGTCCTCAGATATTATTTTTTTCCATATGCTCCTGATTCCAGACATGAAAGTTATTTTTTAAAATTTTTGTTATAAAAGATTTTATTTATTTATTTGACAGAGATCACAAGTAGGCAGAGTCAGGCAGAGAGAGAGGAGGAATCAGGCTCCCTGTTGAGCTGAGAGCCCGATGTGGGACTTGATACAAGGATCCTGGGATCATGACCTGAGCCGAAGGCAGAGGCTTTAACCCACTGAGCCACCCTGCGCCCCCATGACAAGTTATTTTTGATAGATATATATACAATGTATTTTCCAGTTATAAGAAAAATGGTTCTGCTATTTTTAACCTTTTTAAAAAATTACATAACTTTTTTAAATTAAAATTTTATTTTTTAATGTTTTACTTTTCTTTTCTTTTTTTTAAAGGTTTTATTTATTTATTTGACAGACAGAGATCACAAGTAAACAGAGAGGCAGGCAGAGAGAGAGAGAGAGAGAGAGAGAGAGAGGGAAGCAGGCTTCCTGCGGAGCAGGGAGCCCGATTCAGGGCTCGATCCCAGGACCCTGAGATCATGACCTGAGCCAAAGGCAGCAGCCCAAACCACTGAGCCACCCAGGCGCCCCAATGTTTTACTTTTCAATATACTACTTAGAATATAAAACCTATTCCAGTTGGTAAGAAGTTTACCGTTTAAAAAATGGTAATTTTCTCATTGTGTCTTCCCCTCTCATTGCTTTATTTTGAATAAAAAATTTCACAATAAACATAACTAATGCTTTCCTTTTGATAGTCCCTCTGTTGGTCATATTGTATATGAGCCATGACAATAAGTTTTACAAAATTTATTCAAGTTTGTTGATATGTTTTATCATAACTAATTTTCCCTCCCTTATCTAGATTCCCCAGCTTTCAGACAGGTGGACACTTCAATAAACCATACCCAAGGGATGTATCAAGTACTTCTTAGACATCTCTCAGATCCTTGAGGTCTCATTTTGCTTAATATTAACAAACTTATTTTAAAGTTTATATGGAGAGGCAAAGACTCACAATATTCAACATAGTGTTGAAGGAGAACAAAGACTGAGGACTGACTTCAAAGTTTACCATAACGATAGGGCGCCTGGGTGGCTCAGTGGGCTAAGCCTCTACCTTTGGCTCAGGTCATGATCCCAGGGGCCTGGGATTGAGTCCCGCATAGGGCTCTCTGCTCAGCAGAGAGCCTGCTTCTCCTCATCTCTCTCTCTGTCTGTCTCTCTGCCTATTTGTGATCTCTCTCTCTGTCAAATAAATAAATAAAATCTTTTAAAAAAAGTATACCATAACGATAATTGTAAACAAGATATTGTAATATCACAGAAAGACTAGAATAAAGGAACAGAATATATATTATCAATTATATTTTATATTTAATATAAAAGCAAAAGCAATACAAGAGAGCAAAATACAATCTTTTAAACAAATGGTTCTGGAGTAATGGTGAAGCTAAATGTAAAAATATAAAATAAAAATAAAATAAAATAATAAAATAAAATAAATCCAGGCAGATATCAGACACTCCTCACAAAAATTAACTCAGATTGGATTATAAACCTAAACATGAAACATGTAGAAGGTAATATAGAAGAAAATTTAAATGACCTTGGTTTTGGAAATAACTTTAGCTACAAAAGCACAAGCACTGAATTTAAAAATGTCTACTCTGTGAAACAATGCCAAGAGAATGAAAAGGCAAAGCACAGACTAAGAAAAAATTTGCAAAATACACATCTGGCAAAGGACTGTTAATCAAAAATACACAAAGACCCCTTAAAACTCAACAATGGGGGAAAACCTGATTAAAAATGAGCCAAAGACATTAGCAGATACCTCACAAAAGAAAATATTACAGATGGCAAATAAGCATATAAAAAGATGCTTCACATCATATGTCATCAGGAAAATGCAAATTAAAACAAAAAAGAGACACCAGTACATACCCAGAATCCAGAACACTGACAACAGAACATGAAATGTTGGTGAGGATGTGGAGCAACAGGAATGTTCTTCCATGTCTATTGAGAATAAAGAATGGAAAACAACTTGGCAGTTTCTTACAAAACTAAACATATTCTTCCAGATGATTCAGCAGTAGCAGTTCCTGGTATTTATCCAAAGAAGATGAAATCTATACCCACAAAGATGTCTATAGCAGTTTTATTCATAACTGACAAAAGCTTGGAAGCAACCAAGATATCCTTCCATAGGTGAAAGGTCAAATAAAGTGTAGTACATGCAAACAATGGAATATTATTTAATGCTAGAGAAATGAATTTCCACACCATGAAAAGATATGGATATAAATATTTAATAAATATATGATTTTAGGCTTCTACCAGTCTATCAATAGTGTTAGTATATTTTAACAGTGAATGCTCAGCATTCATGAATTTCAGTAATAAAATGTTTTGGGTTCAATATTTTAAATACTTCAACCTCTATGATTATATTCCTAATAATTTTGAATTGGGGTAAATAAACTTTAATTTTTTGTAACTTGTTTCTTATTGCAATAGAGCTCAATGAAATTATAGAAAATAAAAATTTACAAAAAAAAGTTTAGTTTACTATTGCCAAATAATTTAAAACTTTATCTTATATCAAATACATATATTTTTCTAAATTGATTTATATGCTACTAAAACCAAAAACTTTTAGTTATATTAGATTTCATATCATGCAATCAATGCCAGAAAGCCATCTGGCGATGACTTGTCTTAAATAGAGTTAAGATGGGTGTTATTACAATGCAAGATGGAAACAAAGATAGTATAACAATTGAGTGTTACATAACTTTTCTGTTTTGATCAAGTTACTAATCTACAAAAGGCTTTTATCGGTGACAGACTTGGGAATTTAACAAAACTTTTAAACTAGCATGTGCGACTCATTCCTAGAAAACAACACAATCAATAACACATTATTTAGATGACATCATGACTATTTCTCCATTTGAATAAAAAAGGTAGCAACCCCAATAAGTTTATTGAACAGGAAATGTTGAAATGCTATAATGCTCCTAAGGAATTAAATGATCCAGTCATGAATTACAAAAAAAGGATATAAATTACCAAAGTGTTTGTATAATTGTAATGTACAACTGCCCATTATCGTTCAATAGTGTCGGCTTGTACAAGAACTCTATAAAAGAACTCCACTTCTAAACCATGGAAAATATGTTCCCTTTCCCCCTATATACAACTATTAAGCCATTCATTTAGCTTTTAAAATATCCACTTAATACAGGCTTTTTACTCATTTGAACAGGCAGCAGGGCTCTATTCTTATTGCTTACATCTGAAGGATAGACTTCTAGCGTAAGAGGTAAAGCCCATAAAGGAGCCCAATAATAACAACAAAATAGAGTTTAGTGAGCCCTTACAATCTGCCAGCTACCTTTCTGAGAATACTTCAATTAATAAAACATATAAAATACCTGACCACAAAGAGCTTACATTCTTTTGAAATATAATAGTGAAATACAGCAATAATAGAGGGGCACCTCGGTGGCTCAGTCCATTGAGTGACTGCCTTTGGCTTGGGTCATGATCTCAGGGTCCTGGGATGTAACTCCCCAGCAGGCTTTCTAGGCAGTGGGGTGTTTTCTTCTTCCTCTGCACCCCCTCCCAATTCTCTCTCTCTCTGTCTCCAATAAGAAAATAACCAGTATTAGAATAATGATTGATGGTTGATGGTGATAAGTGTTACAAAGAAATACAAGAAAGGTAAAAGCCATTGGAGAATGCTGGGAGGAAAGTTAATTTTATTTTGTGTTGGGTGGTTATATCTCATTTATGAGATGTTATTTGCACAAAGACCCAGGAAGTGAAGGAGGGTGTTATACACATATTAAAGGAAAAGACTGCTCTAGGCAGAGCAAGTAAGTATATAGACTTTGTGTGAACAGCTGGTCTGTTACTTTTGAGGAAAAGCAAGGAGGCCAATGAGGAGTTCATAGTGGTGGAGAGAGGAAGAACGTATTGATGCGTGACCTTCTAGTACATTGAAACGCCTTCAGTTTTTGTTTAATATGAAAGGGGAAGATACCAAAAGACTTTCGACAGCAGAATAAAATCATCTGACTTGATTTTTAGGTTAAATTGCTGTACCAAAATAAATTTGCAGGGAGAAAGGAGTGCAGTATGTGTGGAAGTGGGGTTATCAATCAAGTCAATAATTCAGGAACATATGATGGTGTTTTTAGCATGCTGGGTGGTAATAGAAGTGGTGAGGTATGGTATTTATTTTGTATATATTTTGATGGTGAATATTCTGGTGAACAGGATGGAGTATGTGCAGGACAGACAATATCAACATTTATTTTACCTGCACAAACAGAAGTGTGGAGTCTTCATTCCCTGATATGGAGAGAACTCTGAGTTCAAATGTTCTTTCTGATTAAATGGCATAGTGATGATGAGGATTTAGTCAGACAGTGAAAGAGAGCAGTAAGCATAATGTTAAGCGGTAAGACGTTATAATACATTTGAACATCAAAAAACGTTGTGTTGGATCATCTGTTTATGTGAGTAAATAAATAAATAAAGCTTCCTGGGGTTCTGATAGAGGTAAAGAAGACTACTATATGATCCAAAGGGGCACGTGCACCAAATGTTTATAGCAGCAATATCCACAATAGCCAAACTATGGAAAGAACCTAGATGTCCATCAACAAATGAATGGTATATATATATATATATACGATAGAATACTATGCAGCCATCAAAAGAAATGAAATCTTGCCATTTGCGATGACATGGATGGAACTAGAGGGTATTATGCTTAGCAAAATAAGTCAACCAGAGAAAGACACTATCATATGATCTCCCTGATATGAGGAAATGGAGGTGCAATATGGGGGGTTTGGGGGAATAGGAAAAGAGTAAATGAAACAAGATGGGATCGGGAGGGAGACAAACCATAAGAGACTGTTAATCTCACAAAACAAACTGAGAGTTGCCGGGGGGGGTGGGGAGGGTAGGGAGAGGGTGGTGGGGTTATGAACATTGGGGAGGGTCTGTGCTGTGGTGAGTGCTGTGAAGTGTGTAAACCTGGCGATTCACAGACCTGTACCCCTGGGGCTAATAATACATTATATGTTAATTAAAAAAAAAAAGAAGAAGAAGACTACTATAAATCAAATGCTATGGTTTTCAGCAAAGAGTGTGTAATCAGGCATATTTTATTAAAGTAACCAAGTAAAATGATGGCGGAAAATTGGAAAAACAGAAAACATAAAAATCAGAGATTTTAAAAAGAGATATGGGACAGTGTAGAGAATAAAGTCAATGATATTATAATAGTGTTATATGGTGACAGATGGTGGCTATATTTGTAGTGATCATAGAATAATGTATGGAGATATTGAAAACCTGAAACCAATGTAACACTGAATATCAACTATACTCAAATAAAAGAATAGTAAAAATAAAACATTTTAATTTAAAAAGATAAAAAGAGGGACAAGAATTTGAAAAGTGAATTTCAAAAAGAGTAAAGATGAGGCTAAGACATACTCTGAACCTTGAGGAAAACACCATTTTGAAAATTCTTCCCATTTTGAGAAAACCCAAATGAATCAATACCATAAAAGAACCCATTTTAACTGAGAGGTGTAATGAATGCTCAAGAAATAATTTTATGACAGGATAATTCTTCCCTATGAAACAGCATACAGAAACCAGGGGAAACACCTGGAAGCAAAATAAACTATACTGAAAATAAGAATTAGGAAAAAGATAAATGATGAAAGATAAGAAAATTAGACCTGTGACAGAGACCTAGTGAAGAGAATTTTTAGCTTGTGGTTTAATGTTTTTTGAGGATAATCTAGAGTTCATAACTGCCTGGAGACAGGCTAGTTGCAGGCAGTTTAGGCAGACCCCTAAGACAGGCCTACTTTGGGCAGGTGGTGTTGGAGGAGGCCATTGGGCTGGACAAAGACAAATCCAACCATTTGAATAAAGTGTCTGTGAAGATGTTGAAGTCAGATGCAACAGAGAAAGACCTGTCAAACCTAATCTCAGAAATGGAGATGATGAAGATGATTGGACAGCACAAGGACACCATCAACCTGCTGGGTCCTGCACACAGGACGGTCCTTTGTACACTCTCATGGAATATGCCTCCAAAGACAACATACAGGAGTACCTGCAGGCCCAGAGGCCTCCTGACCTGGAGTACTGTTACAATATCAGCCACAATGCAGCAGAGCAACTCTCCTCCAAGGACCTGGTATCCTGTGCCTATCAGGTAGCCTGAGGCATGGAGTACCTTGCCTCCAAGAAGTGCATACACCAAGACCTGGCCACCAGGGAATTGCTGGTGACAAAGGACAACATGATGAAGATCTCAGACTTCAGCCTTGCCAGAGATATCACCACATCAGTTACTATAAAAAGACAACCAACAGTGGACTGCCTGTGAAGTGGATGGTCCCTAAGGCCATGTTTGACCAGATCTACATCCACCAGAGTGACTTCTGGTCTTTTGGGGTGATCCTGTGCAAAATCTTCACTCTGGAAGCCTCCCATATCCTGGAGTGCCTGTGGAGGTGGTTTTCAAGTTGCTGAAGGAGTCATTTGATGGATAAGCCAATAAGTGCACCAGAGAGTTCTACACAATAATGAGGGGTGGCTGGCATGTGGTACCTTCAAGCTGCTGGTAGAAGACCTGGATCATACTGTGGCCTTGACCTCCAACCAGGAGTACCCGGACCTGTCCTTGGCCCTGGAACAATACTGTCTATGCTTTCCCAACACCCAAAGCTCCACCTGCTCCTCAGAGAAGAATTCCACCTTCTCTCATGTGCCGTTGCCCAGGGAGGCCTATCTGCCCTGACACCCAGCCCAGCTTGCCAATGGTGGACTCAAATGACTAGTATACCTATTACTCCTGTCCAGATTCCGTCATAAGCTGTAACCCTTACCCCCCACCCTCCCTGCAAGACTCACTGCCTTCTCCTTTGTCCCTTTCCTACTGGCAGGAGCCAGCTGCCTACCTGAGGCCTTCACCCCTTGAAGTTCACCTCTCTTCCCCTTCCTCTTACTCCTCCTTACAACCTGCTCATGAAAGAAAGGCACAGAGAGGCAGGTACTTGCTCGTGGCTACTTCCTTCCCTCCCATATGTTGGACCAAGACCCCTCCCTGGCATCTGGTACTGACTGGACGTCGAGGTAGTGGGAGATGAGGCATGCCAGTGAAAGGTGTGGGAGCTTTCCTGTTTTGGTTTTGTCTGCTTAGCATAACATGTAAGACTGAGTTCTGGTGGCAGGGACCTAGTCCTTGGGGCTATAGCACTAGCGAGGGGAGGTCCACTGCTCTGGGCCTTGGCTAAGAGCAACCCCTGCTCCAGAGATATGGTGCCAAGGGCTTATTAATTTTGATACTAATTTGCTTTGCTGACCAAATACCTGGTATCAAAAGATGGGAAGGCAAAGACTGGAAGCAGTGTTGTGACCATGGGGTCCAGCCCCAAACTATGAAGAAAACACAAAGTGTATAAATCTGAGTAAGTATATATTTACACACCTCTTTAAATAGGTTGTTATCAAAGATTTAATCAATGGGTAATATGCTCCTCGTGGCTGGGAAGCATCAGTTGCCATATATTAAAAACAAAGAAAAGAGGTGTCTGGGTGGCTTCCTCCATAAGTGTCCCTTCCTTTCAGGTCATGATCCCAGGGTCCTGGGATGGAGCCCCACATCAGGCTCTCTGCTCACTGGGAAAC
Source organism: Mustela lutreola (assembly GCF_030435805.1). Classification (NCBI taxonomy): domain Eukaryota; kingdom Metazoa; phylum Chordata; class Mammalia; order Carnivora; family Mustelidae; genus Mustela; species Mustela lutreola. The sequence goes on along the minus strand of NC_081292.1, from coordinate 91,403,270 downwards.
CTGCTTCTCCTTTTCCCTCTGCCCTGCTTATACTTCCTCTTCCTGTCTCTCTGTCTGTCAAATAAATAAAATATTAAAAAAAAAGAAACAAAATGTTTTTAAAAGGTCTTTTTTTTTTTTTTCCTAGGGGTGACTGGATGACTCAGTTGTTTAAGCAGATATTTGCCTTTGGCTGAGGTCATGATTCCAGTGTACAGGGATCCAGCCCTGCATGGGACTACTTGCACCCCAAGGAGCTTGCTTCTTCCTCTCCCTTTGCACGTGATTCCTCCCGCTTGTGCGCTTCCTCTCTCTCTCTCTCTCTCTCTCTCTCTCTCTTGCTGTCAATAAACAAAATAAAATCTTTTACTAAATAGGTCCCTTAACAAAAATTGCTACTGCTTCATTTTAAAAAAAAAAAAAAAAGATAATTTAGAAAGATGCTTCCAGAGCTAAAAATCTGTTTTTTTTTTTCAGGATTAAATATATAAGTGCTTTATAAAGTAAAAGAAAAACTATGCTATATTAACACTAATCACACTATAACTTTGGTGGTTATATCAAGATAATGAAAAGTGATTTTAAAGCAAATTTCATTATCAGACATAATGATCAAGTCAAAATTACAGAAGACTAAAACGATGAATTTATCAGGGAGTATAATAATTCTTGACTTTTAATACTTAATAACAGATTTGGGGATATATAGGGAAAAACTAAGAACAAAAATCATAACTTCTACCTTAGAAGAGAAACGGAAAAAAGTTTCAATACCTTTATTTTAAGATTATATAGACAAATAGTCATCAAATTGGTAAGATATGTAAGACTTGAACAAAATTATCAACTAATTAGATATGCTTGATATTACAGAACACTCCCAACAACCGCAGACTACATATATCTTAAGCCATGATTTTCTTTGCAAAGGTCAACATTGATAATGTTCTAGTCATACCTCCGTGTACCAGGAAAGAAGTAGCATATTTCTTGAAAGACACAGCTATCAAAGCTCCATTGAGAAACCGTAAAGATGGAAAAGGGATTTGCAAATTATATATCTGATATTGGACATCTCCTCTGATTATTAAAAAATGAATAAAAATAAAAAACCTTACTAATAACCAAACAGAGTAACCAATTTTACATGTGAAGAAATTTATTGAAGAGACATGTCACCAAAAGGATATGGATGGCTTATAAGCACATGACAAATTTCTCAACATTTAGACATTAAAGAAATACAAATTAAAATCATAATGAGACATGTTTACATATCTATTAGAATGGCTAAAATTATCAAGGCTAATTTACTTCGTCTGAGCTAGATTGAGAAGCAACAAAAAATCTCAACTGTTGTTGGCATATATCATGATACCACCACTTTGGAAAATAGTTTGAAAATTTTTTTAAATGCAAAATATGTTGCAGTTACACAAATAGCCATTTTACTTCTAGGCTTTTAACCAAGAGAAACAAACCCTATGTTCATACAAGACTTGTATATGAATTTCATAGCAGCTTTATTTTTAAGAATTGAAAACTGTGGAAATGTTCATCAATGTCCATCAATAGAGCAAAGACAAATTATGATCTCTCATTAAAGAGATTACTGTTCAACATCAAAATGAACTATTTACAATTGGAGATTCTCAAAGTAATCATGCTGAGAAAAGAAAAGCCAGGCAATGAATAGTATATACTGTGTGATTCCATGACTATAAAAAATCTAGAAAAGACAAATTTATATATAGTCACAGTCATCAAATATATTGGTGTGATTTTAGTGCCTTCTTCTGTGCTCCCATAGCTTCCTACACTTGGATCTCCGAGCATTTGTTACACCATGTGAAAATATGAACTCTTTTTCTTTATTCTGTCTTACAAGTAAAAGAATCTTTGAAATTTTATGGACATTTGTACTCTCAGTTATTAGCAGAAATTCTATCATACAGTAAATTTCCAAATATAAAAGCCAGAGTTTTACAATGACTTCTAAGCTTTTACATGATCTAGCCACTCATTTAACCTCTGTGACCTCTTTCCCTGCTACTCTTCAGTCCCTCACAGTGGCCTCCTTGCTATTCCTCAGATATGCCAGGCACGATCCAACCTTATGGCCTTCAAGATAGCCAATTCCTTTGTCTGGAGTGACCTTATTGCTGATAGTTCTGGGCAAATTCATCACCATTCCATACCTTTGTTCAATTGTCAGCTTCATTGTAACTACCCTGATCTTCCTATTAAAATTCTTAACTCCCCATCCCCTGCCTAGCAACCTTGATATTTCTCACCCTGATCTAATTTTTCTTTTTCCCCATTGTACTCATCATTTTTGAATGCACTATGCAATTTTTATTAAGTTTTATAGCTTTTAATTGTCTCACCCATTAAAATAAACGTTCTACAAAGCCAAGTATTTCATTTACCAGTGTAGTCTGAAGTAATATCTGCCATATAATAGGTTCAAGACACAATAGGTAAATTTCAGAAAAACATATGCTGAGAGTATACTGAATTTCATAAGTCATTTCAATATTTTTTTCCAAAAAATAAACTATGTAAAACATACCTTAAATTTACTTTCAAAATATTTTGTAGCATATAATGGACAATATACATAAGCCTTAAAGAAACAATCATATAAATAACCATTTCATACCTACTTAAATATTGCATAATACCACACTCCTAGATCCTCTCTGAATTCTCTAAAATAACCCTTCAAAGGAAATACATTTTTAAATTAACAGATTTTTTGGCAAATAATTTAATAAAATAAAAGTTTCATTCATCTATGTAGATCATAATAAATGTTTTTAATAAGCATGAAATTATAACTCTGAAGTGTGCTAAAATGAAACCACCTGCTAAGGGTGAGAGAACAAAAATAAACATCATTTTTCCAAATAAGAGGAATTTATTACCTTTGAATCAAAGCATGTGGCAATAAAGGAATATGGAAACACAAACCATAGAATGTCATATTTTAGATTTCTAAAAGACTTCAAAGTGAGGAATATACATTTTTTTTCTATTTTTATTTTATTTTTTAAAATTATGTTCAATTAGCCAACATATAGTACATCATTAGTTTTTCATGTAGTGTTCAGTGATCCATTAGTTGCATATAACACCCAGTGCTCACCACAACACATGCCACCCATCACCTGGTTACCCCATCCCCCCCACCCCCCTCCCTCTGTAACCCTCAGTTTGTTTCCTTGAGTCCAGAGTTTCTAATGGTTTTTCCTCCCTCTCTTATCTCTTCCCATTCAGTTTTCCCTCCCTTCTCCTGTGGTCCTCCACACTATTCCTTATGTTCCACATATGAGTGAAACCATATAATTGTCTTTCTCCACTTGACTTATTTCACTTAGCATAATCCCCTCCAGTTCCATCCATGTCAATGCAAATGGTAGGTGTTCATCCTTTCTGAACAGTAGGGAAGTTCCTCAAGACATTAAAAATAGAGCTACCCTACGACCCAGCAAATGTACTACTAGGTATTTACTTCAAAGACACAGATGTAGTGAAGTGAAGGGGCACCTGCACCCCAATGCTCATAGCAGCAATGGCCACAATATGGACATTGCCAAGATGTCCTTCAGCAGATGAATGGATAAAGAAGATGTGATTCATAGGTACAAGGGACGGCTATTTAGATGCTAAGAGGCAGAGAGAAATGAGGATTTACTTCCAACTAGAAAGGCTTCGTGGTAGAGGTGTTATTTGTCTTGAGCTTTGAAGAATGGCTAGAATTTCAATGGATGCAGAGAGGGAGGAGGGCTTCAGAGTAGAAAGAACAGATTGAAAAAATGTAGGAAGGTCAGAACATGTAGAGCATTATGGGAGAACAAGTTTGGCTGAGAATGGGGTAGAAAGTTTATTTGGGAATAGAATAGGAGATGAAACTAGAAAGTTGTATCTAGATTGTGTAGGATTCTAGATGTCTTACTAAGGGATTTAGCTTTTGTTCTATAAGTGATGAGGATGACACTGAAGATGCTCTGACCAAATCAACAGCCTGATCCAAATTGTATCTTAATAAGACTGATCAGGTAGCTTTCTGTAGCTATGAATTCTTGTGGTAGAGGTTGCAGGTTTGGCGGGGGGAGGGGAATGCAAACCTGAAGCTGGTGCAATGGTCTAGGAAAGAGATGGTTGGGTGGGTTTCACAGGTTAGAAGTCAGAGTGGATGAATGCTTAGTTAGACCAGGTTGAGCAGGAGAGTCTGGGGACCAGGAAAGCCCCTCCTATCCCAAGCTGGGCAGGTGCTGGAGGAAGTGACACAGAGGATTCTGACTGGCATAGGTGGTAAGCAAGGAGTAAGCAGCAATTGTCTCATGTCCTTCAATAGCATGAGTCTAAAGTAAGTTGGTGGTGAGCATAAGGATGGGAAAGCCCAAGTCTACAATAGCTGGTATTCTTGGCAGTTGCCCTAAAGCCAAGAGTTCTGTTATGGATCCTGCCTCATTGTGTGTTTTGACTGGGCACTTTCTCCATTCTTGTCCATACTCAGGGCTCGGACAGATAAGCAAGTATCTGGGAGAGCTTGTCTTCCATGTTTGCGCTTATTTGCCCTTATTCCATGTTTACCTTTCTGTGTTTGCCCTTCCATGTTTGCCCTTGGATTAGAGTCCAAGAATTGCAAATTCCACCCTCTGGCCTGATCCCTGTAGCCAGAGCTTCTCCCTCAAAGCCTCTCATGTTTTCCAAGACCCAGACGTCCCCTTGTAAGAAGATATGAAAGTACTGGTACTGTGCCCTTAGGGTCTTGATATCCCTAGAGATTCTTCTTCAGTCTCTTCTAACTCACTTTCCATTGCTCTTTCCATGAGATAACAGGAATGGGGAGTGGGGTGCAGGTTTGGACAACCTCAGCATACACTTATTACATCCTAGATGCAAGGTCCAGGCACATGGCCCAGGCCAGGGCAGAACAAAAGAACAACAACCACCCCTTCTCCCAGAGGCCATGGTATCTGGGCTCACACTCTCCCATGTTTACTAGTTAAAAGATTGCTGGTTCTGCAGGAATGGCCCTATACTTGTTTACTACCCTTAGCTACTCCACTTTGCAGGGATATCCTACTCCTCAAATTCTCGACATTGGATCAGGTTTTACTTTTGTTTTTGTTTTTGTTTTTTTTTCCTTTTTCTTCACACTGTCTGGAATTTTTGTAGCTCTACTGACAGAAGTCTTGGTTAAGCATTTGGCCTTCTCCTCACACAAGCTTTCCTGGGTCTCTGTAACTCAGTTGTTAGTTGGGGCCTCCTTAGTATTTGAACTCTGGAAAAGTTTGCTCCCAATCCTCAATTCCACAGTCCAGGCAAGTCCAAAGTAAGTCTGCTGGGAATTCTGGTGCTTCTGCCTCTGGGCTCTTGCAACTGTGCAAGCCATTCTGATTCAAGCTGTAGACACAATTCAGCCCTTCACTGGTGTCCACAAGAGATCCATTCAATGAATATTTGTGAAACTAGCAGAGGGAGAAAGGGCATATCACACATCCCAAAACTTTCTTGTTGGCTTCCTTCTCTTATTCCCATCATGTCTTCCTCCAAAGTATTCAGAAGTCTCCTTTCTTTCTTTCTTTTTTTTTTTTTTAAATTTTTTATTTTTTATAAACATATATTTTTATCCCCAGGGGTACAGGTCTGTGAATCACCAGGTTTACACACTTCACAGCACTCACCAAAGCACATACCCTCCCCAATGTCCATAATCCCACCCCCTTCTCCCAAACCCCCTCCCCCTGGCAACCCTCAGTTTGTTTTGTGAGATTAAGAGTCACTTATGGTTTGTCTCCCTCCCAATCCCATCTTGTTTCATTTATTATTCTTCTACCCACTTAAGCCTCCATGTTGCATCACCACTTCCTCATATCAGGGAGATCATATGATAGTTGTCTTTCTCTGCTTGACTTATTTCGCTAAGCATGATACGCTCTAGTTCCATCCATGTTGTTGCAAATGGCAAGATTTCATTTCTTTTGATGGCTGCATAGAATATACATTTTTTAAATGTTACATAATGCTACATAATGACAAGATGACAGGTTGTGACAAATAGCATTTTAAAAGCTCTACTCATAATGGAACGGAAGGTGTCATTTCCCTATAGTTTTATATAGGTCATTAATTTACAATATCTAGATACAACATATTACCAAACAGATGTTCATCAAAGACTAAATCATTTTTAATGGAACATAATATTTTGAACCTACATCTATCAATCATTTTTTCGATCTATAGTCTCGCTAAACAATTTATCAGTTGTCGACAAAATTAAAAAAAAAATAGGATAAAAAGTCGTGTTTGGAAAAGTAGATTTTCTTTGAAATTTGCATTTAAATGAAAATATTTGCTGATATTTTTTAAACTTTAAATGTAATTTTATAAATATCTGACCTATCAGATGATATAAAATTTTTGGAGAAAATAGGACATATTTTTTTGATCTTGGTTGAAGGTATTAATAAAGAGCAACTGTTTGTATTATTTGTATTGTGATATCTTAGTTAATAAACATGAATAACTGGTATAAAATATGTTTTTTTTTATTTTATTTATTTCCTTGACAGAGATCACAGGAAGGCAGAGAGGCAGGCAGAGAGAGAGGAATGGAATCAGGCTCCCTGCTGAGAAGAGAGCCCACTGTGGAACTCAATCCCAGGAACCTGGATTCATAACCTGAGCCGAAGGCAGAGATTTTAACCCACTGAGCCACCCAGGCGCTCTAAAATATGTTCTTTTTTTTTTATAGAATTATAGTTCTTGTCAAAATATGGAACTAGCTGGAACTGAATGCCTCCTTCAAAGTCAGCTCTGGAGAAATTATGCAAGTGTAATATAGAACTATTTCGGATATGAACCAAAAACAAAGAAATGATGATAAATTCCTTAAAAGACTCAAAGCTGCTCTTGACTGGTATGTTTCAAGCTCTATTCCTGGTTTGAGGACAGTTTTTAACAGGCCTGTCACTGTAGAAATCAGCTGGATGTTTAGAGGCTATCAGAACTGTGCAAAAACCTTGAAGGGGTAAAGACTTGAAAATTCTTTAGAGAGATCAGCTCCCTAAGGCATTATTCATCCACACATTTTCCTCCAAACAATTAAGACTGATGGATGAGGGGCACCTGAGGGGCTCTCTCATCATGTGGGTGGTGGGTTAAGCCTCTGCCTTCATCTCAAGTCATGGTCTCTGGGTCCTGGGATCCAGCCCCACATCGGGCTCTGCTCAAAAGGAAGCCTGCTTCCCTCCCTGCTTGCCTGCCTCTCTGCTTACTAGTAATCTCTCTCTCTCTCTCTCTCTCGCTCTCTCTCTCTGTGTCCAATAAATAAATAAAATCTTAAAAAAAAGGCTGATGGATGATAAATTATGTAAACTGCTCCCTCCAAATGATGCTTCTTCATAAGGATTTAAGAATTTAAAATTGTAAGAACTTAAAATTAAAACTTGATCGTAGGATTTATCTTATAGAATAACATCAAGTGAAGGCAGTTATTATTAGTTCTGAAGTATTTGTGATTCTGAATTCTTGGCCTCATTAGTAAATTTATTTTTAAATTCTCCCATGGAGTGGTGATTGGCCTTCAGTCTTTCATTGATGTACATCATTGGGTCAAATGAGATGTGTGTGCCCAGAACTATATATAATCTTCTTTGTATTTCACTGGAGATGGCATTTCTGAGTTTTGTTCAATTTAATTTGGACAGATGTTTTAATAGTTACTTCTAGAGTTGGCCCTGGAGAATATCTTCCTTCTTTTTTTTTTTCTCTTCCCGATTCTCTGAAAAACCCTGACTAATTCACATTATCACAGTGATATCACAATTCAAGTTTTTCCAAACACTATAGCTGCAAAATAGAAGGAAGCTACTCAAAATGTAATGCTATTGTGAATGATTGATAAAGAAAACATTATTATAATTAAGCTACCAGGTTTCAATGTATTTTATTGTTGCTAAGAAAATCCTAGCATACCCAGACTTTACAGAGATTTGATGATCGTAAGAGGAGCTGAACTCATGGACCAAAATAACTATGCACATAAAAAGTACAACTACTTACCTAAAAAAGATGATGTGGTTAACTTTATATGGCAATCCAAGTGTTATTGGAACAGGAATTTTAAAAATAGCTTAGGGGCGCCTAGGTGGCTCAGTGGATTAAGCCACTGCCTTCAGCTCAGGTCATGATCTCAGGGTCCTGGGATCAAATACTGCATCAGGCTCTCTGCTCAGCAGGGAGTCTGCTTCTCTCTCTCTCTCTCTCTCTCTCTCTCTGCCTGCCCTCCGTCTACTTGTGATCTCTCTCTCTGTCAAATAAATAAATAAATAAAATCTTGAAAAAAAAGAATGACTGTACTTTTAAAAAATAGCTTAAAAGGGGCACCTGGGTGGCTCAGTGGGTTAAAAAGACATGTAGACCAGTGGGTTAGAGTAGAGTGCCCAGATATGGACCATCAACTCTATGGTCAAAAAATCTTTGACAAAGAGGAGAAAATTATACAGTGGAAAAAAGACAGCCTCTTCAATCAATGGTGCAGGAAAAATTGGAGAGCTATGTATGGAAGAATGACACTCAACCATTCTCTTATACCATACATAAAGATAAATTCGAAATGGACAAACGACCTCAACGTGAGGAAGGAATCTATCAAAATCCCAGAGGAGAACATAGGCAGTAACCTCAGGGACACTGGCCACAGCACATTCTTTCAAAACATGTCCCCAAAGACAAAGGAAACAAAAGCAAAAATGAACTTTTGGGACTTCATCAAGATCAAAAGTTTCTGCACAGCAAAGGAAACAGTCAACAAAATGAAGAAACAACCCACGGAACGGGAGAAGATTTTCACAAATGACATTACAGATAAAGGGCTGATATCCAAGATCTATAAAGAACTCCTCAAACTCAACACACACAAAACAGATAATCATGTCAAAAAATGGGCAGAAGACATGAACAGACACATCTCCAAAGAAGACATACAAATGGCAAACAGATGCCATATATGCAGGCAGAGAGAGAGGGGTAAGCAGGCTCCCCGCTGAGCAAAGAGCCTGATGTGGGGCTCCATCCCAGGACCCTGAAATCATGACCTGAGCCGAAGGCAGAGGCCTAAACCACTGAGCCACCCAGGAGACCCATATCTGGTAATTTTTAATCAACGTGGATTTGCTGCATCAAATAGTTCCTTCTTCTTCAAATATAAATATAGAAATATATTGATCAAGTCACACGCATGTCTTAGGAGAATGTCATACCTTTAGTAGCAAACTTGAAATCTTGGCCATTGGTTATGATTTTTGTTTTGGTTTGATTTGGTTCGGTTTTTGTAATTTTAAAAATCCCTCCAGCCCTTGGCTCTGTCTGACCTGATTGCTTTCAGCTGTTTCTGCAACAAAGTTGTCCCAGCTGCGAAAACTCTCATTGTTTCCAGTGGCGCCCCCTTCTGAACACTTTGTTAATAGAAAGCTTTTTTTTTTTTTTTTTTTGCTATGGTAAATTTGGAACAACAGTGAGGTATTTCAAAGAGGTGAACCACAGATAAATTTCTCTAAGGGTGGGGTGAGGGTTACTCAAAAAGGAACTTGACAAGGCTTTTAAAGATATCGACAATCATTATAACATAACGTGACTGATTGTTACCGTGCTCTTAACTGGGCAAACACTTGTTGGCTTCCAAGATAGACTAACATAGTTGAGATGGTTCTAGCGGCCTGCTAGCACAGGGTCTCATGAGCCAGGGATTCTAGCCACTGGCTGTGCAAGGTTGAGACCTGTTAGTGATTCTATTTTTTCCTCTACAGAATGGGTCTTTCTACATTCCAGGTCCTTTCTACCCCAATAAATAATGCGGCGATTCTCTCAGTGAGTTGTACTTTTGGTTTAAACAGCCAACTGTCTGTTATAAAGGACTTTTGTTTAAATTCCTTTAAAAAAAAGTCGTTTCAAAAAAATCTTTTTTTATTTTTTATTTTTTGATCCCATAGGTTTACTCTGATCCTGGAACTTTGTCATTTTGACCTTCTCTGCTGATTAAAATATTCTTCATCATCAGCACCTACTGCTCTCCTCTTCTGGTGTGGTCTCTCGGGAAGGGGACTTCTCTAGCTCTTCTAGCAGGAGATGGGCACTTCCCCTCTACCCCTGTTGCCAGACCAACCTTACCTATCCTGCAGGGTCAGGTCGGCCTGGCCTTTTATCTGTTGTTCTCTTCTGAGTGGTTAGTTTTTCATCGATACCGTGCTTTGCTTTTGTCAGGATTTACCCTGGTCTATCAAAACCCTTTTCTAGTACCAGTGAAGCCTAAGAAACAGTCCTGATGAGAGAACCAGGTATTCGAACAGATCATATTTATCCTGAATGTTCCGTCCAAAATGAAAAATACATTTCTGAGGAGCCTCAAGATCTCTGAGAAGGGAAGTTTCACCAACTCTGTCATGTAGGGGCATCAATTCCGATTCTGTGTCAATTTTCCGACTTTCCCAGCTAATACTTCTCTACCTCAGAAAGCCCGCTCTCAACCGTTTCCTCTCTCAAAGGCAGTTGCTCTTAGAGTCTGCACATGGCACTTGGGGCCTGCTGGTCATTGGCTACTGCCCTCTGTACCTTGGGCCTAACAGCTGCGGGGCATCAAGATGAGAATGTCTCTTGTTCTAAGACTTAATATAGTTGGGTGCACATGGTTAAGGAATAATCACTTATTTTGTTGATCCAAGTGTTCGACCTTTCTTAATTATTCTAGTACCACAGTTTACTTGTTCTAAGATTTGTCCCCCCCCCCATTTTAATATCTCTTAAGGTGGCATTTACCTTGCACTTGAGGACATATCCTAGTTTAACTGACAGCATTTCTCTTTCTTAGTCGAACATAAACTATAGTGCATCTTACCCTTGATGAAAGCTAGGATGCAATTAAATACTCTATTATGGTTACGATTCTGATATTTGAAATCCTCCGGTAGCTCCCTGTGCCCCCACAGTGTAGTACCTCACCTCCTCGGCATAGTATACAAACCATCTCACCCCAGTGTTAACCCCGGGGCTCAGCCTCCATCCCCAGGTGATGCTGCCAGATCAGCTGTCGGTTATCATGAACTTGCTGTAGTTTCCTGAATGCACTGTGCTGCCTCCTGGCACTTTGAAACGTGACACACTCATCCTCATTCTTCGCTTTGCCCTTGTCTATCACCTCCCCTGAAAATCTGTTCCTAAGTGGCTTTTCCCAGCTCCAACCTACCCTTGGCAGTCTTTTCTCTCCCTGTGGTAAAGCCTGTCACACTGCACCATGGACATGCCGGTTGTCCCCCTGAGAAGAGAAAAGGGACAGTAAGGGCCCCCCAGCATTTGCAGCTCTAGTGCAGAGCCCCATGCCTGGCTTGCAGGAAATGCCAGATCATGAAGACAAACGGAGATCATCCTCTGGCTAAAACCAGCTCTTCTTTGCCTACCGCAGGATCTGGATCATTAAAGAGCAGCCAGTTATTATGGCTGTTTTTCTAGGGATTTTTTCCCCATATATTTCCCAGGGCTTTACTCTTTAGATAGCACTTTAATTCAGGCTTCAACCACTTCCTAGTCAGATCAGGTGAAATCATTTTCCTTCCCATACCCTCGATGTTTTTCTCACCTAGTAATTCTTTTTTTAAAGATCTTATTTACCCATTTGACAGATCACAAGTAGGCAGAGAGGTGGCAGAGAGAAAGGGGTAAGCAGGCTCCCCGCTGAGCAAAGAGCCTGATGTGGGTCTCCATCCCAGGACCCTGAAATCATGACCTGAGCGGAAGGCAGAGGCCTAAACCACTGAGCCACCCAAGAGCCCCTTATCTGGTAATTTTTAATCAATGTGGATTTGCTGCATCAAATAGTTCCTTCTTCTTCAAATATAAATATAGAAATATATTGATCAAGTCACACGCATGTCTTAGGAGAATGTCATACCTTTAGTAGCAACCTTGAAATCTTGGCCATTGGTTATGATTTTTGTTTTGGTTTGATTTGGTTCGGTTTTTGTAATTTTAAAAATCCCTCCAGCCCTTGGCTCTGTCTGACCTGATTGCTTTCAGCTGTTTCTGCAACAAAGTTGTCCCAGCTGCGAAAACTCTCATTGTTTCCAGTGGCGCCCCCTTCTGAACACTTTGTTAATAGAAAGCTTTTTTTTTTTTTTTTTGGCTATGGTAAATGTGGAGCAACAGTAGATATTTCAAAGAGGTGAACCACAGATAAATTTCTCTAAGGGTGGGGTGAGGGTTACTCAAAAAGGAACTTGACAAGGCTTTTAAAGATATCGACAATCATTATAACATAACGTGACTGATTGTTACCGTGCTCTTAACTGGGCAAACACTTGTTGGCTTCCAAGATAGACTAACATAGTGGAGATGGTTCTAGCGGCCTGCTAGCACAGAGTCTCATGAGCCAGGGATTCTAGCCACTGGCTGTGCTAGGTTGAGATCTGTTAGTGATTTTTTTTTTCCTCTGCAGAATGGGTCTTTCTACATTCCAGGTCCTTTCTACCCCAATAAATAATGCAGCGATTCTCTCAGTGAGTTGTATTTTAGTTTAAACAGCCAACTGTCTCTTAAAAAGGACTTTTGTTTAAAGTCCCTTAAACAAAAGTCCTTTTAAAAAAATTTTTTTTTATTTTTTATTTCTTATTTAAATCTGTTGGTAAACTTGTTTGCCACTTAACTGATTCATAAATTTGCCACCTGAAGAATTCTGTTGTAACAGTTCACAATTGGTTAATACTTAGTCTTCACTAGAGATTAAGGTGTTTCTAAGAGTATCAAACTCTGCTTAGTGTAACTAAGACTGATGGAAATAAGGGAAACTCTGTAGGAAAGTAGATGATAAGTAAAAAAAAATTAAGGAATGGGAATACATTTTGTTGAAGGTAAGGGAAGGTAATTTTATCCTAAATGAGATGGTTGATTTGAAAGAAATGGCTTAGGACAAGACCTGAATGCAAAGGAAAGTTATAAAAGATTTATAAAGGGAAATCTTCAGAAAAGGAATTTTAGCTATGGTCAGAACAGACTAAAATAGACTAAATAAATGTGTTTTAAAAGTACATTACATTAGTACAAGACTAAAATTCTCTGTTCAAAGGACAAAGTTTTCTTAGATTAATTGATCTCCTGTTATGGGAATGTAAGTGATTTCCTCTTTGCCTGCCCAGAAAAACCAGTTTCTATGTTTTGTTTTATCAGGTGTTTAACATCCCTAATTATATTTAGGCATGTGCTTCAAAACTTTCTGAGATCTTAGCAAATGTTGACAAGATTTAAATTGTAAAATCTCTTTAACTCAGGCTTTTCCTTAATATATGAAGTTGCTCATGAAATACTACTGAACCGATGATAAACCTTGGATTACATTTGGGAAAATACTATAACTATTCTAGAGATTCTATGCACTTCCTAAAGTTTTAATGTTTTGAGAGATCATCGCTTGATACTGTAATTATGTTATGTATCACAAAAATAACCTGATTTCCTTGCAGCTAAATTGTAAACTCCCGTGTCTCTTTAGCTTTAACCATATCCATTCTGAGTTTTTGTCATTTATAATTGTTCTAATTCTCTTATAAAATGAGCTTTATTTTCAAGGAGATTCCTATAAAGGACTTTCAGGACAAATACAGATATTTGATATACTTGAAAATCCTAAAACTGAAATGGGTAAAAATTTCCAAAACTGACTAAAGCTGCATTCACTAGATTTGGTAACACGGGACTAAATGAACTAAAAAATTATAATGTTTTATCTCTTAATGTTTTGTCTTACTTTAAACATTGCTGGTTCTCTCCGATGTTTGCTCTTCCAGACTAGGGATACTTCCTCCTAGTTATCTGTAACTTATAGAGATGTAAAAGTGCTCATTTATAAAAGAGCTCAACGCATTCAAGCTTTTCTCTCTATCTGAACCCTCTGAAACCAAAAGGTCTCAGTAAGTAAGCATTCTTCCATGACAGTCAGTCATTTACATAAGTCCAATAAGAATCTGTTCTCCTTGTAACAGGAAAGAGTTGGAAACACGGTTTATTTTACCAAGGCTTTGGCTGGAATGTCATATTTAAAAAGACTCGGATATAACCAGAGACTTTAAAGGAACTAAGGTTGACTTTATAAAACCTAGAGCCATAAAGCCCCTTGGGACTGTTGGCCTGATACCTTGCTTACAGAGTTCCCAGCAGCCTCACCAGGTGAGTAAAGAATGTCACTCCTTGGTAGGTGCGGTCTCAGAAGAGGAATTCCCCAATGAGAAATTCGCCCAAATCGACAGGTATTGCAGGCATGCCTGATGGCCAGTACAGGGCTTGGCTTCTGGCCCAGAGAGGCTACTAAAAGTTCAACCTAGAGATTCCTTATTAAAAGTTCCAGCAAAGCAGATGCTAAAAGATCTATTGATCACACTTATTGTTCTTGCTGAGCTTATGTAAATAATAGGCCAAGTTTGTCAAAACTAAACTTGTTTCACAAGTGAATTAGTCCTGATTTGGCTATCTCTGTAAATGAGGGTTATTTTAGAGAGAAAAATTCTATTTTAGTAACACACCTTTATGGATGTTAAATTCTAGATTTGATTGTCTTTAAATGTTTGTTTACCTAAGCTAAACAATTTGAGGTAAACTTCAGGGAACTTGTACAATAGCTTCTTTAGTCAATCTTATTATTTTGTGGGGATATTAGCAGACCCCACGGCACATGATTAAACAACTGGAATAATGAAATTGCCTAAAAGCCAGCATACCGCACCCTTCTCCCACTTGACAATGATCCTCTGTAATTAGGATATTGTTAAGGTTGGATGACTCAAAGGTCTTCTTATTGGTTTCATCCCTTAGTCATATTTATCTAGAGGCCACCTCCATTGAGGTGCAATTGCAAACAGATGCTTTAGCAAAACCTAAAACAGCCCTCATAAAAGAGCCTCAAAGCTCACTATGGGACAGTCCCTAACTGTAATAATGTCACATCAGGTCCAGATTTGTCTTAGTAGCCAAAGGCCACCAATGGATCATGGAGGCCAACTTATTAAATACTGGGCTACACTAACAGAGATGCCAGAAATAAAACTTAAAATTTGTCAAACTTTAAACCTAGTTACCTGTATGGCTGAACCTGACCACTGTACATCTTTCTCTATAGAGCAAAAATGTTCAGAGATTATTAATCTAGCTTATTCTATATGGCCAGGTTTAAGATGCCCCTGTTAAAATTACAAATGACAGTTGGTTTTCTGATGAAAATGGTTTTCATAGAAAGTAGAAGAAAAGCTAGGTGTGCCATAGTGCTCACTAGCACTTTGCAATTGCCAAAGCCTAAGAATTAACATGTATACTGACTCCAAATATGCCTTCCTGGTACCACATGCCCATGGAGCTATTTGGAAGAAAAGGGGATTTTCCTGGAATCATGGGCGCATTACTAAAACCATTACAACTCCAGCTAATCTCCCCTACTTGAGACAAAGATGGACACGATCTGTTTTTAAATGGTATGATCACTTAGCATCCATTTTTGTTCCATCTGCGGGACTAGGGGATATCATGTGGCATGAAGAAGCCCTTAATAAATATACTACAAAGGCACTCAATGATTCACTAAATAGCATCTCCCAGCTTAATACCAAAGTGTCACAGATATGCAAGGCAGTCCTACAAAATAGGATGGCCTTAGATGTCCTGACAGCAGCCCAAGGTAGCACATGTGCAATTATCAAGACAGAATGTTGTGTGTATATCCCAGACTATCACAGAAATGTCACAGGACTAATAAAGGATATGAATACCCAAATTAAGGCCTACAAGATCCTCCTCTCTCTCTCAGTAAATGGTTAAGTTCCTGGTTTGAAGGAGGACTATGACCGAATCTCCTTTTTGGGCTTCTCATTCTTATCGCCTTATTAACCTTAATATGTTGCTTTGTTCCATGTTTCTCTACTTGGTGTCGAGACTCCATTGCTACAATGACTACACCACGACAGACGATCCTTGTCGCGCGCAAGAACACCTCTTCACTGTCAGCGCTGGATTCAGCTGCCTCCACCTTTTGAAACTCCCTTATACATTCCTACCCTGATCAATATTAGCCCCAGTAGGTAGGGACAGCTCTACGCCCCTATTCAGCACGAAGAAGTTATAGAAGATGAGACCTTCCACCTTCAACCACCTTAAAAATTTAAGGGTCTTTAAAAGCTGGCGCCTTGCATCCCCCCTTCACCCGCTCCCCTCCATATGTGTAGCATTCCTCAGGCACCCCTGACTGCCATAA
The DNA here is from genome assembly GCF_030435805.1 of Mustela lutreola. Classification (NCBI taxonomy): domain Eukaryota; kingdom Metazoa; phylum Chordata; class Mammalia; order Carnivora; family Mustelidae; genus Mustela; species Mustela lutreola. The sequence continues at coordinate 91,386,994 of NC_081292.1, read as the reverse complement.
AATGATAAATAGTTGACTTGCTAAGATCACAATCCTGCAAGATAGGAGCCTCCCTTGGTTTGCAAATGTCCTTGAGATTACAACAAAGAAGTTACTTTATCAATAGCCCAATTTTCAATCGGCCCTTGTATCTTAAATAAACTCGTACAGTTTGTAAAAGATCGCTTGTCAGTAATCCAGACAATGGTACTGACACAGCAATATCAACTAATTAAACAAACCGGCTCTCAAACTGACTTACTTGATAAACAAAGCGAATGTATATAGGATTCTATCCATGATAAAGAAAAAGGGGGGAATGAAAGACCCCTCTCCCCTTGCTAAAGGCTTGTTTAAATAACCTGAAGTCCCCACAGCACCCCCTCTCCCCTTGCTGAAGGCTTGATTGTCCCCATAGCCAGATGGAAACACATACCAGGATGTCTATTGTCTGTGATCACCCGGTCTGTCAAAAGAAAAGACAAATGAGGAATAGAGTGTACCTGGGAATTTCCAGAGTGCTGAGGCAAGGCCCGCCAGAACAAACGGCTGTGTCCTTGCCTTAAACCCAACGCCTGACTAATTAACCAATCAGATCCCTGTAACCATGCATCTGCTTCTGTAAGCTTGCTTCCCGCTACCCCAACCCTTCCTATATAATCTGCTCCCCATCTTAGCCTGGCGCGCTCAGACCACAAAGGCTGATGCATCCGCAGGCGCCTGTGTAACCAATAAACCTCTTGCAGTTTGCATCTAGTGGAGGCGTGCTGTTTGATTCTTGGGTGCGGCTCCAGGCTCTTTCACTACCACTTGCCGTCTTGCTCATTTTTTGCCCAGCGTTATTGGTCGCTGTGTCATTCTTTAAACACACCAGATGTGCTCCCACCTTGGGCTTACTGTTTGCTTTGTGTGGGATGCTCTTCTCCAAACAGCACAACTGCTCGTTCCTTAATTTCCTCCAAGTCTTTCCTCAAATGAGGGAGACTTCCCTGACACAGTCCCATAGAAAATTCCAACCTGCTCCCCTAAACCCCACACCCCATGTCCACTCACTCAGCTTAGTTTCCTTCCTACCCCACATCAACCCCTGATATGTATGTATATTTATTTGCTTCATTTCTCACTCAACAACTAAAATGAAAACTCCAAGAGGACATCAAATTTATTTTGTCTCTTGTTAACTATTCTGTCTTTAGGGTTTAGAACAGTACCTGACACATAGTAGATGTTCCATAAATATTGGAGAATGATTTGTTACTATTTTTGCCTTTTCTCTATCCATTCTTTACACAGCAGCCAAAAATGACATTTTAAAAATGCAAAAGGAATCCCGTGACCACCCTCCACCCACCAGTGTAAAACCCTTCGATGGCTTTTCGTTGTGCTCAAGCCGCAGCTGACATTCTACAGCCCAGGCCAGATTAAGATTTCAGAGTTCTTAATCACTGGAAGGATGATGGTGTTGTCACCACCAGAGATATTTAAATATTTTTGAAGATTAGATCCCAAAGTAAGTGTGCTAAAAGCCTAGCAATATCCGATTTCACAAACTCAGATTTCATAAAGTCTCATTAGTCTTCTCACCTTGTGTAAGTTTAATCTTTCCCCCTTTTCTCTTCTGTTTCAGGCACTCACCATACTTTGACAGAATGACCATAACGGCCTTCCAACCTGTCATCTCATCTTCAGGAATATGCCCCTTTCCCTCCCCTCCTCACACCAATTCATCCTCTAAACTTATTCAAAGATGATCACTCTAAAATGTGCATCTCACTGTGTCCTTCCCCTACAGGAACTTACTCAATAGCTCCTAAGGACGTGTGAATTTCCTTGGTGTGGTATTTTTACAAGACCCTTTGCTTGCAAGTGGCAGCAATCCAAAGAAAACTGGAGGAACCAAAAGGGAAAAGCAAGCAAACAAACACGAAACAAAGGAATGTCCAGGATCCTGTAGGTATGGATACCACAGAAGTTCATAAAAATCCAAAAGAAGATGGGGCACCTGGGTGGCTCAGTGGGTTAAGCCTCTGCATTCGGCTCAGGTCATGATCCCAGGGTCCTAGGATCGAGCCCCACATTGGGCTCTCTGCTCTGCAGGGAGCCTGCTTCCTCCTCTCTCTCTGCTTGCCTCTCTGCCTACTAGTGATCTCTGTCAGATAAATTTAAAAAAACTTTTTTTTAAATCAAAAGAAGAGATACAGAACTAAAATTTCAGAATCAAGAACAGGGACTGGAAACCGGCAAAACAGTTTTCTATTTGTCCATGTCTCATGTTTACTTGTCTCCATATGGCTGCTTTCTTCTCTGGTCAGACTCTTCAAGTGTCCAGGAAGATGGCCATGGCCAGCTCCTGAATCCCATCCAGCAAGGCCAGTCACTCGCCTAAAGAGAGAACATTGTCTTCCTGTCATTTACATATCAATCCCAGGGAGACTCTGATTGGTCCTATTGGTGTCAGGTGGACTAGTCACTATATGGGTTTATATGTGTGCCCATCCTCCTCCAGACTGCAGAAGCACAGGAGAAATTTTTAAAATTAACATATAATGTATTATTTGCCCCAAAGGTGCAGGTCTGTGATTCATCTGTGTTACACATTTCACAGAACTCACCGTATCACATAACCTCCCCAATGTTCATAACCCAGCCAACCTCTCCATAAACCCTCCATCCCCGTAAACCTCGGTTTGTTTTGTGAGATTAAGTCTATTATGGTTTCTCTCCCCCCATCCCATCTTGATTCATTTTATCCCTCCTACCTCCCATGTCCCCCTACCCTGCCTTGCAAATTCCTCATATCAGACAGATCATATGATAATTGCCTTTCTCTGATTGACTTACTTCACTTAGCATAATACCCTCTAGTTCCATCCAGGTCATTGCAAAGAGCAAGATTTCATTTTTGATGGCTGCATAGTATTCCTCTGTGTGTGTGTGTGTGTGTGTGTGTGTGTGTGTGTGCCTCTGGGTGTCTGTGTGTCTGTGTGTAAAGAGGACCTGGCCATGCCATCGTGGGTGGAGATGCCCCAAGCAGGATGAGGCTGATGAGGGTTTAGATGTCTGGTGGGCAAGTTATGTTCACACCCCAGTTTAAGGATGGTTAAGTGGGATCGGGTGGAGGGTCTACACCCTTCTGCCCAGGGTTTATCCTGAGACCCTGAACAGATGGGTCCATGACCCAGGAGCGGGGCTAACCCTAACAGTAACCATGAACCCTGACCCTGACACTGACTGTGAGCCTGCCCCAAACCCTAACCCAAACCCTGACCCTGACCCTGACCCTGTCTGTGATCCTGACCTGAACCCTAAACCTAAACCTAAGCCTGATACTCACCCTGATGTGGACCCTGAACCTAAACCTAACGTTGATATTACTGTAACCAAGACTCAGAACTAACCATGACCCTGAACCTGACCCTAATCCTAAACCTGACGCTGACCTAAACCTGACCCTAACCCTAACCCTGACCGTGACTATGAGCCTGACCCTAACCCTAAACCTAAAGGTAACTCTAACCATGACCCTAATACCGACCGTGAACATAAACCTAATGCTGACCCTGACCCAAACACTAACCCCTACAATAAACCAATCCCTAACCCTAACCTTACGCTGTCTAACCCTAACCCTAATTATAACCTTACTTCTAACACTAACCCTAACCCCAATCCCAAACCCTACCGCCAAAACCTAACTGTGACACTGAAACGAACATGAACCCTAAACCAAAGCCTGACGCTAAACCTAACCCTGGCCATGACCTTCACCTGAACACGACCCTAACACTAACCCTGACCCAACTGTGAGCCTGACACTGACCTGAACACTAAACCTGACCCGGACTGTGAGCCTTACCTTAACTCTAACCCTAAATGTAACCCTGAACCTGACACTAACACGGGCCCTCCCCCGAATCCTATCGCTGACCTAACCCTCAGAGTAACCCCTAACCCTACCACGGACCCTGATCCTAACAAGTTCTAACCCTAACCGACAACCAAACGCTAACACTAACACTAACCCTAAACTTTAACAATAACCCTGAACCTATACCTGATTATGCTCATAACCCTAACCATGATCTTTGCCTATACCAGACCCTGACCCTAAACCTGAACCTGGCCCTGACCCTAAACCTAACCATGACCCTAACACTGACCACTACATAACCCTGTCGCTGACCCGAATGAGGACTTTAAACCAAACCTGATCCTGATCGTAATGCTGACACTGGCGCTACACTTCACCCTGACCCTGACCCAGGCAAAGACCATAAACCTAACCCTGACCCTAACAGTGACCCTGATCACGACCCTAACACTAACAGTGACCCTGACTGTGAGCCTGACCCTAACTCTAACCCTAAACGTATCCCTGACCATGACACTAACACGGGCCCTGACCCGAAACCTAACGCTAACTAAACCTAACCTAACCCTAAAACTAACCCCTAACATTAACCCTGACACTGACCTTAACTCGGTCTAACCCTCCACCTACCTCTAACCCTAACCTTAACCCCACATTAACAATAATCCTGACGCTGATCATAACCCTAACTCTGAAGTTTGCCAATGTCAGAACTTAACCTTAAACCTGACACTGACCTTGACCTTAACACTGACCCTAACCCTGAATGTAAACCTAACTCTGACCCAATCCATGATCCTAAACAGAATCTAAAGCCTAAAGCTAACCCTGATCCTGAACCTACTCATAAAACAGAACCTAAACATAAAGCTGACCTTAATATAACCATGAACCTAACCCAGACCCTGACCCTAAACCTGACACTAAACCTGTCCCAAACCTAATCCTGACCCTGACATGAAACTTGCCCCCAAACCTAAACGTGACCATGACCCTAAATCTGACCATGACCATGAACCTGACCCTAAACCTAACCATCCCTAACACTGACCCTGACCCTGACTCTGACCGTAACCCTAACAGTGACCCTACTGTGAGCCTGACCCTAAACCTAACCATGAACCTAACCCTAACCCTGACCCATACCCTAAGCCTTACCCTAACCCGGACCCCAAAGACGACTAACCCTAACCCTGATCCTAAGTCTTTCTTAACTCTAACCCTAACACTAAACTAGTCTAAACCCAGCTCTGTTGCCTCCAGCGGGGACAACAGCTGCACCCAGGCCTGCCAGGGGCTGGGGGGAGGCTGTATGGGGGCCATTGGATTGGCACTGCATTGAGTGGAGGGTGAGCATTGAGCAGTTTGGGGAATAGCGGCTCAGGGAGCTCTGGTACAGCAGGAAGTTCGGTAAGGAGCCCCCAGGCAGTGGTGACCTACTTCCCTGACGACAGAGCCCAACGGAATTGGAACCCACGTATCCAGGCAACCCATTACAGAGAAAACCCCCCTGCCCAACTCATTTCTAGGCACATCCTAAAGGAAGCGACATGTTCTTCTGCTGTACTGAAGCCGAGAGGATGTAGGGAGAAGAGAGCTCGCCCGCCAGACACGTCCCCTCCCTGGCCGGTCATATCAGGTTTCCCCAACGCCTCAGGCCCTTTGGCTACTAAAATCAAAAGGTGACACCAGGGGACTCAGAGTCAGAGAGTCCCACACCTTCTGATCAACCGGTGTAGCCCTAGGTCTCCTCCCCATCTCTGTATGTGTGTGTGTGTGTGCCTCTGGGTGTCTGTGTGTCTGTGTATAAAGAGGACCTGACCATGCCATCAAGGGTGGAGATGCCCCAAGCAGGATGAGGCTGATGAGGGTTTAGATGTCTGGTGGGCAAGTTATGTTCACACCCCAGTTTAAGGCTGGTTAAGTGGGATCGGGTGGAGGGTCTACACCCTTCTGCCCAGGGTTTATCCTGAGACCCTAAACGGATGGGTCCTTGACCCAGGAGCGGGGCTCACCCTAACAGTAACCACTAACCCTGACCCTGACACTGACTGTGAGCATGCCCCAAACCCTAACCCAAACCCTGACCCTGACACTGACCCTGTCTATGATCCTGACCTGAACCCTAAACCTAAACCTAAGCCTGGCACTGACCTGATGTGTACCATGAACATAAACCTAACGTTGATATTACTGTAACCAAGACTCATACCTAACCATGACCCTGATCCTGACCCTAATCCTAACCCTGATGCTGACCTAACCCTGACCCTAACACTAACACTGACCGAGACTGTGAGCTTGACCCTAACCCTAAACCTAAAGGTAACTCTAACCATGACCCTAATACAGACCCTGAACCTAAACCTAACGCTGACTCTGACCCTAACACTAACCCCTACGCTAAACAAAACCCTAACCCTGACCTTACGCTGACTTACCCTAAACCTAACCATAACCCTACTTCTAACTCTAACCCTAATCCCAATCCCAAACACTACCGCCAAAACCTAACTGTGACACTGAACAGAACATTGACCCTAAACCAAAGCCTGACGCTAAACCTGTCCCTGTCCATGACCTTCACCTGACCCTGACCCTGACCCTAATCCTAACCATGACCCTAACACTGAATACTACATAACCTTGTCCCTGACCCGAATGTGGACTTTAAACCAATACCTGAACCTGACCCTAAACCGGACACTGGCGCTAAACATCACCCTGACCCTGACCTAGACCATGACCATAAACCTAACCCTGACCCTAACAGTGACCCCGACACTGACCCGAACACTAAACCTGACCCAGACTGTGAGCCTTACCCTAACTCTAACCCTAAATGTAACCCTGAACCTGACACTAACACGGGCCCTCCCCCGAATCCTATCGCTGACCTAACCCTCAGAGTAACCCCTAACCCTACCACGGACCCTGATCCTAACAAGTTCTAACCCTAACCGACAACCAAACGCTAACACTAACACTAACCCTAAACTTTAACAATAACCCTGAACCTATACCTGATTATGCTCATAACCCTAACCATGATCTTTGCCTATACCAGACCCTGACCCTAAACCTGAACCTGGCCCTGACCCTAAACCTAACCATGACCCTAACACTGACCACTACATAGCCCTGTCACTGACCCGAATGTGGACTTTAAACCAAACCTGATCCTATTCGTAAAGCTGACACTGGCGCTACACTTCACCCTGACCCTGACCCAGGCAAAGACCATAAACCTAACCCTGACCCTAACAGTGACCCTGACCACGACCCTAACACTAACAGTGACCCTGACTGTGAGCCTGACCCTAACTCTAACCCTAAACGTAACCCTGACCATGACACTAACACGGGCCCTGACCCGAAACCTAACGCTGAGCCTAACCCTAAAACAAACCCCTGACATTAACCCTGACACTGACCCTAACCCGGTCTAACCCTCCACCTACCTCTAACCCAAACCCTAACCCCACTTTAACAATAATCCTGGCGCTGATCATAACCCTAACTCTGAAGGTTGCCAATGTCAGATCTTAACCTTAAACCTGACCCTGGCCTTGACCTTAACACTGACCCTAACCCTGAATGTAAACCTAACTCTGACCCAATCCGTGATCCTAAACAGAATCTTAAGCCTAAAGCTAACCCTGATCTTGAACCTACTCATAACACAGAACCTAAACATAAAGCTGACCTTACCATAACCATGAACCTAATCCTGACCCTGACCCTAACCCTGACACTAGACCTGTCCCAAACCTAACCCTGACCCTGACATGAACCTTGTCCCCAACCAAAACTTGAACCTGACCCTAAATCTAACCATGACCCTGAACCTGACCCTAAACCTAACCATCACCCTAAAACTGACCCTGACGTGACTCTGACCGTAATGCTAACCCTGACCCTACTGTGAGCATGACCCTAAACCAAGCCATGAACCTAACCCTAACCCTGAGCCCTACCCTAAGCCTTACGCTAACCCTGACCCCAAGGACATCTAACCCTAACCCAGACCCTAAGTCTTTCTTAATCCTAACCCTAACACTGACCTAGTATAAATCCAGCTCTGTTGACTCCAGCGGGGACAACAGCTGCACCCAGGCCTCCCAGGGGCTGGGGGAGGCTGTATGGGGGTCACTGGATGGGCACTGCCTGAGTGGAGTGTGAGCCTGAGCAGCTTGGGGACCGCCGGCTCAGGGAGTTCTGGTACAGCAGGAAGTTCGGGAAGTAGCCGCCAGGCAGTGGTGACCTCACTTCCCTGATGACAGAGCCCAACGGAATTGGAACCAACATATCCAGGCACCCCATTACAGAGAAAACCCCCCTGCCCAGCTCATTTCTAGGCACATCCTAAAGGAAGCGACATGTTCTTCTGCTGTACTGAAGCCGAGAGGATGTAGGGAGAAGAGAGCTCGCCCGCCAGACACGTCCCCTCCCTGGCCGGTCATATCAGGATTCCCCAACGCCTCTGGACCTTTGGTTACTAAAATCAAAAGGTGACACCAGGGGACTCAGAGTCAAAAAGTCCCACACCTTCTGATCAACCGGTGTAGCCCTAGGTCTCCTCCCCATCTCTGTATGTGTGTGGGTGTGTGTGTGTGTGTGTGTGCCTCTGGGTGTCTGTGTGTCTGTGTGTAAAGAGGACCTGACCATGCCATCGAGGGTGGAGATGCCCCAAGCAGGATGAGGCTGTTGAGGGTTTAGATGTCTGGTGGGGAAGTTATGTTCACACTCCAGTTTAAGGCTGGTTAAGTGGGATTGGGTGGAGGGTCTACACCCTTCTGCCCAGGGTTTATCCTGAGACCCTGACCGGATGGGTCCATGACCCAAGAGCGGGTCTAACCCTAAGAGTAACCACTAACCCAGACCCTGACACTGACTGTGAGCCTGTTCCAAATACTAACCCAATCCCTGACCCTGAACCTGACCCTGACCCTGTCTGTGATCCTGACCTGAACACTAAACCTAAACCTAAGCCTGACAATGTCCCTGATGGTGGACCCTTAACCTTAACCTAACGTTGATATTACCGTAACCAAGACTCATACCTAACCCTGACCATGAACCTGACCCTAATCGTAACCCTGATGCTGACCTAAACCTGACCCTAACCCTAACCCTGACCGTGACTGTGAACCTGACCCTAACTCTAAACCTAAAGGTAACTCTAACCATGACCCTAATACAGACCCTGAACCTAAACCTAACGCTGACCCTGACCCTAACACTAACCCTACCCTAAACCAAACCATAACCCTGACCTTACGCTGTCTAAGCCTTACCATAACCCTACTTCTAACTCTAACCCTAACCCCAATCCCAAACCCTACCGCAAAACCTAACTGTGACACTGAACCGAACATTGACCCTAAACCAAAGCCTGACCCTAAACCTGAACCTGTCCCTGAACTTCACCTGACCTGACCCTGACCCTAATCCTAACCATGACACTAACACTGACCACTACACAATCCTGTCCCTGACCCGAATGTGGACTTTAAACCAATACCGGAACCTGACCCTAAACCGGACACTGGCGCTAAACATCACCCTGACCCTGAACCAGACCATGACCATAAACCTAACCCTGACCCTAACAATGACTCCGACCCGGACCTGAACAACAAACCTGACCCTGACTGTGAGCCTGACCCTAACTCTAACCCTAAATGTAACCCTGACCCTGACACTAACACGGGCCATCCCCCGAATCCTATCGCTGAACCTAACCATAAGAGTAACCCCTAACCCTACAACAGACCCTGATCCTAACAAGTTCTAACCCTAACCGTCAACCAAACGCTAACCCTAACACTAACCCTAAACTTTCACAATAACCCTGACCCTATATCTGACTATGATCATAAGCCTAACCCAGAACTTTGCCTATACCAGACCCTGACCATATACCTGACCCTGGCCCTGAGACTAAACCTAACCATGACCCTAACAATGACCACTACATAACACTGTCCCTGACCCGAATGTGGACTTTAAGCCAATACTTGATCCTGACCGTAAACCTGACACTGGCGCTAAACCTCACCATGAACCTGACCCAGGCAAAGACCATAAACCTAACCCTGACCCTAACAGTGACATTGACTCCGACCCTAAAATTAACCCTGACCCTGACTGTGAGCCTGACACTTACTCTAACCCTAAACGTAACCCCGACCATGACACTAACACGGGCCCTGACCCGAAACCTAATGCTGAACCTAACCCTAAAACTAACCCCTAACATTATCCCTGACACTGACCCTAAACCGGTCTAACCCTCCACCTACCTCTAACCCTAACCCTAACCCCACTTTAACAATAATCCTGACCCTCTCCCTGACCCTGATCATAACCCTAACTCTGAACTTTGCCTATGTCAGAGCTTAACCTTAAACCTGACCCTGGCCTTGACTGTAACACTGACACTAACCCTGAATAAAAACCTAACTCAGACCCAATCCGTGATCCTGAACAGAAACTTAACCCTTAAGCTAACCCTGAATCTGAACCTACTCATAAAACAAAACCTAAACATAAAGCTGACCTTACCATAACCATGAACCTAACCCTGACCCTGACCCTAACCCTGACACTAGACCTGACCCACTCCTAACCCTGACCCTGATATGAACCTTGCCCCCAAACCAAAACTTGAACCTGACCCTAAATCTGACCATAACCCTGAACCTGACCCTAAACCTAACCGTCACCCTACACTGACCCTGACCCTGTCTCTGATGGTAACGGTAACCGTGACCCTACTGTGAGCCTGAACCTAAACCTAACCATGAACCTAACCCTAACCCTGACCCCTACCCTAAGCCTTCCGCTAACCCTGACCACAAGCACGTCTAACCCTAACCCTGATCCTAAGTCTTTCTTAACCCTAACCCTAACACTAACCTAGTCTAAACCCAGCTCTGTTCCCTCCAGCGGGGAAAACAGCTGCACCCAGGCCTGCCAGGGGCTGGGGGGAGGCTGTATGGGGGCCACTGGATTGGCACTGCATTGAGTGGAGGGTCAGCATTGAGCAGCTTGGGGACCGGTGGCTCAGGGAGCTCTGGTACAGCAGGAAGTTCGGTAAGGAGCCCCCAGGCAGTGGTGACCTCACTTCCCTGACGACAGAGCCCAACGGAATTGGAACCCACGTATCCAGGCAACCCATTACAGAGAAAACCCCCCTGCCCAACTCATTTCTTGGCACATCCTAAAGGAAGCGACATGTTCTTCTGCTGTACTGAAGCCGAGAGGATGTAGGGAGAAGAGAGCTCGCCCGCCAGACACGTCCCCTCCCTGGCCGGTCATATCAGGTTTCCCCAATGCCTCAGGCCCTTTGGCTACTAAAATCAAAAGGTGACACCAGGGGACTCAGAGTCAGAGAGTCCCACACCTTCTGATCCACGGGTGTAGCACTAGGTCTCCTCCCCGTCTCTCTGTGTGTGAGCGTGTGTGTGTGTGTGTGTTCCTCTTGGTGTCTGTGTGTCTGTCTGTAAAGAGGACCTGGCCATGCAATCGTGGGTGGTGATGCCCCAGGCAGGATCAGGCTGATGAGGGGTTAAGTGTCTGTTGGGCAAGTCATGTTCACACCCAAGTTTAAGGCTGGTTAAGTGGGATCGGGTGGAGGGTCTACACCCTTCTGCCCAGGGTTTATCCTGAGACCCTGAATGGATGGGTCTATGACCCAGGAGCGGGATTTACCCTAACAGTAACCACTAACCCTGACCCTGACACTGACTGTGAGCCTGCCCCAAACCCTAACTCAAACCCTGACCCTGACCCTGACCCTCTGTGATCCGGACCTGAACCCTAACCTAAACCTAAGCCTGACACTGACCTAGTTGTGGTCCTGAACCTAAACCTAACATTGATATTACTGTAAACAAGACGCATACCTAACCATGACCCTGACCTTGACCCTAATCCTAACTCTGATGCTGACCTAAACCTGACCCTAACCCTAACCCTGACCATGACTGTGAGCCTGACCCTAACCCTAAACCTAAAGGTAACTCTAACCATGACCCTAATACGGACCCTGAACCTAAACCTAACACTGACCCTAAACCTAACACTAACCCCTACAGTAACGAAAACCCTAACCCTGACCTTACGCTGTCTAAGTCTTACCCTAACCATAAACCTACTTCTAACTCTAACCCTATCACCAATCCCAAACCCTACAGCGAAAACCTAACTGCGACACTGAATCGAACATTGACCCTAAACCAAAGCCTGACCCTAAACCTGACCCTGTCCATGAACTTCACCTGACCCTCACCTTGACCCTAATCCTAACCATGACACTAACACTGACCAGTACACAATCCTGTCCCTGACCCGAATGTGGACTTTAAACCAATACCTGAACCTGACCCTAAAGCTGACACTGGCGCTAAACTTCACCTTGACCCTGACCCAGACCATGAACATAAACCTAAACCTGACCCAAAGTGTGACCCCGACCCTGACCTGAACACTAAACCTGACCCTGACTGTGAGCCTGACCCTAACTCTAACCCTAAATGTAACCCTAACCCTGACACTAACACGGGCCCTCCCCCGAATCCTATCGCTGAACCTAACCTTAAGAATAACCCTAAACCTACCACGGACCCTGATCCTAACAAGTTCTAACCCTGTCAACCAAATGCTAACCCTAACACAAACCCTAAACTTTAACAATAACCCTGACCCTATACCTGACTATGATCATAAGCCTAACCCTGAACTTTGCCTATACCAGACCCTGACCATATACCTGAACCTGGCCCTGAGTCTAAACCTAACCATGACCCTAACACTGACCACTACATAACCCTGTCACTGACCCGAATGTGGACTTTAAACCAATACCTGATCCTGATGGTAAACCAGACACTGGCCCTCGATTCACCTTGACCCTGTCCCAGGCGAAGACCATAAACGTAACCCTGACCCTAACAGTGAACCTGACCACGACCCTAACAATAACCCTGATACTGAATGTGAGCCTGACCCTAACTCTAACCCTAAACGTAACCCTGAGCCTGACACTAACACGGGCCCTGACCCGAAACCTAACGCTGAACCTAACCATAAAACTAACCCCTAACATAATCGCTGACACTGACCTTAACCCGGTCTAACCCTAACCCTCAACCTACCTCTAACCCTAACCCTAACCCCACTGTAACAATAATCCTGACACTGATCATAACCCTAACTCTGAAGTTTGCCTATGTCAGACCTTAACCTTAAACCTGATCCTGGCCTTGACCTTAACACTGACCCTAACCTGAGTGTAAACCTAACTCTGACCCAATCCTTAATCTTAATCAGAATCGTAACCCTAAAGCTAACCCTGATCCTGAACCTACTCATAAAAAAGAACCTAAACATAAAGCTGACCTTACCATAACCATGAACCTAAGCCTGACCCTGACCCTAACCCTGACACTAGACCTGTCCCAAACCTAACCCTGACCCTGACATGAACCTTGCCTCCAAACCAAAACTTGAACCTGACCCTAAATCTAACCATGACCCTGAACCTGATACTAAACCTAACCATCACCCTAAAACTGACCTTGACGTGACTCTGACCATAACGCTAACCCTGACCCTACTGTGAGCCTGACCCTAAACCTAACCATGAACCTAACCCTAACCCTGAGCCCTACCCTAAGCCTTACGCTAACCCTGTACCCAAGGACATCTAACCCTAACCCAGACCATAAATCTTTCTTAACCCTAACCCTAACACTGACCTAGTATAAATCCAGCTCTGTTGCCTCCAGCGGGGACAACAGCCGCACCCAGGCCTCCCAGGGGCTGGGGGAGGCTGTATGGGGGTCACTGGATGGGCACTGCCTGAGTGGAGTGTGAGCCTGAGCAGCTTGGGGACCGCCGGCTCAGGGAGTTCTGGTACAGCAGGAAGTTCGGTAAGGAGCCCCCAGGCAGTGGTGACCTCACTTCCCTGACGACAGAGCCCAACGGAATTGGAACCAACATATCCAGGCACCCCATTACAGAGAAAACCCCCCTGCCCAGCTCATTTCTAGGCACATCCTAAAGGAAGCGACATGTTCTTCTGCTGTACTGAAGCCGAGAGGATGTAGGGAGAAGAGAGCTCGCCCGCCAGACACGTCCCCTCCCTGGCCGGTCATATCAGGATTCCCCAATGCCTCTGGACCTTTGGTTACTAAAATCAAAAGGTGACACCAGGGGACTCAGAGTCAGAGAGTCCCACACCTTCTGATCAACTAACTTGCATTATTGTTAACAAGAATCTTGTGCATTACCATCAGTTTTCTACATTATAACCTCTTGCTCTACAGTTTGTAAATACCTTTGTCAATAGCAAGCTAATAAACGGGGTGACCCCAATGGATTGAGATAATCTCCAGAGATTCTGCTACATAATGCCAAGGACTCCATTAAAAGGACACCTAAGAATTTATTTTGCCCAAAAATTTGATCATTTTTTTCATTGTCCTTACCTATTTTCCAAACCTAGTCCTTTTGCTTCACCTTTCAGTCTACGGACCCTTTATCTGACTGACTTGTTAATTCTGGTAATGTCTTGCAGATTAATTTGCTTGCCAGAGGTGGTTCCTCTAATTGATGTCTAAGAACCCTAATTAGTTAAGAAAACTTTTTTTTAACATTTTCATTGCTATTTATTATTATTATTATTATTATTATTGCTAATATCTCTATTATAAATAATTCACAAGGGCATCTTTCTGACAAAAGACAAAGAGCTGGCTACTAGTAGAAAAAGTACATTTGACTCTGTCAGTGAAAGTGGTAAAGGGATTTGAGAATATAAGGCAATGCACTGGAATTATGTGTTAAAATTTTAAATATTATAGATACATTTACTTAATTTCTAATACTGTTGTTGCTTATAATTAAATAAGATGTTTTCCATGAACCACGCATTACAGCAAATATATTGTTTATACAGATTAAATTTTTATCAAAAGGGATACCTGGGTGGCTCAGTTGGTTAAGCAGCTGCCTTTGGCTCAGGTCATGATCCCAGCGTCCTGGGAACGAGTCCCGCATCGGGCTCCTTGCTCGGCCAGGAGCCTGCTTCTGCCTCTGCCTCTGCCTGCCATTCTGTCTGCCTGTGCTTGCTCTCTCGCCCACTCCCTCTGATAAATAAATAAAATCTTAAAATAAATAAATAAATTTTCATCAAAAAATTATAAGTGTATTTTATTGTAGGATCATGATTAGCATTTTGCAGATGAGAAAAGTGAAATTTAGAAAAGTATGTCTCTTCAATTCCCTCATACAATATCTGGCCTAGATAGAAGGATATACTATCACAATTGAGGAAGATAATTGATTACTTAAAATGATAAACTTTACTGTATAGGGTTTTTTAAATGTTTGCCACAGATTCAGATTCTTATAAAATATATATCTATTTTTTGTAAAGAGAATGCACTAAGAAGTAAAAAGAAAGTGATATATCAGTGCTACCAACTAATGGCTAAAATATCACCACCTTATTTATGAACAATGAAACAGTGTGCAATATTTAAATAAATTTAAATAAATTCCTATTTACTTTATGTATTTATAAATTTAAATAAATTCCTATTTATTTATTATTAAAGAAATTCCTCTAACAAACAGTATGTTTTGAAGATTGCTAGCAGGAAAGTGTTGTACTACAGTAATCAGAAAATATGATCTAAAATTCTGCTTTCAAGGGCCCCTGGGTGGCTCAGTGGGTTAAAACTCTGCTTTCAAGAAGCTATAACAGTAAGTACTGAGCATTAGCTATTATATGCTATGGATGAATAACTGAAATCTACATTTGAAACTAATGGTACACTATATGCTAACTAATTGAATTTTAAAAAGTTAAAAAAAAAGCCACTATTTTATAAAACAATATTCCCAACAGGCTCTTTTGCTTTAAAATACTCACTTTGTAATGAGAGTCATTACTTTTGTCTAGCCAATTCTTACATCACTGTTTATCCCTTCCCTGCTTTATCTCTTCCCAGTATCAATAAAGGCTCACTTGGGTTACCTAGAAGCCATGAGAAAGCTTGTAATAGATCTGGCTGGTTTTTACCAGCAATTTGACCACCATGTGCACAGGGAAGTCTATTGATAAAGGCTTTATTGCAATAAGTTGCAAATACATGGATGATTTTGAATTCTCTTTCTTGAGGTCTTGTTTCATGATAATAAATTTAGGGTGGCTTATTGGAATGGATGTTATTAACATATTTTCATAGTTCTAAGTACATGGAATTGTAAAATAGATTAATGAATGTGGCATTACTGACAACTGTCCTCATTTTGAAATCAAATTACAGTGTACTCAGATGAGGAAGCAAAGCAGATTTGGGATTATGAGTGAACTAATTTAAAAAAGTCTTAGGGGTATGATCAGACTATTGGGTAATTCAGTAGAAAAATGTCAACTGATTGAGATTTTGTGTTTCCTGATTTCAGAGAGAAGTTAAGATAAATAAGGAACACGAGGAGACTAGGAAGCCAAACATAAGTGATAATTTTGTGCCAGAGTGTGTATACATCTGTTTATCTTCTTGCTTTACCACTAAGGTTGCTCCTAGAGGAGAGTTTAAATATGTGTTGGAGCTAATCTCTGTGGATTACACAACAAACCACATCCTACAGCTCTCCCTGAAACACCCCTTATGATTTCAATGTAATTTGGTTTTTGCATTTTTAGAAATAACAAAATACTTTGCAAACTCATCTACTTTATTACCACCACAAGTGAGTCAGCTGACTCCACATTTTAACACAGTGACAGTCACAGAGGAATGGAGGAATGAGTAAAGTTATCAATATATGTGCTTTTAAGAAGTACAACAGGGTAGCAGCTATTTCCAGGAACCAAAACATGGGTCAGCAGCTGTGAAGGAAAAGTGATGGAATAAATGACTCATTTCAGAGGAGTTCTACGACATATTAATTCTATAATGTATCCTCAGCACCCAGTTACCCGCTTTGATCTAAAGATAAGGATTTACAGTTAAGGTCCCATTTATGATTTGACTGGTAGGGTCTGAATCATGTTTACTATTGTTTTGACTATTACTTGAAACCTATAGTAGTACTTGGGATATGTGTTGTGTATTCTGTGAACATGTGCTATTTTTAGATTAGATAATTCCTGTCTCGAACCCCTGTTAATTTGTTTGTTTCTGTTTAATTGATAGTGGTTTCAGTAAATGGATATATCTGAAAAATTGCAAAGCCACTATTAAAATAAGTTATTATTATATATAGCATGGAATTGCACATTCCTCCTTTGAATCCGACAGAGCTTCACCATATCCTTAACAATTTGGGAAAAACATGCTATTATTTTTCTTTATAAAATTTCTCCTGTTAGGCTGTGATGGTTGTCATCAGCAGTAACTCCTCTGAAGGCTTTGTTAAAAGAGTTGAAAAAATTGGAAAGGTGTGAATGAAGCTGTTTGCTGAATATAAAGAAAAGAGCATTGAAGTACAATTCACAATCTTACTTCTCCTCTATGCTTTTAGATGTTTGACATTTGAAAATTTTGCTTCTAGAAGAGATGCCCTATATAATTCTTACTTTAAGGAGCAAGTTGCTTTTATAAATTTTTTTTATTATTCTACCATTCAAGTATTTCCATTTAAATTAAATTCAATACCATTTAAAAAAAATCAAAAGTGCAGCCAGTATTCAATTCCTGGGCTAAATAATTTTAGAAAGCTTTGTGTTATTGAACCTACGGGGTTTTTCTGTAGTTTTAACTCTTTCTTTCTGTGATTTTTCCCATTAGTCACGTAAGTGACTGCAATATAACAGACATTGAGGGTAAAGAAGGACTGAATAGAACAATCCTTGGCCTCATGAAGTTGAGAATCTAGCAAGGGAGTCAAACAATTCAATCATTCAGAGACAATTTATTGAGTGCCTGGCCTAAGATGTGCACAACAAAACCCCAGCCCAGAGGAATCATTTTAATGGGAGAGATAGATAATAGGTAAGCCAACTTTAAAAAGAAAAAAATCGTACTGGTTTTTCTTTAATAGTGATGCATATTTGAACTAAATAAGCACATTTTAAAAAGAGCAGTGATTGAGAAGAGGTTTTGTAACTGAGTGGTCCGAAAGGGCCTCCCTGAAAAAGTCTGTTTTGAACAGATTTCTGAATAATATCAGCTAGGAAGCTGCGTAAAAATCTCAGGGATGGGTGATTTTTCCAGTCAAAAAACTGTAAAGGCTCCAAAGTCACAATACAGCTGTAAGTTTCTCTAATAAAGTAACTTCTGACAAAGAATGAGAAGAAATAACTAACCCAGGTTTGAAAGAAAAGGGACAGACTTTCTATGGAATTAATATTTAATTAAAGCTCTAAAGGACAAAAATACAATAGAGCAAAATTCTATATACCTAATGACGCTGATATACTTAATGAAAGTTCATAAACAAGTGTGGGTAGCAAAGAGTGTGTGGGAATGTTGGTAAGAACAGTGGGGAAGAGTCATCCCTGAACATGTTCTTAAATGAAGCAATTCTTGTGTTGTTTTAAAGGGTAAATTGGAGTTTGCCTAAGTGATTAGAGAAGGATGCCTCGGCTTATGGAAGTTCAAAGCCATAAAGATGTGATAAACTACTGCAGATATTTTCATGTATATTTGTTGTTGCTTCTAGTAATGGTGATCTAAAAACTCTTTCTTAAGACAACTAAAAATCCAGACAAAATAGCTTTTAAAGTTAAAAATATCAGAATGATTATAAAAATAAGGGAGGGATTACTGGGCCAAAATAGGAAATACAATGAGAGCCCAGAGATATATGCCCTGAAGCCATTTTAGCTATGAGAGCATTTGAAACTGCTAAAACACACTGAGCTGTGTTTTTAATAGACTCTTGATACTAGAGAAACAAAATTCAAAATCCAGCAGCAATCAAATTTGAGGACTTTGGTACAACCCAAATTTAAGTTGAGATCCCCAAAGCACAAGGAGAAGCAGAAATAAGACTATAGCCTACCTTGCCTTCTGTGTAAACTGAGAAAGTCAATCACTGAATTTGGAGTATGATTGTCTTGTAGAGTCTCAGATATAAGAGAAAATCCTGCCAAGGAGGACCATACCATTATGATAGCTCTTAATTATCCCTACTCAATAAGAGTTTCAAATATAATGTCTTGAACATAGCAAAATGGAACAAAGCACACAAAGAAAAACCATTAACAAGATTTGATAGACAAAATGGGATTAAGTATGATGTTAAAATGATCAATAAAGATTGTAAAATGGCTTGATTACTCTGCTCAAATAAATGAGAGGGGAAGCAAATTGAACAAAAAATTGAAACTAAAAATGATATTGAGAAAGGTTTTATAAATGAACCAAATGGATACTCTAGAATTTAAAGATATGACAGCCAATTTAAGATACCACAGGGGTGCCTGGGTGGCTCACTTAATTAAACCTCCAATTCTTTGTCCTTTTTTTTTAACACCTTAATTTTATTTTATTTCTTTCATTTTGGCTCAGGTCATGATGTCAGGGTTGTGAAATAGAGCCCAGAGTTGGGCTCTGTGCTGAGCCTGGAGCCTGCTTAAGATTCTTTTCCCTTCTTTTTCTATCCATCCCTGCGCTCTCACTAGCTCGCTTTCTCTTGCTTGCAAATAAATAAATAGATAGATGATAGATAGATAGATAGATAGATAATAGACAAAGCAAAATAAAAGCAGATTATGAAAATAAATATAAAGATTTTGAAATGAAAACAAGTTCAAAATAAAATAGAGAAGACCTACACAGCTAAAAGTTCATTCAGAAAATCTACTATTAAAGAAGTCAGTATAACACAATGTTAAGATATCAAAAGATTTGAGCATGTACTGTACAGAAAGGGTAATCCAAATGGCCACTCATATATAAAAACTGTTTATCTTTATTATGAATCTGGAATTAAATTAAATTAAATTAAAAATAAATTAAAACCTAGAATGGCATACTATTACACACTTACCATATTGGGCAACAGTGAAAATGTCTTGCAAGAATGTGAAGGAATGACAGTGCACATAACAAAAACATATGAGGAAAGTTGGACAATATTTAGAAAACTTAAAAATTTAAAAAAAAAAAATTGGTCCATTCCTAGAAATACAACATGGAACTAAAGGAATATTTTCATCAGGATATGCAAACAGATGATTATAGTTATTTCATTCATAACGGCAGATCAGTAGTGGTATATTTGCACAATGTTACATTAAATAAGAGAGAATATTAACAAACTGGGAGGAGGGGCTAGGTTGTTATCATAAACAGATCTTCTATGGTGCTAATTATGTTCTATTTCTCAAAATCTTTAAGTTAAAAAAGTTTTCAAATTTATATCTAGATAGATAGATAGGTAAATGATAGATAGACAGATATGCCAGAAGCTGCAATGCTAGGCTAAGACCAGGCTTCAAAGGGCTTTTCTATTCTCTACTAAATACTTTAAACCATTCATTATATCATAGCTCAGTGTTCAAATCTCCATTTGTTTCCTCAGTTTCCTAATATTTATCTTAAGGTGACCTGATCCAGACTTTTGATCACCTTTGTCTAAATATTTCTATTTTAACAAAGTCCTTTTGAACACTCAGAGACTAAAACTTAGAAAAAGACTCTGATTGTTATCTCACTAGAGTGGAAAATATATAGTTACTCATTAACTAATGATATCCATGTCTACATTAGATCCATGACATTTTTATTTCTTGGGAGCTTTTGGCTAAATGAATTTTTTAAGCTTCCTTTAAATGGAGCTTTAAGCCATCGCCACATGAATAAAATTAAAGAACTAAATGAAAACAAGCCAAGTATTTACAGAGTAATTAGAATGTGCAGTGGAAAGAGTACAATTCTGAAATCATAAAGCCTAAATTAGTGTGATGCATCTTTACCAGCCATGTAATCATAAACCAGTTATCTAAATGTGTTAGCCTCAGTTTTTTCACCCATGAAATGGTGATGATAATACTTATTATGCAGAGTTGTTGTGTGGATGTAATGAAGCATGGAGCATGAGAGTCTCATATTCCATGCTAAAATGATAGCTATTTTTATACTTATAATAATTCTAATAATAGTAATTAAATTGTTCAAAATGATAATATTCATTTATATTGAGGCATTGTATTGACTATTCATAGACACATTTACCAAAATAAATTTCATTTTACTTTACCCCCTCTGAGGATATATATTCCCTAATTCAATATGAATCTCATTATGAATAATAATTATCATGATAAATATGCAGATTTTTCTTCTATTTATTTTTAGGGAAGTATCCTTTACTGTTGAACATAAAGAAACTTAAGCAAGTCTGTCTTATTCAAAATTTTCATGCTGCTTTCTTATGAAACTAGATTATAGAGTTGTATGAAATAAATTCATGCAGTTAAGACATTTATGTTTGGAAAACTGGGTGGTCAGTTTAGTATTTCAAAAGAAGATTTTAAATTTAAACCTTAAAACTGAGCTCTTTCAGCCTTATTTATAGACCATCCTTCATGCTTCATAAGTATTCCTTCATTGTAAACTAACTAATAGTGTTTGTCACAGTGTATATAACTACAATGGATTTTATATTCTATTATTTCAGAGTTAGTTGCAGTTTCTACTTCCTTAATTCCTTTTTTGAAAAATAGATTAATTCTACAAAAAGTTTTTTCGAGCTTTATTGAAAAATAATTGACATATTATAATTTGTAAATTTAAGAAATGATTTCTTATAACACTGCAAACTTTTAACATTGTGTAAATTCTGTACCATTTGATAAATTGGTATACATCTGTATTGCAATATAATCTACATAAAAATGTTAATACATCTACTATCTCATATAGTTGCCTCTGTTTTTTATGCATGTATTGTAAGGAATTTTAAGATCTACTCTCTTAGCAACTTTTATGTATATAGTACAGTAGAGATAAACTTCAGAGGTCTTGTGGGTTTTGTTCCAGACTGCCTCAATAAAGTGATTATCTCAATCAACTAAGTCAAATCATTATTATTTTTTTTGGTTTCCCAGTGCAAATAAAAAATTATGTTTCCCAGTGCATATAAAAAATAAACACTATACTGTACTGTTCAAAAGCATTATGTCTTTAAAGAAAAACAATGTATATACCTTAAGTAAACTAGTTCTGAGTTTTCAGTGGGTCATAATTACTGATCACAGATCACCATAACAAATACAATAATAATGAAAAAACTTGAAATATTGCAAGAATTACCAACATGTGACAGAGAGACACAAAATGAACAAATGTTTAGAAAAATGGTGGCAGCAGACCTCTTTTATACAAGATTGCTATAAACTTTCAACTTGTAAGAATGTGATATATGTAAAGTTTAATAAAGGGAAGCACAATAAAAAAGTATGTATATATTATTAACTATGATCATCATGCTGTACATTAGATCCCCAGAACTTTTTCATATTATAGTTGCAAGTTTGTGCCCTTTGACCACCTTATTCCACCCCAGGTTCACCTCTTGTCAACTCAACTCTAAGTTTCCATTAGTTTGCTTTTTCTTCAGATTCTGTATGTAAGGGATATCATAATACATAAATTAAAAAAAATATATAAAATCTTTGAAATATTTCACTTAGTATAATACCTTCAAGATCCATCCATGCTGTTGTAAAAAGCAGTATTTCTTAATTTTTCATGGTTAAGTAGTATTCCATAGTATATATTTACCATACTTATTTTATTCATTCATCCATTAATGGATACTGAAGTTATTTCCATCTCTTGCTTAGAGTTAATAATTTTATAATGAACATAAGAGTGCAGATATGTCTTCGAATAGTGACTTCGTTTCCTTTAGATATATACCTAGAAGTGGGATTACTGAATCATATGGTAATTTTACTTTTAATAATATGAATAGTCTCCATACTGTTTTCCATACAAATTTATATCCCTATCACAGTGCATAAGTTCCCCATTTTCCCCAATATTTACCAAAATTTGTTAGTTTTAATTTTTTGGTAGTATATATTCTAATAGGTAGTAATATTGTGTTTTTCAGAGGTAAACAACAACATAATGAATTTGCCCTGAGTTTTTACATTGAGCACTTTTTAATGCTCCTGTTGGTCATTTATATAACTTTTTTGAAAAAAAAAGTCTATTGAGATCCTTTTGCTATTTTTTAATGATATATTTTTTTCTATTTGTATCTCTTGATTATTAACCTCTTTTCAGATATAAGATTTGTAAGTATTTTCTTCTATTCTGTGGATTGTGTTTTCATTCTCTCTCTCTCTCTCTTTTTTTTTTTTTTTGGCAATGCAGAAACTTTAGTTAATGTAATACCATTTATTTATTTTTGCTTCTTTTGCTTGTGTTTTTGGCCTGGTATCCAAAAACTATTGGCAAGACCAATGTCAAGGAGAATTTTTCCTATGTTTTCCTTTAGGAAATTTAGTTTCATGCATCACATTTAAGTCTTTGATCTATTTCAAGTTAAGATTTATGAGTGATATAAGCTTCCAGTTTCATGCTGGTTTATGTGACTATTCAGTTTTAAATATCATTTATTGAACAGACTATCTTTACCCATTATATATGTTGGCCCCTGTCAAATATTAGGTGACTGTATGAAAGGATTTATTTCTGGACTCTCAAATCTGTTCTACTTGTTTATTGGTCTGTTTTTATACCAGTATACTTTATTGTTTTGAGCATGAGGGCTTTGTAGTATTGTTTCAAATCAAGAAGTGTAATTTCACTTCTTCATTCTTTCTCAGAACTGCTTTAATTATTTGTCTTTTATGGTCTCATATAAATTCTAGGATTCTTTACTTACTTCTGTAAAAAAATAATATTGGATTTATTAAAAGATTTTTTATTTATTTATTTGACAGAGAGAGATGACAAGCAGGCAGAGAGGCAGGCAGAGAGAGAAGAGGTAGCAGCTTCCTGCTGAGCAGAGAGCCTGATGCAGGGCTCGATCCCAGGACCCTGGGATCATGACCTGAGCCGAAGGCAGTGACTTAACCCACTGAGCCACCCAGGCACCCCTAACATTGGATTTTTGATAGGAATTGAATTTACAGATGGTTTTTGGTAGTATGGACATTTTAACAATGTTAATTCTTACCATTCATAAATATGAGCTATCTTTCCATTTATGTCTCCTTCAATTTCTTTATCAATGTCATAGTTTATGGGGTACATATCTTTCATCTTCTTAGTTAAATCTTATCCTAAGTATTTCATTAGTTTTGATGCTGTTGTGAATTAGATTGTTCTCTTTATTTTTTCAGATAGTTCATCATTAGAGTGTTAAAATGCTCGTCTTGTGCTTACTTTGGCAGCACATATACTAAAATTGGAATGATGCAGAGATTAGCTTGATCACTGAACAAGGATGACATGAAAAACTGGGAAGCATTCCATATTGGAAAAAAAAAAAACGAAACAAAACAAAATTCTTGTCTTTTATATATTGATCTTGTATTTGGCAGCTTTACTAAATTTGTTTATTCAAAATTTTTTGTGAATTTTTTAGGATTCTTTTACATGTAAGTTCATGTTATTAAAAAAAAGAAAATTTTACTTCTTCCTTTTTTTTTTTTTTGAGTCTTTTATTTCTTTGTGTTCCTTGTTTCTCTGGCTAGGACATCCAGTACTATGTCAAATGAGAGTAGTGAAAGTGGACACACTTGTCTTTGTTCTGATCTTTAAGGGGAAAATTTTCAATTTTTTTTGATTGAATATGAGATTAGCTCTGGGCTTGCAATATGTGCTTTTTCTTTAATGGATTTTTAAAACTATTTTTTAAAAATTTTTTATAAACATATAATGTGTTTTTATCCCTAGGGGCACAGGTCTGTGAATCTCCAGGTTTACCCATTTCACAGCACTCACCATCACTCACCATAGCACCTGCCCTCCCCAATGTCCATACCCCCACCATCCTCTCCCAACACACCTCCCCCCAGCAACCCTCAGTCTGTTTTGTGAGATTCAGTCTTTTATGGTTTGTCTCCCTCCCAATCCCATCTTCTTTTATTTTTCTTTTCGTACGCCTGAAACCGCCTATGTTGCATCTCCACTTCATCATATCAGGGAGATCATATGATAGTTGTCTTTCTCAGATTGATTTATTTCGCCAAGCATAATACCCTCTAGTTCCATCCACGTCATCACAAATAGCAGGATTTCATTTCCTTTGATGGCTGCATAGTATCCCATTGTACATATATACCACATCTTATTTATAGATTCATCTGTTGAAGGACATTTAGGTTCTTTCCATAGTTTAACTATTGTGGACATTGCTGCTATAAACATTTGAGTGCATGTGCCCCTTCAGAATGCCACGTTTGTATCTTTAGGGTATATACCCAGTACTACAATCACTGGGTCATAGGCTAGTTCTATTTTCACCTTTTTGAGGCACCTCCACGCTGTTTTCCAGAGTGGTTGCACCAGCTTGCATTCCCACGTACAGTGTAGGAGGGTTGCCCTTTCTCCACATCCTTGCCAGCATCTGTCATTGACTGACTTGTTCATTTTAGCCATTCTGAAAGGTGTGACGTGGTATCTCATTCTGGTTTTGATTTTTATTTCCCTGATGCCGAGTGATGTGGAGCATTTTTTCATGTGTCTGTTGGCCATTTGGATGTATTCTTTGCAGAAATGTCTGTTCATGTCCTCTGCGCATTTCTTCATTGGATTATTTGTTCTTAGGGTGTTGAGTTTGATAAACTCTTTATAGATTTTGGATAGATAGTGGCCTTTTATCTGGTATGTCATTTGCAAATATCTTCTCCCAGATAACTTCTGACAGTCATCTTTTGGCTTTGTTAACTGTTTCCTTTGCTGTGCAAACAAAAGCTTTTTGATCAGATGAAATCCCAATAGTTCATTCTTGCCCTTGCTTCCCTTGCCTTTGGCGATGTTCCTAGGAAGAAGTTGCTGCTGCTGAGGTCAAAGAGGTTGCTACCTGTTCTCTCCTCAAGGATTTTGATGGATTCCTTTCTCACATTATGCTTCTTCATCCATTTCCAGTCTATTTTCATGTATGGTGTAAGGAAATGGTCCAACTTCATTTTTCTGCATGTGGCTCTTCAATTTTCCCAACACTATTTGTTGAAGAGGCTGTCTCTTTTCCATAGGACATTCCTTCCTGCTTTGTTGAAGATTAGTTGACCATAGAGTTGAGGGTGTATTTCTGGGCTCTCTATTCTGTTCCATTGATCTATGTCTGTTTTGGGGACAGTTCCCTACTATCTTGATGATGACAACTTTGTAATAGAGCTTGAAATCTGGAATTGTGATGCCAACAACTTTGGCTTTCTTTTTCAATATTCCTCTAGCAATTCGAGGTATTTTTGTGGTTCCATATATATTTTAGGATGATTTGTCCCATTTCTTTGAAAAAAAGATGGATGGGATTTTGATAGGGATTGCATTAAATGTGTAGATTGCTTTAGGTAGCATAGACATTTTCACAATATTTGTTCTTCCAATACAAGAGCATGGAACATTTTTCCATTTCTTTGTGTCTTCTTCAATTTCTTTCATGAGTACTTTAGAGTTTTCTGAGTATAGATTCTTTGTCTCTTTGGTTAGGTTTATTCCTAGGTATCTTAGGGTTTTGGGTGCAATTGTAAATGGGATTCACTCCTTAATTTCTATTTCTACAGTCTTGTTGGTATAAAAAAAATGCAACCAATTTTTGTGCATTGATTTTATATCCTGACACTTTACAGAATTCCTATACAAGTTATAGCAGATTTGGAGTGGAGTCCTTCAAGTTTTCCACATACAGTGTCATATCGTCTGCAAACAGGGATAGTTTGACTTCTCTTTTGCCAATTTGGCAAAATTTTGATGCCTTAATTTCTTTTTGTTGTCTGATTGCTGAGGCTAGGACTTCTATTACGATGTTGAATAGCAGTGGTGATAACGGACATCCCTGCCGTGTTCCTGACCTCAGCGGAAAAGTATTCAGTTTTTCTCCGTTGAAAATGATATTTGCAGTGGGTTTTTCATAGATGGCTTTGATAATATTGATAATATGTGCCCTCTATGCCTACACTTTGAAGAGTTTTAATCAGGAAGGGATACTGCACTTTGCCAAATGCTTTTTCAGCATCTATGGAGAGTATCATATGGTTCTTGTTCTTTATTTTATTAATGTGTTGTATCACATTGATTGATTTGCAGATGTTGAACCAACCTTGTAGCCCTGGAATAAATCCCAGTTGGTCGTGGTGAATAATCCTTTGAATGTACTGTTGAATCCTATTGGCTAGTATTTTGGTGAGAATTTTCGCATCTGTGTTCATCAAGGATATTGGTCTGTAGTTCTCTTTTTTGATGGGATCCTTGTCTGGTTTTGGGATCAAGGTGATGCTGGTGGCCTCAGAAAAAAAGAGTTTGGAAGTTTTCCTTCCATTTCTATTTTTTTGGAACAGTATCATGAGAATAGGAATTAATTCTTCTTTAAATGTTTGGCAGAATTCCCCTGGGAAGCCATCTGGCCCGGGGCTTTTGTTTGTTTGGAGATTTTTTTTTTAAGATTTATTTATTTGACAGAGAGAAATCACAAGTATACAGAGAGGCAGCCAGAGAGAGAGAGAGGGAAGCAGGCTCCCTGCTGAGCAGAGAGCCCGACGTGGGACTCGATCCCAGAACCCTGAGATCATGACCCAATCCGAAGGCAGCAGCTTAATCCACTGAGCCACCCAGGCGCCCCT
Organism: Mustela lutreola; assembly: GCF_030435805.1. Lineage (NCBI taxonomy): Eukaryota > Metazoa > Chordata > Mammalia > Carnivora > Mustelidae > Mustela > Mustela lutreola. The sequence goes on along the minus strand of NC_081292.1, from coordinate 91,359,374 downwards.
GGAGATTTTTGATGACTGTTTCAATCTACATACTGGTTATGGGTCTGTTCAGGTTTTCTATTTCTTCCTGGTTCAGTTGTGGTAGTTTATATGTCTCTAGGAATGTATCCATTTCTTCCAGATTGTTGAATTTGTTGGCGCAGAGTTGCTCATAGTATGTTCTTATAATTGTTTTTATTTCTTTGGTGTTGGTTGTGATCTCTCCTCTTTCATTCATGATTTTATTTATTTGGGTCCTTTCTATTTCTTTATCAATCTTATTAATTCTTTCAAAGAACCAGCTCCTAGTTTCGTTGATTTGTTCTATTGTTGTTGTTTTTTTTTTTTTTGGTTTTTTGTGTTTTTTTGTTTGTTTCTATTTCATTGATTTCTTCTCTGATCTTTATTATTCCTCTTCTCCTGCTGGGTTTAGGCTTTCTTTGTTGTTCTTTCTCCGATTCCTTTAGGTGTAGGGTTATGTTGTGTATTTGAGATCTTTCTTGTTTCTTGAGAAAGGCTCGTACAGCTTTATATTTTCCTCTCAGGACTGCCTTTGCTGTATCCCACAGATTTTGAACACTTTTGTTTTCATTATCATTTGTTTCCATGAATTTTTTTCAATTCTTCTTTAATTTCCTGGTTGACCAATTCATTTTTTAGAAGGATGCTGTTTAGTCTCCATGTATTTGTGTTCTTTCCAAATTTCCTCTTGTGATTGAGTTCTAGTTTCAGAGCATTGTGGTCTGAGAATATGCAGGGGATGATCCCAATCTTTTGATAATGGTTGAGATCTGATTTATGGCCCAGGATGTGGTCTATTCTGGAGAATGTTCCATGTGCACTAGAGAAGAATGTGTATTCTGTTATTTTGGGATGGAATGTGTTGAATATACCTGTGATGTCCATCTTGTCCAGTGTGTCATTTAAGGCCTTTTTCCTTGTGGATCTGTTGCTTGGATGATCTGTCCATTTCAATGAGGGGAGTGTTAAATTCCCCTACTATTATTTTATTATTGTCGATGTGTTTCTTAGATTTTGTTATTAATTGGTTTATATAGTTGGTTGCTCCCATGTTAAGGACATAGATATTTAAAATTGTTAGGTCTTCTTGTTGGACAGACCCTTTGAGTATGATATAGTGTTCTTCCTCATCTCTTATTATAGTCTTTGGCTTAAAATCTAATTGATCTGATATAAGGATTGCCACCCCAGCTTTCTTCTGATGTCCATTAGCATGGTAAATTGTTTTCCACCCCCTCTCTTTAAATCTTTAGGTGTCTTCGGGTCTATGATGAGTTTCTTGGGCAGCATATTGACGGGTTTTGCTTTTTATCCATTCTGATACCCTGTGTCTTTTGATTGGAGCATTTAGGCCATTTACATTCAGGGTAACTATTGAGAGATATGAATTTAGTGGCATTGTATTGCCTATAATGTGACTGTTACTGTATATTGTTTCTGTTCCTTTCTGATCTACTACTTTTAGGCTCTCTCTTTGCTTAGAGGACCCCTTTCAATATTTCCTGGAGAGTTGGTTTGGTGTTTGCAAATTCTTTCAGCTTTTGTTTGTCCTGGTAGCTTTTTAATCTCTCCTTCTATTTTCAATGATAGCCTAGCTGGATATAGTATTCTTGGCTGCATGTTTTCCTCATTTAACACTGAATATATAATGCCAGTTCTTTCTGGCCTGCCAGGTCTCTGTGGATAAGTCTGCTGCCAATCAAATATTTTTACTGTTGTACAATACATACTTCTTTTCCCAGGCTGCTTTCAGGATTTTCTCTTTGATGTTAACCGTTGTAAATTTTACTATCAGGTTACGGGGTGTGGACCTATTTTTATTGATTTTGAGGGTCATTCTTTGCATCTCCTGAATTTTGATGTTTTTTCCCTTTGCCATATTAAAGAAATTCTCTACAAAAATTCTCTCCAATATACCTTCTGCTCCCCTCTCTCTTTCTTCTTCTTCTGGGATCCCAATTATTCTAATGTTGTGTCGTCTTATGGTTTCACTTATCTCTCAAATTCTCTCCTCGTGGTCCAGTATTTGTTTGTCTCTCTTTTGCTCAGCTTCTTTATTCTCCATCATTTGGTCTTCTATATCACTAATTCTTTTGCCTCATTTATCCTAGCAGTAAGAACTTCCATTTTTTTAAATAATTTTTTATTTTTTATAAACATATATTTTTATCCCCAGGGGTACAGGTCTGTGAATCACCAGGTTTATACACTTCACAGCACTCACCAAAGCACATACCCTCCTCAATGTCCATAATCCCACCCCCTTCTCCCAAACCCCCTACCCCAGCAACCCTCAGTTTGTTTTGTGAGTTTAAGAGTCACTTATGGTTTGTCTCCCTCCCAATCCCATCTTGTTTCATTGATTCTTCTCCTACCCACTTAAGCCCCCATGTTCCATCACCACTTCCTCATATCAGGGAGATCATATGATAGTTGTCTTTCTCTGCTTGACTTATTTCGCTAAGCATGATACGCTCTAGTTCCATCCATGTTGTCGCAAATGGCAAGATTTCATTTCTTTTGATGGCTGCATAGTATTCCATTGTGTATATATACCACATCTTCTTGATCCATTCATCTGTTGATGGACATCTAGGTTCTTTCCATAGTTTGGCTATTGTGGACATTGCTGCTATAAACATTCGGGTACACGTGCCCCTTTGGATCACTACGTTTGTATCTTTAGGGTAAATACCCAATAGTGCAATTGCTGGGTCATAGGGCAGTTCTATTTTCAACATTTTGAGGAACCTCCATGCTGTTTTCCAGAGAGGTTGCACCAGCTTGCATTCCCACCAACAGTGTAGGAGGGTTCCCCTTTCTCCGCATCCTCGCCAGCATCTGTCATTTCCTGACTTGTTGATTTTAGCCATTCTGACTGGTGTGAGGTGATATCGCATTGTGGTTTTGATTTGTATTTCCCTGATGCCGAGTGATATGGAGCACTTTTTCATGTGTCTGTTGGCCATCTGGATGTCTTCTTTGCAGAAATGTCTGTTCATGTCCTCTGCCCATTTCTTGATTGGATTATTTGTTCTTTGGGTGTTGAGTTTGCTAAGTTCTTTATAGATTCTGGACACTAGTCCTTTATCTGATATGTCGTTTGCAAATATCTTCTCCCATTCTGTCAGTTGTCTTTTGATTTTGTTAACTGTTTCCTTTGCTGTGCAAAAGCTTTTGATCTTGATGAAATCCCAATAGTTCATTTTTGCCCTTGCTTCCCTTGCCTTTGGCGTTGTTCCTAGGAAGATGTTGCTGCGGCTGAGGTCGAAGAGGTTGCTGCCTGTGTTCTCCTCAAGGATTTTGATGGATTCCTTTCGCACATTGAGGTCCTTCATCCATTTTGAGTCTATTTTTGTGTGTGGTGTAAGGAAATGGTCCAATTTCATTTTTCTGCATGTGGCTGTCCAATTTTCCCAGCACCATTTATTGAAGAGGCTGTCTTTTTTCCATTGGACATTCTTTCCTGCTTTGTCAAAGATGAGTTGACCATAGAGTTGAGGATGTATTTCTGGGCTCTCTTTTCTGTTCCATTGATCTATGTGTCTGTTTTTGTGCCAGTGTCATGCTGTCTTGATGATGACAGCTTTGTAATAGAGCTTGAAGTCCGGAATTGTGATGCCACCAATGTTGGCTTTCTTTTTCAATATCCCTTTGGCTATTCGAGGTCTTTTCTGGTTCCATATAAATTTTAGAATTATTTGTTCCATTTCTTTGAAAAAGATGGATGGCACTTTGATAGGAATTGCATTAAATGTGTAGATTGCTTTAGGTAACATAGACATTTTCACAATATTTATTCTTCCAATCCAGGAGCATGGAACATTTTTCCATTTCTTTGTGTCTTCCTCAATTTCTTTCATGAGTACTTTATAGTTTTCTGAGTATAGATTCTGTGTCTCTTTGGTTAGGTTTATTCCTAGGTATCTTATGGTTTTGGGTGCAATTGTAAATGGGATTGACTCCTTAATTTCCCTTTCTTCTGTCTTGCTGTTGGTGTAGAGAAATGCAACTGATTTCTGTGCATTGATTTTATATCCTGACACTTTACTGAATTCCTGTATAAGTTCTAGCAGTTTTGGAGTGGAGTCTTTTGGGTTTTCCACATATAGTATCATATCATCTGCGAAGAGTGATAATTTGACTTCTTCTTTGCCGATTTGGATGCCTTTAATTTCCTTTTGTTGTCTGATTGCTGAGGCTAGGACCTCTAGTACTATGTTGAATAGCAGTGGTGATAATGGACATCCCTGCCGTGTTCCTGACCTTAGCGGAAAAGCTTTCAGTTTTTCTCCATTGAGAATGATATTTGCGGTGGGTTTTTCATAGATGGCTTTGATGATATTGAGGTATGTGCCCTCTATCCCTACACTTTGAAGAGTTTTGATCAGGAAGGGATGCTGTACTTTGTCAAATGCTTTTTCAGCATCTATTGAGAGTATCATGTGGTTCTTGTTCTTTCTTTTATTGATGTGTTGTATCACATTGACTGATTTGCGGATGTTGAACCAACCTTGCAGCCCTGGAATAAATCCCACTTGGTCGTGGTGAATAATCTTTTTAATGTACTGTTGAATCCTATTGGCTAGTATTTTTGTGAGTATTTTCGCATCTGTGTTCATCAAGGATATTGGTCTATAGCTCTCTTTTTTGGTGGGATCCTTGCCTGGTTTTGGGATCAAGGTGATGCTGGCCTCATAAATTGAGTTTGGAAGTTTTCCTTCCATTTCTATTTTTTGGAACAGTTTTAGGAGAATAGGAATTAGTTCTTCTTTAAATGTTTGGTAGAAATCCCCCAGGAAGCCGTCTGGCCCTGGGCTTTTGTTTGTTTGGAGATTTTTGGTGACTGTTTGAATCTCCTTACTGGTTATGGGTCTGTTCAGGCTTTCTATTTCTTCCTGGTTCAGTTGTGGTAGTTTATATGTTTCTAGGAATGCATCCATTTCTTCCAGATTGTCGAATTTATTGCCGTAGAGTTGCTCATAGTATGTTCTTATAATAGTTTGTATTTCTTTGGTGTTAGTTGTGATCTCTCCTCTTTCATTCATGATTTTATTTATTTGGGTCCTTTCTCTTTTCTTTTTGATAAGTCAGGCCAGGGGTTTATCAATTTTATTAATTCTTTCAAAGATCCAGCTCCTACTTTCATTGATTTGTTCTATTGTTTTTTTGTTTCTATTTCATTGATTTCTGCTCTGATCTTTATGATTTCTCTTCTCCTGTTGGGCTTAGGGTTTCTTTCTTGTTCTTTCTCCAGCTCCTTTAGGTGTAGGGTTAGGTTGTGTACCGGAGAACTTTCTTGTTTCTTGAGAAAGGCTTGTACCGCTATATATTTTACTCTCAGGACTGCCTTTGTTGTGTCCCACAGATTTTGAACCGTTGTATTTTCATTATCATTTGTTTCCATGATTTTTTTCAATTCTTCTTTAATTTCCCGGTTGACCCATTCATTCTTTAGAAGGATGCTGTTTAGTCTCCATGTATTTTGGTTCTTTTCAAACTTCCTTTTGTGGTTGAGTTCTAGCTTTAGAGCATTGTGGTCTGAAAATATGCAGGGAATGATCCCAATCTTTTGATACCGGTTGAGTCCTGACTTAGGACCGAGGATGTGATCTATTCTGGAGAATGTTCCATGTGCACTAGAGAAGAATGTGTATTCTGTTGCTTTGGGATGAAATGTTCTGAATATATCTGTGATGTCCATGTGGTCCAGTGTGTCGTTTAAGGCCTTTATTTCCTTGCTGATCTTTTGCTTGGATGATCTGTCCATTTCAGTGAGGGGAGTGTTAAAGTCCCCTACTATTATTGTATTATTGTTGATGTGTTTCTTTGATTTTGTTATTAATTGGTTTATATAGTTGGCTGCTCCCACGTTGGGGGCATAGATATTTAAAATTGTTAAATCTTCTTGTTGGACAGACCCTTTGAGTATGATATAGTGTCCTTCCTCATCTCTTATTATAGTCTTTGGCTTAAAATCTAATTGATCTGATATAAGGATTGCCACTCCTGCTTTCTTCTGATGTCCATTAGCATGGTAAATTCTTTTCCACCCCCTCACTTTAAATCTGGAGGTGTCTTCGGGCTTAAAATGTGTTTCTTGGAGGCAACATATAGATGGGTTTTGTTTTTTTATCCATTCTGATACTCTGTGTCTTTTGACAGGGGCATTTAGCCCATTAACATTCAGGGTAACTATTGAGAGATATGAATTTAGGGCCATTGTATTGCCTGTAAGGTGGCTGTTACTGTATATGGTCTCTGTTCCTTTCTGATCTACCACTTGTAGGCTCTCTCTTTGCTTAGAGGACCCCTTTCAAGATTTCCTGTAGAGCTGGTTTGGTGTTTGCAAATTCTTTCAGTTGTTGTTTGTCCTGGAAGCTTTTAATCTCTCCTTCTATTTTCAATGATAGCCTAGCTGGATATAGTATTCTGGGCTGCATGTTTTTCTCATTAATCCTCTGAAAATATCATGCCAGCTCTTTCTGGCCTGCCAGGTCTCTGTGGATAAGTCAGCTGCCAATCTAATATTCTTACCATTGTATGTTACAGACTTCTTTTCCCGGGCTGCTTTCAGGATTTTCTCTTTGTCACTGAGACTTTTAAATTTTACTATTAGGTGACGGGGTGTGGGCCTATTCTTATTGATTTTGAGGGGCGTTCTCTGAACCTCCTGAATTTTGATGCTCGTTCCCTTTGCCATATTGGGGAAATTCTCCCCAATAATTCTCTCTAGTATACCTTCTGCTCCCCCCTCTCTTTCTTCTTCTTCTGGAATCCCAATTATTCTAATGTTGTTTCATCTTATGGTGTCACTTATCTCTCGAATTCTCCCCTCGTGGTCCAGTAGCTGTTTGTCCCTCTTTTGCTCAGCTTCTTTATTCTCTGTCATTTGGTCTTCTATATCACTAATTCTTTCTTCTGCCTCATTTATCCTAGCAGTGAGAGCCTCCATTTTTTATTGCACCTCATTAATAGCTTTTTTGATTTCAACTTGCTTAGATTTTAGTTCTTTTATTTCTCCAGAAAGGGCTTTTATATCTCTCGAGAGGGTTTCTCTCATATCTTCCATGCCTTTTTCGAGCCTGGCTAGAACCTTGAGAATTGTCATTCTGAACTCTAGATCTGACATATTACCAATGTCTGTATTGATTAGGTCCCTAGCCTTTGGTACTGCCTCTTGTTCTTTTTTTTTCTGTTGAATTTTTCCGTCTTGTCATTTTGTCCAGGTAAGAGTATATGAAGGGGCGAGTAAAATACTAAAAGGGTGGCAACAACCCCAGGAAAATATGCTTTAACCAAATTAGAAGAGATCCAAAATCATGAGGGGGGAGAAAGGGGATAAAAAGAGGTTCAAAAAGGAAGAAAGAAAAAAAAAAGAAAAAAGAGAAAAAAGAAAAGAAAAGAATTTAAAAATAAGAAAACACCTTTCAGAAAGTGGTTGTTTTTCTGCTTCCAGAATTGCTGTTCTTCTTCTCTTCGATCTGCCGATGGATTTTCAGGTGTTTGCAATCTTTAGATAAGCTATCTAGCTGATCTCCGGCTAGCTGAAATAGTCTCAGCCTGCTACTTCTCCGCCATCTTGACTCCTCCCCCAGAACTTCCATTTTTTATTGCACCTCATTAATAGCTCTTTTGATTTCAACTTGGTTAGATTTTAGTTCTTTTATTTCTCCAGAAAGGGCTTTTATCTCTCTGGAGAGGGTTTCTCTAATAACTTCCATGCCTTTTTCGAGCCCAGCTAGAACCTTGAGAGTTGTCATTCTAAACTCTAGTTCTGTCATATTACCAATGTCTGTTTTGATTAGGTCCCTAGCCTTTGGTACTACCTCCTGTTCGTTTTTTTGTGGTGAGTTTTTCCACCTTGTTATTTTGAGCAGATAAGAATATGTAAAGGAGCAAATAAAATGCTAAAAGAGTGGTAAAGACCCCAGGAAAATGTGCTTCAACCAAATCAGAAGAGACCCAAGTTGTGGGAGAACGAAAGGGGATAAAAAAGAAGTTCAAGGGGGGAAAAAAGGTTTTAAAAAAATGAAAACAAGGAAAAAGTATTAAAAAAGAAAATATATATATATATATATATATACTAGACTTGTGACTAGAACAGGGTCACTCACTTAATTTTGGGAGTTTTTGGGTCTCTTAGAAGAAACTACCTCCCAAGATTTTAAAGGATGAAAAACATATAAGGGTAGGCACAGTGAAGGGATGGAATAAACCTATAAAAATGAGAAAAAAAGGGATGCCTGGGTGGCTCAGTTGGTTAAGCAACTACCTTCAGCTCAGGTCATGATCTCAGCGTCCTGGGATCGAGTCCCACACCGGGCTCCTTTCTCGGCAGGGAGCCTGCTTCTCCCTCTGCCTCTGCCTGCCTTCCTGTCTGCCTGTGCTCACACTCTCCCCCCCTCTGATAAATAAATAAAATCTTAAAAAAATGAGAAAAAAATTTAATTTCTAAAAAATAAGTTGATAGAGCAAGTTGGTTGGGACAATAAAGAAAAATAAACTGGAGAGAATTTGCACAGGCTGGACACTAGAACAATCTTGGAGCTAGATTTAGGGTATATTTTGTTCTATTAGGAGAAGTTATACCCCATATTTTTTAGAAGAAAAAACCCTATGTGTAAAAAAATATATAGTTAGGTACAATGGAGGATAAATTATGACTATAATAATGAAGGTTCAAAATAGATTATTATTTTTTGTAAGGTATTTTAAAAATAAACTAGTTTAAAAAATCATTAAAAGAGTAAAGGGTAAAAGTTAAAAAAATTAGCAGAAGAAAAAAGAAAAAAATATAACTGCAAGACTAATGAATCATTGGGAGAAAGCCACGAACTCCTTGTTCTGCATTCTCCTCCTCTGGAATTCCACTGTTCTCCTTACTAAGTGAAGTTGATCTTGGCTGGGTTTCTTGTTGGTCTTCTGGGGAAGGGGCCTGTTGTACTGATTCTCAAGTGTCTTTGCCCGAGATGGATTTGTCCTGCCCTTACCTGGGGTAAGGCTAAGTAATCCGGGAGCTTTTGTTCCCTGGAGGCTTTCCGTAGAGTTCTGGATGATGGAATAATGGCGGTCTCACAATCCTGCCCAGAGGAGTGGAGAGCTCAGGGCCCCACTCCTCAGTGCACACTTAGAGAAAGGTGCTTAATCACTCCCATCTTCCCGGCCTCTGGCCATGCTTGGAGAAAAGCGCTCTGTCACTCGTACTTGGAGAAAAGTCCTTGGTCATTCTCATCTCCCTGGCCTCTGGCCATGCTTGGAGAAAAGAGCTCAATTACTCCCGTCTCCCTGGCCCTTGGCTGTGCTCCAAGCTCATCCTGCCTATGCCTGGTTCAAAGTAACCCTGGGTTGAGAGCTCACTCCTCAGCTTGGTCTCTGTAGCCGGCTTCCCCACTCTAATACCTGTGAGTTCTGTGACACTCAGATAACCCTGGTCCTTCTGTGACCCTGAGGGACCTGGGACTATGCTGACCCCTCTTGGGCTTCACTCTGGATTAGCCTCTGGGGTGATATCCCTCAGTGGATCAAACTTTTAAAGAGTCCTGATTTTGTGCTCCATTGCTCCACCGCTTGCCAGGAGCTGCCCACCCCCCCCCCCCACGGTCTACCTTCCTGTTCTTCGGGTTCACTTTTCTGCCAGTTCTACCTTTCAGAAAGTGATCAATTTTCTGTTTCTAGAATTGTTGCTCTCCTTCTCTTTGATCTCCCATTGGATTTGTAGGTGTTTACAATGGTTAGATAAGCTATCTAGCTGATCTTCTGCTACCTGATGTCGTCTCAGCCTGCTACTTCTCCGCCATCTTGAATCCTTCCACGGAATATGTGGTTTTTATTATGTTGATGTGTATTCTTTCTGTACCCAGTTTGGTGAGTATTTTTATTATGAAAGGGTGTTGAATTTTGTCAAATGCCTTTTCTGCATATATTGAGTTGATCATATGAGTTTTTATTGATCATTCTATTAATATAATGCATCACATTTACTGATATGTGCTGGTGAATTCAGTTTTGTAGCATTTTGTAGAGAATTTTTACATTTTTATTTATCAGGGATATTATCCAGTAGTTCTTTTTGTTGCTGCTTTGGTTTTTTTGTTTGTTTGTTTGTTTTTGTTTTGTTTTGTTTTGCTTTTGTAGTGCTCCTGTCTGGTTTTGATATCAAGATAATGCTGGCTTGTAAAATGTGCCTCAGAGTATTTCAACCTCTTCAACTTTTTGGGAAAGGTTTAAAAAGTATTTGTATTTTTTGCCTTAAAATGTTTGGTAGAATTCACTGTGGAAATCATCTGATTCTGGACTTTTATTTGTTAGTAGGTTTTTATTACGGATTCAATCTCCTTACCCCTTATTGGTCTGTTCACATTTTTTATGTCCTTATGATTCAGTCTTGATAGGTTGTATGTGCCTAGGAATTTGTCCATTTCCTCTAGGCTTTTGATTCGCTGGCATTTAACTGTCTTTTATCCTTTATATTTCTATGGTATCTGTTATAATGTCTCCTTTTTCATTTCTGATTTTATTGAGTCTTCTCTCTTTTTCTGAGTTAGTCTAGCTGTCTTTTTTTTTTTAAATTTACCATTACCAAGTTTAATTTTATTTACCATTTAAAAAAAACTTTCTAGATTTTTAATTCTATATTTCATTTATATTTGCCCTAATTTTTATTTTTTCCTTCCTTTTGCTACTTTTAAGTTTACTTTGTTCTTTTTGTAGTTTTTTTGAGCTGTTATAATAAGTTCTTTATTTGAAATCTTTTTTATATACATTTATAGCTATAAAATTTCCTTTTATAACTGCTTTGCTGCTTCTCATAATGTTTTGGTATATATTTTTTTATTTTCCTCAAGATGTATTTTTTATTCCCACTTTGTCTTCTTTTCTTGATTTTTTGTTTGTTTAAAAATGTGTATGTCTGTGTTTTGTAAATTTTCCAAATTTCCTTCTGTATTGATTTCTAGTTTCATATTATTTTGGCTGGAAATATACTCGATATGCTTTCTATATTATTGATTTTGTGGGGACTCTTGTTTTGTGGTTTAAAATGTAATCTATCCTAGAAAATTTTCCACGTGTGTTTGAGAAGAATATTTATTATGATACTATTGGATGGAATATCCTGTAAATATGTTAGGTTCATTTGACATAGTTCTTGTTTGTTTGTTTGTTTGTTTTGTTTGTTTGTTTGTTTGAGAGAGAGCAGGGCAGAGAGAATGAGCAAGGTGTAAGGGCAGAGACAGAGTGAGAAGACCCCCTCCTGAGCAGGGAGCCCAATGTGGGACTCTATCTCAGGACCCTGGGATCACGACCTGAGCCAAAGGCAAAGGCTTAACTGACTGAGCCACCCAGTTGTCCAGGCATAGTGTTTAAATTCACTATTTTCTTATTGATTTTCTGTCTGGATGATCTATCCATAGGTAAGAGTGGGGTATTATTGTCCCCAGATATTATTGTATTGCTATTTATTTCTCCTTTTTGTTTTGTTAGTATTTGTTTTATATATTTATGTGGCTCAATATTAGGTACATGATATTTACAATTACTGTATTGATGAATTGATGACACTTTTCTTATTGTATAATGACCTTCTTTGACTCCTGTGGTGATTTTTAGCTTATACAAACCCTATTTTGTCTGTTATAGTTATTGCCACCCTTGTTTTCTTTTGTTATCATTAGCTTGGAATATCTTTTTCCATCCCTTTACTCTCTGCCCATGTGTGTCCTTAAAGCTAAAGTGATTCTTTTATAGGCAACATATTGTTGGATCTTGTGTTTTTTGTTTGTTTTTTTAAGCTATTCTAGCCTATGTCTTCCAACTGATGATTCCATTCACTTACAGTTAAAGTAATTATGGATAGGTAAGGACTTAACTATTGCCTTTCATTCTTTTTATATTTCATGATTTATTTAAATTTTAGTTAATATATAGCGTAATATTAGTTTCAGGAGTAGAATTTAGTAATTCACCATTTACATATAACAGTCAATGCTCATCACAAGTGACCTCCTAATAATTATTACTGACAGCCCATTCCCCTGCCCATCTCCCCTCCAGAAACAGTTTGTTACTTATAGTTAAGTGTATTATGGTTTGCCTTCCCCTCCTTTTAAAAAATATATATTTTTCTTTCCCCAGTGTTTATCTGTTTTGTTTCTCTTTTGTAGATGCTCTGCTCTTTATTTCCTGTCTTGTTCTCTTTGTTTGTAATCTGATGACTTTTTGTGGCAGTATGTTTTAACTTCTTTATCAAAATCTTTTGTGTATCTACTACATATTTTTATATTTGCCATTAAGCTTTTATAAAATACGTTAGTTATAACATTCCATTTTATGTTGAAAACAACTGAACTTCAATAGTGTACAGAAAAATTATACTTCTCCTATAACAATAGGTTATTGATGTTTTTACATTTTAGATCATTTTTATATTGTACTTTCAATAACAAATGATTGCAGTTATAGTTATTTTTAATAGGCTTGTTTTTTTTAACTTTTAAACTAGACTAGTAAATGATTTATATATCACCATTACAATATTAGAGAATCTGGTTTTGACTATACATTTACCTTTTGCAATAAATAAGGAGCCATCCATGCATCCATGTTGCCATCTTGATGACATCACCATCCCCAAATCGCCAGTAAGTGTTACTTTATATTTATCTTTTTTTTTTAAGATTTTATTTGTTTATTTGACAGAGAGAGAGAGAGAGAGCTCAAGTTGGCAGAGTGGCAGGCAGAGGAAGATCAAGAGGCAGGCTTATTACCCAGCAGTGAGCCCGATGCAGGTCTTAATCCCAGGACCCTGGGATCATGACCTGAGCCAAAGGCAGCTGCTTAACCGATTGAGTCGCCCAGGGAGCCCTAAATTTTACTTTAGTTAATATACGACTATTTTTTATTTCTACTAATAGACATATCAATTTTATTGCTTTTAATATTAAGGTCTTCTCCTTAACATCATCAATTTTATAAGTGTGGTGGTAAGTATGTAATTCATGTATGTGGTGGTATGTAAGTAATTCAAATATGAATTTTAAACTCTAGATCATATGCTCCATTGTGGCAGATATTTGTCTTATTCATCCCACCCACAAAAAATTAGTACTAAATAGGTCTTTGTTGATTTACTGAATGAATTAAGTGTTCTGACACTAACATAGCTGACCAAACCAGAGATAAAGGAGAAAATATAATGATTGTCAAATGGGTGAACCTGAGATAAAAAGACACCTTTAGCTTAGTTAGTTTGATATACACTCTGGATAACATTCCAATTTTGCATGGATTTTTGGAAAGCAAACAACTCCTCTCCTAGATAATAAATTTACTAATTGCCTTCCTTATGAGTCCTGACAGCAGTCAGCTTTGTGGGTTTCTGATTCCATTCCGAGAGGTTGAATTTCTGTTTGATTTATGTAATAGGCAACAGTGTCATGAGGAAAGACTTGTAGGATAAAATTTCTTCAAGACGGGAACACAGATGGCTGCCTATGGACTGTGAGGTGGGTGTTAATGAAAATGCATTGAGCAGTAAGGGAAGGGCAGCTCACAACCATAGGAAAGGTGCCCTGTGTTTTTGTTTTGTTTTGTTTTACAAACAGATACCATTAGCCCTCTCCATGGAAATTTTCAAATTTACTTTGCTCTAACAACCACAAATACTTAGGACATTATGAACACAATATGGGCATTAAAGGATAAAAATAAACAAAAATTTAAGTAAATGTTAAGTGTTTGTCATTATTTCAGCCATGTTTTTCTATGCTTAACTGCTCAAAAAAATTACACAGGTTTCTAAATATTATACCAGGCTGTTAAACTAATGCAAAGGGTTTTATGGAATTTTCTATAACACCATCTCGATTTTCTACATTGGCTGTCACTCCTGAAAATTCTCAGTTTATAAATGTGCATATATTTACTATAATAATACTCACTGGTTATTTACCTGGTTTATTAGTGTATTTTGATCCTTTCTAATTGTTCACTTTCTTCCATGTTTCCTCCTTATTTCTATAAATGTCAATCCATCACATGTTATGTAAAGTGAAACAAAGAGGAACAGCTGTTAGTAGAAAGGATTAACAGAGGTGCTTTGATGTTACTCTGTGAGGTATTTCCATATCATCATTTTAATATATTTCAGGAATACAGCATAGTTGTTATGCCTTAATTAAACCTTCATTAAGTCTTTATATATATACTTTTTCCTAACTCACAAGTCCTCCCTTCATGTCCCATTCAAAACCCACTCATTTTATGGAATAATTGTTTTATATTCCCAGTACAATCTTCATTTAACTTATTGCTCTGGTGTGCTCCTTTGGCAGCACATATATTAACTTATTGTTCTGGGTATACAAAAAGATAGGAATGGAATATTTTGTAATGTGATATTTTGTCCTTTCTACACTACAGCGTCTGTGTAAGCATTCTTTGATCAGAGACCTAAGGAGGAGGTCCAAATTGAAGAAAAACAAATAGAAAAAAAGAAAATGTTCTCAGTCCTTTCTTGTAGTTTCATTTGCAGGAACCACAAAGGCAAAGACATTAAAATGTTTTTTTCTTATTTTTTAAAATTAATTTTAAGTTTTTTATTGGATTATGCTCCCTTAAACTCATCTGATACCATGAATAGAAAATCAAAGCAATCCACCAAACCTTCTTTCATGATGTTGCCTTTAAACATGTTGCCTTTAAAAATTTTACAGTCTCATCTGTAGAGTAGATGAACCTTGACTCAAAAGTGTCATCATAGGCTGTGGTGACACTTGTCTTGCCACCCGCCCGCTGTTCCTGCCATGGCAGGCTCTCCTGCTTCACGACCGTTTCCCGACAACAAGGCCAATGGCTCCTCTTCTCCCAGGGCGGCATTGCTGCGCCTTTCCCAGACATGTTCCTGGGGAGCACAGTGACAGACGTGTGCCTTTCTTTAAGGCTGTTTCCACAGGCGCAGCCACGCTTCTCTCTCAGGCAGAGGGGATGACCAGGCTAAGAGGATTTCGCTCCAAACGGGTTTCTCCCACCATGCTTCGGAGACTATGTTCAGGCAAGCGGCATCAGCATCCCATAGAACTGACACGGATTTCCCAACGAATGCTGTGCTTTCCCAGAGGGGATGCACGTACAAAGAGGCTTTTGCTCTATGCGGGTTTCTCCCACCGTGCTGTGAATACTAGGTTAAGGCAAGCAGCGACAGCAGCCCACAGAACCGACTCTGATTTCCCAGCGCCAGCTCTGCTTTTGCAGAGGTTTTGGGCTAGGCGCGAACTGCACTTCGCCTCTGCTTCCTCAGCAAGGCTTTGGGCGTTAGCTCTGTCGCTTAAGAGAAAAAGCTGCAGGAGAGCTGGTGCCTCTTGGGCCTTGATTTCCTGGGCTCCATGTTCCCGCCCTGGGTTCACACTGCCAGGCCAAACTAAGCAGAGCCACAACCCTGCAGCAGCATGTGTGGCCTAGGATTGCACTCTATGCACACTACCGTCTCCTGGTGACTTGGCCTTTTGATCTGGCGCGCAGGCAGACTCGGGGACTAGGCCAGTGCCTTCCACCAGGAAAGGAGAGGAAAGATCCCTGAACACCGCCCATGCACTGGGATGGGGAGATGTGGGGGACTGTCCCCCACTCCTTCCCCAGAAACCCTGTGCCTCCGCGAACGCTGCCACATCTTGGAGGAAGAAGGCCTGTGACTGCCTATTTCTCCAGGGAACTGTTTCTGTGAGTTCCGGGTATTGCGCCTGGTGGCAAACCCAAGTCTGCCCTAGGGACTGGTGGCCAAGGAGATGCTGTCCCCTTGGGACCAGAGGCACCAGACAGGCCTGCCTTCTGCCCAGACTCCTTCCTCAGAGAGGATCACGTGCGCCTGCCCTAGTCGTCCCCTCGTGTCTCAGCATCCAGGCTTCATTTTATCCGCACAGGGAGCGGGTGACACTTGTCTTGCCACCTGCCTGCTGTTCCTGCCATGGCAGGCTCTCCTGCTTCACCACCGTTTCCCGACAGCAAAGCCAACGGCTCCTTCTCTTATCCGGGGGCGGCGTGCTGCGCCTTATGCAGACATGCTTCTGGGGAGCGCGGTAACAGACGTGTCCCTTTCCTTAAAGCTGTTTCGACAGGCGCTCTCTCAGGCAGAGGGGGATGACCGGGCAAAGAGTATTTCGTTCAATGCGGGTTTATTTCAACGAGCTGTGGAGACTAGCCCAGGCAAGCAGCAGCAGCATCCCCAAACCCAACTATGATTTCCCAACGAATGCTGTGCTTTCCCAGATGAGATGCCCAAAGAGCCTTTCGCTGTATACGGGTTTCTCCCACTGTGAGACTGGGCTCCGGCAACTAACAGCAGCAGCCCACAGTACAGACTCTGATTTCTCAGCGAATGCTGTGCTTTCCCAGTTTAGAGAGGAGGCGACAGGATCCCTGCACAAGGCCCGTGCACTGGGATGGGGAACTATGGGGGACTGCCTCCACTCCTTCCCCGGCACACCCCCTGCCACCCGCATCGCTGCCAAATCTTGGTGGAAGACGGCATCTGACTGCCCATTTCTCCATGTGGTTGTTTCTGCGAGTCAGGGTATGGCACCTGGTGGCAAGCCCAAGTCTGCCCTTGGGACAGGTGGCTAAGGAGATGCTGTCCCCTCTGGACCAGAGGCACAGGACAGGCCTGCCTTCGGCCCAGACTCCTTCCTCAGAGTGGAGCAAGCGCGCCTGCCCTAGTCATCCCCTCATGTCTCCTTAGCAGCCAGACTTCCATCTCTCCGCACAGGGAGCAGGAGACACTTGTCATGCCACCGACCTGCTGTTCGTGCCACGGCAGGCTATCCTGTTTCCCGAGCGTTTCCCGACCCCAAGGCCAACGGCTCCTCTTCTCCGGGGGCGGCGTGTTGCGCCTTCCCCACAGTTGCTCCTGGGGAGCGCAGTGACAGACGAGTGCAACCACGCTTCTCTCTCAGGCAGAGGGGATGCTAGGGCAAAGAGTATTTCGCTCCATGCGGGCATCTTCCACCGAGATGCGGAGACTAGCTCAGGCAAGCAGCAGCAGCATCCACAAACCCAACACTGATTTCCAAAGGAACGCTGTGCTTTCCCAGGGTAGATGCCCAGGCAAAGAAGCTTTCGCTGTATGCGAGTTTCGCCCACCGCGAGACTGGGCTCAGGCAAGCAGCAGCCCGCAGAATATTTCTCAGCGAAAGCTGTGCTTTCACAGAGGCTTTGGCTTGGAGCGAACAGCACTTCGCCACTGTTTCCTCAGCAAGGCTTGGTTCGCGTCAGGGAAGAAGAGCTGCGGGAGAGCTGGTGCCACTTGGGCCTTGCTTTCCCGGGCTCCAAGTTCGCGTGCTGGTTTCACCCTGCCAGGCCGAACTTGCAGACACAGCCGGAACCCTGCAGTAGCGTGCATAGCCTAGGATGGCACCTTATGCACACTGCCATCTCCCACTGTAGGCATCGCTTGGCCTTTTACTCTGGCCCTCTGGCGGACTGGCGGACTACGACATTTCTTTGCCCACAGGAAAGGAGAGGTGACAGGCTCCCTGCACACTGCCCGTGCACTGAATAGGGAGCTTTGGGGGACTGTCCCCACCCCTTTTCCTTAAACGCCGTGCTTCCTTCAAGCTTCCACATCCTGGAGGAAGATGGCATCTGAATCCCCGTTATTTCAGGGAGCTGTTTCTGCGAGTTCAGCGTAGGCGCCTTGTGGCTAGCACATGTCTGCCCCAGGGACAGGTGGCCAAGGAGCTGCTGTCTCCTTGGGCCCAGAGGCTCAGGATAGGCATGCTTTCTGCCCAGACTCCTTCTTATGAGTGGAGCACGTGCCCTGCCCTACTCATCCCCTCCTCTCTCCGTAGCAGCCAGGCTTCCGGCCCTCCGTACAGGGTGCGGGTGACACTTGTATTGCCACCGACCGCTGTGCTGCCAGGGCCGGCTCTCTTGCTTTGCAACCGTTTCCAGATCCGAAGGCCAACAGCTCCTGCTCTTCAAAACGGGCAGTGTGCTGCACCTTCCACAGACATGTTCCTGGGGAGCGCAGTTAAAGACGTGTCCCTTTCCTTAAGGCTCCTTCCACAGGCGCAACCGCGCTTCTCTCTCAGGCAGAGGGGATGCCCAGGCAAAGAGGATTTCGCTCCATGCGGGTATCTTCCACCATGCTGCGGAGACTAGCTTAGGCATTCAGCTGCAGCATCACACACATCCGATTCTGATTTCCCAACGAATGCTGTGCTTTCCCTGAGGAGATGCCCGGATAAAGAGGCTTTCGTTGTATGCGGGTTTCTCCAACCGCGAGACTGGGCTTAGGCAAGCAGCAGAAAAGTCCGCAGAACCAACTCTGATTTCCCAGCGACTGCTATGCTTTCGCAGAGGTTTTCAGCTTGGCGCGAACCGCATTCGCTGCTGCTTCCTCAGCAAGGCTTTTGTCGTTCGCTCTGTTGCGAGAGGGAAAAAGAGCCGCGGTATTGCTTGTGCCTTTTGGGCCTTGCTTTCCCGTGCTCCAAGTTCTTGCCTGGGGTTCACATTGCTAAGCCGAACTAAGCAAACGCAGTCGCAACCCTGCGGCAACATGCGTGGCCTAGGATGGCACTCTATGCACACTACCAACTCCCGGTATAGGCAACAATTGGCCTTTGGCAGTGGACCTCAGGTGGACTCGCGAACTAGGTCAATGCCTTCCTCACAGGAGAGGAGAGGCGACAGGATCCCTGAACACCGCCCGTTACTAAATGGGGAGCATTCGGGGATTGTTGCCACTCCTTTCCCGGCACACCCCCAGCCACCGACAACGCTGTCACATCTTGAAGGAAGATGGCATCTGACTGCACGTTTCTCGAGGGAGCTGTTCCTGTGAGTTCAGGGTATGGTGCCTGGTAGCAAGCCCAAGTCTGCCCTACGTACAGTTGTCCTAGGAGTTGCTGTGCCCTTGGGACCAGAGGCACAGGACAGGCCTGCCTTCTGCCCAGACTCCTTCCTCAGAGTGGAGCACGCGTCCCTGCCCTAGTCGTCCCTTCATGTCTCCTTAGCAGCCAGGCTTCATCTCCGCACAGGAAGCGGGTGACATTTGTCTTGCTAGCGGCCTGCTGTTCCTGCAAGGGCAGGCTCTCCTGCTTCCCGACCGTTACCCGACCACAAGGCCAACGGCTCCTTAGCTTCTCTGGGGGCTGCTTGCTGCGCCATCCCCACATTTGGCTTTTCTCTCAAGCAGAGGGGATGCTCGTGCAAAGGGTATTTCGCTCCATGCTGGTATCTTCCACTGTGCTGCGGAGACTAGTTCAGACAAGCAGCAGCATCCACAAACACAACTCTCTGATTTCCCAACAAATGTTTTGCGTTCCCAGGGGAAATGCCCAGGCAAAGAGGATTTCGCTCCATGCGGGTTTCCTCCACCATGCTGCGTAGTGTAGCTCAGGCATTCAGCTGCAACATCACTAAACATCCGATTCTGATTTCCCAACGAATGCTGTGCTTTCCCAGAGGAGATGCCCGGCAAAGAGGCTTTCGCTGTATGCGGGTTACTCCCAATGCGAAACTGGGCTCAGAAAAGCAGCAGCAGCAGCCCGTAGAACATTTATCAGCAAATGCTGTGCTTTCCTAGAGGCTTTGGCTTGGAGCAAACAGCTTTCAGCTTTCGCCGCTGCTTCCTCAGAAAGGCTTCAGTCCTGTCAGGGAAGAAGCTGCGGGAGAGCAGGTGCCTCTTGGGCCTTGCTTTCCTGGGCTCCATGTTCGCGTCCTGGGTTCACCCTGCCAGGCCGAACTAAGCAGACACAGCCACAACCCTGCAGTAGCGTGTGTAGCCTAGGATGGCACCCTATGTACACTACCATCTCCCAGTGTAGGCATCGCTTGGCCTTTTACTCTGGCGCTCAGGCGGACTCGCTGACTAGGACAGTGCTTTCCCCACAGGAAAGGAGAGGTGACTGGTTCCCTGCCCACCGCCTGTACACTTAAAAGGGAGCTTTGGGGACTGTCCCCACCCCTTTTCCTTAAACGCCGTGCCTCCTCCAAGTTTCCACATCCTGGAGGAAGACGGCATCTGACTCCCCGTTATTTCAGGGAGCTGTTTCTGCGAGTTCAGCGAAGGCGCCTGGTGGCTAGCGCAGTCTGCCCCAGGGACAGGTGGCCAAGGAGCTGCTGTCTCCTTGGGCCGACGCTCAGGAAGGCATGTTTTCTGCCCAGACTCCTTCCTAAGAGTGGAGCACGCGCCCTGCCCTACTCATCCCCTCCTCTCTCCGTAGCAGCCAGGCTTCCGTCTCTCTGCACAGGGAGCGGGTGACACTTGTATTGCCACCGGCCGCTGTGCCTACCAGGGCTGGCTCTCTTAGTTTGCAACCTTTTCCAGACCCGAAGGCAAACGGCTCCTGCTCTTCTCCTTGGGCAGCGTGCTGCACGTTCCACAGACATGCTCCTGGGGAGCGCAGTTAAAGACGTGTCCCTTTCCTTAAGGCTCTTTCCACAGGCGCAACCGCGCTTCTCTCTCAGGCAGAGGGGATGCCCAGGCAAGGAGGATTTCGCTCCATGCGGTTTTATTACACCGTGCTGAGGAGACCAGCTCAAGCATTCCGCTGCAGCATCACACACATCCGATTCTGATTTCCCAACGAATGTTGTGCTTTCCCAGAGGAGAAGCCCGGATAAAGAGGCGTTCGCTGTATGCGGGTTTCTCCAACCGCGAGACTGGGCTCAGGCAAGAGGCAGAAGAGCCCGCAGAACCGACTCTGATTTCCCAGCGACTGCTATACTTTCGCAGAGGTTTTCAGCTTGGCCTGAAACGCACTTCGCTGCTGCTTCCTCAGCAAGGCTTTGGTCATTCGCTCTGTCGTGGCAGGGAAGAAGAGCAGCGGGAAAGCTGTTGCTTCCTGGGCCTTGCTTTTCAGGGCTCCAAGTTCTCGCCCGGGGTTCACCTTGTTAAGCCGAACTAAGCAGACACAGTCACAACCCTTCAGCAGCGTGCGTGGCCTAGGATGGCACTCTATGCACACTACCATCTCCCGTGTAGGCAACACTTTGCCTTTGGCAGTGGACCTCAGGTGGACTCGCGGACCAGTTCAGTGCCTTCCTCACAGGAGAGGAGAGGCGACAGGATCCCTGAACACCGCGCGTTACTAAATGGGGAGCATTCGGGGATTTTTGCCACTCCTTTCCCGGCACACCCCCAGCCACTGACAACGCAGTCACATATTGGAGGAAGATGGCATCTGACTGAACGTTTCTCGAGGGAGCTGTTCCTGTGAGTTCAGGGTATCTTGCCTGGTAGCAAGCCCAAGTCTGTCCTACCGACTGTTGTCCAAGGAGATGCTGTGCCCTTGGGACCAGAAGCACAGGACAGGCCTGCCTTCTGCCCAGACTCCTTCCTCAGAGTAGAGCACGCGTCCCTGCCCTAGTCGTCCCTTCATGTCTCCTTAGCAGCCAGGCTTTGTCTCTCCGCAGAGGGATCGGGTGACACTCGTTTGCAACCGGCCTGCTGTTCGTGCCACGGCAGGATCTCCTGCTTCCCGACCGTTTCCCGACCACAAGGCCAACGGCTCCTTCTCTTCTCCTGGGGCGGCGTGCTGCGCCTTCCCCAGACTAGCTCCTGTGGAGCTCGGTGACGTGACCCTTTCCTTAGGGCCTTTCAGATGTACAACAATGCTTCTCTCTTAGACAAAGGGGAGCTAGGGCAAAGAGGATTTCGCTCCATGCGGGTATCTTCCACCATGCTGTGGAGACTAGCTCAGGCATTCAGCTGCAGCATCACACACATCCGATTCTGATTTCCTAACGAATGCTGTGCATTCCCAGAGGAGATGCCCGGGCAAAGAGGCTTTCGCTGTATGCGGATTTCTCCAACCGCGAGACAGGGCTCAGGCAAGCAGCAGAAGAGCCCGCAGAACCGACTCTGATTTCCCATCGACTGCTATGCTTTCGTGGAGGTTTTCAGCTAGGCGCGAACACCACTTCGCTGCTGCTTCCTCAGCAAGGCTTTGGTCATTCGCTCTGTCGCAGCCGGGAAGAAGAGCCGCGGGAAAGCTGGTGCCTCTTGGGCCTTGCTTTCCCGGGCTCCAAGTTCGCGCCCGGGGTTCACCTTGCTAAGCCGAACTAAGCAGACAAAGTCACAACCTTTCATCGTCGTGCGAGGCCTAGCATGGCATACTATGCCCATTACCATCTCCTGGGGAACGTAAGGCTTTGCCTTTTGCTTCGGTGCTCAGGCAGACTCGGGGTCTAGGCCAGTGCCTTCACCACAGGAGAAAGGAGGCGACTGGATCCCTGCACACGGCCCGTGCACTGGGATGGGGAACTGTGGGGGACAGTCTCCACTCCTTCCCCGTCACACCCCCTGCCACCCACATCGCTTTCACATCTTGGTGGAAGACGGCATCTGACTGCCCGTTTTTCCATGGGGTTGTTTCAGCGAGATCCGGGTATGGCACCTGGTGGCAAGCCCAAGTCTGCCCTTGGGACAGGTGGCCAAGGAGATGCTGTCCCCTTGGGATCAGAGGCACAGGACAGGCCTGCCTTCTGCCCAGACCTCTTCCTCAGAGGGGAGCACACGCCGCTGCCCTAGTCGTCCCCTCATGTCTCCTTAGCAGCCAGGCTTCCAACTCGCCGCCCAAGGAGCGGGGGACACTTGTCTTGCCACCGGCCTGCTTTTCGTGCAAAGGCAGGCTATCTTGCTTCCCGAGCGTTTCCCGACCCCATGGCCAATGGCTCCTTCTCTTCTCCGGGGTGGCCTGCTGCGCCTTCCCCACACTTGCTCCTGGGGAGCACGCTGACAGACGTGTGTAACCACGCTTTTCTCTCAGCCAGAGCGGATGGTAGGGCAAAGAGTATTTCGCTCCATGCGGGTATCTTCCAACGTGGTGCAGAGACTAGCTCAGGCAAGAAGCAGCAGCATCCCCAAACCCAACTCAGATTTCCCAACGAATGCTGTGCTTTCCCAGTGGAGATGATCGGGCAAATAGACTGTCGCTGTATGCAGGTTTCTCCCACCGCGATAATGGGCTCACGCAAGCAGAAGCAGCCCGCAGAACATTTCTCAGCGAATGATGTGCTTTCGCAGAGGCTTTGGCTTGGAGCGAATAGCACTTCCTCAGAAGGTAGTATGCATAGGGTGCCATCCTAGGCTACGCACGCTATTGCAGGGTTGTGGCTGTGTCTGCTTAGTTCGGCTTAGCAAGGTGAACACAGGACGCGAAAATGGAGCCCGCTCAGGCGGACTTGCGGTCTATCCCAGTGCTTTCCCTCAGGAAAGGAGAGGTGACAGGATACCTGCACACCGCCCATGCACTGAATAGGGAGCTATGGGGGACTACCCCACTTCTTCCCCTTAAACCCCGTGCCTCCTCCAAGTTGTGGTGAAGAGATTGTCTGAAGTAGTCCTATATTTATGCAGGTAGATCTTAAGCTACAGTGCTCTTGTTTATTTGCTTGTTCATGATCAGTATGTCTGAAAGATGGTAACTATTGCATCAGGTATGATGATTACAAAATATTATTGGTGCCTGATACACTGTGATGAAATAGGTAAGTCGATTTATAATTTGTTAATTAAATTAGAAAAGAAATTCCTTTGGATTTGTCCTTTATTAAGAGTTTTTTTTTTTTAAACGAATACCTTGGGATGGTTTTTGTGTAATATATATCACATGCCTCAACCTTTAAATTTGAATGTAGAAAAGAGTTATCAGAATGAGCCTTTCCTTACACCACACACGAAAATAGACTCAAAATGGATGAAGGACCTCAATGTGCGAAAGGAATCCATCAAAATCCTTGAGGAGAACACAGGCAGCAACCTCTTCGACCTCAGCCGCAGCAACATCTTCCTAGGAACAACGCCAAAGGCAAGGGAAGCAAGGGCAAAAATGAACTATTGGGATTTCATCAAGATCAAAAGCTTTTGCACAGCAAAGGAAACAGTTAACAAAATCAAAAGACAACTGACAGAATGGGAGAAGATATTTGCAAACGACATATCAGATAAAGGACTAGTGTCCAGAATCTATAAAGAACTTAGCAAACTCAACACCCAAAGAACAAATAATCCAATCAAGAAATGGGCAGAGGACATGAACAGACATTTCTGCAAAGAAGACATCCAGATGGCCAACAGACACATGAAAAAGTGCTCCATATCACTCGGCATCAGGGAAATACAAATCAAAACCACAATGCGATATCACCTCACACCAGTCAGAATGGCTAAAATCAACAAGTCAGGAAATGACAGATGCTGGCGAGGATGCGGAGAAAGGGGAACCCTCCTACACTGTTGGTGGGAATGCAAGCTGGTGCAACCTCTCTGGAAAACAGCATGGAGGTTCCTCAAAATGTTGAAAATAGAACTGCCCTATGACCCAGCAATTGCACTATTGGGTATTTACCCTAAAGATACAAACGTAGTGATCCAAAGGGGCACGTGTACCCGAATGTTTATAGCACCAATGTCCACAATAGCCAAACTATGGAAAGAACCTAGATGTCCATCAACAGATGAATGGATCAAGAAGATGTGGTATATATACACAATGGAATACTATGCAGCCATCAAAAGAAATGAAATCTTGCCATTTGCGACAACATGGATGGAACTAGAGCATATCATGCTTAGCGAAATAAGTCAAGCAGAGAAAGACAACTATCATATGATCTCCCTGATATGAGGAAGTGGTGATGCAACATGGGGGCTTAAGTGGGTAGGAGAAGAATCAATGAAACAAGATAGGATTGGGAGGGAGACAAACCATAAGTGACTCTTAATCTCACAAAACAAACTGAGGGTTGCTGGGGTAGGGGGTTAGGGAGAAGGGGGTGGGATTATGGACATTGGGGAGGGTATGTGCTTTGGTGAGTGCTGTGAAGTGTGTAAACCTGGTGATTCACAGACCTGTACCCCTGGGGATAAAAATATATGTTTATAAAAAATAAAAAAATATATTAAAAAAAAAAGAATGAGCCTAGAAAATATTGTTATGAAATATTTTTGTTCTGTTATATTATGTTAACTTGGGAAATAATGGTAGTTATTTTTATTAGCATTTCCTACTTTCCACATGCCCTTACAGATGAGATATCATGTTTTTCCTACTCTTTTTATCATGGTTGTTATATTCTTCATGATCAATAACAATCAGTGAAAATTCATAACATTAATTTTCTTTGGGAGAGTGATATTTTAGCAAGAATCCATGACCAAAAATTTTAGCTGTTGTTCATCCAGTAGGTGAGACTATCAATGTTCCCGAAATTTCAAGAAATAGAACTTATTAATTGTGTTGGTTAATGTTTATTGTCTCTGAACTTAGAGGTGCATAATTCAACTTAAAATTTATTTTGAATTGAAAACAAGATCTTACTGAAGTTTAGTCATCCCACTTTATATCAGGCCTCCAGTACATTCTAATTTATTTATAGAAAATATCATAAACATGAATGTCACTTTTCCTATTGCATTTATACTGAAACTGCAATGAATCAAAGATGTCAGATCTGAAAAACACTACCTTTCTATAATTTCTGTTTCCTAGGAGGAATGGATATACCATTTTAGCACAATTATCCAACAGTATTCAAAACCACCATGAATTTTAAAACATAGTTATTACACCCTAAAAATCAAGTATGAAAATGTATAAACAACCAAGTCTCTATCTGTAAATGAAATACTCCCACACAGACTGGTTTTAAAACTTTCTAACTTAAGGAATTTGATAGCACAGACTCAGGGTAGTAGTTTCAGTGCCTACAGTATACTTTCAGGGAGAGAGTAATGTAGGCTCTGAGTCACTTTCTGCCTAGAGATGACCTAATAGTGGTTCTGGCATTGTTTGTTTGTTTGTTTTTGAAAATACTTTCCTGGGCGTCATTCAGAAAATGCAGAGTTTGGCAATCTATATAAATTAAGGATGATCTTTTTGAATGTTTGTCTTTCACTACATCAAATTAACATAATTGGACAGAAATTCCACTAAATTAAGCATTGTTAGGAAATGTGTAAATTGGAGCTGCACAAATTAGTTGCTCTTTGAACTATGTGCTGTTGGTTCAGGATTAGATAAGGAGTTTGAAGGAAAACCTAAATCATTGCTTCCTTTTTTGAGAGAGTCTTAGCATATTTTCTTAAAATTAGCTGAAATAAACAATGTGTTTAGTCGCAAAGTGATTTGCATTTCTGCACAAACTCCCTATCTCCTTGAGAATTATAACAAATATTTCATGAAACATCATTGATCTTTACTTTGTTACACTGCTGTAAAGTACATTCAGAGTTGCCAGTTAAAAGTGTTAGTGTTGAGATGAAATGTCATGCATTTTTCTTCACTTCCATGCAAATGAACACAGTAATTTATTAAGACACAATGAAGAAAAAAAAATTGACAATGAGTTCCAGATTTTAAAAATCACTTGCCATTCAATCCAAATTGTGAGTTTGATCGGTTACCGAACACTTTATAATGCACCCCTGGTAATTTTACAGAGATTATTTTTTTCTTACCAATTCTTGATTATTCTGTCTTGCAATGCAGAGAAAGCTAACTAATTTAAAATAAACTTCCGTTAATTTTGATTGTTATAAACTTAAAATTGATTAATTTTCATATACAGAGTTTAAAATGTTCACAATTGGGCGCCTGGGTGGCTCAGTGGGTTAAGCCGCTGCCTTCAGCTCAGGTCATGATCTCGGGGTCCTGGGATCGAGTCCCGCATCGGGCTCTCTGCTCAGCAGGGAGCCTGCTTCCCTCTCTCTCTCTGCCTGCCTCTCCATCTATTGTGAATCTTTAAAAAAAAATTAAAAAAAAATAAAAAATAAAAAAAATAAAATGTTAACAATTTACATTAAATATATATTCTGTGTATACCTTGGAAAAATTATACTGAAAATTGAAATTAAAATGATGTTGTATTTAGCTGCAAGAAGCCTCCTGTCCCATTTCATCTTACTATATAAGTTGTGTCATGTAATTTATAAAATCCCTACTGCATAACAAATCTACTTTTTGTTGGAATGGG
Source organism: Mustela lutreola (assembly GCF_030435805.1). Classification (NCBI taxonomy): domain Eukaryota; kingdom Metazoa; phylum Chordata; class Mammalia; order Carnivora; family Mustelidae; genus Mustela; species Mustela lutreola. Next base: position 91,332,401 of record NC_081292.1, on the reverse strand, counting down.
TAGTAATGTTTGTTCTTATTTCTAAATAAGAGTTGGTCTATGAGTACATCTGCAACTGTATTTTTCCTAAGTGGCTTCATGGTCTTGAACTGAGAAAGCTCAGAACATTAAACATCAAAATAATATAATTTGACATAATTAGACATCAAGGAAATGCAATTAAAATGACACTGAGATAACACTACACACTTATCAGAATGGCTAAAATAAAATATAATGACAAGACCAAAAGAAAAAAATATACCATTTGATGATACACAATGGCAAGTTGTACCATAACGTAACCATCTCAGACTAGTGTAGTGTTAAATTTGTTTTTCTAAGCAATGTTTTGGGTCACTTACCACTTTTCAAGGATTTAAAGTGCTATCATTTTACTTAACTGTGAAATTTGGTCAGATTTAAATTTCAATTTATGTTAAAACATTCTGTAAACTGTGTTAAACTTTGACATTTGTTCCCTCTGTTCAGTGAATAACACTATATCATATTTTGAAAAATACACTAATTTTCATTTTGAAAAATATCCCTTTTTCCTCTTATGGTAATTATTAATATGAATTAATAGTAGAATTTGATATGGTTCCATATGACCATGAATACTTTATTGTATATTATCAAATTTAATAATGAATATAATGTACTTCTTTGGACAATTTTTAAAGACCAGTCTACTCTTAAAAAAAAAAATGGAGACGCACTTCTTCAGTTCACACAAATTTCATTTTATTATATATAACCTCAGATAAATTTCAACAAATCATAATTTATTAAAATTATATCTACTTAAAAATCTCATAGAAGAGTAAAACCATCAAAAATAAAAATAAACACACACAACACACACACATCACCCATGTATTGGCAAATCACAATTGCTGTAACAATACATTAGGCATTCCAAAGTTAAGGGCTATCAAAATTTCCATCAGTGACAAAAAGATTTGTATCCAAATGGACTGATTTTACAGAATCCAAGAAAAAGTCTCCTAGTGTTTATTTAAAGATAAATATTTGAACAAATACTTCTTAAATTTAGGAAATTCAGAACATAAGATTAAAGAATATTTGCAGTGCAGACTATATTCAATCCTTCCTTCAAAATGTGCCTTTGAGTACATAATTCTGTTTTCTCTATCTAAATTGAGCTGTCCTCCAAGGAAGTTTTCTAAAATGTGTGTCTCTGTGTGATAAATGTTCTAAGACCTAACATGCTTCATTGTATTTTTACTGTGCTCTCAAATTTAATCAACAATTTGGCTTGATGTATAATATCTAGTTTCAAATATCTTTTCCATCTATACAAACACCCAGCTGTCTCCTTTATATGCTATTACTATTGAGAATTCTGCTGTCAGTATTATTCTTGTACATTTTAGGTGATCTGTTCTTCTCTTGGGCATCATTTATGCTCTTCTCTGTTTTTGATATTCTTAAAACTCACCATAATATATATGAGTGGTTTTTTTAAAAAGATTTTATTTATTTATTTGACAGAGAGAAATCACAAGTAGTTGGAGAGGCAGGCAGAGAGAGAGAGAGGAGGAAGCAGGCTCCCCGCCGAGCAGAGAGCCCCATGCGGGACTCGATCCCAGGACCCTGAGATCATGACCTGAGCCGAATGCAGCGGCTTAACCCACTGAGTCACCCAGGCGCCCTATATGAGTGGTTTTTTGTGTGTGTGGTTTTGTTTTGTTTTGTTTCTGATTTCTCATGTTTGGCATCATTTTAAGTCTGGTATCTTTTATCTTTCTTTAATTCTCCAAAATTTATCTCAGTACTTATTTAAATATTTTCTTTATTTTTTTTCTCTTCTGCTGCATTTGGGCAGAAGTCATTAATTTGTTTGTTTGTTTGTTTTTCCCAACTCACTTATTCATTTTACAGCTATATTCATCTTAGTCTCCATTTATTGTATTCTTTATTTCAACAATTTTCACTTAATTTATATTCACAGTATAGTATCTTTCTTTTCTTTGTATATGTATATCATTATTTTATCATATACTTTTAAGCTACTTTTAAAAATATTTTATTTATATATTTGACAGTGAGAAATCACAAGTAGGCAGAGAGAGAGGAAGGGAAGCAGGCTACCTGCTGAGCAGAAAGCCTGATGTGGGGCTTGATCCCAGGACCCTGAGATCATGACTTGAACTGAAGGCAGCGGCTTAACCCACTGAGCCACCCAGGTGCCCCTTTTAAGCTATTTTTTAAAAGTACAGTCATTCTTTTTTTTTTTTAAGATTTTATTTATTTATTTATTTGACAGAGAGAGATCACAAGTAGATGGAGGGCAGGCAGAGAGAGAGAGAGAGAGAGAGAGAGAGAAGCAGACTCCCCGATGAGCAGAGAGCCTGATGCAGGACTTGATCCCAGGACCCTGAGATCATGACCTGAGCTGAAGGCAGTGGCTTAATCCACTGAGCCACCTAGGCGGCCCTAAGCTATTTTTTAAATTCCTGTTCCAATAACACTTGGATTGCCATATAAAGTTAACCACATCATCTTTTTTGGTAAGTAATTGTACTTTTTATGTGCATAGCTATTTTGGTCCATGAGTTCAGCTCCTCTTAGGATCATCAAATCTCTGTAAAGTCTGGGTATGCTAGGATTTTCTAAACAACAATAAAATACATTGAAACCTGGTAGCTTAATTATAATAACGTTTTCTTTCTCAATCATTCACAATAGCATTACATTCTGAGTAGCTTCCTTCTATTTTGCAGCTATAGTGTTTGGAAAAACTTGAATTGTGATATCACTGTGATAATGTGAATTAGTCAGGGTTTTTCAGAGAATCGGGAAGAGAAAAAAAAAAAAGGAAGATATTCTCCAGGGCCAACTCTAGAAGTGACTATTAAAACATCTGTCCAAATTCAATTGAACAAAACTCAGAAATGCCATCTCCAGTGAAATACAAAGAAGATTATATATAGTTCTGGGCACACACATCTCATTTGACCCAATGATGTACATCAATGAAAGACTGAAGGCCAATCACCACTCCATGGGAGAATTTAAAAATAAATTTACTAATGAGGCCAAGAATTCAGAATCACAAATACTTCAGAAATAATAATAACTGCCTGCACTTGATCTTATTCTGTAAGATAAATCCTACGATCAAGTTTCAATTTTAAGTTCTTACAATTTTAAATTCTTAAATCCTTATGAAGAAGCATCATTTGGAGGGAGCAGTTTTCATAATTTATCATCCATCAGCCTTTTTTAAAGATTTTATTTATTTATTGGACAGAGAGAGAGAGAGAGAGAGAGAGATTACAAGTAAGCAGAGAGGCAGGCAAGCAGGGAGGGAAGCAGGCTTCCTTTTGAGCAGAGCCCGATGTGGGGCTGGATCCCAGGACCCAGAGACCATGACTTGAGATGAAGGCAGAGGCTTAACCCACCACCCACGTGATGAGAGAGCCCCTCAGGTGCCCCTCATCCATCAGCCTTAATTGTTTGGAGGAAAATGTGTGGATGAATAATGCCTTAGGGAGCTAATCTCTCTAAAGAATTTTCAAGTCTTTACTCCTTCAAGGTTTTTGCACAGTTCTGATAGCCTCTAAACATCCAGCTGGTTTCTACAGTGACAGTCCTGTTAAAAAACTGTCCTCAAACCAGGAAAAGAGCTTGAAACATACCAGTCAAGAGAAACTTTGAGTCTTTTAAGGAATTTATCATTATTTCTTTGTTTTTGGTTAGTATCTGAAATAGTTCCATATTACACTTGCATAATTTCTCCAGAGCTGACTTTGAAGGAGGCATTCAGTTCCAGCTAGTTCCATATTTTGGCAAGAACTATAATTCTATATATATTAAAAAAAAAAAAAACGTATTTTAGAGTGCCTGGGTGGCTCAGTGGGTTAAAATCCCTGCTTTCAGCTCAGGTTATGATTCCAGGTTCCTGGGATTGAGTCCCACAGTGGGCTCTCATCTCAGCAGGGAGCCTGCTTCCATTCCTCTCTCTCTGCCTGCCTCTCTGCCTTCCTGTGATCTCTGTCAAGGAAATAAATAAAATAAAAAAAAACATATTTTATATCAGCTATTCATGTTTATTAACTAAGATATCACAATACAAATAGTACAAACAGTTGCTCTTTATTAATACCTTCAACCAAGATCAAAAAAATATGTCATATTTTCTCCAAAAATTTTATATCATCTGATAGGTCAGGTATATATAAAATACATTTTAAGTTTTAAAAATATCAGCAAATATTTTCATTTAAATGCAAATTTCAAAGAAAATCTACTTTTCCACACACGACTTTTTATCCTATTTTTTTTATTTTGTCTACAACTGATAAATTGTTTAGCGAGACTATAAATGTTAGATCGAAAAAATGAATAATAGATGTAGGTTCAAATTATTATGTTCCATTAAAGATGATTTAGTCTTTGATGAACATCTGTTTGGTAATATGTTGTATCCAGATATAGTAAATTAATGACATATATAAAATTATAGGTAAATGACACCTTCCGTTCCATTATGAGTAGAGCTTTTAAAATGCTATTTGTCACAACCTGTCATCTTGTCATTATGTAGCATTATGTAGCATTTAAAAAATATATACTCTTCACTTTAAAGTCTTTTAGAAATCTAAAATATGACATTCTATGCTTTGTGTTTCCATATTCCTTTATTGCCAGTTTGAGCAAATCCACATGCTTTGATTCAAAGGTAATAAATTCCTCTTATTTGGAAAAATGATGTTTATTTTTGTTCTCTCACCCTTAGCAGGTGGTTTCATTTTAGCACACTTCAGAGTTATAATTTCATGCTTATTAAAAACATTTATTATGATCTACATAGATGAATGAAACTTTTATTTTATTAGATTATTTGCCAAAAAATCTGTTACTTTTAAAAATGTATTTCCTTTTAAGGGTTATTTTAGAGCATTGAGAGAGGATCTAGGAGTGTGGTATTATGCAATTTTTAAGTAGGTATGAAATGGTTATTTATATGATTGTTTCTTTAAGGATTATGTATATTGTCCATTATATGCTATAAAATATTTTGAAGGTAAATTTAAGGTATGTTTTACATAGTTTATTTTTTGGAAAAAAATATTGAAATGACTTATGACATTCAGTATACTCTCAACATTAATTTTTTCTGAAATTTACCAATTGTCTATTGAACCTATTATATGGCAGATATTACTTCAGACTACACTGGTAAATGAAATACTTGGCTTTGTAGAACTTTTATTTTAATGGGTGAGACAATTAAAAGATATAAACCTTAATAAAAATTGCATAGTGCATTCAAAAATGACGAGTACAATGGGGAAAAAGAAAAATTATATCAGGGTGAGAAAAATCAAGGTTGTTAGGCAGGGGATGGGGAGTTAAAAATTTTAACAGGAAGATCAGGGTAGTTACAATGAAGCTGACAATTGAACAAAGGTATGGAAAGGTGATGAATTTGCCCAGAACTATCAGCAATAAGGACACTCCAGACCAAGGAATTGGCTATCTTGAAGGCCATAAGGTTGGATCGTGCCTGGCATATCTGAGGAATAGCAAGGAGGCCACTGTGAGGGACTGAAGAGTAGCAGAGAAAGAGGTCACAGAGGTTAAATGAGTGGCTAGATCATGTAAAAGCTTAGAAGTCATTGTAAAACTCTGGCTTTTATATTTGGAAACTTACTGTGTGATAGAATTTCTGCTAATAACTGAGAGTTCAAATGTCCAAAAAATTTCAAGGATTCTTATTCTAGTAAGACAGAATAAAGAAAAAGAGTTCATATATTCACATGGTGTAACAAATGCTCGGAGATCCAAGTGTAGGAAGCTATGGGAGCACAGAAGAAGGCACTAAAATCACACCAATATATTTGATGACTGTGACTATATATAAATTTGTCTTTTCTAGATTTTTTATAGTTATGGAATCACACAGTATATACTATTCGTTGCCTGGCTTTTCTTTTCTCAGCATCATTACTTTGAGAATCTCCAATTGTAAATAGTTCATTTTGATGTTGAATAGTAATCTCTTTCATGAATAGATCATAATTTGTCTTTGCTCTATTGATGGACATTGATGAACATTTCCACTGTATTCAATTCTTAAAAATAAAGCTGCTATGAAATCCATATACAAGACCTAGTATGAACATAGGGTTTGTTTCTCTTGGTTAAAAGCCTAGAAGTAAAATGGCTATTTGTGTAACTGCAACATATTTTGCATTTAAAAAAATTTTCAAACTATTTTCCAAAGTGGTGGTATCATGATATATGCCAACAACAGTTGAGATTTTTTGTTGCTTCTCAATCTAGCTCAGACGAAGTACAATTAGCCTTGATAATTTTAGCCATTCTAATAGATATGTAAGCATGTCTCATTATGATTTTAATTTGTATTTCTTTAATGTCTAAATGTTGAGAAATTTGTCATGTGCTTATAAGCCATCCATATCCTTTTGGTGACATGTCTCTTCAATAATTTTCTTCACATGTAAAATTGGATACTCTGTTTGGTTATTAGTAAGGTTTTTTATTTTTATTCATTTTTTAATAATCAGAGTAGATGTACATTATCAGATGTATAATTTGCAAATCCCTTCTCCATCTTTACGGTTTCTCAATGGAGCTTTGATAGCTGTGTCTTTCAAGAAATATGCTACTTCTTTCCTGGTACACGGAGGTATGACTAGAACATTATCAATGTTGACCTTTGCAAAGAAAATCATGGCTTAATATATATGTAGTCTGCGGTTGTTGGGAGTGTTCTGTAATATCAAGCATATCTAGTTAGTTGATAATTTTGTTCAAGTCTTACATATCTTACCAATTTGATGACCATTTGTCTATATAATCTTAAAGGTGTTGAAATTTTTTTCCATTTCTAAGGTAGAAGTTATGATTTTTGTTCTTAGTTTTTCCCTATATATCCCCAAATATGTTATTAAGTATTAAAAGTCAAGAATTATTATACTCCCTGAGGAATTCATGCTTTTACTCTTCTGTAATTTTGACTTGATCTTTATGTCTGATAATGAAATTTGCTTTAAAATCACTTTTCATTATCTTGATATAACCACCAAAGTTATAGTGTGATTAGTGTTAATATAGCATATTTTTTCTTTTACTTTTTAAAGCACTTCTATATTTAATCCTGACAAAGAAACAAAAGAGCTCTTTAGCTCATGAAGCATATTTCTAAATCATCTTTATTTTTTTATAAATTAAGGAGTAGCAATTTATATATATATATATATATATATACCATTCATTTGTTGATAGACATCTAGGTTCTTTCCATAGTTTGGCTATTGTGGATATTGCTGCTATAAACATTCAGTGCACGTGCCCCTTTGGATCATATAGTAGTCTTCTTTACCTCTATCAGAACCCCAGGAAGCTTTGTTAATTTATTTACTCACATAAACAGATGATCCAACCCAACGTTTTTTGATGTTCAAATGTATTATGTCTTACCGCTTAACACTATGCTTACTGTTCTCTTTCACTGTCTGACTTAATCCTCATCATCACTATGCCATTTAATCAGAAAGAACATTTGAATTCAGAGTTCTCTCCACATCAGGGAATGAAGACTCCACCCTTCTGTTTGTGCAGGTAAAATAAATGTCGATGTTGTCTGTCCTGCACGTACCCCATCCTGTTCACCAGAATATTCACCATCAAAATATATACAAAATTAAAACCATACCTCACCACTTCTATTACCACCCAGCATGCTAAAAACACCATCATATGTTCCTGAATTATTGACTTGATTGATAGCCCCACTTCCACACATACTGCACTCCTTTCTCCCTGCAAATTTATTTTGGTACAGCAACTTAACCTAAAAATCAAGTCAGATGACTTCATTCTGCTGTTGAAAGTCTTTTGGTATCTTCCCCTTTCATATTAAATAAAAACTGAAGGAATTTCAATGTACTAGAAGGTCATGCATCAATACGTTCTTCCTCTCTCCACCACTATGAACTCCTCAGTGGCCTCCTTGCTTTTCCTCAAAAGTAATAGACCAGCTGTTCACACAAAGTCTATATACTTACTTGCTCTACCTTTTCCTTTAATATTTGTATAACACCCTCCTTCACTCCCTGGGTCTTTGTGCAAATAACATCTCATAAATGAGATATAACCACCCAACACAAAAATTAACTTTCATCCCAGCATTCTCCAATGGTTTTTACCTTTCTTGTATTTCTTTGTAACACTTATCACCATCAACCATCAATCATTATTCTATTACTGGTTTATTTCCTTATTTGAGACAGAGAGAGAGAGAATTGGGAGGGGGCGCAGAGGAAGAAGAAAACACCCCACTGCCTAGAAAGCCTGCTGGGAAGTTACATCCCAGGACCCTGAGATCATGACCCAAGCCAGAGGCAGTCACTCAATGGACTGAGCCACCGAGGTGCCCCTCTATTATTGCTGTATTTCACTATTATATTTCAAAAGAATGTAAGCTCTTTGTGGTCAGGTATTTTATATGTTTTATTAATTGAAGTATTCTCAGAAAGGTAGCTGGAAGATTGTAAGGGCTCACTAAGCTGTATTTTGTTGTTATTATTGGGTTCCTTTATGGGCTTTACCTCTTATGCTAGAAGTCTATCCTTCAGATGTAAGCAATAAGAATAGAGCCCTGCTGCCTGTTCAAATGAGTAAAAAGCCTGTATTAAGTGGATATTTTAAAAGCTAAATGAATGGCTTAATAGTTGTATATAGGGTGAAAGGGAACATATTTTCCACAGTTTAGAAGTGGAGTTCTTTTATAGAGTTCTTGTACAAGCCGACACTATTGAACGATAATGGGCAGTTGTACATTACAATTATACAAAGACTTTGGTAATTTATATCCTTTTTTTGTAATTCATGACCGGATTTTTGAGGCACCTCCACGCTGTTTTCCAGAGTGGTTTCACCAGCTTGCATTCCCACATACGGTGTAGGAGGGTTGCTTTCTCCACATCCTTGCCAGCATCTGTCATTGACTGACTTGTTCATTTTAGCCATTCTGAAAGGTGTGACGTGGTATCTCATTCTGGTTTTGATTTGCATTTCCCTGATGCCGAGTGATGTGGAGCATTTTTTCATGTGTCTGTTGGCCATTTGGATGTATTCTTTGCAGAAATGTCTGTTCATGTCCTCTGCCCTTTTCTTCATTCGATTATTTGTTTTTAGGGTGTTGAGTTTGATAAACTCTTTATAGATTTTGGATAGATAGTGGCCCTTTATCTGGTATGTCATTTGCAAATATCTTCTCCCAGATAACTTCTGACAGTCATCTTTTGGCTTTGTTAACTGTTTCCTTTGCTGTGCAAACAGAAGCTTTTTGATCTGATGAAATCCCAATAGTTCATTCTTGCCCTTGCTTCGCTTGCCTTTGGCGATGTTCCTAGGAAGAAGTTGCTGCTGCTGAGGTCAAAGAGGTTGATACCTGTTCTCTCCTCAAGGATTTTGATGGATTCCTTTCTCACATTATGCTTCTTCATCCATTTCCAGTCTATTTTCATGTATGGTGTAAGGAAATGGTCCAACTTCATTTTTCTGCATGTGGCTCTTCAATTTTCCCAACACCATTTGTTGAAGAGGCTGTCTCTTTTCCATAGGACATTCCTTCCTGCTTTGTTGAAGATTAGTTGACCATAGAGTTGAGGGTGTATTTCTGGGCTCTCTATTCTGTTCCATTGATCTATGTCTGTTTTGGGGACAGTTCCCTACTATCTTGATGATGACAACTTTGTAATAGAGCTTGAAGTCTGGAATTGTGATGCCAACAACTTTGGCTTTCTTTTTCAATATTCCTCTGGCTATTCGAGGTATTTTCTGGTTCCATATATATTTTAGGATGATTTGCTCCATTTCTTTGAAAAAAATGGATGGGATTTTGATAGGGATTGCATTAAATGTGCATTAAACGTAGCATAGACATTTTCACAATATTTGTTCTTCCAATACAGGAGCATGGAACATTTTCCATTTCTTTGTGTCTTCTTCAATTTCTTTCATGAGTACTTTAGAGTTTTCTGAGTATAGATTCTTTGTCTCTTTGGTTAGGTTTATTCCTAGGTATCTTAGGGTTTGGGTGCAATTGTAAATGGGATTCACTCCTTAATTTCTATTTCTTCAGTCTTGTTGGTTTAAAAAAATGCAACCAATTTCTGTGCATTGATTTTATATTCTGACACTTAACAGAATTCCTATACAAGTTATAGCAGATTTGGAGTGGAGTCCTTTAAGTTTTCCACATACAGTGTCATATCGTCTGCAAACAGGGATAGTTTGACTTCTCTTTTGCCAATTTGGCAAAATTTGGATGCCCTTAATTTCTTTTTGTTGTCTGATTGCTGAGGCTAGGACTTCTATTACGATGTTGAATAGCAGTGGTGATAACGGACATCCCTGCCGTGTTCCTGACCTCAGCGGAAAAGTATTCAGTTTTCTCCATTGAGAATGATATTTGCAGTGGGTTTTTCATAGATGGCTTTGATAATATTGATAATATGTGCCCTCTATGCCTACGCTTTGAAGAGTTTTAATCAGGAAGGGACACTGCACTTTGCCAAATGCTTTTTCAGCATCTATTGGAGAGTATCATATGGTTCTTGTTCTTTCTTTTATTAATGTGTTATATCACATTGATTGATTTGCAGATGTTGAACCAACCTTGTAGCCCTGGAATAAATCCCACTTGGTCGTGGTGAATAATCATTTTAATGTACTGTTGAATCCTATTGGCTAGTATTTTGGTGAGAATTTTCGCATCTGTGTTCATAAAGATATTGGTTTGTAGTTCTCTTTTTTGATGGGATCCTTGTCTGGTTTTGGGATCAAGGTGATGCTGGCCTCAGAAAAAAAAGAGTTTGGAAGTTTTCCTTCCATTTCTAGTTTTTTGGAACAGTATCATGAGATTAGGAATTAATTCTTCTTTAAATGTTTGGCAGAATTCCGCTGGGAAGCATCTGGCCCGGGGCTTTTGTTTGGAGATTTTTGATGACTGTTTCAATCTCCGTACTCGTTATGGGTCTGTTCAGGATCCCATTTCTTCCTGGTTCAATTGTGGTAGTTTATATGTCTCTAGGAATGTATCCATTTCTTCCAGATTGTTGAATTTGTTGGCGTAGAGTTGCTCATAGTATGTTCTTATAATTGTTTGTATTTCTTTGGTGTTGGTTGTGATCTCTCCTCTTTCATTCATGAATTTATTTGGGTTCTTTCTCTTTTCTTTTTGATAAGTCTGGAAAGGGGTTTATCAATCTTATTAATTCTTTCAAAGAACCAGCTCCTAGTTTCGTTGATTTGTTCTATTGTATTTTGTTGTTGGTGGTGTTTTTTTGTGGTTTTTGTTTATTTCTTTCTATTTCATTGATTTCTTCTCTGATCTTTATTATTCCTCTTCTGCTGGGTTTAGGCTTTCTTTTTTGTTCTTTCTCCATCTCCTTTAGGTGTAGGGTTATGTTGTGTTTTTGAGATCTGAGAGAGAAGCGTGGTTGCACACGTCTGTCACTGCGCACCCCAGGAGCATGTCTGGGGAAGGCGCAGCACGCCACCTCAGGAAAAGAGAAGGAGCCGTTGTCCTTGTGGTCGGGAAAGGTCGGGAAGCAGAATAGCCTGCCGTGGCAGGAACAGCAGGCCGGTGGCAATACAAGTGTCTCCCGCTCCCTGTGCGGAGAGATGGAAGCCTGGCTGCTAAGGAGACATGAGCGGACGACTAGGGCAGAGGCGCGTGCTCCACTGTGAAGAAGGAGTCTGGGCAGAAGGCAGGCCTGTCCTGTGCCTCTGGTCCCAAGGGGACAGCATCTCCTTGGCCACCTGTCCCAAGGGCAGACTTGGGCTTGCCACCAGGTGCCATACACGGAACTCGCAGAAACAACCCCTGGAGAAACGGGCAGTCAGATGCCATCTTCCACCAAGATGTGGCAGCGATTTGGGTGGCAGGGGGTGTGCCGGGGAAGGAGTGGAGACTGTCCCCCACAGTTCCCCATCCCAGTGCACGGGCCTTATGCAGGGGTCCTGTCGCCTCCTCTCTCCTGTGGTGAAGGCACTGGCGTAGAACCCGAGTCTGCCTGAGCGCCGAAGCAAAAGGCAAAGCCTTACCTACCCCAGGAGATGGTAATAGACATAGGTGCCATGCTAGGCCACGCACGCCGCTGAAGGGTTGTGACTGTGTCTGCTTAGTTCGGTTTAGCAAGGTGAACCCCGGGCGCGAACTTGGAGCCCGGGAAAGCAAGGCCCAAAAGGCACCAGCTTTCCCGTGGCTCTTCTTCCCTACCGCGACAGAGCGAATGACCAAAACCTTGCGGAGGATGCAGCAGCGAAGCTCGTTTCGCGCCAAGCTGAAAACATCCGCGAAAGCATAGCAGTCGCTGGGAAATCAGACTCGGTTCTGCAGGCTCTTCTACTGCTTCCTGAGCCCAGTCTCGCGGTGGTAGAAACCCGCATACAGGGAAAGCCTCTTTGCCCGGGCATTTCTTCTGGGAAAGCACAGCATTCGTTGGGAAATCAGAATCGGATGTGTGTGATGCTGCAGCTGAATGCCTGAGCTAGTCTCCACAGCACGGTGCAAGATACCTGGATGGAGCGAAATCCTCTTTGCCTGGGCATCCCCTCTGCCGGAGAGAGAAGCGTGGTTGCGCCTGTGGAAAGAGCCTTAAGGAAAGGGACACGTCTTTCACTGCACTCCCCAAGAGCATGTCTGTGGAAGGTGCAGCACGCTGCCCAGGGAGAAGAGCAGGAGCCGTTGGCCTTCTGGTATGGAAACGGTTGCGAAGCAGGAGAGCCGGCCCTGGCAGGCACAGCGGCCGGTGGCAATACAAGTGTCACTCGCTCCCTGTGCAGAGAGACGGAAGCCTGGCTGCTACGGAGAGAGGAGGGGATGAGTAGGGCAGGGCGCGTGCTCCACGCTTAGGAAGGAGGCTGGGCAGAAAGCGTGCCTGTCCTGAGACTCTGGGCCCAAGGAGACAGCAACTCCTTGGCCACCTGTCCCTGGGGCATACATGCACTTTCCAACAGGCGCCTACGCTGAACTCGCAGAAGCAGCTCCCTGAAATAACGGGGAGTCAGATGCCATCTTCCTCCAGGATGTGGAAGCTTGGAGGAGGCACGGGGTTTAAGGGGAAGGGGTGGGGACAGTCCCCCAAAGCTCCCTATTCAGTTCACGGGCGGTGTGCAGGAATCCTGTCACCTCTCCTTTCCTGTGGGAAAGCACTGGGCTAGTCCGCGAGTCCGCCTGAGCGCCAGAGTAAAGGGCAAAGCGATACACATCGGGAAATGGTAGTGGGCATAGGGTGCCATCCTAGGCTACGCACGCCACTGCAGGGTTGTGACTGTGTCTGCTTTGTTCGGCCTTGCAGGGTGAACCCAGGACGCGAACATGGAGCCCGCGAAAGCAAGGCCCAAAAGGCACCAGCTCTCCCACAGCTCCTTCCCTGACGCGACTGAAGCCTTGCTGAGGAAGTAGCGGCAAAAGCTGTTCGTTCCAAGCCAAAGCCTCTGTGAAAGCACAGAATTGGCTGAGAAATGTTCTGCGGGCTGCTGCTGATTGCCTGAGGCCAATCTGGCTGTGGGAGAAACCCGCATACAGCGAAAGCCTCTTTTCCTTATCATCTCCCCAGGGTTAGCACAGCATTCGTTGGGAAATCAGAGTTGAGTTTGGGGATGCTGCTGCTTCTTGCCTGAGCTAGTCTCTGCACCACGTTGGAAGATACCCGCATGGAGCGAAATACTCTTTGCCCTAGCATCCCCTCTGCCTGATAGAGAAGCGTGGTTGCACACGTCTATCACCGCCCTCCCCAGGATCAAGTCTGGGGAAGGCCTAGCACTCCGCCCCCGGAGAAGAGAAGGAGCCGTTGGTCTTGGAGTCGGGAAACGCTCGGGAAACAGAATAGCATGCCGTTGCACGAACAGCAGGCCGGTGGCAAGACAAGTGTCCCCCGCTCCCTGTGCGGAGAGATAGAAGCCTGGCTGCTAAGGAGACATGAGCGGACGACTAGGGCAGAGGCGCGTGCTCCCCTCTGAAGAAGGAGTCTGGGAAGAAGGCATGCCTGTCCTGTGCCTCTGGTCCCAAGGGGACAGCATCTCCTTGGCCACCTGTCCCAAGGGCAGACTTGGGCTTGCCACCAGGTGCCATACCCGGATCTCGCTGAAACAACCCCATGGAAAAACGGGCAGTCAGATTCCATCTACGACCAAGATGTGGCAGCGATTTGGGTGGCAGGGGGTGTGCCGGGGAAGGAGTGGAGACTGTCTCCCACAGTACTCATCCCAGTGCACGGGCCGTGTGCAGGGATCCTGTCGCCTCCTCTCTCCTGTGGTGAAGACACTGGCCTAGACGCCGAGTCTGCCTGAGCACCGAAGTAAAAGGTAAAGCCTTACCTACCCCAGGATATGGTAATAGACATAGAGTGCCATGCTAGGCCAGGCAAACTGCTGAAGGGTTGTGACTGTGTCTGCTTAGTTCGGCTTAGCAAGGTGAACCCCGGGCGAGAACTTGGAGCCCTGAAAAGTAAGGCCCAGGAAGCACCAGCTTTCCCGCTGCTCTTCTTCCCTGCCACGACAGAGCGAATGACCAAAGCCTTGCTGAGGAAGCAGCAGCGAAGTGCGTTTCAGGCCAAGCTGAAAACCTCTGCGAAAGTATAGCAGTCGCTGGGAAATCAGAGTCGGTTCTGCGGGCTCTTCTGCCTCTTGCCTGAGCCCAGTCTCGCGGTTGGAGAAACCCGCATACAGCGAACGCCTCTTTATCCAGGCTTCTCCTCTGGGAAAGCACAACATTCGTTGGGAAATCAGAATCGGATGTGTGTGATGCTGCAGCGGAATGCCTGAGCTGGTCTCCTCAGCACGGTGTAATAAAACCGCATGGAGCGAAATCCTCCTTGCCTGGGCATCCCCTCTGCCTGAAAGAGAAGCGCGGTTGCGCCTGTGGAAAGAGCCTTAAGGAAAGGGACACGTCTTTAACTGCGCTCCCCAGGAGCATGTCTGTGGAACGTGCAGCACGCTGCCCAAGGAGAAGAGCAGGAGCCGTTTGCCTTCGGGTCTGGAAAAGGTTGCAAACTAAGAGAGCCAGCCCTGGTAGGCACAGCGGCCGGTGGCAATACAAGTGTCACCCGCTCCCTGTGCAGAGAGACGGAAGCCTGGCTGCTACGGAGAGAGGAGGGGATGAGTAGGGCAGGGCGCGTGCTCCACTCTTAGGAAGGAGTCTGGGCAGAAAACATGCCTTCCTGAGCGTCGGCCCAAGGAGACAGCAGCTCCTTGGCCACCTGTCCCTGGGGCAGACTGCGCTAGCCACCAGGCGCCTTCGCTGAACTCGCAGAAACAGCTCCCTGAAATAACGGGGAGTCAGATGCCGTCTTCCTCCAGGATGTGGAAACTTGGAGGAGGCACGGCGTTTAAGGAAAAGGGGTGGGGACAGTCCCCAAAGCTCCCTTTTAAGTGTACAGGAGGTGGGCAGGGAACCAGTCACCTCTCCTTTCCTGTGGGGAAAGCACTGTCCTAGTCAGCGAGTCCGCCTGAGCGCCAGAGTAAAAGGCCAAGCGATGCCTACACTGGGAGATGGTAGTGTACATAGGGTGCCATCCTAGGCTACACACGCTACTGCAGGGTTGTGGCTGTGTCTGCTTAGTTCGGCCTGGCAGGGTGAACCCAGGACGCGAACATGGAGCCCAGGAAAGCAAGGCCCAAGAGGCACCTGCTCTCCCGCAGCTCTTCTTCCCTGACAGGACTGAAGCCTTGCTGAGGAAGCAGCGGCGAAAGCTGAAAGCTGTTTGCTCCAAGCCAAAGCCTCTAGGAAAGCACAGCATTTGCTGATAAATGTTCTACGGGCTGCTGCTGCTGCTTTTCTGAGCCCAGTTTCGCATTGGGAGTAACCCGCATACAGCAAAAGCCTCTTTGCCGGGCATCTCCTCTGGGAAAGCACAGCATTCGTTGGGAAATCAGAATCGGATGTTTAGTGATGTTGCAGCTGAATGCCTGAGCTACACTACGCAGCATGGTGGAGGAAACCCGCATGGAGCGAAATCCTCTTTGCCTGGGCATTTCCCCTGGGAACGCAAAACATTTGTTGGGAAATCAGAGAGTTGTGTTTGTGGATGCTGCTGCTTGTCTGAACTAGTCTCCGCAGCACAGTGGAAGATACCAGCATGGAGCGAAATACCCTTTGCACGAGCATCCCCTCTGCTTGAGAGAAAAGCCAAATGTGGGGATGGCGCAGCAAGCAGCCCCCAGAGAAGCTAAGGAGCCGTTGGCCTTGTGGTCGGGTAACGGTCGGGAAGCAGGAGAGCCTGCCCTTGCAGGAACAGCAGGCCAGTAGCAAGACAAATGTCACCCGCTTCCTGTGCGGGGATGAAGCCTGGCTGCTAAGGAGACATGAAGGGACGACTAGGGCAGGGACGCGTGCTCCACTCTGAGGAAGGAGTCTGGGCAGAAGGCAGGCCTGTCCTGTGCCTCTGGTCCCAAGGGCACAGCAACTCCTAGGACAACTGTACGTAGGGCAGACTTGGGCTTGCTACCAGGCACCATACCCTGAACTCACAGGAACAGCTCCCTCGAGAAACGTGCAGTCAGATGCCATCTTCCTTCAAGATGTGACAGCGTTGTCGGTGGCTGGGGGTGTGCCGGGAAAGGAGTGGCAACAATCCCCGAATGCTCCCCATTTAGTAACGGGCGGTGTTCAGGGATCCTGTCGCCTCTCCTCTCCTGTGAGGAAGGCATTGACCTAGTTCGCGAGTCCACCTGAGGTCCACTGCCAAAGGCCAATTGTTGCCTATACCGGGAGTTGGTAGTGTGCATAGAGTGCCATCCTAGGCCACGCATGTTGCCGCAGGGTTGCGACTGCGTTTGCTTAGTTCGGCTTAGCAATGTGAACCCCAGGCAAGAACTTGGAGCCCGGGAAAGCAAGGCCCAAAAGGCACAAGCAATACCGCGGCTCTTTTTCCCTCTCGCAACAGAGCGAACGACAAAAGCCTTGCTGAGGAAGCAGCAGCGAATGCGGTTCGCGCCAAGCTGAAAAACTCTGCGAAAGCATAGCAGTCGCTGGGAAATCAGAGTCGGTTCTGCGGACTTTTCTGCTGCTTGCCTAAGCCCAGTCTCGCGGTTGGAGAAACCCGCATACAGCGAAAGCCTCTTTATCCGGGCATCTCCTCAGGGAAAGCACAGCATTCGTTGGGAAATCAGAATCGGATGTGTGTGATGCTGCAGCTGAATGCCTAAGCTAGTCTCCGCAGCATGGGGGAAGATACCCGCATGGAGCGAAATCCTCTTTGCCTGGGCATCCCCTCTGCCTGAGAGAGAAGCGCGGTTGCGCCTGTGGAAGGAGCCTTAAGGAAAGGGACACGTCTTTAACTGCGCTCCCCAGGAACATGTCTGTGGAAGGTGCAGCACACTGCCCGTTTTGAAGAGCAGGAGCTGTTGGCCTTCGGATCTGGAAACGGTTGCAAAGCAAGAGAGCCGGCCCTGGCAGCACAGCGGTCGGTGGCAATACAAGTGTCACCCGCACCCTGTACAGAGGGCCGTAAGCCTTGCTGCTACGGAGAGAGGAGGGGATGAGTAGGGCAGGGCACGTGCTCCACTCATAAGAAGGAGTCTGGGCAGAAAGCATGCCTATCCTGAGCCTCTGGGCCCAAGGAGACAGCAGCTCCTTGGCCACCTGTCCCTGGGGCAGACATGTGCTAGCCACAAGGCGCCTACGCTGAACTCGCAGAAACAGCTCCCTGAAATAACGGGGATTCAGATGCCATCTTCCTCCAGGATGTGGAAGCTTGAAGGAAGCACGGCGTTTAAGGAAAAGGGGTGGGGACAGTCCCCCAAAGCTCCCTATTCAGTGCAAGGGCAGTGTGCAGGGAGCCTGTCACCTCTCCTTTCCTGTGGGCAAAGAAATGTCGTAGTCCGCCAGTCCGCCAGAGGGCCAGAGTAAAAGGCCAAGCGATGCCTACAGTGGGAGATGGCAGTGTGCATAGGGTGCCATCCTAGGCTATGCACGCTACTGCAGGGTTCCGGCTGTGTCTGCAAGTTCGGCCTGGCAGGGTGAAACCAGCACGCGAACTTGGAGCCCGGGAAAGCAAGGCCCAAGTGGCACCAGCTCTCCCGCAGCTCTTCTTCCCTGACGCGAACCAAGCCTTGCTGAGGAAACAGTGGCGAAGTGCTGTTCGCTCCAAGCCAAAGCCTCTGCGAAAGCACAGCTTTCGCTGAGAAATGTTCTGCGGGCTGCTGCTTGCCTGAGCCCAGTCTCGCGGTGGGCGAAACTCGCATACAGCGAAAGCCTCTTTGCCTGGGCATCTACCCTGGGAAAGCACAGCGTTCCTTTGGAAATCAGTGTTGGGTTTGTGGATGCTGCTGCTGCTTGCCTGAGCTAGTCTCCGCATCTCGGTGGAAGATGCCCGCATGGAGCGAAATACTCTTTGCCCTAGCATCCCCTCTGCCTGAGAGAGAAGCGTGGTTGCACTCGTCTGTCACTGCGCTCCCCAGGAGCAACTGTGGGGAAGGCGCAACACGCCGCCCCCGGAGAAGAGGAGCCGTTGGCCTTGGGGTCGGGAAACGCTCGGGAAACAGGATAGCCTGCCGTGGCACGAACAGCAGGTCGGTGGCATGACAAGTGTCTCCCGCTCCCTGTGCGGAGAGATGGAAGCCTGGCTGCTAAGGAGACATGAGGGGATGACTAGGGCAGGCGCGCTTGCTCCACTCTGAGGAAGGAGTCTGGGCCGAAGGCAGGCCTGTCCTGTGCCTCTGGTCCAGAGGGGACAGCATCTCCTTGGCCACCTGTCCCAAGGGCAGACTTGGGCTTGCCACCAGGTGCCATACCCTGACTCGCAGAAACAACCACATGGAGAAATGGGCAGTCAGATGCCGTCTTCCACCAAGATTTGGCAGCGATGCGGGTGGCAGGGGGTGTGCCGGGGAAGGGGTGGAGGCAGTCCCCCATAGTTCCCCATCCCAGTGCACGGGCCTTGTGCAGGGATCCTGTCGCCTCCTCTCTAAACTGGGAAAGCACAGCATTCGCTGAGAAATCAGAGTCTGTACTGTGGGCTGCTGCTGTTAGTTGCCGGAGCCCAGTCTCACAGTGGGAGAAACCCGTATACAGCGAAAGGCTCTTTGGGCATCTCATCTGGGAAAGCACAGCATTCGTTGGGAAATCATAGTTGGGTTTGGGGATGCTGCTGCTGCTTGCCTGGGCTAGTCTCCACAGCTCGTTGAAATAAACCCGCATTGAACGAAATACTCTTTGCCCGGTCATCCCCCTCTGCCTGAGAGAGCGCCTGTCGAAACAGCTTTAAGGAAAGGGACACGTCTGTTACCGCGCTCCCCAGAAGCATGTCTGCATAAGGCGCAGCACGCCGCCCCCGGATAAGAGAAGGAGCCGTTGGCTTTGCTGTCGGGAAACGGTGGTGAAGCAGGAGAGCCTGCCATGGCAGGAACAGCAGGCAGGTGGCAAGACAAGTGTCACCCGCTCCCTGTGCGGATAAAATGAAGCCTGGATGCTGAGACACGAGGGGACGACTAGGGCAGGCGCACGTGATCCTCTCTGAGGAAGGAGTCTGGGCAGAAGGCAGGCCTGTCTGGTGCCTCTGGTCCCAAGGGGACAGCATCTCCTTGGCCACCAGTCCCTAGGGCAGACTTGGGTTTGCCACCAGGCGCAATACCCGGAACTCACAGAAACAGTTCCCTGGAGAAACAGGCAGTCACAGGCCTTCTTCCTCCAAGATGTGGCAGCGTTCGCGGAGGCACAGGGTTTCTGGGGAAGGAGTGGGGGACAGTCCCCCACATCTCCCCATCCCAGTGCATGGGCGGTGTCCAGGGATCTTTCCTCTCCTTTCCTGGTGGAAGGCACTGGCCTAGTCCCCGAGTCTGCCTGCGCGCCAGATCAAAAGGCCAAGTCACCAGGAGACGGTAGTGTGCATAGAGTGCAATCCTAGGCCACGCATGCTGCTGCAGGGTTGTGGCTCTGCTTAGTTTGGCCTGGCAGTGTGACCCCAGGGCGGGAACATGGAGCCCAGGAAATCAAGGCCCAAGAGGCACCAGCTCTCCTGCAGCTTTTTCTCTTAAGCGACAGAGCTAACGCCCAAAGCCTTGCTGAGGAAGCAGAGGCGAAGTGCAGTTCGCGCCTAGCCCAAAACCTCTGCAAAAGCAGAGCAGGCGCTGGGAAATCAGAGTCGGTTCTGTGGGCTGCTGTCGCTGCTTGCCTTAACCTAGTATTCACAGCACGGTGGGAGAAACCCGCATAGAGCAAAAGCCTCTTTGTACGTGCATCCCCTCTGGGAAAGCACAGCATTCGTTGGGAAATCCGTGTCAGTTCTATGGGATGCTGATGCCGCTTGCCTGAACATAGTCTCCGAAGCATGGTGGGAGAAACCCGTTTGGAGCGAAATCCTCTTAGCCTGGTCATCCCCTCTGCCTGAGAGAGAAGCGTGGCTGCGCCTGTGGAAACAGCCTTAAAGAAAGGCACACGTCTGTCACTGTGCTCCCCAGGAACATGTCTGGGAAAGGCGCAGCAATGCCGCCCTGGGAGAAGAGGAGCCATTGGCCTTGTTGTCGGGAAACGGTCGTGAAGCAGGAGAGCCTGCCATGGCAGGAACAGCGGGCGGGTGGCAAGACAAGTGTCACCACAGCCTATGATGACACTTTTGAGTCAAGGTTCATCTACTCTACAGATGAGACTGTAAAATTTTTAAAGGCAACGTGTTTAAAGGCAACATCATGAAAGAAGGTTTGGTGGATTGCTTTGATTTTCTATTCATGGTATCAGATGAGTTTAAGGGAGCATAATCCAATAAAAAACTTAAAATTAATTTTAAAAAATAAGAAAAAAACATTTTAATGTCTTTGCCTTTGTGGTTCCTGCAAATGAAACTACAAGAAAGGACTGAGAACATTTTCTTTTTTTCTATTTGTTTTTCTTCAATTTGGACCTCCTCCTTAGGTCTCTGATCAAAGAATGCTTACACAGACGCTGTAGTGTAGAAAGGACAAAATATCACATTACAAAATATTCCATTCCTATCTTTTTGTATACCCAGAACAATAAGTTAATATATGTGCTGCCAAAGGAGCACACCAGAGCAATAAGTTAAATGAAGATTGTACTGGGAATATAAAACAATTATTCCATAAAATGAGTGGGTTTTGAATGGGACATGAAGGGAGGACTTGTGAGTTAGGAAAAAGTATATATATAAAGACTTAATGAAGGTTTAATTAAGGCATAACAACTATGCTGTATTCCTGAAATATATTAAAATGATGATATGGAAATACCTCACAGAGTAACATCAAAGCACCTCTGTTAATCCTTTCTACTAACAGCTGTTCCTCTTTGTTTCACTTTACATAACATGTGATGGATTGACATTTGTAGAAATAAGGAGGAAACATGGAAGAAAGTGAACAATTAGAAAGGATCAAAATACACTAATAAACCAGGTAAATAACCAGTGAGTATTATTATAGTAAATATATGCACATTTATAAACTGAGAATTTTCAGGAGTGACAGCCAATGTAGAAAATCGAGATGGTGTTATAGAAAATTCCATAAAACCCTTTGCATTAGTTTAACAGCCTGGTATAATATTTAGAAACCTGTGTAATTTTTTTGAGCAGTTAAGCATAGAAAAACATGGCTGAAATAATGACAAACACTTAACATTTACTTAAATTTTTGTTTATTTTTATCCTTTAATGCCCATATTGTGTTCATAATGTCCTAAGTATTTGTGGTTGTTAGAGCAAAGTAAATTTGAAAATTTCCATGGAGAGGGCTAATGGTATCTGTTTGTAAAACAAAACAAAACAAAAACACAGGGCACCTTTCCTATGGTTGTGAGCTGCCCTTCCCTTACTGCTCAATGCATTTTCATTAACACCCACCTCACAGTCCATAGGCAGCCATCTGTGTTCCCGTCTTGAAGAAATTTTATCCTACAAGTCTTTCCTCATGACACTGTTGCCTATTACATAAATCAAACAGAAATTCAACCTCTCGGAATGGAATCAGAAACCCACAAAGCTGACTGCTGTCAGGACTCATAAGGAAGGCAATTAATAAATTTATTATTTAGGAGAGGAGTTGTTTGCTTTCCAAAAATCCATGCAAAATTGGAATGTTATCCAGAGTGTATATCAAACTAACTAAGCTAAAGGTGTCTTTTAATCTCAGGTTCACCCATTTGACAATCATTATATTTTCTCCTTTATCTCTGGTTTGGTCAGCTATGTTAGTGTCAGAACACTTAATTCATTCAGTAAATCAACAAAGACCTATTTAGTACTAATTTTTTGTGGGTGGGATGAATAAGACAAATATCTGCCACAATGGAGCATATGATCTAGAGTTTAAAATTCATATTTGAATTACTTACATACCACCACATACATGAATTACATACTTACCACCACACTTATAAAATTGATGATGTTAAGGAGAAGACCTTAATATTAAAAGCAATAAAATTGATATGTCTATTAGTAGAAATAAAAAATAGTCGTATATTAACTAAAGTAAAATTTAGGGCTCCCTGGGCGACTCAATCGGTTAAGCAGCTGCCTTTGGCTCAGGTCATGATCCCAGGGTCCTGGGATTAAGACCTGCATCGGGCTCACTGCTGGGTAATAAGCCTGCCACTCTGCCAACTTGAGCTCTCTCTCTCTCTCTCTCTGTCAAATAAACAAATAAAATCTTAAAAAAAAAGATAAATATAAAGTAACACTTACTGGCGATTTGGGGATGGTGATGTCATCAAGATGGCAACATGGATGCATGGATGGCTCCTTATTTATTGCAAAAGGTAAATGTATAGTCAAAACCAGATTCTCTAATATTGTAATGGTGATATATAAATCATTTACTAGTCTAGTTTAAAAGTTAAAAAAAACAAGCCTATTAAAAATAACTATAACTGCAATCATTTGTTATTGAAAGTACAATATAAAAATGATCTAAAATGTAAAAACATCAATAACCTATTGTTATAGGAGAAGTATAATTTTTCTGTACACTATTGAAGTTCAGTTGTTTTCAACATAAAATGGAATGTTATAACTAACGTATTTTATAAAAGCTTAATGGTAAATATAAAAATATGTAGTAGATACACAAAATATTTTGATAAAGAAGTTAAAACATACTGCCACAAAAAGTCATCAGATTACAAACAAAGAGAACAAGACAGGAAATAAAGAGCAGAGCATCTACAAAAGAGAAACAAAACAGATAAACACTGGGGAAAGAAAAATATATATTTTTTAAAAGGAGGGGAAGGCAAACCATAATACACTTAACTATAAGTAACAAACTGTTTCTGGAGGGGAGATGGGCAGGGGAATGGGCTGTCAGTAATAATTATTAGGAGGTCACTTGTGATGAGCATTGACTGTTATATGTAAATGGTGAATTACTAAATTCTACTCCTGAAACTAATATTACGCTATATATTAACTAAAATTTAAATAAATCATGAAATATAAAAAGAATGAAAGGCAATAGTTAAGTCCTTACCTATCCATAATTACTTTAACTGTAAGTGAATGGAATCATCAGTTGGAAGACATAGGCTAGAATAGATTAAAAAAACAAACAAAAAACACAAGATCCAACAATATGTTGCCTATAAAAGAATCACTTTAGCTTTAAGGACACACATGGGCAGAGAGTAAAGGGATGGAAAAAGATATTCCAAGCTAATGATAACAAAAGAAAACAAGGGTGGCAATAACTATAACAGACAAAATAGGGCTTGTATAAGCTAAAAATCACCACAGGAGTCAAAGAAGGTCATTATACAATAAGAAAAGTGTCATCAATTCATCAATACAGTAATTGTAAATATCATGTACCTAATATTGAGCCACATAAATATATAAAACAAATACTAACAAAACAAAAAGGAGAAATAAATAGCAATACAATAATATCTGGGGACAATAATACCCCACTCTTACCTATGGATAGATCATCCAGACAGAAAATCAATAAGAAAATAGTGAATTTAAACACTATGCCTGGACAACTGGGTGGCTCAGTCAGTTAAGCCTTTGCCTTTGGCTCAGGTCGTGATCCCAGGGTCCTGAGATAGAGTCCCACATTGGGCTCCCTGCTCAGGAGGGGGTCTTCTCACTCTGTCTCTGCCCTTACACCTTGCTCATTCTCTCTGCCCTGCTCTCTCTCAAACAAACAAACAAACAAAACAAACAAACAAACAAACAAGAACTATGTCAAATGAACCTAACATATTTACAGGATATTCCATCCAATAGTATCATAATAAATATTCTTCTCAAACACACGTGGAAAATTTTCTAGGATAGATTACATTTTAAACCACAAAACAAGAGTCCCCACAAAATCAATAATATAGAAAGCATATCGAGTATATTTCCAGCCAAAATAATATGAAACTAGAAATCAATACAGAAGGAAATTTGGAAAATTTACAAAACACAGACATACACATTTTTAAACAAACAAAAAATCAAGAAAAGAAGACAAAGTGGGAATAAAAAATACATCTTGAGGAAAATAAAAAAATATATACCAAAACATTATGAGAAGCAGCAAAGCAGTTATAAAAGGAAATTTTATAGCTATAAATGTATATAAAAAAAGATTTCAAATAAAGAACTTATTATAACAGCTCAAAAAAACTACAAAAAGAACAAAGTAAACTTAAAAGTAGCAAAAGGAAGGAAAAAATAAAAATTAGGGCAAATATAAATGAAATATATTATTAAAAATCTAGAAAGTTTTTTTTTAAATGGTAAATAAAATTAAACTTGGTAATGGTAAATTTAAAAAAAAGACAGCTAGACTAACTCAGAAAAAGAGAGAAGACTCAATAAAATCAGAAATGAAAAAGGAGACATTATAACAGATACCATAGAAATATAAAGGATAAAAGACAGTTAAATGCCAGCGAATCAAAAGCCTAGAGGAAATGGACAAATTCCTAGGCACATACAACCTATCAAGACTGAATCATAAGGACATAAAAAATGTGAACAGACCAATAAGGGGTAAGGAGATTGAATCCGTAATAAAAACCTACTAACAAATAAAAGTCCAGAATCAGATGATTTCCACAGTGAATTCTACCAAACATTTTAAGGCAAAAAATACAAATACTTTTTAAACCTTTCCCAAAAAGTTGAAGAGGTTGAAATACTCTGAGGCACATTTTACAAGCCAGCATTATCTTGATATCAAAACCAGACAGGAGCACTACAAAAGCAAAACAAAACAAAACAAAAACAAACAAACAAACAAAAAAACCAAAGCAGCAACAAAAAGAACTACTGGATAATATCCCTGATAAATAAAAATGTAAAAATTCTCTACAAAATGCTACAAAACTGAATTCACCAGCACATATCAGTAAATGTGATGCATTATATTAATAGAATGATCAATAAAAACTCATATGATCAACTCAATATATGCAGGAAAGGCATTTGACAAAATTCAACACCCTTTCATAATAAAAATACTCACCAAACTGGGTACAGAAAGAATACACATCAACATAATAAAAACCACATATTCCGTGGAAGGATTCAAGATGGCGGAGAAGTAGCAGGCTGAGACGACATCAGGTAGCAGAAGATCAGCTAGATAGCTTATCTAACCATTGTAAACACCTACAAATCCAATGGGAGATCAAAGAGAAGGAGAGCAACAATTCTAGAAACAGAAAATTGATCACTTTCTGAAAGGTAGAACTGGCAGAAAAGTGAACCCGAAGAACAGGAAGGTAGACCGTGGGGGGGGGGTGGGCAGCTCCTGGCAAGCGGTGGAGCAATGGAGCACAAAATCAGGACTCTTTAAAAGTTTGATCCACTGAGGGATATCACCCCAGAGGCTAATCCAGAGTGAAGCCCAAGAGGGGTCAGCATAGTCCCAGGTCCCTCAGGGTCACAGAAGGACCAGGGTTATCTGAGTGTCACAGAACTCACAGGTATTAGAGTGGGGAAGCCGGCTACAGAGACAAAGCTGAGGAGTGAGCTCTCAACCCAGGGTTACTTTGAACCAGGCATAGGCAGGATGAGCTTGGAGCACAGCCAAGGGCAAGGGAGACGGGAGTAATTGAGCTCTTTTCTCCAAGCATGGCCAGAGGCCAGGGAGAAGAGAATGACCAAGGACTTTTCTCCAAGTACGAGTGACAGAGCGCTTTTCTTCAAGCATGGCCAGAGGCCGGGAAGATGGGAGTGATTAAGCACCTTTCTCTAAGTGTGCACTGAGGAGTGGGGCCCTGAGCTCTCCACTCCTCTGGGCAGGATTGTGAGACCGCCATTATTCCATCATCCAGAACTCTACGGAAAGCCTCCAGGGAACGAAAGCTCCCGGATTACTTAGCCTTACCCCAGGTAAGGGCAGGACAAATCCATCTCGGGCAAAGACACTTGAGAATCAGTACAACAGGCCCCTTCCCCAGAAGACCAACAAGAAACCCAGCCAAGATCAACTTCACTTAGTAAGGAGAACAGTGGAATTCCAGAGGAGGAGAATGCAGAACAAGGAGTTCGTGGCTTTCTCCCAATGATTCATTAGTCTTGCAGTTATATTTTTTTTCTTTTTTCTTCTGCTAATTTTTTTAACTTTTACCCTTTCCTCTTTTAATGATTTTTTAAACTAGTTTATTTTTAAAATACCTTACAAAAAATAATAATCTATTTTGAACCTTCATTATTATAGTCATAATTTATCCTCCATTGTACCTAACTATATATTTTTTTACACATAGGGTTTTTTCTTCTAAAAAATATGGGGTATAACTTCTCCTAATAGAACAAAATATACCCTAAATCTAGCTCCAAGATTGTTCTAGTGTCCAGCCTGTGCAAATTCTCTCCAGTTTATTTTTCTTTATTGTCCCAACCAACTTGCTCTATCAACTTATTTTTTAGAAATTAAATTTTTTTCTCATTTTTTTAAGATTTTATTTATTTATCAGAGGGGGGGAGAGAGTGAGCACAGGCAGACAGGAAGGCAGGCAGAGGCAGAGGGAGAAGCAGGCTCCCTGCCGAGAAAGGAGCCCGGTGTGGGACTCGATCCCAGGACGCTGAGATCATGACCTGAGCTGAAGGTAGTTGCTTAACCAACTGAGCCACCCAGGCATCCCTTTTTTTCTCATTTTTATAGGTTTATTCCATCCCTTCACTGTGCCTACCCTTATATGTTTTTCATCCTTTAAAATCTTGGGAGGTAGTTTCTTCTAAGAGACCCAAAAACTCCCAAAATTAAGTGAGTGACCCTGTTCTAGTCACAAGTCTAGTATATATATATATATTTTCTTTTTTAATACTTTTTCCTTGTTTTCATTTTTTTAAAACCTTTTTTCCCCCCTTGAACTTCTTTTTTATCCCCTTTCGTTCTCCCACAACTTGGGTCTCTTCTGATTTGGTTGAAGCACATTTTACTGGGGTCTTTACCACTCTTTTAGCATTTTATTTGCTCCTTTACATATTCTTATCTGCTCAAAATAACAAGGTGGAAAAACTCACCACAAAAAAACGAACAGGAGGCAGTACCAAAGGCTAGGGACCTAATCAAAACAGACATTGGTAATATGACAGAACTAGAGTTTAGAATGACAACTCTCAAGGTTCTAGCTGGGCTCGAAAAAGGCATGGAAGTTATTAGAGAAACCCTCTCCAGAGAGATAAAAGCCCTTTCTGGAGAAATAAAAGAACTAAAATCTAACCAAGTTGAAATCAAAAGAGCTATTAATGAGGTGCAATAAAAAATGGAAGTTCTGGGGGAGGAGTCAAGATGGCGGAGAAGTAGCAGGCTGAGACTATTTCAGCTAGCCGGAGATCAGCTAGATAGCTTATCTAAAGATTGCAAACACCTGAAAATCCATCGGCAGATCGAAGAGAAGAAGAACAGCAATTCTGGAAGCAGAAAAACAACCACTTTCTGAAAGGTGTTTTCTTATTTTTAAATTCTTTTCTTTTCTTTTTTCTCTTTTTTCTTTTTTTTTCTTTCTTCCTTTTTGAACCTCTTTTTATCCCCTTTCTCCCCCCTCATGATTTTGGATCTCTTCTAATTTGGTTAAAGCATATTTTCCTGGGGTTGTTGCCACCCTTTTAGTATTTTACTCGCCCCTTCATATACTCTTACCTGGACAAAATGACAAGACGGAAAAATTCAACAGAAAAAAAAGAACAAGAGGCAGTACCAAAGGCTAGGGACCTAATCAATACAGACATTGGTAATATGTCAGATCTAGAGTTCAGAATGACAATTCTCAAGGTTCTAGCCAGGCTCGAAAAAGGCATGGAAGATATGAGAGAAACCCTCTCGAGAGATATAAAAGCCCTTTCTGGAGAAATAAAAGAACTAAAATCTAAGCAAGTTGAAATCAAAAAAGCTATTAATGAGGTGCAATAAAAAATGGAGGCTCTCACTGCTAGGATAAATGAGGCAGAAGAAAGAATTAGTGATATAGAAGACCAAATGACAGAGAATAAAGAAGCTGAGCAAAAGAGGGACAAACAGCTACTGGACCACGAGGGGAGAATTCGAGAGATAAGTGACACCATAAGATGAAACAACATTAGAATAATTGGGATTCCAGAAGAAGAAGAAAGAGAGGGGGGAGCAGAAGGTATACTAGAGAGAATTATTGGGGAGAATTTCCCCAATATGGCAAAGGGAACGAGCATCAAAATTCAGGAGGTTCAGAGAACGCCCCTCAAAATCAATAAGAATAGGCCCACACCCCGTCACCTAATAGTAAAATTTAAAAGTCTCAGTGACAAAGAGAAAATCCTGAAAGCAGCCCGGGAAAAGAAGTCTGTAAAATACAATGGTAAGAATATTAGATTGGCAGCTGACTTATCCACAGAGACCTGGCAGGCCAGAAAGAGCTGGCATGATATTTTCAGAGGATTAATGAGAAAAACATGCAGCCCAGAATACTATATCCAGCTAGGCTATCATTGAAAATAGAAGGAGAGATTAAAAGCTTCCAGGACAAACAACAACTGAAAGAATTTGCAAACACCAAACCAGCTCTACAGGAAATCTTGAAAGGGGTCCTCTAAGCAAAGAGAGAGCCTACAAGTGGTAGATCAGAAAGGAACAGAGACCATATACAGTAACAGCCACCTTACAGGCAATACAATGGCCCTAAATTCATATCTCTCAATAGTTACCCTGAATGTTAATGGGCTAAATGCCCCTGTCAAAAGACACAGAGTATCAGAATGGATAAAAAAACAAAACCCATCTATATGTTGCCTCCAAGAAACACATTTTAAGCCCGAAGACACCTCCAGATTTAAAGTGAGGGGGTGGAAAAGAATTTACCATGCTAATGGACATCAGAAGAAAGCAGGAGTGGCAATCCTTATATCAGATCACTTAGATTTTAAGCCAAAGACTATAATAAGAGATGAGGAAGGACACTATATCATACTCAAAGGGTCTGTCCAACAAGAAGATTTAACAATTTTAAATATCTATGCCCCCAACGTGGGAGCAGCCAACTATATAAACCAATTAATAACAAAATCAAAGAAACACATCAACAATAATACAATAATAGTAGGGGACTTTAACACTCCCCTCACTGAAATGGACAGATCATCCAAGCAAAAGATCAGCAAGGAAATAAAGGCCTTAAACGACACACTGGACCACATGGACATCACAGATATATTCAGAACATTTCATCCCAAAGCAACAGAATACACATTCTTCTCTAGTGCACATGGAACATTCTCCAGAATAGATCACATCCTCGGTCCTAAATCAGGACTCAACCGGTATCAAAAGATTGGGATCATTCCCTGCATATTTTCAGACCACAATGCTCTAAAGCTAGAACTCAACCACAAAAGGAAGTTTGAAAAGAACCAAAATACATGGAGACTAAACAGCATCCTTCTAAAGAATGAATGGGTCAACCGGGAAATTAAAGAAGAATTGAAAAAAATCATGGAAACAAATGATAATGAAAATACAACGGTTCAAAATCTGTGGGACACAACAGAGGCAGTCCTGAGAGGAAAATATATAGCGGTACAAGCCTTTCTCAAGAAACAAGAAAGTTCTCCGGTACACAACCTAACCCTACACCTAAAGGAGCTGGAGAAAGAACAAGAAAGAAACCCTAAGCCCAACAGGAGAAGAGAAATCATAAAGATCAGAGCAGAAATCAATGAAATAGAAACCAAAAAAACAATAGAACAAATCAACGAAAGTAGGAGCTGGATCTTTGAAAGAATTAATAAAATTGATAAACCCCTGGCCTGACTTATCAAAAAGAAAAGAGAAAGGACCCAAATAAATAAAATCATGAATGAAAGAGGAGAGATCACAACTAACACCAAAGAAATACAAACTATTATAAGAACATACTATGAGCAACTCTACGGCAATAAATTCGACAATCTGGAAGAAATGGATGCATTCCTAGAAACATATAAACTACCACAACTGAACCAGGAAGAAATAGAAAGCCTGAACAAACCCATAACCAGTAAGGAGATTGAAACAGTCACCAAAAATCTCCAAACAAACAAAAGCCCAGGGCCAGACGGCTTCCTGGGGGAATTCTACCAAACATTTAAAGAAGAACTAATTCCTATTCTCCTAAAACTGTTCCAAAAAATAGAAATGGAAGGAAAACTTCCAAACTCAATTTATGAGGCCAGCATCACCTTGATCCCAAAACCAGGCAAGGATCCCACCAAAAAAGAGAGCTATAGACCAATATCCTTGATGAACACAGATGCGAAAATACTCACCAAAATACTAGCCAATAGGATTCAACAGTACATTAAAAAGATTATTCACCACGACCAAGTGGGATTTATTCCAGGGCTGCAAGGTTGGTTCAACATCCGCAAATCAGTCAATGTGATACAACACATCAATAAAAGAAAGAACAAGAACCACATGATACTCTCAATAGATGCTGAAAAAGCATTTGACAAAGTACAGCATCCCTTCCTGATCAAAACTCTTCAAAGTGTAGGGATAGAGGGCACATACCTCAATATCATCAAAGCCATCTATGAAAAACCCACCGCAAATATCATTCTCAATGGAGAAAAACTGAAAGCTTTTCCGCTAAGGTCAGGAACACGGCAGGGATGTCCATTATCACCACTGCTATTCAACATAGTACTAGAGGTCCTAGCCTCAGCAATCAGACAACAAAAGGAAATTAAAGGCATCCAAATCGGCAAAGAAGAAGTCAAATTATCACTCTTCGCAGATGATATGATACTATATGTGGAAAACCCAAAAGACTCCACTCCAAAACTGCTAGAACTTATACAGGAATTCAGTAAAGTGTCAGGATATAAAATCAATGCACAGAAATCAGTTGCATTTCTCTACACCAACAGCAAGACAGAAGAAAGGGAAATTAAGGAGTCAATCCCATTTACAATTGCACCCAAAACCATAAGATACCTAGGAATAAACCTAACCAAAGAGACACAGAATCTATACTCAGAAAACTATAAAGTACTCATGAAAGAAATTGAGGAAGACACAAAGAAATGGAAAAATGTTCCATGCTCCTGGATTGGAAGAATAAATATTGTGAAAATGTCTATGTTACCTAAAGCAATCTACACATTTAATGCAATTCCTATCAAAGTGCCATCCATCTTTTTCAAAGAAATGGAACAAATAATTCTAAAATTTATATGGAACCAGAAAAGACCTCGAATAGCCAAAGGGATATTGAAAAAGAAAGCCAACATTGGTGGCATCACAATTCCGGACTTCAAGCTCTATTACAAAGCTGTCATCATCAAGACAGCATGGTACTGGCACAAAAACAGACACATAGATCAATGGAACAGAAAAGAGAGCCCAGAAATACATCCTCAACTCTATGGTCAACTCATCTTTGACAAAGCAGGAAAGAATGTCCAATGGAAAAAAGACAGCCTCTTCAATAAATGGTGCTGGGAAAATTGGACAGCCACATGCAGAAAAATGAAATTGGACCATTTCCTTACACCACACACAAAAATAGACTCAAAATGGATGAAGGACCTCAATGTGCGAAAGGAATCCATCAAAATCCTTGAGGAGAACACAGGCAGCAACCTCTTCGACCTCAGCCGCAGCAACATCTTCCTAGGAACAACGCCAAAGGCAAGGGAAGCAAGGGCAAAAATGAACTATTGGGATTTCATCAAGATCAAAAGCTTTTGCACAGCAAAGGAAACAGTTAACAAAATCAAAAGACAACTGACAGAATGGGAGAAGATATTTGCAAACGACATATCAGATAAAGGACTAGTGTCCAGAATCTATAAAGAACTTAGCAAACTCAACACCCAAAGAACAAATAATCCAATCAAGAAATGGGCAGAGGACATGAACAGACATTTCTGCAAAGAAGACATCCAGATGGCCAACAGACACATGAAAAAGTGCTCCATATCACTCGGCATCAGGGAAATACAAATCAAAACCACAATGCGATATCACCTCACACCAGTCAGAATGGCTAAAATCAACAAGTCAGGAAATGACAGATGCTGGCGAGGATGCGGAGAAAGGGGAACCCTCCTACACTGTTGGTGGGAATGCAAGCTGGTGCAACCTCTCTGGAAAACAGCATGGAGGTTCCTCAAAATGTTGAAAATAGAACTGCCCTATGACCCAGCAATTGCACTATTGGGTATTTACCCTAAAGATACAAACGTAGTGATCCAAAGGGGCACGTGTACCCGAATGTTTATAGCAACAATGTCCACAATAGCCAAACTATGGAAAGAACCTAGATGTCCATCAACAGATGAATGGATCAAGAAGATGTGGTATATATACACAATGGAATACTATGCAGCCATCAAAAGAAATGAAATCTTGCCATTTGCGACAACATGGATGGAACTAGAGCGTATCATGCTTAGCGAAATAAGTCAAGCAGAGAAAGACAACTATCATATGATCTCCCTGATATGAGGAAGTGGTGATGCAACATGGGGGCTTAAGTGGGTAGGAGAAGAATCAATGAAACAAGATGGGATTGGGAGGGAGACAAACCATAAGTGACTCTTAATCTCACAAAACAAACTGAGGGTTGCTGGGGTAGGGGGTTTGGGAGAAGGGGGTGGGATTATGGACATTGAGGAGGGTATGTGCTTTGGTGAGTGCTGTGAAGTGTATAAACCTGGTGATTCACAGACCTGTACCCCTGGGGATAAAAATATATGTTTATAAAAAATAAAAAATTATTTAAAAAAATGGAAGTTCTTACTGCTAGGATAAATGAGGCAAAAGAATTAGTGATATAGAAGACCAAATGATGGAGAATAAAGAAGCTGAGCAAAAGAGAGACAAACAAATACTGGACCACGAGGAGAGAATTTGAGAGATAAGTGAAACCATAAGACGACACAACATTAGAATAATTGGGATCCCAGAAGAAGAAGAAAGAGAGAGGGGAGCAGAAGGTATATTGGACAGAATTTTTGTAGAGAATTTCCTTAATATGGCAAAGGGAAAAAACATCAAAATTCAGGAGATGCAAAGAATGACCCTCAAAATCAATAAAAATAGGTCCACACCCCGTAACCTGATAGTAAAATTTACAACGGTTAACAACAAAGAGAAAATCCTGAAAGCAGCCTGGGAAAAGAAGTATGTATTGTACAACAGTAAAAATATTAGATTGGCAGCAGACTTATCCACAGAGACCTGGCAGGCCAGAAAGAACTGGCATTATATATTCAGTGTTAAATGAGGAAAACATGCAGCCAAGAATACTATATCCAGCTAGGCTATCATTGAAAATAGAAGGAGAGATTAAAAAGCTACCAGGACAAACAAAAGCTGAAAGAATTTGCAAACACCAAACCAACTCTCCAGGAAATATTGAAAGGGGTCCTCTAAGCAAAGAGAGAGCCTAAAAGTAGTAGATCAGAAAGGAACAGAAACAATATACAGTAACAGTCACATTATAGGCAATACAATGCCACTAAATTCATATCTCTCAATAGTTACCCTGAATGTAAATGGCCTAAATGCACCAATCAAAAGACACAGGGTATCAGAATGGATAAAAAGCAAAACCCGTCAATATGCTGCCCAAGAAACTCATCATAGACCCGAAGACACCTAAAGATTTAAAGAGAGGGGGTGGAAAACAATTTACCATGCTAATGGACATCAGAAGAAAGCTGGGGTGGCAATCCTTATATCAGATCAATTAGATTTTAAGCCAAAGACTATAATAAGAGATGAGGAAGAACACTATATCATACTCAAAGGGTCTGTCCAACAAGAAGACCTAACAATTTTAAATATCTATGTCCTTAACATGGGAGCAACCAACTATATAAACCAATTAATAACAAAATCTAAGAAACACATCGACAATAATAAAATAATAGTAGGGGAATTTAACACTCCCCTCATTGAAATGGACAGATCATCCAAGCAACAGATCCACAAGGAAAAAGGCCTTAAATGACACACTGGACAAGATGGACATCACAGGTATATTCAACACATTCCATCCCAAAATAACAGAATACACATTCTTCTCTAGTGCACATGGAACATTCTCCAGAATAGACCACATCCTGGGCCATAAATCAGATCTCAACCATTATCAAAAGATTGGGATCATCCCCTGCATATTCTCAGACCACAATGCTCTGAAACTAGAACTCAATCACAAGAGGAAATTTGGAAAGAACACAAATACATGGAGACTAAACAGCATCCTTCTAAAAAATGAATTGGTCAACCAGGAAATTAAAGAAGAATTGAAAAAAATTCATGGAAACAAATGATAATGAAAACAAAAGTGTTCAAAATCTGTGGGATACAGCAAAGGCAGTCCTGAGAGGAAAATATAAAGCTGTACGAGCCTTTCTCAAGAAACAAGAAAGATCTCAAATACACAACATAACCCTACACCTAAAGGAATCGGAGAAAGAACAACAAAGAAAGCCTAAACCCAGCAGGAGAAGAGGAATAATAAAGATCAGAGAAGAAATCAATGAAATAGAAACAAACAAAAAAACACAAAAAACCAAAAAAAAAAAAAACAACAATAGAACAAATCAACGAAACTAGGAGCTGGTTCTTTGAAAGAATTAATAAGATTGATAAAGAAATAGAAAGGACCCAAATAAATAAAATCATGAATGAAAGAGGAGAGATCACAACCAACACCAAAGAAATACAAACAATTATAAGAACATACTATGAGCAACTCTGCGCCAACAAATTCAACAATCTGGAAGAAATGGATACATTCCTAGAGACATATAAACTACCACAACTGAACCAGGAAGAAATAGAAAACCTGAACAGACCCATAACCAGTATGTAGATTGAAACAGTCATCAAAAATCTCCAGGGGCGCCTGGGTGGCTCAGTGGATTAAGCTGCTGCCTTCGGATTGGGTCATGATCTCAGGGTTCTGGGATCGAGTCCCACGTCGGGCTCTCTGCTCAGCAGGGAGCCTGCTTCCCTCTCTCTCTCTCTGGCTGCCTCTCTGTATACTTGTGATTTCTCTCTGTCAAATAAATAAATCTTAAAAAAAAAATCTCCAAACAAACAAAAGCCCCGGGCCAGATGGCTTCCCAGGGGAATTCTGCCAAACATTTAAAGAAGAATTAATTCCTATTCTCATGATACTGTTCCAAAAAAATAGAAATGGAAGGAAAACTTCCAAACTCTTTTTTTCTGAGGCCACCAGCATCACCTTGATCCCAAAACCAGACAAGGATCCCATCAAAAAAGAGAACTACAGACCAATATCCTTGATGAACACAGATGCGAAAATTCTCACCAAAATACTAGCCAATAGGATTCAACAGTACATTCAAAGGATTATTCACCACGACCAACTGGGATTTATTCCAGGGCTACAAGGTTGGTTCAACATCTGCAAATCAATCAATGTGATACAACACATTAATAAAATAAAGAACAAGAACCATATGATACTCTCCATAGATGCTGAAAAAGCATTTGGCAAAGTGCAGTATCCCTTCCTGATTAAAACTCTTCAAAGTGTAGGCATAGAGGGCACATATTATCAATATTATCAAAGCCATCTATGAAAAACCCACTGCAAATATCATTTTCAATGGAGAAAAACTGAATACTTTTCCGCTGAGGTCAGGAACACGGCAGGGATGTCCGTTATCACCACTGCTATTCAACATCGTAATAGAAGTCCTAGCCTCAGCAATCAGACAACAAAAAGAAATTAAGGCATCAAAATTTTGCCAAATTGGCAAAAGAGAAGTCAAACTATCCCTGTTTGCAGACGATATGACACTGTATGTGGAAAACTTGAAGGACTCCACTCCAAATCTGCTATAACTTGTATAGGAATTCTGTAAAGTGTCAGGATATAAAATCAATGCACAAAAATTGGTTGCATTTTTTTTATACCAACAAGACTGTAGAAATAGAAATTAAGGAGTGAATCCCATTTACAATTGCACCCAAAACCCTAAGATACCTAGGAATAAACCTAACCAAAGAGACAAAGAATCTATACTCAGAAAACTCTAAAGTACTCATGAAAGAAATTGAAGAAGACACAAAGAAATGGAAAAATGTTCCATGCTCTTGTATTGGAAGAACAAATATTGTGAAAATGTCTATGCTACCTAAAGCAATCTACACATTTAATGCAATCCCTATCAAAATCCCATCCATCTTTTTTTCAAAGAAATGGGACAAATCATCCTAAAATATATATGGAACCACAAAAATACCTCGAATTGCTAGAGGAATATTGAAAAAGAAAGCCAAAGTTGTTGGCATCACAATTCCAGATTTCAAGCTCTATTACAAAGTTGTCATCATTGAGATAGTAGGGAACTGTCCCCAAAACAGACATAGATCAATGGAACAGAATAGAGAGCCCAGAAATACACCCTCAACTCTATGGTCAACTAATCTTCAACAAAGCAGGAAGGAATGTCCTATGGAAAAGAGACAGCCTCTTCAACAAATGGTGTTGGGAAAATTGAAGAGCCACATGCAGAAAAATGAAGTTGGACCATTTCCTTACACCATACATGAAAATAGACTGGAAATGGATGAAGAAGCATAATGTGAGAAAGGAATCCATCAAAATCCTTGAGGAGAGAACAGGTAGCAACCTCTTTGACCTCAGCAGCAGCAACTTCTTCCTAGGAACATCGCCAAAGGCAAGGGAAGCAAGGGCAAGAATGAACTATTGGGATTTCATCAGATCAAAAAGCTTTTGTTTGCACAGCAAAGGAAACAGTTAACAAAGCCAAAAGATGACTGTCAGAAGTTATCTGGGAGAAGATATTTGCAAATGACATACCAGATAAAAGGCCACTATCTATCCAAAATCTATAAAGAGTTTATCAAACTCAACACCCTAAGAACAAATAATCCAATGAAGAAATGCGCAGAGGACATGAACAGACATTTCTGCAAGGAATACATCCAAATGGCCAACAGACACATGAAAAAATGCTCCACATCACTCGGCATCAGGGAAATAAAAATCAAAACCAGAATGAGATACCACGTCACACCTTTCAGAATGGCTAAAATGAACAAGTCAGTCAATGACAGATGCTGGCAAGGATGTGGAGAAAGGGCAACCCTCCTACACTGTACGTGGGAATGCAAGCTGGTGCAACCACTCTGGAAAACAGCGTGGAGGTGCCTCAAAAAGGTGAAAATAGAACTAGCCTATGACCCAGTGATTGTAGTACTGGGTATATACCCTAAAGATACAAACGTGGCATTCTGAAGGGGCACATGCACTCAAATGTTTATAGCAGCAATGTCCACAATAGTTAAACTATGGAAAGAACCTAAATGTCCTTCAACAGATGAATCTATAAATAAGATGTGGTAT
This sequence comes from Mustela lutreola, assembly GCF_030435805.1. Taxonomy (NCBI): domain Eukaryota; kingdom Metazoa; phylum Chordata; class Mammalia; order Carnivora; family Mustelidae; genus Mustela; species Mustela lutreola. The sequence goes on along the minus strand of NC_081292.1, from coordinate 91,294,579 downwards.
ATATGTACAATGGGATACTATGCAGCCATCAAAGGAAATGAAATCCTGCTATTTGTGATGACGTGGATGGAACTAGAGGGTATTATGCTTGGCGAAATAAATCAATCTGAGAAAGACAACTATCATATGATCTCCCTGATATGATGAAGTGGAGATGCAACATAGGCGGTTTCAGGCGTACGAAAAGAAAAATAAAAGAAGATGGGATTGGGAGGGAGACAAACCATAAAAGACTGAATCTCACAAAACAGACTGAGGGTTGCTGGGGGGAGGTGTGTTGGGAGAGGATGGTGGGGGTATGGACATTGGGGAGGGCAGGTGCTATGGTGAGTGATGGTGAGTGCTGTGAAATGGGTAAACCTGGAGATTCACAGACCTGTGCCCCTAGGGATAAAAACACATTATATGTTTATAAAAAATTTTTAAAAAATAGTTTTAAAAATCCATTAAAGAAAAAGCACATATTGCAAGCCCAGAGCTAATCTCATATTCAATCAAAAAAAATTGAAAAATTTCCCCTTAAAGATCAGAACAAAGACAAGTGTGTCCACTTTCACTACTCTCATTTGACATAGTACTGGATGTCCTAGCCAGAGAAACAAGGAACACAAAGAAATAAAAGACTCAAAAAAAAAAAAAAAAAGGAAGAAGTAAAATTTTCTTTTTTTTTAATAACATGAACTTACATGTAAAAGAATCCTAAAAAATTCACAAAAAATTTTGAATAAACAAATTTAGTAAAGCTGCCAAATACAAGATCAATATATAAAAGACAAGAATTTTGTTTTGTTTCGTTTTTTTTTTTCCAATATGGAATGCTTCCCAGTTTTTCATGTCATCCTTGTTCAGTGATCAAGCTAATCTCTGCATCATTCCAATTTTAGTATATGTGCTGCCAAAGTAAGCACAAGACGAGCATTTTAACACTCTAATGATGAACTATCTGAAAAAATAAAGAGAACAATCTAATTCACAATAGCATCAAAACTAATGAAATACTTAGGATAAGATTTAACTAAGAAGATGAAAGATATGTACCCCATAAACTATGACATTGATAAAGAAATTGAAGGAGACATAAATGGAAAGATAGCTCATATTTATGAATGGTAAGAATTAACATTGTTAAAATGTCCATACTACCAAAAACCATCTGTAAATTCAATTCCTATCAAAAATCCAATGTTAGGGGTGCCTGGGTGGCTCAGTGGGTTAAGCCACTGCCTTCGGCTCAGGTCATGATCCCAGGGTCCTGGGATCGAGCCCTGCATCAGGCTCTCTGCTCAGCAGGAAGCTGCTACCTCTTCTCTCTCTGCCTGCCTCTCTGCCTGCTTGTCATCTCTCTCTGTCAAATAAATAAATAAAAAATCTTTTAATAAATCCAATATTATTTTTTTACAGAAGTAAGTAAAGAATCCTAGAATTTATATGAGACCATAAAAGACAAATAATTAAAGCAGTTCTGAGAAAGAATGAAGAAGTGAAATTACACTTCTTGATTTGAAACAATACTACAAAGCCCTCATGCTCAAAACAATAAAGTATACTGGTATAAAAACAGACCAATAAACAAGTAGAACAGATTTGAGAGTCCAGAAATAAATCCTTTCATACAGTCACCTAATATTTGACAGGGGCCAACATATATAATGGGTAAAGATAGTCTGTTCAATAAATGATATTTAAAACTGAATAGTCACATAAACCAGCATGAAACTGGAAGCTTATATCACTCATAAATCTTAACTTGAAATAGATCAAAGACTTAAATGTGATGCATGAAACTAAATTTCCTAAAGGAAAACATAGGAAAAATTCTCCTTGACATTGGTCTTGCCAATAGTTTTTGGATACCAGGCCAAAAACACAAGCAAAAGAAGCAAAAATAAATAAATGGTATTACATTAACTAAAGTTTCTGCATTGCCAAAAAAAAAAAAAAAGAGAGAGAGAGAGAGAGAATGAAAACACAATCCACAGAATGGAAGAAAATACTTACAAATCTTATATCTGAAAAGAGGTTAATAATCAAGAGATACAAATAGAAAAAAATATATCATTAAAAAATAGCAAAAGGATCTCAATAGACTTTTTTTTTCAAAAAAGTTATATAAATGACCAACAGGAGCATTAAAAAGTGCTCAATGTAAAAACTCAGGGCAAATTCATTATGTTGTTGTTTACCTCTGAAAAACACAATATTACTACCTATTAGAATATATACTACCAAAAAATTAAAACTAACAAATTTTGGTAAATATTGGGGAAAATGGGGAACTTATGCACTGTGATAGGGATATAAATTTGTATGGAAAACAGTATGAAGACTATTCATATTATTAAAAGTAAAATTACCATATGATTCAGTAATCCCACTTCTAGGTATATATCTAAAGGAAATGAAGTCACTATTCGAAGACATATCTGCACTCTTATGTTCATTATAAAATTATTAACTCTAAGCAAGAGATGGAAATAACTTCAGTATCCATTAATGGATGAATGAATAAAATAAGTATGGTAAATATATACTATGGAATACTACTTAACCATGAAAAATTAAGAAATACTGCTTTTTACAACAGCATGGATGGATCTTGAAGGTATTATACTAAGTGAAATATTTCAAAGATTTTATATATATTTTTTAATTTATGTATTATGATATCCCTTACATACAGAATCTGAAGAAAAAGCAAACTAATGGAAACTTAGAGTTGAGTTGACAAGAGGTGAACCTGGGGTGGAATAAGGTGGTCAAAGGGCACAAACTTGCAACTATAATATGAAAAAGTTCTGGGGATCTAATGTACAGCATGATGATCATAGTTAATAATATATACATACTTTTTTATTGTGCTTCCCTTTATTAAACTTTACATATATCACATTCTTACAAGTTGAAAGTTTATAGCAATCTTGTATAAAAGAGGTCTGCTGCCACCATTTTTCTAAACATTTGTTCATTTTGTGTCTCTCTGTCACATGTTGGTAATTCTTGCAATATTTCAAGTTTTTTCATTATTATTGTATTTGTTATGGTGATCTGTGATCAGTAATTATGACCCACTGAAAACTCAGAACTAGTTTACTTAAGGTATATACATTGTTTTTCTTTAAAGACATAATGCTTTTGAACAGTACAGTATAGTGTTTATTTTTTATATGCACTGGGAAACATAATTTTTTATTTGCACTGGGAAACCAAAAAAAATAATAATGATTTGACTTAGTTGATTGAGATAATCACTTTATTGAGGCAGTCTGGAACAAAACCCACAAGACCTCTGAAGTTTATCTCTACTGTACTATATACATAAAAGTTGCTAAGAGAGTAGATCTTAAAATTCCTTACAATACATGCATAAAAAACAGAGGCAACTATATGAGATAGTAGATGTATTAACATTTTTATGTAGATTATATTGCAATACAGATGTATACCAATTTATCAAATGGTACAGAATTTACACAATGTTAAAAGTTTGCAGTGTTATAAGAAATCATTTCTTAAATTTACAAATTATAATATGTCAATTATTTTTCAATAAAGCTCGAAAAAACTTTTTGTAGAATTAATCTATTTTTCAAAAAAGGAATTAAGGAAGTAGAAACTGCAACTAACTCTGAAATAATAGAATATAAAATCCATTGTAGTTATATACACTGTGACAAACACTATTAGTTAGTTTACAATGAAGGAATACTTATGAAGCATGAAGGATGGTCTATAAATAAGGCTGAAAGAGCTCAGTTTTAAGGTTTAAATTTAAAATCTTCTTTTGAAATACTAAACTGACCACCCAGTTTTCCAAACATAAATGTCTTAACTGCATGAATTTATTTCATACAACTCTATAATCTAGTTTCATAAGAAAGCAGCATGAAAATTTTGAATAAGACAGACTTGCTTAAGTTTCTTTATGTTCAACAGTAAAGGATACTTCCCTAAAAATAAATAGAAGAAAAATCTGCATATTTATCATGATAATTATTATTCATAATGAGATTCATATTGAATTAGGGAATATATATCCTCAGAGGGGGTAAAGTAAAATGAAATTTATTTTGGTAAATGTGTCTATGAATAGTCAATACAATGCCTCAATATAAATGAATATTATCATTTTGAACAATTTAATTACTATTATTAGAATTATTATAAGTATAAAAATAGCTATCATTTTAGCATGGAATATGAGACTCTCATGCTCCATGCTTCATTACATCCACACAACAACTCTGCATAATAAGTATTATCATCACCATTTCATGGGTGAAAAAACTGAGGCTAACACATTTAGATAACTGGTTTATGATTACATGGCTGGTAAAGATGCATCACACTAATTTAGGCTTTATGATTTCAGAATTGTACTCTTTCCACTGCACATTCTAATTACTCTGTAAATACTTGGCTTGTTTTCATTTAGTTCTTTAATTTTATTCATGTGGCGATGGCTTAAAGCTCCATTTAAAGGAAGCTTAAAAAATTCATTTAGCCAAAAGCTCCCAAGAAATAAAAATGTCATGGATCTAATGTAGACATGGATATCATTAGTTAATGAGTAACTATATATTTTCCACTCTAGTGAGATAACAATCAGAGTCTTTTTCTAAGTTTTAGTCTCTGAGTGTTCAAAAGGACTTTGTTAAAATAGAAATATTTAGACAAAGGTGATCAAAAGTCTGGATCAGGTCACCTTAAGATAAATATTAGGAAACTGAGGAAACAAATGGAGATTTGAACACTGAGCTATGATATAATGAATGGTTTAAAGTATTTAGTAGAGAATAGAAAAGCCCTTTGAAGCCTGGTCTTAGCCTAGCATTGCAGCTTCTGGCATATCTGTCTATCTATCATTTACCTATCTATCTATCTAGATATAAATTTGAAAACTTTTTTAACTTAAAGATTTTGAGAAATAGAACATAATTAGCACCATAGAAGATCTGTTTATGATAACAACCTAGCCCCTCCTCCCAGTTTGTTAATATTCTCTCTTATTTAATGTAACATTGTGCAAATATACCACTACTGATCTGCCGTTATGAATGAAATAACTATAATCATCTGTTTGCATATCCTGATGAAAATATTCCTTTAGTTCCATGTTGTATTTCTAGGAATGGACCAATTTTTTTTTTTTAAATTTTTAAGTTTTCTAAATATTGTCCAACTTTCCTCATATGTTTTTATTATGTGCACTGTCATTCCTTCACATTCTTGCAAGACATTTTCACTGTTGCCCAATATGGTAAGTGTGTAATAGTATGCCATTCTAGGTTTTAATTTATTTTTAATTTAATTTAATTTAATTCCAGATTCATAATAAAGATAAGCAGTTTTTATATATGAGTGGCCATTTGGATTACCCTTTCTGTACAGTACATGCTCAAATCTTTTGATATCTTAACATTGTGTTATACTGACTTCTTTAATAGTAGATTTTCTGAATGAACTTTTAGCTGTGTAGGTCTTCTCTATTTTATTTTGAACTTGTTTTCATTTCAAAATCTTTATATTTATTTTCATAATCTGCTTTTATTTTGCTTTGTCTATTATCTATCTATCTATCTATCTATCATCTATCTATCTATTTATTTATTTGCAAGCAAGAGAAAGCGAGCTAGTGAGAGCGCAGGGATGGATAGAAAAAGAAGGGAAAAGAATCTTAAGCAGGCTCCAGGCTCAGCACAGAGCCCAACTCTGGGCTCTATTTCACAACCCTGACATCATGACCTGAGCCAAAATGAAAGAAATAAAATAAAATTAAGGTGTTAAAAAAAAAGGACAAAGAATTGGAGGTTTAATTAAGTGAGCCACCCAGGCACCCCTGTGGTATCTTAAATTGGCTGTCATATCTTTAAATTCTAGAGTATCCATTTGGTTCATTTATAAAACCTTTCTCAATATCATTTTTAGTTTCAATTTTTTGTTCAATTTGCTTCCCCTCTCATTTATTTGAGCAGAGTAATCAAGCCATTTTACAATCTTTATTGATCATTTTAACATCATACTTAATCCCATTTTGTCTTTCAAATCTTGTTAATGGTTTTTCTTTGTGTGCTTTGTTCCATTTTGCTATGTTCAAGACATTATATTTGAAACTCTTATTGAGTAGGGATAATTAAGAGCTATAATAATGGTATGGTCCTCCTTGGCAGGATTTTCTCTTATATCTGAGACTCTACAAGACAATCATACTCCAAATTCAGTGATTGACTTTCTCAGTTTACACAGAAGGCAAGGTAGGCTATAGTCTTATTTCTGCTTCTCCTTGTGCTTTGGGGATCTCAACTTAAATTTGGGTTGTACCAAAGTCCTCAAATTTGATTGCTGCTGGATTTTGAATTTTGTTTCTCTAGTATCAAGAGTCTATTAAAAACACAGCTCAGTGTGTTTTAGCAGTTTCAAATGCTCTCATAGCTAAAATGGCTTCAGGGCATATATCTCTGGGCTCTCATTGTATTTCCTATTTTGGCCCAGTAATCCCTCCCTTATTTTTATAATCATTCTGATATTTTTAACTTTAAAAGCTATTTTGTCTGGATTTTTAGTTGTCTTAAGAAAGAGTTTTTAGATCACCATTACTAGAAGCAACAACAAATATACATGAAAATATCTGCAGTAGTTTATCACATCTTTATGGCTTTGAACTTCCATAAGCCGAGGCATCCTTCTCTAATCACTTAGGCAAACTCCAATTTACCCTTTAAAACAACACAAGAATTGCTTCATTTAAGAACATGTTCAGGGATGACTCTTCCCCACTGTTCTTACCAACATTCCCACACACTCTTTGCTACCCACACTTGTTTATGAACTTTCATTAAGTATATCAGCGTCATTAGGTATATAGAATTTTGCTCTATTGTATTTTTGTCCTTTAGAGCTTTAATTAAATATTAATTCCATAGAAAGTCTGTCCCTTTTCTTTCAAACCTGGGTTAGTTATTTCTTCTCATTCTTTGTCAGAAGTTACTTTATTAGAGAAACTTACAGCTGTATTGTGACTTTGGAGCCTTTACAGTTTTTTGACTGGAAAAATCACCCATCCCTGAGATTTTTACGCAGCTTCCTAGCTGATATTATTCAGAAATCTGTTCAAAACAGACTTTTTCAGGGAGGCCCTTTCGGACCACTCAGTTACAAAACCTCTTCTCAATCACTGCTCTTTTTAAAATGTGCTTATTTAGTTCAAATATGCATCACTATTAAAGAAAAACCAGTACGATTTTTTTCTTTTTAAAGTTGGCTTACCTATTATCTATCTCTCCCATTAAAATGATTCCTCTGGGCTGGGGTTTTGTTGTGCACATCTTAGGCCAGGCACTCAATAAATTGTCTCTGAATGATTGAATTGTTTGACTCCCTTGCTAGATTCTCAACTTCATGAGGCCAAGGATTGTTCTATTCAGTCCTTCTTTACCCTCAATGTCTGTTATATTGCAGTCACTTACGTGACTAATGGGAAAAATCACAGAAAGAAAGAGTTAAAACTACAGAAAAACCCTGTAGGTTCAATAACACAAAGCTTTCTAAAATTATTTAGCCCAGGAATTGAATACTGGCTGCACTTTTGATTTTTTTTAAATGGTATTGAATTTAATTTAAATGGAAATACTTGAATGGTAGAATAATAAAAAAAAATTATAAAAGCAACTTGCTCCTTAAAGTAAGAATTATATAGGGCATCTCTTCTAGAAGCAAAATTTTCAAATGTCAAACATCTAAAAGCATAGAGGAGAAGTAAGATTGTGAATTGTACTTCAATGCTCTTTTCTTTATATTCAGCAAACAGCTTCATTCACACCTTTCCAATTTTTTCAACTCTTTTAACAAAGCCTTCAGAGGAGTTACTGCTGATGACAACCATCACAGCCTAACAGGAGAAATTTTATAAAGAAAAATAGTAGCATGTTTTTCCCAAATTGTTAAGGATATGGTGAAGCTCTGTCGGATTCAAAGGAGGAATGTGCAATTCCATGCTATATATAATAATAACTTATTTTAATAGTGGCTTTGCAATTTTTCAGATATATCCATTTACTGAAACCACTATCAATTAAACAGAAACAAACAAATTAACAGGGGTTCGAGACAGGAATTATCTAATCTAAAAATAGCACATGTTCACAGAATACACAACACATATCCCAAGTACTACTATAGGTTTCAAGTAATAGTCAAAACAATAGTAAACATGATTCAGACCCTACCAGTCAAATCATAAATGGGACCTTAACTGTAAATCCTTATCTTTAGATCAAAGCGGGTAACTGGGTGCTGAGGATACATTATAGAATTAATATGTCGTAGAACTCCTCTGAAATGAGTCATTTATTCCATCACTTTTCCTTCACAGCTGCTGACCCATGTTTTGGTTCCTGGAAATAGCTGCTACCCTGTTGTACTTCTTAAAAGCACATATATTGATAACTTTACTCATTCCTCCATTCCTCTGTGACTGTCACTGTGTTAAAATGTGGAGTCAGCTGACTCACTTGTGGTGGTAATAAAGTAGATGAGTTTGCAAAGTATTTTGTTATTTCTAAAAATGCAAAAACCAAATTACATTGAAATCATAAGGGGTGTTTCAGGGAGAGCTGTAGGATGTGGTTTGTTGTGTAATCCACAGAGATTAGCTCCAACACATATTTAAACTCTCCTCTAGGAGCAACCTTAGTGGTAAAGCAAGAAGATAAACAGATGTATACACACTCTGGCACAAAATTATCACTTATGTTTGGCTTCCTAGTCTCCTCGTGTTCCTTATTTATCTTAACTTCTCTCTGAAATCAGGAAACACAAAATCTCAATCAGTTGACATTTTTCTACTGAATTACCCAATAGTCTGATCATACCCCTAAGACTTTTTTAAATTAGTTCACTCATAATCCCAAATCTGCTTTGCTTCCTCATCTGAGTACACTGTAATTTGATTTCAAAATGAGGACAGTTGTCAGTAATGCCACATTCATTAATCTATTTTACAATTCCATGTACTTAGAACTATGAAAATATGTTAATAACATCCATTCCAATAAGCCACCCTAAATTTATTATCATGAAACAAGACCTCAAGAAAGAGAATTCAAAATCATCCATGTATTTGCAACTTATTGCAATAAAGCCTTTATCAATAGACTTCCCTGTGCACATGGTGGTCAAATTGCTGGTAAAAACCAGCCAGATCTATTACAAGCTTTCTCATGGCTTCTAGGTAACCCAAGTGAGCCTTTATTGATACTGGGAAGAGATAAAGCAGGGAAGGGATAAACAGTGATGTAAGAATTGGCTAGACAAAAGTAATGACTCTCATTACAAAGTGAGTATTTTAAAGCAAAAGAGCCTGTTGGGAATATTGTTTTATAAAATAGTGGCTTTTTTTTTTAACTTTTTAAAATTCAATTAGTTAGCATATAGTGTACCATTAGTTTCAAATGTAGATTTCAGTTATTCATCCATAGCATATAATAGCTAATGCTCAGTACTTACTGTTATAGCTTCTTGAAAGCAGAGTTTTAACCCACTGAGCCACCCAGGGGCCCTTGAAAGCAGAATTTTAGATCATATTTTCTGATTACTGTAGTACAACACTTTCCTGCTAGCAATCTTCAAAACATACTGTTTGTTAGAGGAATTTCTTTAATAATAAATAAATAGGAATTTATTTAAATTTATAAATACATAAAGTAAATAGGAATTTATTTAAATTTATTTAAATATTGCACACTGTTTCATTGTTCATAAATAAGGTGGTGATATTTTAGCCATTAGTTGGTAGCACTGATATATCACTTTCTTTTTACTTCTTAGTGCATTCTCTTTACAAAAAATAGATATATATTTTATAAGAATCTGAATCTGTGGCAAACATTTAAAAAACCCTATACAGTAAAGTTTATCATTTTAAGTAATCAATTATCTTCCTCAATTGTGATAGTATATCCTTCTATCTAGGCCAGATATTGTATGAGGGAATTGAAGAGACATACTTTTCTAAATTTCACTTTTCTCATCTGCAAAATGCTAATCATGATCCTACAATAAAATACACTTATAATTTTTTGATGAAAATTTATTTATTTATTTTAAGATTTTATTTATTTATCAGAGGGAGTGGGCGAGAGAGCAAGCACAGGCAGACAGAATGGCAGGCAGAGGCAGAGGCAGAAGCAGGCTCCTGGCCGAGCAAGGAGCCCGATGCGGGACTCGTTCCCAGGACGCTGGGATCATGACCTGAGCCAAAGGCAGCTGCTTAACCAACTGAGCCACCCAGGTATCCCTTTTGATAAAAATTTAATCTGTATAAACAATATATTTGCTGTAATGCGTGGTTCATGGAAAACATCTTATTTAATTATAAGCAACAACAGTATTAGAAATTAAGTAAATGTATCTATAATATTTAAAATTTTAACACATAATTCCAGTGGATTGCCTTATATTCTCAAGTCCATTTACCACTTTCACTGACAGAGTCAAATGTACTTTTTCTACTAGTAGCCAGCTCTTTGTCTTTTGTCAGAAAGATGCCCTTGTGAATTATTTATAATAGAGATATTAGCAATAATAATAATAATAATAATAATAATAAATAGCAATGAAAATGTTAAAAAAAAGTTTTCTTAACTAATTAGGGTTCTTAGACATCAATTAGAGGAACCACCTCTGGCAAGCAAATTAATCTGCAAGACATTACCAGAATTAACAAGTCAGTCAGATAAAGGGTCCGTAGACTGAAAGGTGAAGCAAAAGGACTAGGTTTGGAAAATAGGTAAGGACAATGAAAAAAATGATCCAATTTTTGGGCAAAATAAATTCTTAGGTGTCCTTTTAATGGAGTCCTTGGCATTATGTAGCAGAATCTCTGGAGATTATCTCAATCCATTGGGGTCACCCCGTTTATTAGCTTGCTATTGACAAAGGTATTTACAAACTGTAGAGCAAGAGGTTATAATGTAGAAAACTGATGGTAATGCACAAGATTCTTGTTAACAATAATGCAAGTTAGTTGATCAGAAGGTGTGGGACTCTCTGACTCTGAGTCCCCTGGTGTCACCTTTTGATTTTAGTAACCAAAGGTCCAGAGGCATTGGGGAATCCTGATATGACCGGCCAGGGAGGGGACGTGTCTGGCGGGCGAGCTCTCTTCTCCCTACATCCTCTCGGCTTCAGTACAGCAGAAGAACATGTCGCTTCCTTTAGGATGTGCCTAGAAATGAGCTGGGCAGGGGTGTTTTCTCTGTAATGGGGTGCCTGGATATGTTGGTTCCAATTCCGTTGGGCTCTGTCGTCAGGGAAGTGAGGTCACCACTGCCTGGGGGCTCCTTACCGAACTTCCTGCTGTACCAGAACTCCCTGAGCCGGCGGTCCCCAAGCTGCTCAGGCTCACACTCCACTCAGGCAGTGCCCATCCAGTGACCCCCATACAGCCTCCCCCAGCCCCTGGGAGGCCTGGGTGCGGCAGTTGTCCCCGCTGGAGGCAACAGAGCTGGATTTATACTAGGTCAGTGTTAGGGTTAGGATTGAGAAAGACTTAGGGTCTGGGTTAGGGTTAGATGTCCTTGGGGTCAGGGTTAGCGTAAGGCTTAGGGTAGGGCTCAGGGTTAGGGTTAGGTTCATGGTTTGGTTTAGGGTCATGCTCACAGTAGGGTCAGGGTTAGCATTATGGTCAGAGTCACGTCAGGGTCAGTTTTAGGGTGATGGTTAGGTTTAGGGTCAGGTTCAGGGTCATGGTTTGATTTAGGGTCAGGTTCAAGATTTGGTTGGGGGCAAGGTTCATGTCAGGGTCAGGGTTAGGTTTGGGACAGGTCTAGTGTCAGGGTTAGGGTCAGGGTCAGGATTAGGTTCATGGTTATGGTAAGGTCAGCTTTATGTTTAGGTTCTGTTTTATGAGTAGGTTCAGGATCAGGGTTAGCTTTATGCTTAAGATTCTGTTTAGGATCACCGATTGGGTCAGAGTTAGGTTTATATTCAGGGTTAGGGTCAGTGTTAAGGTCAAGGCCAGGGTCAGGTTTAAGGTTAAGTTCTGACATTGGCAAACTTCAGAGTTAGGGTTATGATCAGCGTCAGGATTATTGTTAAAGTGGGGTTAGGGTTAGGGTTAGAGGTAAGTGGAGGGTTAGACCGGGTTAGGGTCAGTGTCAGGGATAATGATAGGGGTTAGTTTTAGGGTTAGGTTCAGCGTTAGGTTTCGGGTCAGGGCCCGTGTTAGTGTCATGGTCAGGGTTACGTTTAGGGTTAGAGTTAGGGTCAGGCTCACAGTCAGGGTCACTGTTAGTGTTAGGGTCGTGGTCAGGGTCACTGTTAGGGTCAGGGTTAGGTTTATGGTCTTTGCCTGGGTCAGGTTCATGGTGAGGTTTAGCGCCAGTGTCAGGTTTACGGTCAGGATCAAGTATTGGTTTAAAGTCCACATTCGGGTCAGGGACAGTGTTATGTAGTGGTCATTGTTAGGGTCATGGTTAGGTTTAGTCTCAGGGCCAGGTTCAGGTATATGGTCAGGGTCTGGTATAGGCAAAGTTCTGGGTTAGGCTTATGATCATAGTCAGGTATAGGGTCAGGGTTATTGTGAAAGTTTAGGGTTAGTGTTAGGGTTAGCGTTTGGTTGACGGTTAGGGTTAGAACTTGTTAGGATCAGGGTCTGTTGTAGGGTTAGGGGTTACTCTTATGGTTAGGTTCAGCGATAGGATTCGGGGGATGGCCCGTGTTAGTGTCCGGGTCAGGGTTACATTTAGGGTTAGAGTTAGGGTCAGGCTCACAGTCAGGGTCAGGTTTGTTGTTCAGGTCCGGGTCGGAGTCACTGTTAGGGTCAGGGTTAGGTTTATGGTCATGGTCTGGTTCAGGGTCAGGGTGATGTTTAGCGCCAGTGTCCGGTTTGGGGTCAGGTTCAGGTATTGGTTTGAAGTCCACATTCCGGTCAGGGACAGGATTGTGTAGTGGTCAGTGTTAGTGTCATGGTTAGGATTAGGGTCAGGGTCAGGTCAGGTAAAGTTCAGGGACAGGTTCAGGTTTAGGGTCAGGCTTTGGTATAGGGTCAATGTTCGGTTCAGTGACACAGTTAGGTTTTTGCGGTAGGGTTTGGGATTGGGGTTAGGGTTAGAGTTAGAAGTAGGGTTATGGTAAGGCTTAGACAGTGTAAGGTCAGGGTTATGGTTTGGTTTAGGGTAGGGTTAGTGTTAGGGTCAGGGTCAGCGTTAGGTTTAGGTTCAGGGTCTGTATTAGGGTCATGGTTAGAGTTACCTTTAGGTTTAGAGTTAGGGTCAGGTTCACAGTCACGGTTCAGGGTTAGGGTTAGGGTCAGGTTTAGGTCAGCATCAGGGTTACGATTAGGGTCAGGTTCATGGTCAGGGTTAGGTATGAGTCTTGGTTACGGTAATATCAACGTTAGATTTAGGTTAAGGGTCCCCATCAGGGACATTGTCAGGCTTAGGTTTAGGTTTAGGGTTCAGGTCAGGATCACAGACAGGGTCAGGGTCAGGTTCAGGGTCAGGGATTGGGTTAGGATTTGGGACAGGCTCACAGTCAGTGTCAGGGTCTGGGTTAGTGGTTACTCTTAGGGTTAGACCCGCTCTTGGGTCATGGACCCATCCGGTCAGGGTCTCAGGATAAACCCTGGGCAGACGGGTGTAGACCCTCCACCCGATCCCACTTAACCAGCCTTAAACTGGAGTGTGAACATAACTTGCCCACCAGACATCTAAACCCTCATCAGCCTCATCCTGCTTGGGGCATCTCCACCCTCGATGGCATGTTCAGGTCCTCTTTACACACAGACACACAGACACCCAGAGGCACACACACACACACACACACACACACACACACATACAGAGATGGGGAGGAGACCTAGGGCTACACCGGTTGATCAGAAGGTGTGGGACTCTCTGACTCTGAGTCCCCTGGTGTCACCTTTTGATTTTAGTAACCAAAGGTCCAGAGGCATTGGTGAATCCTGATATGACCGGCCAGGGAGGGGACGTGTCTGGCGGGCAAGCTCTCTTCTCCCTACATCCTCTCGGCTTCAGTACAGCAGAAGAACATGTCGCTTCCTTTAGGATGTGCCTAGAAATGAGCTGGGCAGGGGGGTTTTCTCTGTAATGGGGTGCCTGGATATGTTGGTTCCAATTCCGTTGGGCTCTGTCGTCAGGGAAGTGAGGTCACCACTGCCTGGGGGCTCCTTACCGAACTTCCTGCTGTACCAGAACTCCCTGAGCCGGCGGTCCCCAAGCTGCTCAGGCTCACACTCCACTCAGGCAGTGCCCATCCAGTGACCCCCATACAGCCTCCCCCAGCCCCTGGGAGGCCTGGGTGCGGCAGTTGTCCCCGCTGGAGGCAACAGAGCTGGATTTATACTAGGTCAGTGTTAGGGTTAGGATTGAGAAAGACTTAGGGTCTGGGTTAGGGTTAGATGTCCTTGGGGTCAGGGTTAGCGTAAGGCTTAGGGTAGGGCTCAGGGTTAGGGTTAGGTTCATGGTTTGGTTTAGGGTCATGCTCACAGTAGGGTCAGGGTTAGCATTACGGTCAGAGTCACGTCAGGGTCAGTTTTAGGGTGATGGTTAGGTTTAGGGTCAGGTTCAGGGTCATGGTTTGATTTAGGGTCAGGTTCAAGTTTTGGTTGGGGGCAAGGTTCATTCAGGGTCAGGGTTAGGTTTGGGACAGGTCTAGTGTCAGGGTTAGGGTCAGGGTCAGGATTAGGTTCATGGTTATGGTAAGGTCAGCTTTATGTTTAGGTTCTGTTTATGAATAGGTTCAGGATCAGGGTTATCTTTAGGCTTAAGATTCTGTTCAGGATCATGGATTGGGTCAGAGTTAGGTTTACATTCAGGGTTAGGGTCAGTGTTAAGGTCAAGGCCAGGGTCAGGTTTAAGGTTAAGCTCTGACATAGGCAAAGTTCAGAGTTAGGGTTATGATCAGGGTCAGGGAGAGGGAGAGGATTATTGTTAAAGTGGGGTTAGGGTTAGGGTTAGAGGTAGGTGGAGGGTTAGACCGGTTTAGGGTCAGTGTCAGGGATAATTTTAGGGGTTAGTTTTAGGGTTAGGTTCAGCATTAGGTTTCGGGTCAGGGCCCGTGTTAGTGTCATGGTCAGGGTTACGTTTAGGGTTAGAGTAAGTGTCAGGCTCACAGTCAGGGTCAGGGTTAATTTTAGGGTCAGAGTCAATGTCACTGTTAGGGTCAGGGTTAGGTTTATGGTCTTTGCCTGGGTCAGGTTCATGGTGAAGTTTAGCGCCAGTGTCAGGATTACGGTCAGGATCAAGTATTGGTTTAAAGTCCACATTCGGGTCAGGGACAGTGTTATGTAATGGTCATTGTTAGGGTCATGGTTAGGTTTAGTCTCAGGGCCAGGGTCAGGTATATGGTCAGGGTCTGGTATAGGCAAAGTTCTGGGTTAGGCTTATGATCATAGTCAGGTATAGGGTCAGGGTTATTGTGAAAGTTTAGGGTTAGTGTTAGGGTTAGCGTTTGGTTGACGGTTAGGGTTAGAACTTGTTAGGATCAGGGTCTGTTGTAGGGTTAGGGGTTACTCTTATGGTTAGGTTCAGCGATAGGATTCGGGGGATGGCCCGTGTTAGTGTCCGGGTCAGGGTTACATTTAGGGTTAGAGTTAGGGTCAGGCTCACAGTCAGGGTCAGGTTTGTTGTTCAGGTCCGGGTCGGAGTCACTGTTAGGGTCAGGGTTAGGTTTATGGTCATGGTCTGGTTCAGGGTCAGGGTGATGTTTAGCGCCAGTGTCCGGTTTGGGGTCAGGTTCAGGTATTGGTTTAAAGTCCACATTCGGGTCAGGGGCAGGATTGTGTAGTGGTCAGTGTTAGTGTCATGGTTATCATTAGGGTCAGGGTCAGGTCAGGTGAAGTTCAGGGCCAGGTTCAAGTTTAGGGTCAGGCTTTGGTTTAGGGTCAATGTTCGGTTCAGTGTCACAGTTGGGTTTTGGCGGTAGTGTTTGGGATTGGGGTTAGGGTTAGAGTTAGAAGTAGGGTTATGGTAAGGCTTAGACAGCACAAGGTCAGGGTTAGGGTTTGGTTTAGGGTAGGGGTTAGTTTTAGGGTCAGGGTCAGCGTTAGGTTTAGGTTCAGGGTCTGTATTAGGGTCATGGTTAGAGTTACCTTTAGGTTTAGGGTTAGGATCAGGTTCACAGTCACGTCAGGGTTAGGGTTAGGGTCAGATTTAGGTCAGCATCAGGTTGACGATTAGGGTCAGGGTCATGGTCAGGGTTAGGTATGATTCTTGGTTACGGTAATATCAACGTTAGGTTTAGCTTCAGGGTCCACATCAGAAACATTGTCAGGCTTAGGTTTAGGTTTAGGGTTCAGGTCAGGATCACAGACAGGGTCAGGGTCAGGTTCAGGGACAGGGTTTGGGTTAGGGTTTGGGGCAGGCTCATAGTCAGTGTCAGGGTCAGGGTTAGTGGTTACTGTTAGGGTTAGCCCCGCTCCTGGGTCATGGACCCATCCGGTCAGGGTCTCAGGATAAACCCTGGGCAGAAGGGTGTAGACCCTCCACCTGATCCCACCTAACCAGCCTTAAACTTGGGTGTGAACATGACTTGCCCAACAGACACTTAACCCCTCATCAGCCTGATCCTGCCTGGGGCATCTCCACCCACGATTGCATGGCCAGGTCCTCTTTACACACAGACACACAGACACCAAGAGGAACACACACCCACACACATGCACACACACAGAGAGACGGGGAGGAGACCTAGGGCTACACCCGTGGATCAGAAGGTGTGGGACTCTCTGACTCTGAGCCCCCTGGTGTCACCTTTTGATTTTAGTAGCCAAAGGGCCTGAGGCGTTGGGGAAACCTGATATGACCGGCCAGGGAGGGGACGTGTCTGGCGGGCGAGCTCTCTTCTCCCTACATCCTCTCGGCTTCAGTACCTCAGAAGAACATGTCGCTTCCTTTAGGATGTGCCTAGAAATGAGTTGGGCAGGGGGTTTTTCTCTGTAATGGGTTGCCTGGATACGTGGGTTCCAATTCTGTTGGGCTCTGTCGTCAGGGAAGTGAGGTCACCACTGCCTGGCGGCTCCTTACCGAACTTCCTGTTGTACCAGAGCTCCCTGAGCCACCGGTCCCCAAGCTGCTCAATGCTCACCCTCCACTCAATGCAGTGCCAATCCAATGGCCCCCATACAGCCTCCCCCCAGCCCCTGGGAGGCCTGGGTGCAGCTGTTTTCCCCTCTGGAGGGAACAGAGCTGGGTTTAGACTAGGTTAGTGTTAGGGTTAGGGTTAAGAAAGACTTAGGATCAGGGTTAGGGTTAGACGTGCTTGGGGTCAGGGTTTGCGGAAGGCTTAGGGTATGGGTCAGGGTTAGGGTTAGGTTCATGGTTAGGTTTAGGTTCAGGCTCACAGTAGGGTCACGGTTACCGTTACCATCAGAGACAGGGTCAGGGTCAGTGTAGGGTGATGGTTAGATTTAGGGTCAGGTTCAGGGTTATGGTCAGATTTAGGGTCAGGTTCAAGTTTTGGTTTGGGGGCAAGGTTCATATCAGGGTCAGGGTTAGGAGTGGGTCAGGTCTAGTGTCAGGGTTAGGGTCAGGGTCAGGGTTAGGTTCATGGTTATGGTAAGGTCAGCTTTATGTTTAGGTTTTGTTTTATGAGTAGGTTCAGATTCAGGGTTGGCTTAAGGGTTAAGATTCTGTTCAGGATCACGGAATGGGTCTGAGTTAGGTTTTTATTCAGGGTTAGTGTCAGTGTTACAGTCAAGGCCAGGGTCAGGTTTAAGGTTAAGCTCTGACATAGGCAAAGTTCAGAGTTAGGGTTATGATCAGGGTCAGGGAGAGGGTC
The DNA here is from genome assembly GCF_030435805.1 of Mustela lutreola. Lineage (NCBI taxonomy): Eukaryota > Metazoa > Chordata > Mammalia > Carnivora > Mustelidae > Mustela > Mustela lutreola. The sequence continues at coordinate 91,276,783 of NC_081292.1, read as the reverse complement.
AGGATTATTGTTAAAGTGGGGTTAGGGTTAGGGTTAGAGGTAGGTGGAGGGTTAGACCGGTTTAGGGTCAGTGTCAGGGATAATGTTAGGGGTTAGTTTTAGGGTTAGGTTCAGTGTTAGGTTTCGGGTCAGGGCCCGTGTTAGTGTCATGGTCGGGGTTACGTTTAGGGTTAGAGTAAGTGTCAGGCTCACAGTCAGGGTCAGGGTTAATTTTAGGGTCAGAGTCAATGTCACTGTTAGGGTCAGGGTTAGGTTTATGGTCTATGCCCGGGTCAGGTTCATGGTGAAGTTTAGCGCCAGTGTCAGGTTTACGGTCAGGATCAAGTATTGGTTTAAAGTCCACATTCGGGTCAGGGACAGTGTTATGTAGTGGTCATTGTTAGGGTCATGGTTAGGTTTAGTCTCAGGGCCAGGGTCAGGTATATGGTCAGGGTCTGGTATAGGCAAAGTTCTGGGTTAGGCTTATGATCATAGTCAGGTATAGGGTCAGGGTTATTGTGAAAGTTTAGGGTTAGTGTTAGGGTTAGCGTTTGGTTGACGGTTAGGGTTAGAACTTGTTAGGATCAGGGTCTGTTGTAGGGTTAGGGGTTACTCTTATGGTTAGGTTCAGCGATAGGATTCGGGGGATGGCCCGTGTTAGTGTCAGGGTCAGGGTTACATTTAGGGTTAGAGTTAGGGTCAGGCTCACAGTCAGGGTCAGGTTTGTTGTTCAGGTCCTGGTCGGAGTCACTGTTAGGGTCAGGGTTAGGTTTATGGTCATGGTCTGGGTCAGGGTCAGGGTGAAGTTTAGTGCCAGTGTCAGGTTTAGGGTCAGGTTCAGGTATTGGTTTAAAGTCCACATTCGGGTCAGGGGCAGGATTGTGTAGTGGTCAGTGTTAGTGTCATGGTTAGCATTAGGGTCAGGGTCAGGTCAGGTGAAGTTCAGGGCCAGGTTCAAGTTTAGGGTCAGGCTTTGGTTTAGGGTCAATGTTGGGTTCAGTGTCACAGTTGGGTTTTGGCGGTAGTGTTTGGGATTGGGGTTAGGGTTAGAGTTAGAAGTAGGGTTATGGTAAGGCTTAGACAGCACAAGGTCAGGGTTAGGGTTTGGTTTAGGGTAGGGGTTAGTTTTAGGGTCAGGGTCAGCGTTAGGTTTAGGTTCAGGGTCTGTATTAGGGTCATGGTTAGAGTTACCTTTAGGTTTAGGGTTAGGATCAGGTTCACAGTCACGTCAGGGTTAGGGTTAGGGTCAGATTTAGGTCAGCATCAGGGTGACGATTAGGGTCAGGGTCATGGTCAGGGTTAGGTATGATTCTTGGTTACGGTAATATCAACGTTAGGTTTAGCTTCAGGGTCCACATCAGAAACATTGTCAGGCTTAGGTTTAGGTTTAGGGTTCAGGTCAGGATCACAGACAGGGTCAGGGTCAGGTTCAGGGACAAGGTTTGGGTTAGGGTTTGGGGCAGGCTCACAGTCAGTGTCAGGGTCAGGGTTAGTGGTTACTGTTAGGGTTAGCCCCGCTCCTGGGTCATGGACCCATCCGGTCAGGGTCTCAGGATAAACCCTGGGCAGAAGGGTGTAGACCCTCCACCTGATCCCACCTAACCAGCCTTAAACTTGGGTGTGAACATGACTTGCCCAACAGACACTTAACCCCTCATCAGCCTGATCCTGCCTGGGGCATCTCCACCCACGATTGCATGGCCAGGTCCTCTTTACACACAGACACACAGACACCAAGAGGAACACACACCCACACACATGCACACACACAGAGAGACGGGGAGGAGACCTAGGGCTACACCCGTGGATCAGAAGGTGTGGGACTCTCTGACTCTGAGCCCCCTGGTGTCACCTTTTGATTTTAGTAGCCAAAGGGCCTGAGGCGTTGGGGAAACCTGATATGACCGGCCAGGGAGGGGACGTGTCTGGCGGGCGAGCTCTCTTCTCCCTACATCCTCTCGGCTTCAGTACCTCAGAAGAACATGTCGCTTCCTTTAGGATGTGCCTAGAAATGAGTTGGGCAGGGGGTTTTTCTCTGTAATGGGTTGCCTGGATACGTGGGTTCCAATTCCGTTGGGCTCTGTCGTCAGGGAAGTGAGGTCACCACTGCCTGGGGGCTCCTTACCGAACTTCCTGCTGTACCAGAGCTCCCTGAGCCACCGGTCCCCAAGCTGCTCAATGCTCACCCTCCACTCAATGCAGTGCCAATCCAATGGCCCCCATACAGCCTCCCCCCAGTCCCTGGGAGGCCTGGGTGCAGCTGTTGTCCCCGCTGGAGGGAACAGAGCTGGGTTTAGACTAGTTTAGTGTTAGGGTTAGGGTTAAGAAAGACTTAGGATCAGGGTTAGGGTTAGACGTCATTGGGGTCAGGGTTAGCGTAAGTCTTAGGGTATGGGTCAGGGTTAGGGTTAGGTTCATGGTTAGGTTTAGGGTCAGGCTCACAATAGGGTCACGGTTACCGTTACCATCAGAGACAGGGTCAGGGTCAGTGTAGGGTGATGGTTAGATTTAGGGTCAGGTTCAGGGTTATGGTCAGATTTAGGGTCAGGTTCAAGTTTTGGTTTGGGGGCAAGGTTCATATCAGGGTCAGGGTTAGGAGTGGGTCAGGTCTAGTGTCAGGGTTAGGGTCAGGGTCAGGGTTAGGTTCATGGTTATGGTAAGGTCAGCTTTATGTTTAGGTTTTGTTTTATGAGTAGGTTCAGATTCAGGGTTGGCTTAAGGGTTAAGATTCTGTTCAGGATCACGGAATGGGTCTGAGTTAGGTTTTTATTCAGGGTTAGTGTCAGTGTTACAGTCAAGGCCAGGGTCAGGTTTAAGGTTAAGCTCTGACATAGGCAAAGTTCAGAGTTAGGGTTATGATCAGGGTCAGGGAGAGGGTCAGGATTATTGTTAAAGTGGGGTTAGGGTTAGGGTTAGAGGTAGGTGGAGGGTTAGACCGGTTTAGGGTCAGTGTCAGGGATAATGTTAGGGGTTAGTTTTAGGGTTAGGTTCAGTGTTAGGTTTCGGGTCAGGGCCCGTGTTAGTGTCATGGTCGGGGTTACGTTTAGGGTTAGAGTAAGTGTCAGGCTCACAGTCAGGGTCAGGGTTAATTTTAGGGTCAGAGTCAATGTCACTGTTAGGGTCAGGGTTAGGTTTATGGTCTATGCCCGGGTCAGGTTCATGGTGAAGTTTAGCGCCAGTGTCAGGTTTACGGTCAGGATCAAGTATTGGTTTAAAGTCCACATTCGGGTCAGGGACAGTGTTATGTAGTGGTCATTGTTAGGGTCATGGTTAGGTTTAGTCTCAGGGCCAGGGTCAGGTATATGGTCAGGGTCTGGTATAGGCAAAGTTCTGGGTTAGGCTTATGATCATAGTCAGGTATAGGGTCAGGGTTATTGTGAAAGTTTAGGGTTAGTGTTAGGGTTAGCGTTTGGTTGACGGTTAGGGTTAGAACTTGTTAGGATCAGGGTCTGTTGTAGGGTTAGGGGTTACTCTTATGGTTAGGTTCAGCGATAGGATTCGGGGGATGGCCCGTGTTAGTGTCAGGGTCAGGGTTACATTTAGGGTTAGAGTTAGGGTCAGGCTCACAGTCAGGGTCAGGTTTGTTGTTCAGGTCCTGGTCGGAGTCACTGTTAGGGTCAGGGTTAGGTTTATGGTCATGGTCTGGGTCAGGGTCAGGGTGAAGTTTAGTGCCAGTGTCAGGTTTAGGGTCAGGTTCAGGTATTGGTTTAAAGTCCACATTCGGGTCAGGGGCAGGATTGTGTAGTGGTCAGTGTTAGTGTCATGGTTAGCATTAGGGTCAGGGTCAGGTCAGGTGAAGTTCAGGGCCAGGTTCAAGTTTAGGGTCAGGCTTTGGTTTAGGGTCAATGTTGGGTTCAGTGTCACAGTTGGGTTTTGGCGGTAGTGTTTGGGATTGGGGTTAGGGTTAGAGTTAGAAGTAGGGTTATGGTAAGGCTTAGACAGCACAAGGTCAGGGTTAGGGTTTGGTTTAGGGTAGGGGTTAGTTTTAGGGTCAGGGTCAGCGTTAGGTTTAGGTTCAGGGTCTGTATTAGGGTCATGGTTAGAGTTACCTTTAGGTTTAGGGTTAGGATCAGGTTCACAGTCACGTCAGGGTTAGGGTTAGGGTCAGATTTAGGTCAGCATCAGGGTGACGATTAGGGTCAGGGTCATGGTCAGGGTTAGGTATGATTCTTGGTTACGGTAATATCAACGTTAGGTTTAGCTTCAGGGTCCACATCAGAAACATTGTCAGGCTTAGGTTTAGGTTTAGGGTTCAGGTCAGGATCACAGACAGGGTCAGGGTCAGGTTCAGGGACAGGGTTTGGGTTAGGGTTTGGGGCAGGCTCACAGTCAGTGTCAGGGTCAGGGTTAGTGGTTACTGTTAGGGTTAGCCCCGCTCCTGGGTCATGGACCCATCCGGTCAGGGTCTCAGGATAAACCCTGGGCAGAAGGGTGTAGACCCTCCACCTGATCCCACCTAACCAGCCTTAAACTTGGGTGTGAACATGACTTGCCCAACAGACACTTAACCCCTCATCAGCCTGATCCTGCCTGGGGCATCTCCACCCACGATTGCATGGCCAGGTCCTCTTTACACACAGACACACAGACACCAAGAGGAACACACACCCACACACATGCACACACACAGAGAGACGGGGAGGAGACCTAGGGCTACACCCGTGGATCAGAAGGTGTGGGACTCTCTGACTCTGAGCCCCCTGGTGTCACCTTTTGATTTTAGTAGCCAAAGGGCCTGAGGCGTTGGGGAAACCTGATATGACCGGCCAGGGAGGGGACGTGTCTGGCGGGCGAGCTCTCTTCTCCCTACATCCTCTCGGCTTCAGTACCTCAGAAGAACATGTCGCTTCCTTTAGGATGTGCCTAGAAATGAGTTGGGCAGGGGGTTTTTCTCTGTAATGGGTTGCCTGGATACGTGGGTTCCAATTCCGTTGGGCTCTGTCGTCAGGGAAGTGAGGTCACCACTGCCTGGGGGCTCCTTACCGAACTTCCTGCTGTACCAGAGCTCCCTGAGCCACCGGTCCCCAAGCTGCTCAATGCTCACCCTCCACTCAATGCAGTGCCAATCCAATGGCCCCCATACAGCCTCCCCCCAGTCCCTGGGAGGCCTGGGTGCAGCTGTTGTCCCCGCTGGAGGGAACAGAGCTGGGTTTAGACTAGTTTAGTGTTAGGGTTAGGGTTAAGAAAGACTTAGGATCAGGGTTAGGGTTAGACGTCATTGGGGTCAGGGTTAGCGTAAGTCTTAGGGTATGGGTCAGGGTTAGGGTTAGGTTCATGGTTAGGTTTAGGGTCAGGCTCACAATAGGGTCACAGTTAGGGTTACGGTCAGAGTCAGGGTCAGGGTCAGTGTTAGTGACGGTTCGATTTAGGGTCAGGTTTAGGGTCATGGTCAGATTTAGGGTCAGGGTCACGTTTAGGTTTGGGGGCAAGGTTCATGTCAGGTTCAGGGTTAGGTTTGGGACAGGTTTAGTGTCAGGGATAGGGTCAGGGTCAGGGTTAGGTTCATGGTTATGGTAAGGTCAGCTTTATGTTTAGGTTCTGTTTTGTGAGTAGGTTCAGGATCAGGGTTAGCTTTAGGCTTAAGATTCTGTTTAGGATCATAGATTGGGTCAGATTTAGGTTTACATTCAGGGTTAGGGTCAGTGTTAAGGTCAAGGCCAGGGTCAGGTTTAAGGTTAAGATCTGACATTGGCAACCTTCAGAGTTAGGGTTATGATCAGCGTCAGGATTATTGTTAAAGTGGGGTTAGGGTTAGGGTTAGAGGTAGGTGGAGGGTTAGACCGAGTTAGGGTCCGTGTCAGGGATAATGTTAGGGGTTAGTTTTAGGGTTAGGTTCAGTGTTAGGTTTCGGGTCAGGGCCCGTGTTAGTGTCATGGTCAGGGTTACGTTTAGGGTTAGAGTTACGGTCAGGCTCACAGTCAGGGTCACTGTTAGTGTTAGGGTCGTGGTCAGGGTCACTGTTAGGGTCAGGGTTAGGTTTATGGTCTTTGCCTGGGTCAGGGTCAGGGTGAAGTGTAGCGCCAGTGTCAGCTTTACGAATAGGATCAGGTTTGGTTTAAAGTCCTCATTCGGGTCAGCGACAGGGTTATGTAGTGGTCAGTGTTAGGGTCATGGTTAGGTTTAGGGTCAGGGCCAGGTTCAGGTTTAGGGTCAGGGTCTGGTATAGGAAAAGATCATGGTTAGGGTTATGAGCATAATCAGGTATAGGTTCAGGGTTATTGTTAAAGTTTAGTGTTAGTGTTAGTGTTAGTGTTAGCGTTTGGTTGACGGTTAGGGTTAGAACTTGTTAGGATCAGGGTCCGTGGTAGGGTTAGATTTTACTCTGAGGGTTAGGTCAGCGATAGGATTCGGGGGAGGGCCCGTGTTAGTGTCAGGTTCAGGGTTACATTTAGGGTTAGAGTTAGGGTAAGGCTCACAGTCTGGGTCAGGTTTAGTGTTCGGGTCAGTGTCGGGGTCACTGTTAGGGTCAGGGTTAGGTTTATGGTTATGGTCTAGGACAGGGTCAGGGTGATGTTTAGCGCCAGTGTCCGGTTTAGGGTCAGGTTCAGGTATTGGTTTAAATTCCACATTCGGGTCAGGGACAAGGTTATGTAGTATTCAGTGTTAGGTTCATGGTTAGGATTACGGTCAGGGTCAGGGTCAGGTGAAGGTCATGGACAGGGACAGGTTTAGCGTCAGGCTTTGGTTTAGGGTCAATGTTCGGTTCAGTGTCACAGTTAGGTTTTGGCGGTAGTGTTTGGGATTGGGGTTAGGGTTAGAGTTAGAAGTAGGGTTATGGTTAGTTATAGGGTTAGTCAGCGTAAGGTCAGTGTTAGGGTTTTGTTTAGCGTAGGGGTTAGTGTTAGGGTCAGGGTCAGCGTTAGGTTTAGGTTCAGGGTCTGTATTAGGGTCATGGTTAGAGTTACCTTTAGGTTTAGGGTTAGGGTCAAGCTCACAGTCTCGGTCAGTGTTAGGGTTAGGGTCAGGGTTAGATCAGCATCAGGGTTAGGATTAGGGTCAGGGTCACGGTCATGGTTAGGTATGAGTCTTGGTTACAGTAATATCAACGTTAGGTTTAGGTTCAGGGTACACATCAGGTCAGTGCCAGGCTTAGGTTTAGGTTTAGGGTTCAGGTCAGGATCACAGACAGAGTCAGTGTCAGGGTCAGGGTTTGGGTTAGGGTTTGGGGCAGGCTCACAGTCAGTGTCAGGGTCAGGGTTAGTGGTTACTGTTAGGGTGAGCCCCGCTCCTGGGTCATAGACCCATCCGTTTAGCGTCTCAGGATAAACCCTGGGCAGAAGGGTGTAGACCCTCCACCCGATCCCACTTAACCAGCCTTAAACTGGGGTGTGAACATAACTTGCCCACTAGACATCTAAACCCTCATCAGCCTCATCCTGCTTGGGGCATCTCCACCCTCGATGGCATGGTCAGGTCCTCTTTACACACAGACACACAGACACCCAGAGGCACACACACACACACACATACAGAGATGAGGAGGAGACCTAGGGCTACACCGGTTGATCCGAAGGTGTGGGACTCTCTGACTCTGAGTCCCCTGGTGTCACCTTTTGATTTTAGTAGCCAAAGGGCCTGAGGCGTTGGGGAAACCTGATATGACCGGCCAGGGAGGGGACGTGTCTGGCGGGCGAGCTCTCTTCTCCCTACATCCTCTCGGCTTCAGTACAGCAGAAGAATATGTCGCTTCCTTTAGGATGTGCCTAGAAATGAGCTGGGCAGGGGAGTTTTCTCTGTAATGGGTTGCCTGGATACGTGGGTTCCAATTCTGTTGGGCTCTGTCATCAGGGAAGTGAGGTCACCACTGCCTGGGGGCTCCTTACCGAACTTCCTGCTGTACCAGAGCTCCCTGAGACGCCGTTCCCCAAGCTGCTCAATGCTAACCCTCCACTCAATGCAGTGCCAATCCAATGGCCCCCATACAGCCTCCCCCCAGTCCCTGGGAGGCCTGGGTGCAGCTGTTGTCCCCGCTGGAGGGAACAGAGCTGGGTTTAGACTAGTTTAGTGTTAGGGTTAAGAAAGACTTAGGATCAGGGTTAGGGTTAGACGTCATTGGGGTCAGGGTTAGCGTAAGACTTAGGGTATGGGTCAGGGTTAGGGTTAGGTTCATGGTTAGGTTTAGGTTCAGGCTCACAATAGGGTCACAGTTAGGGTTACGGTCAGAGTCAGGGTCAGGGTCAGTGCTAGTGACGGTTCGATTTAGGGTCAGGTTTAGGGTCATGGTCAGATTTAGGGTCAGGGTCACGTTTAGGTTTGGGGGCAAGGTTCATGTCAGGTTCAGGGTTAGGTTTGGTACAGGTTTAGTGTCAGGGATAGGGTCAGGGTCAGGGTTAGGTTCATGGATATGGTAAGATTAGCTTTATGTTTAGGTTCTGTTTTATGAGTAGGTTCAGGATCAGGGTTAGCTTTAGGCTTAAGATTCTGTTTAGGATCATAGATTGGGTCAGATTTAGGTTTACATTCAGGGTTAGGGTCAGTGTTAAGGTCAAGGCCAGGGTCAGGTTTAAGGTTAAGATCTGACATTGGCAACCTTCAGAGTTAGGGTTATGATCAGCGTCAGGATTATTGTTAAAATGGGGTTAGGGTTAGGGTTAGAGGTAGGTGGAGGGTTAGACCGGGTTAGGGTCAGTGTCAGGGATAATGTTAGGGGTTAGTTTTAGGGTTAGGTTCAGCGTTAGGTTTCGGGTCAGGGCCCGTGTTAGTGTCATAGTCAGGGTTACGTTTAGGGTTAGAGTTACGGTCAGGCTCACAGTCAGGGTCACTGTTAGTGTTAGGGTCGTGGTCAGGGTCACTGTTAGGGTCAGGGTTAGGTTTATGGTCTTTGCCTGGGTCAGGGTCAGGGTGAAGTGTAACGCCAGTGTCAGCGTTACGATGAGGATCAGGTTTGGGTTAAATTCCACATTCGGGTCAGCGACAGGGTTATGTAGTGGTCAGTGTTAGGGTCATGGTTAGGTTTAGGGTCAGGGCCAGGTTCAGGTTTAGGGTCAGGGTCTGGTATAGGCAAAGATCATGGTTTGGGTTATGAGCATAATCAGGTATAGGTTCAGGGTTATTGTTAAAGTTTAGGGTTAGTGTTAGTGTTAGCGTTTGGTTGTCGGTTAGGGTTACAACTTGTTAGGATCAGGGTCCGTGGTAGGGTTAGGGGTTACTCTGAGGGTTAGGTCAGCGATAGGATTCGGGGGAGGGCCCGTGTTAGTGTCAGGTTCAGGGTTACATTTAGGGTTAGAGTTAAGGTAAGGCTCACAGTCCGGGTCAGGTTTAGTGTTCAGGTCATTGTCAGGCTCACAGTTGGGTCAGGGTTAGTGTTAGGGTCGTGTTCAGGTGAAGGTCATGGACAGGGTTAGGTTTAGCGTCAGGCTTTGGTTCAGGGTCCATGTTCGTTTCAGTGTCACAGTTAGGTTTTGGCGGTAGCGTTTGGGATTGGGGTTAGGGTTAGTGTTAGAAGTAGGGTTATAATTAGGGTTAGGGTTAGACAGAGTAAGGTTAGGGTTAGGGTTTGGTTTATTGTAGGGGTTAGTGTTTGGGTCAGGGTCAGCGTTAGGTTTATGTTCAGGGTCGGTATTAGGGTCATGGTTAGAGTTACCTTTAGGTTTAGGGTTAGGGTCATGCTCATAGTCACGGTCAGGCTTATGGTTAGGGTCAGGTTTAGGTCAGCGTCAGGTTTAGGATTAGGGTCAGGGTCAGGGTCATGGTTAGGTTTGAGTCTTGGTTACAGTAATATCAACGTTATGTTTAGGTTCAGGGTCCACATCAGGGTGAGTGTCAGGCTTAGGTTTAGGTTTAGGGTTCAGGTCAGGATCACAGACAGGGTCAGGGTCAGGGTCAGGGTTTGGGTTAGGGTTTGGGGCAGGCTCACATCAGTGTCAGGGTCAGGGTTCATGGTTACTGTTAGGGTTAGCCCCGCTCCTGGGTCATGGACCCATCTGTTCAGGGTCTCAGGATAAACCCTGGGCAGAAGGGTGTAGACCCTCCACCCGATCCCACTTAACCATCCTTAAACTGGGGTGTGAACATAACTTGCCCACCAGACATCTAAACCCTCATCAGCCTCATCCTGCTTGGGGCATCTCCACCCACGATGGCATGGCCAGGTCCTCTTTACACACAGACACACAGACACCCAGAGGCACACACACACACACACACACACACACACACACACACATACACACACAGGAATACTATGCAGCCATCAAAAATGAAATCTTGCTCTTTGCAATGACCTGGATGGAACTAGAGGGTATTATGCTAAGTGAAGTAAGTCAATCAGAGAAAGGCAATTATCATATGATCTGTCTGATATGAGGAATTTGCAAGGCAGGGTAGGGGGTCATGGGAGGTAGGAGGGATAAAATGAATCAAGATGGGATGGGGGGAGAGAAAACATAATAGACTTAATCTCACAAAACAAACCGAGGTTTACGGGGATGGAGGGTTTATGGAGAGGTTGGCTGGGTTATGAACATTGGGGAGGTTATGTGATACGATGAGTTCTGTGAAATGTGTAACACAGATGAATCACAGACCTGCACCTTTGGGGCAAATAATACATTATATGTTAATTTTAAAAATTTCTCCTGTGCTTCTGCAGTCTGGAGGAGGATGGGCACACATATAAACCCATATAGTGACTAGTCCACCTGACACCAATAGGACCAATCAGAGTCTCCCTGGGATTGATATGTAAATGACAGGAAGACAATGTTCTCTCTTTAGGCGAGTGACTGGCCTTGCTGGATGGGATTCAGGAGCTGGCCATGGCCATCTTCCTGGACACTTGAAGAGTCTGACCAGAGAAGAAAGCAGCCATATGGAGACTAGTAAACATGAGACATGGACAAATAGAAAACTGTTTTGCCGGTTTCCAGTCCCTGTTCTTGATTCTGAAATTTTAGTTCTGTATCTCTTCTTTTGATTTAAAAAAAAGTTTTTTTTAATTTATCTGACAGAGATCACTAGTAGGCAGAGAGGCAAGCAGAGAGAGATGAGGAAGCAGGCTCCCTGCAGAGCAGAGAGCCCAATGTGGGGCTCGATCCTAGGACCCTGGGATCATGACCTGAACCAAATGCAGAGGCTTAACCCACTGAGCCACCCAGGTGCCCCATCTTCTTTTGGATTTTTATGAACTTCTGTGGTATCCATACCTACAGGATCCTGGACATTCCTTTGTTTTTTGTTTGTTTGCTTGCTTTTCCCTTTTGGTTCCTCCAATTTTCTTTGGATTGCTGCCACTTGCAAGCAAAGGGTCTTGTAAAAATACCACACCAAGGAAATTCACACGTCCTTAGGAGCTATTGAGTAAGTTCCTGTAGGGGAAGGACACAGTGAGATGCACATTTTAGAGTGATCATCTTTGAATAAGTTTAGAGGATGAATTGGTGTGAGGAGGGGAGGGAAAGGGGCATATTCCTGAAGATGAGATGACAGGTTGGAAGGCCGTTATGGTCATTCTGTCAAAGTATGGTGAGTGCCTGAAACAGAAGAGAAAAGGGGGAAAGATTAAACTTACACAAGGTGAGAAGACTAATGAGACTTTATGAAACCTGAGTTTGTGAAATCGGATATTGCTAGGCTTTTAGCACACTTACTTTGGGATCTAATCTTCAAAAATATTTAAATATCTCTGGTGGTGACAACACCATCATCCTTCCAGTGATTAAGAACTCTGAAATCTTAATCTGGCCTGGGCTGTAGAATGTCAGCTGCGGCTTGAGCACAACGAAAAGCCATTGAAGGGTTTTACACTGGTGGGTGGAGGGTGGTCACGGGATTCCTTTTGCATTTTTAAAATGTCATTTTTGGCTGCTGTGTAAAGAATGGATAGAGAAAAGGCAAAAATAGAAACAAATCATTCTCCAATATTTACGGAACATCTACTATGTGTCAGGTACTGTTCTAAACCCTAAAGACAGAATAGTTAACAAGAGACAAAATAAATTTGATGTCCTCTTGGAGTTTTCATTTTAGTTGTTGAGTGAGAAATGAAGCAAATAAATATACATACATATCAGGGGTTGATGTGGGGTAGGAAGGAAACTAAGCTGAGTGAGTGGACATGGGGTGTGGGGTTTAGGGGAGCAGGTTGGAATTTTCTATGGGACTGTGTCAGGGAAGTCTCCCTCATTTGAGGAAAGACTTGGAGGAAATTAAGGAACGAGCAGTTGTGCTGTTTGGAGAAGAGCATCCCACACAAAGCAAACAGTAAGCCCAAGGTGGGAGCACATCTGGTGTGTTTAAAGAATGACACAGCGACCAATAACGCTGGGCAAAAAATGAGCAAGACGGCAAGTGGTAGTGAAAGAGCCTGGAGCCGCACCCAAGAATCAAACAGCACGCCTCCACTAGATGCAAACTGCAAGAGGTTTATTGGTTACACAGGCGCCTGCGGATGCATCAGCCTTTGTGGTCTGAGCGCGCCAGGCTAAATTGGGGAGCAGATTATATAGGAAAGGTTGGGGTAGCGGGAAGCAAGCTTACAGAAGCAGATGCATGGTTACAGGGATCTGATTGGTTAATTAGTCAGGCGTTGGGTTTAAGGCAAGGACACAGCCGTTTGTTCTGGCGGGCCTTGCCTCAGCACTCTGGAAATTCCCAGGTACACTCTATTCCTCATTTGTCTTTTCTTTTGACAGACCGGGTGATCACAGACAATAGACATCCTGGTATGTGTTTCCATCTGGCTATGGGGACAATCAAGCCTTCAGCAAGGGGAGAGGGGGTGCTGTGGGGACTTCAGGTTATTTAAACAAGCCTTTAGCAAGGGGAGAGGGGTCTTTCATTCCCCCCTTTTTCTTTATCATGGATAGAATCCTATATACATTCGCTTTGTTTATCAAGTAAGTCAGTTTGAGAGCCGGTTTGTTTAATTAGTTGATATTGCTGTGTCAGTACCATTGTCTGGATTACTGACAAGCGATCTTTTACAAACTGTACGAGTTTATTTAAGATACAAGGGCCGATTGAAAATTGGGCTATTGATAAAGTAACTTCTTTGTTGTAATCTCAAGGACATTTGCAAACCAAGGGAGGCTCCTATCTTGCAGGATTGTGATCTTAGCAAGTCAACTATTTATCATTTTATGGCAGTCAGGGGTGCCTGAGGAATGCTACACATATGGAGGGGAGCGGGTGAAGGGGGGATGCAAGGCGCCAGCTTTTAAAGACCCTTAAATTTTTAAGGTGGTTGAAGGTGGAAGGTCTCATCTTCTATAACTTCTTCGTGCTGAATAGGGGCGTAGAGCTGTCCCTACCTACTGGGGCTAATATTGATCAGGGTAGGAATGTATAAAGGAGTTTCAAAAGGTGGAGGCAGCTGAATCCAGCGCTGACAGTGAAGAGGTGTTCTTGCGCACGACAAGGATCGTCTGTAGTGGTGTAGTCATTGTAGCAATGGAGTCTCGACACCAAGTAGAGAAACATGGAACAAAGCAACATATTAAGGTTAATAAGGCGATAAGAATGAGAAGCCCAAAAAGGAGATTCGGTCATAGTCCTCCTTCAAACCAGGAACTTAACCATTTACTGAGAGAGAGAGGAGGATCTTGTAGGCCTTAATTTGGGTATTCATATCCTTTATTAGTCCTGTGACATTTCTGTGATAGTCTGGGATATACACACAACATTCTGTCTTGATAATTGCACATGTGCTACCTTGGGCTGCTGTCAGGACATCTAAGGCCATCCTATTTTGTAGGACTGCCTTGCATATCTGTGACACTTTGGTATTAAGCTGGGAGATGCTATTTAGTGAATCATTGAGTGCCTTTGTAGTATATTTATTAAGGGCTTCTTCATGCCACATGATATCCCCTAGTCCCGCAGATGGAACAAAAATGGATGCTAAGTGATCATACCATTTAAAAACAGATCGTGTCCATCTTTGTCTCAAGTAGGGGAGATTAGCTGGAGTTGTAATGGTTTTAGTAATGCGCCCATGATTCCAGGAAAATCCCCTTTTCTTCCAAATAGCTCCATGGGCATGTGGTACCAGGAAGGCATATTTGGAGTCAGTATACATGTTAATTCTTAGGCTTTGGCAATTGCAAAGTGCTAGTGAGCACTATGGCACACCTAGCTTTTCTTCTTCTTTCTATGAAAACCATTTTCATCAGAAAACCAACTGTCATTTGTAATTTTAACAGGGGCATCTTAAACCTGGCCATATAGAATAAGCTAGATTAATAATCTCTGAACATTTTTGCTCTATAGAGAAAGATGTACAGTGGTCAGGTTCAGCCATACAGGTAACTAGGTTTAAAGTTTGACAAATTTTAAGTTTTATTTCTGGCATCTCTGTTAGTGTAGCCCAGTATTTAATAAGTTGGCCTCCATCATCCATTGGTGGCCTTTGGCTACTAAGACAAATCTGGACCTGATGTGACATTATTACAGTTAGGGACTGTCCCATAGTGAGCTTTGAGGCTCTTTTATGAGGGCTGTTTTAGGTTTTGCTAAAGCATCTGTTTGCAATTGCACCTCAATGGAGGTGGCCTCTAGATAAATATGACTAAGGGATGAAACCAATAAGAAGACCTTTGAGTCATCCAACCTTAACAATATCCTAATTACAGAGGATCATTGTCAAGTGGGAGAAGGGTGCGGTATGCTGGCTTTTAGGCAATTTCATTATTCCAGTTGTTTAATCATGTGCCGTGGGGTCTGCTAATATCCCCACAAAATAATAAGATTGACTAAAGAAGCTATTGTACAAGTTCCCTGAAGTTTACCTCAAATTGTTTAGCTTAGGTAAACAAACATTTAAAGACAATCAAATCTAGAATTTAACATCCATAAAGGTGTGTTACTAAAATAGAATTTTTCTCTCTAAAATAACCCTCATTTACAGAGATAGCCAAATCAGGACTAATTCACTTGTGAAACAAGTTTAGTTTTGACAAACTTGGCCTATTATTAACATAAGCTCAGCAAGAACAATAAGTGTGATCAATAGATCTTTTAGCATCTGCTTTGCTGGAACTTTTAATAAGGAATCTCTAGGTTGAACTTTTAGTAGCCTCTCTGGGCCAGAAGCCAAGCCCTGTACTGGCCATCAGGCATGCCTTAATACCTGTCGATTTGGGCGAATTTCTCATTGGGGAATTCCTCTTCTGAGACCGCACCTACAAAGGAGTGACATTCTTTACTCACCTGGTGAGGCTGCTGGGAACTCTGTAAGCAAGGTATCAGGCCAACAGTCCCAAGGGGCTTTATGGCTCTAGGTTTTATAAAGTCAACCTTAGTTCCTTTAAACTCTCTGGTTATATCCGAGTCTTTTTAAATATGACATTCCAGCCAAAGCCTTGGTAAAATAAACCGTGTTTCCAACTCTTTCCTGTTACAAGGAGAACAGATTCTTATTGGACTTATGCAAATGACTGACTGTCATGGAAGAATGCTTACTTACTGAGACCTTTTGGTTTCAGAGGGTTCAGATAGAGAGAAAAGCTTGAATGCTCTGAGCTCTTTTATAAATGAGCACTTTTACAACTCTATAAGTTACAGATAACTAGGAGGAAGTATCCCTAGTCTGGAAGAGCAAACATCAGAGAGAACCAGCAATGTTTAAAGTAAGACAAAACATTAAGAGATATAACATTATAATTTTTTAGTTCATTTAGTCCCGTGTTACCAAATCTAGTGAATGCAGCTTTAGTCAGATTTGGAAATTTTTACCCATTTCAGTTTTAGGATTTTCAAGAATATCAAATATCTGTATTTGTCCTGAAAGTCCTTTATAGGAATCTCCTTGAAAATAAAGCTCATTTTATAAGAGAATTAAAACAATTATAAATGACAAAAACTCAGAATGGATATGGTTAAAGCTAAAGAGACACGGGAGTTTACAATTTAGCTGCAAGGAAATCAGGTTATTTTTGTGATACATAACATTTCCATAATTACAGTATCAAGCGATGATCTCTCAAAACATTAAAACTTTAGGAAGTGCATAGAATCTCTAGAATAGTTATAGTATTTTCCCAAATGTAATCCAAGGTTTATCATCGGTTCAGTAGTATTTCATGAGCAACTTCATATATTAAGGAAAAGCCTGAGTTAAAGAGATTTTACAATTTAAATCTTGTCAACATTTGCTAAGATCTCAGAAAGTTTTGAAGCACATGCCTAAATATAATTAGGGATGTTAAACACCTGATAAAAAAAAAAAAAAAAACTGGTTTTTCTGGGCAGGCAAAGAGGAAATCACTTACATTCCCGTAACAGGAGATCAATTAATCTAAGAAAACTTTGTCCTTTGAACAGAGAATTTTAGTCCTGTACTAATGTAATGTACTTTTAAAACCCATTTATTTAGTCTATTTTAGTCTGTTCTGACCATAGCTAAAATTCCTTTGCTGAAGATTTCCCTTTATAAATCTTTTATAACTTTCCTTTGCATTCAGGTCTTGTCCTAAGCCATTTCTTTCAAATCAACCATCTCATTTAGGATAAAATTACCTTCCCTTACCTTCAACAAAATGTATTCCCATTCCTTAATTTTTTTTTACTTATCATCTACTTTCCTACAGAGTTTCCCTTATTTCCATCAGTCTTAGTTACACTAAGCAGAGTTTGATACTCTTAGAAACACCTTAATCTCTAGTGAAGACTAAGTATTAACCAATTGTGAACTGTTACAACAGAATTCTTCAGGTGGCAAATTTATGAATCAGTTAAGTGGCAAACAAGTTTACCAACAGATTTAAATAAAAAATAAAAAATAAAAAAAATATTTTTTAAAAGGACTTTTGTTTAAAGGACTTTAAACAAAAGTCCTTTTTAAGAGACAGTTGGCTGTTTAAACTAAAATACAACTCACTGAGAGAATCGCTGCATTATTTATTGGGGTAGAAAGGACCTGGAATGTAGAAAGACCCATTCTGCAGAGGAAAAAAAAAAATCACTAACAGGTCTCAACCTAGCACAGCCAGTGGCTAGAATCCCTGGCTCATGAGACTCTGTGCTAGGAGGCCGCTAGAACCATCTCAACTATGTTAGTCTATCTTGGAAGCCAACAAGTGTTTGCCCAGTTAAGAGCACGGTAACAATCAGTCACGTTATGTTATAATGATTGTCGATATCTTTAAAAGCCTTGTCAAGTTCCTTTTTGAGTAACCCTCACCCCACCCTTAGAGAAATTTATCTGTGGTTCACCTCTTTGAAATATCTACTGTTGTTCCACATTTACCATAGCCAAAAAAAAAAAAAAAAAAAAAAAAAAAAGCTTTCTATTAACAAAGTGTTCAGAAGGGGGCGCCACTGGAAACAATGAGAGTTTTCGCAGCTGGGACAACTTTGTTGCAGAAACAGCTGAAAGCAATCAGGTCAGACAGAGCCAAGGGCTGGAGGGATTTTTAAAATTACAAAAACCGAACCAAATCAAACCAAAACAAAAATCATAACCAATGGCCAAGATTTCAAGTTTGCTACTAAAGGTATGACATTCTCCTAAGACATGCGTGTGACTTGATCAATATATTTCTATATTTATATTTGAAGAAGAAGGAACTATTTGATGCAGCAAAACCACATTGATTAAAAATTACCAGATAAGGGGCTCTTGGGTGGCTCAGTGGTTTAGGCCTCTGCCTTCCGCTCAGGTCATGATTTCAGGGTCCTGGGATGGAGCCCCACATCAGGCTCTTTGCTCAGCGGGGAGCCTGCTTACCCCTTTCTCTCTGCCACCTCTCTGCCTACTTGTGATCTGTCAAATGGGTAAATAAGATCTTTAAAAAAAGAATTACTAGGTGAGAAAAACATCGAGGGTATGGGAAGGAAAATGATTTCACCTGATCTGACTAGGAAGTGGTTGAAGCCTGAATTAAAGTGCTATCTAAAGAGTAAAGCCCTGGGAAATATATGGGGAAAAAATCCCTAGAAAAACAGCCATAATAACTGGCTGCTCTTTAATGATCCAGATCCTGCGGTAGGCAAAGAAGAGCTGGTTTTAGCCAGAGGATGATCTCCGTTTGTCTTCATGATCTGGCATTTCCTGCAAGCCAGGCATGGGGCTCTGCACTAGAGCTGCAAATGCTGGGGGTCCCTCACTGTCCCTTTTCTCTTCTCAGGGGGACAACCGGCATGTCCATGGTGCAGTGTGACAGGCTTTACCACAGGGAGAGAAAAGACTGCCAAGGGTAGGTTGGAGCTGGGAAAAGCCACTTAGGAACAGATTTTCAGGGGAGGTGATAGACAAGGGCAAAACGAAGAATGAGGATGAGTGTGTCACGTTTCAAAGTGCCAGGAGGCAGCACAGTGCATTCAGGAAACTACAGCAAGTTCATGATAACCGACAGCTGATCTGGCAGCATCACCTGGGGATGGAGGCTGAGCCCCGGGGTTAACACTGGGGTGAGATGGTTTGTATACTATGCCGAGGAGGTGAGGTACTACACTGTGGGGGCACAGGGAGCTACCGGAGGATTTCAAATATCAGAATCGTAACCATAATAGAGTATTTAATTGCATCCTAGCTTTCATCAAGGGTAAGATGCACTATAGTTTATGTTCGACTAAGAAAGAGAAATGCTGTCAGTTAAACTAGGATATGTCCTCAAGTGCAAGGTAAATGCCACCTTAAGAGATATTAAAATGGGGGGGGGACAAATCTTAGAACAAGTAAACTGTGGTACTAGAATAATTAAGAAAGGTCGAACACTTGGATCAACAAAATAAGTGATTATTCCTTAACCATGTGCACCCATCTATATTAAGTCTTAGAACAAGAGACATTCTCATCTTGATGCCCCGCAGCTGTTAGGCCCAAGGTACAGAGGGCAGTAGCCAATGACCAGCAGGCCCCAAGTGCCATGTGCAGACTCTAAGAGCAACTGCCTTTGAGAGAGGAAACGGTTGAGAGTGGGCTTTCTGAGGTAGAGAAGTATTAGCTGGGAAAGTCGGAAAATTGACACAGAATCGGAATTGATGCCCCTACATGACAGAGTTGGTGAAACTTCCCTTCTCAGAGATCTTGAGGCTCCTCAGAAATGTATTTTTCATTTTGGACGGAACATTCAGGATAAATATGATCTGTTCGAGTTCCTGGTTCTCTCATCAGGACTGTTTCTTAGGCTTCACTGGTACAAGAAAAGGGTTTTGATAGACCAGGGTAAATCCTGACAAAAGCAAAGCACGGTATCGATGAAAAACTAACCACTCAGAAGAGAACAACAGATAAAAGGCCAGGCCGACCTGACCCTGCAGGATACGTAAGGTTGGTCTGGCAACAGGGGTAGAGGGGAAGTGCCCATCTCCTGCTAGAAGAGCTAGAGAAGTCCCCTTCCCGAGAGACCACACCAGGAGAGGAGAGCAGTAGGTGCTGATGATGAAGAATATTTTAATCAGCAGAGAAGGTCAAAATGACAAAGTTCCAGGATCAGAGTAAACCTATGGGATCAAAAAATAAAAAAAAAGATTTTTTTGAAACGACTTTTTTTTTAAAGGAATTTAAACAAAAGTCCTTTATAACAGACAGTTGGCTGTTTAAACCAAAAGTACAACTCACTGAGAGAATCGCCGCATTATTTATTGGGGTAGAAAGGACCTGGAATGTAGAAAGACCCATTCTGTAGAGGAAAAAATAGAATCACTAACAGGTCTCAACCTTGCACAGCCAGTGGCTAGAATCCCTGGCTCATGAGACCCTGTGCTAGCAGGCCGCTAGAACCATCTCAACTATGTTAGTCTATCTTGGAAGCCAACAAGTGTTTGCCCAGTTAAGAGCACGGTAACAATCAGTCACGTTATGTTATAATGATTGTCGATATCTTTAAAAGCCTTGTCAAGTTCCTTTTTGAGTAACCCTCACTCCACCCTTAGAGAAATTTATCTATGGTTCACCTCTTTGAAATATCTACTGTTGTTCCACATTTACCATAGCCAAAAAAAAAAAAAAAAAAAAAAAAGCTTTCTATTAACAAAGTGTTCAGAAGGGGGCGCCACTGGAAACAATGAGAGTTTTCGCAGCTGGGACAACTTTGTTGCAGAAACAGCTGAAAGCAATCAGGTCAGACAGAGCCAAGGGCTGGAGGGATTTTTAAAATTACAAAAACCGAACCAAATCAAACCAAAACAAAAATCATAACCAATGGCCAAGATTTCAAGGTTGCTACTAAAGGTATGACATTCTCCTAAGACATGCGTGTGACTTGATCAATATATTTCTATATTTATATTTGAAGAAGAAGGAACTATTTGATGCAGCAAATCCACATTGATTAAAAATTACCAGATAAGGGGCTCTTGGGTGGCTCAGTGGTTTAGGCCTCTGCCTTCCGCTCAGGTCATGATTTCAGGGTCCTGGGATGGAGCCCCACATCAGGCTCTTTGCTCAGCGGGGAGCCTGCTTACCCCTTTCTCTCTGCCACCTCTCTGCCTACTTGTGATCTGTCAAATGGGTAAATAAGATCTTTAAAAAAAGAATTACTAGGTGAGAAAAACATCGAGGGTATGGGAAGGAAAATGATTTCACCTGATCTGACTAGGAAGTGGTTGAAGCCTGAATTAAAGTGCTATATAAAGAGTAAAGCCCTGGGAAATATATGGGGAAAAAATCCCTAGAAAAACAGCCATAATAACTGGCTGCTCTTTAATGATCCAGATCCTGCGGTAGGCAAAGAAGAGCTGGTTTTAGCCAGAGGATGATCTCCGTTTGTCTTCATGATCTGGCATTTCCTGCAAGCCAGGCATGGGGCTCTGCACTAGAGCTGCAAATGCTGGGGGGCCCTCACTGTCCCTTTTCTCTTCTCAGGGGGACAACCGGCATGTCCATGGTGCAGTGTGACAGGCTTTACCACAGGGAGAGAAAAGACTGCCAAGGGTAGGTTGGAGCTGGGAAAAGCCACTTAGGAACAGATTTTCAGGGGAGGTGATAGACAAGGGCAAAGCGAAGAATGAGGATGAGTGTGTCACGTTTCAAAGTGCCAGGAGGCAGCACAGTGCATTCAGGAAACTACAGCAAGTTCATGATAACCGACAGCTGATCTGGCAGCATCACCTGGGGATGGAGGCTGAGCCCCGGGGTTAACACTGGGGTGAGATGGTTTGTATACTATGCCGAGGAGGTGAGGTACTACACTGTGGGGGCACAGGGAGCTACCGGAGGATTTCAAATATCAGAATCGTAACCATAATAGAGTATTTAATTGCATCCTAGCTTTCATCAAGGGTAAGATGCACTATAGTTTATGTTCGACTAAGAAAGAGAAATGCTGTCAGTTAAACTAGGATATGTCCTCAAGTGCAAGGTAAATGCCACCTTAAGAGATATTAAAATGGGGGGGGGGACAAATCTTAGAACAAGTAAACTGTGGTACTAGAATAATTAAGAAAGGTCGAACACTTGGATCAACAAAATAAGTGATTATTCCTTAACCATGTGCACCCAACTATATTAAGTCTTAGAACAAGAGACATTCTCATCTTGATGCCCCGCAGCTGTTAGGCCCAAGGTACAGAGGGCAGTAGCCAATGACCAGCAGGCCCCAAGTGCCATGTGCAGACTCTAAGAGCAACTGCCTTTGAGAGAGGAAACGGTTGAGAGTGGGCTTTCTGAGGTAGAGAAGTATTAGCTGGGAAAGTCGGAAAATTGACACAGAATCGGAATTGATGCCCCTACATGACAGAGTTGGTGAAACTTCCCTTCTCAGAGATCTTGAGGCTCCTCAGAAATGTATTTTTCATTTTGGACGGAACATTCAGGATAAATATGATCTGTTCGAGTTCCTGGTTCTCTCATCAGGACTGTTTCTTAGGCTTCACTGGTACAAGAAAAGGGTTTTGATAGACCAGGGTAAATCCTGACAAAAGCAAAGCACGGTATCGATGAAAAACTAACCACTCAGAAGAGAACAACAGATAAAAGGCCAGGCCGACCTGACCCTGCAGGATAGGTAAGGTTGGTCTGGCAACAGGGGTAGAGGGGAAGTGCCCATCTCCTGCTAGAAGAGCTAGAGAAGTCCCCTTCCCGAGAGACCACACCAGGAGAGGAGAGCAGTAGGTGCTGATGATGAAGAATATTTTAATCAGCAGAGAAGGTCAAAATGACAAAGTTCCAGGATCAGAGTAAACCTATGGGATCAAAAAATAAAAAAAAAGATTTTTTTGAAACGACTTTTTTTTTAAAGGAATTTAAACAAAAGTCCTTTATAACAGACAGTTGGCTGTTTAAACCAAAAGTACAACTCACTGAGAGAATCGCCGCATTATTTATTGGGGTAGAAAGGACCTGGAATGTAGAAAGACCCATTCTGTAGAGGAAAAAATAGAATCACTAACAGGTCTCAACCTTGCACAGCCAGTGGCTAGAATCCCTGGCTCATGAGACCCTGTGCTAGCAGGCCGCTAGAACCATCTCAACTATGTTAGTCTATCTTGGAAGCCAACAAGTGTTTGCCCAGTTAAGAGCACGGTAACAATCAGTCACGTTATGTTATAATGATTGTCGATATCTTTAAAAGCCTTGTCAAGTTCCTTTTTGAGTAACCCTCACCCCACCCTTAGAGAAATTTATCTGTGGTTCACCTCTTTGAAATACCTCACTGTTGTTCCAAATTTACCATAGCAAAAAAAAAAAAAAAAAGCTTTCTATTAACAAAGTGTTCAGAAGGGGGCGCCACTGGAAACAATGAGAGTTTTCGCAGCTGGGACAACTTTGTTGCAGAAACAGCTGAAAGCAATCAGGTCAGACAGAGCCAAGGGCTGGAGGGATTTTTAAAATTACAAAAACCGAACCAAATCAAACCAAAACAAAAATCATAACCAATGGCCAAGATTTCAAGGTTGCTACTAAAGGTATGACATTCTCCTAAGACATGCGTGTGACTTGATCAATATATTTCTATATTTATATTTGAAGAAGAAGGAACTATTTGATGCAGCAAATCCACATTGATTAAAAATTACCAGATAAGGGGCTCTTGGGTGGCTCAGTGGTTTAGGCCTCTGCCTTCCGCTCAGGTCATGATTTCAGGGTCCTGGGATGGAGCCCCACATCAGGCTCTTTGCTCAGCGGGGAGCCTGCTTACCCCTCTCTCTCTGCCTGCATATATGGCATCTGTTTGCCATTTGTATGTCTTCTTTGGAGATGTGTCTGTTCATGTCTTCTGCCCATTTTTTGACATGATTATCTGTTTTGTGTGTGTTGAGTTTGAGGAGTTCTTTATAGATCTTGGATATCAGCCCTTTATCTGTAATGTCATTTGTGAAAATCTTCTCCCGTTCCGTGGGTTGTTTCTTCATTTTGTTGACTGTTTCCTTTGCTGTGCAGAAACTTTTGATCTTGATGAAGTCCCAAAAGTTCATTTTTGCTTTTGTTTCCTTTGTCTTTGGGGACATGTTTTGAAAGAATGTGCTGTGGCCAGTGTCCCTGAGGTTACTGCCTATGTTCTCCTCTGGGATTTTGATAGATTCCTTCCTCACGTTGAGGTCGTTTGTCCATTTCGAATTTATCTTTATGTATGGTATAAGAGAATGGTTGAGTGTCATTCTTCCATACATAGCTCTCCAATTTTTCCTGCACCATTGATTGAAGAGGCTGTCTTTTTTCCACTGTATAATTTTCTCCTCTTTGTCAAAGATTTTTTGACCATAGAGTTGATGGTCCATATCTGGGCACTCTACTCTAACCCACTGGTCTACATGTCTTTTTAACCCACTGAGCCACCCAGGTGCCCCTTTTAAGCTATTTTTTAAAAGTACAGTCATTCTTTTTTTTCAAGATTTTATTTATTTATTTATTTGACAGAGAGAGAGATCACAAGTAGACGGAGGGCAGGCAGAGAGAGAGAGAGAGAGAGAGAGAGAAGCAGACTCCCTGCTGAGCAGAGAGCCTGATGCAGTATTTGATCCCAGGACCCTGAGATCATGACCTGAGCTGAAGGCAGTGGCTTAATCCACTGAGCCACCTAGGCAGCCCTAAGCTATTTTTAAAATTCCTGTTCCAATAACACTTGGATTGCCATATAAAGTTAACCACATCATCTTTTTTAGGTAAGTAATTGTACTTTTTATGTGCATAGTTATTTTGGTCCATGAGTTCAGCTCCTCTTACGATCATCAAATCTCTGTAAAGTCTGGGTATGCTAGGATTTTCTTAGCAACAATAAAATACATTGAAACCTGGTAGCTTAATTATAATAATGTTTTCTTTATCAATCATTCACAATAGCATTACATTCTGAGTAGCTTCCTTCTATTTTGCAGCTATAGTGTTTGGAAAAACTTGAATTGTGATATCACTGTGATAATGTGAATTAGTCAGTGTTTTTCAGAGAATCGGGAAGAGAAAAAAAAAAAAAAAGGAAGATATTCTCCAGGGCCAACTCTAGAAGTAACTATTAAAACATCTGTCCAAATTAAATTGAACAAAACTCAGAAATGCCATCTCCAGTGAAATACAAAGAAGATTATATATAGTTCTGGGCACACACATCTCATTTGACCCAATGATGTACATCAATGAAAGACTGAAGGCCAATCACCACTCCATGGGAGAATTTAAAAATAAATTTACTAATGAGGCCAAGAATTCAGAATCACAAATACTTCAGAACTAATAATAACTGCCTTCACTTGATGTTATTCTATAAGATAAATCCTACGATCAAGTTTTAATTTTAAGTTCTTACAATTTTAAATTCTTAAATCCTTATGAAGAAGCATCATTTGGAGGGAGCAGTTTACATAATTTATCATCCATCAGCCTTTTTTTTAAGATTTTATTTATTTATTGGACACAGAGAGAGAGAGCGAGAGAGAGAGAGAGAGAGATTACTAGTAAGCAGAGAGGCAGGCAAGCAGGGAGGGAAGCAGGCTTCCTTTTGAGCAGAGCCCGATGTGGGGCTGGATCCCAGGACCCAGAGACCATGACTTGAGATGAAGGCAGAGGCTTAACCCACCACCCACATGATGAGAGAGCCCCTCAGGTGCCCCTCATCCATCAGTCTTAATTGTTTGGAGGAAAATGTGTGGATGAATAATGCCTTAGGGAGCTGATCTCTCTAAAGAATTTTCAAGTCTTTACCCCTTCAAGGTTTTTGCACAGTTCTGATAGCCTCTAAACATCCAGCTGATTTCTACAGTGACAGGCCTGTTAAAAACTGTCCTCAAACCAGGAATAGAGCTTGAAACATACCAGTCAAGAGCAGCTTTGAGTCTTTTAAGGAATTTATCATCATTTCTTTGTTTTTGGTTCATATCCGAAATAGTTCTATATTACACTTGCATAATTTCTCCAGAGCTGACTTTGAAGGAGGCATTCAGTTCCAGCTAGTTCCATATTTTGACAAGAACTATAATTCTATAAAAAAAAAAGAACATATTTTAGAGCGCCTGGGTGGCTCAGTGGGTTAAAATCTCTGCCTTCGGCTCAGGTTATGAATCCAGGTTCCTGGGATTGAGTTCCACAGTGGGCTCTCTTCTCAGCAGGGAGCCTGCTTCCATTCCTCTCTCTCTGCCTGCCTCTCTGCCTTCCTGTGATCTCTGTCAAGGAAATAAATAAAATAAAAAAAAACATATTTTATACCAGTTATTCATGTTTATTAACTAAGATATCACAATACAAATAATACAAACAGTTGCTCTTTATTAATACCTTCAACCAAGATCAAAAAAATATGTCCTATTTTCTCCAAAAATTTTATATCATCTGATAGGACAGATATTTATAAAATTACATTTAAAGTTTAAAAAATATCAGCAAATATTTTCATTTAAATGCAAATTTCAAAGAAAATCTACTTTTCCAAACACGACTTTTTATCCTATTTTTTTTTAATTTTGTCGACAACTGATAAATTGTTTAGCGAGACTATAAATGTTAGATCGAAAAAATGATTGATAGATGTAGGTTCAAAATATTATGTTCCATTAAAAATGATTTAGTCTTTGATGAACATCTGTTTGGTAATATGTTGTATCTAGATATTGTAAATTAATGACCTATATAAAACTATAGGGAAATGACACCTTCCGTTCCATTATGAGTAGAGCTTTTAAAATGCTATTTGTCACAACCTGTCATCTTGTCATTATGTAGCATTATGTAACATTTAAAAAATGTATATTCTATGCAGCCATCAAAAGAAATGAAATCTTGCCATTTGCAACAACATGGATGGAACTAGAGCGTATCATGCTTAGCGAAATAAGTCAAGCAGAGAAAGACAACTATCATATGATCTCCCTGATATGAGGAAGTGGTGATGCAACATGGAGGCTTAAGTGGGTAGAAGAATAATAAATGAAACAAGATGGGATTGGGAGGGAGACAAACCATAAGTGACTCTTAATCTCACAAAACAAACTGAGGGTTGCCGGGGGGAGGGGGTTTGGGAGAAGGGGGTGGGATTATGGACATTGGGGAGGGTATGTGATTTGGTGAGTGCTGTGAAGTGTGTAAACCTGGTGATTCACAGACCTGTACCCCTGGGGATAAAAATATATGTTTATAAAAAATAAAAAATTTAAAAAAAAAAAAAAGAAAGAAAGAAAGGAGACTTCTGAATACTTTGGAGGAAGACATGATGGGAATAAGAGAAGGAAGCCAACAAGA
The DNA here is from genome assembly GCF_030435805.1 of Mustela lutreola. NCBI lineage: Eukaryota > Metazoa > Chordata > Mammalia > Carnivora > Mustelidae > Mustela > Mustela lutreola. The sequence continues at coordinate 91,250,256 of NC_081292.1, read as the reverse complement.
AAGTTTTGGGATGTGTGATATGCCCTTTCTCCCTCTGCTAGGTTCACAAATATTCATTGAATGGATCTCTTGTGGACACCAGTGAAGGGCTGAATTGTGTCTACAGCTTGAATCAGAATGGCTTGCACAGTTGCAAGAGCCCAGAGGCAGAAGCACCAGAATTCCCAGCAGACTTACTTTGGACTTGCCTGGACTGTGGAATTGAGGATTGGGAGCAAACTTTTCCAGAGTTCAAATACTAAGGAGGCCCCAACTAACAACTGAGTTACAGAGACCCAGGAAAGCTTGTGTGAGGAGAAGGCCAAATGCTTAACCAAGACTTCTGTCAGTAGAGCTACAAAAATTCCAGACAGTGTGAAGAAAAAGGAAAAAAAAAAACAAAATCAAAAACAAAAGTAAAACCTGATCCAATGTCGAGAATTTGAGGAGTAGGATATCCCTGCAAAGTGGAGTAGCTAAGGGTAGTAAACAAGTATAGGGCCATTCCTGCAGAACCAGCAATCTTTTAACTAGTAAACATGGGAGAGTGTGAGCCCAGATACCATGGCCTCTGGGAGAAGGGGTGGTTGTTGTTCTTTTGTTCTGCCCTGGCCTGGGCCATGTGCCTGGACCTTGCATCTAGGATGTAATAAGTGTATGCTGAGGTTGTCCAAACCTGCACCCCACTCCCCATTCCTGCTATCTCATGGAAAGAGCAATGGAAAGTGAGTTAGAAGAGACTGAAGAAGAATCTCTAGGGATATCAAGACCCTAAGGGCACAGTACCAGTACTTTCATATCTTCTTACAAGGGGACGTCTGGGTCTTGGAAAACATGAGAGGCTTTGAGGGAGAAGCTCTGGCTACAGGGATCAGGCCAGAGGGTGGAATTTGCAATTCTTGGACTCTAATCCAAGGGCAAACATGGAAGGGCAAACACAGAAAGGTAAACATGGAATAAGGGCAAATAAGCGCAAACATGGAAAACAAGCTCTCCCAGATACTTGCTTATCTGTCCGAGCCCTGAGTATGGACAAGAATGGAGAAAGTGCCCAGTCAAAACACACAATGAGGCAGGATCCATAACAGAACTCTTGGCTTTAGGGCAACTGCCAAGAATACCAGCTATTGTAGACTTGGGCTTTCCCATCCTTATGCTCACCACCAACTTACTTTAGACTCATGCTATTGAAGGACATGAGACAATTGCTGCTTACTCCTTGCTTACCACCTATGCCAGTCAGAATCCTCTGTGTCACTTCCTCCAGCACCTGCCCAGCTTGGGATAGGAGGGGCTTTCCTGGTCCCCAGACTCTCCTGCTCAACCTGGTCTAACTAAGCATTCATCCACTCTGACTTCTAACCTGTGAAACCCACCCAACCATCTCTTTCCTAGACCATTGCACCAGCTTCAGGTTTGCATTCCCCTCCCCCCGCCAAACCTGCAACCTCTACCACAAGAATTCATAGCTACAGAAAGCTACCTGATCAGTCTTATTAAGATACAATTTGGATCAGGCTGTTGATTTGGTCAGAGCATCTTCAGTGTCATCCTCATCACTTATAGAACAAAAGCTAAATCCCTTAGTAAGACATCTAGAATCCTACACAATCTAGATACAACTTTCTAGTTTCATCTCCTATTCTATTCCCAAATAAACTTTCTACCCCATTCTCAGCCAAACTTGTTCTCCCATAATGCTCTACATGTTCTGACCTTCCTACATTTTTTCAATCTGTTCTTTCTACTCTGAAGCCCTCCTCCCTCTCTGCATCCATTGAAATTCTAGCCATTCTTCAAAGCTCAAGACAAATAACACCTCTACCACGAAGCCTTTCTAGTTGGAAGTAAATCCTCATTTCTCTCTGCCTCTTAGCATCTAAATAGCCGTCCCTTGTACCTATGAATCACATCTTCTTTATCCATTCATCTGCTGAAGGACATCTTGGCAATGTCCATATTGTGGCCATTGCTGCTATGAGCATTGGGGTGCAGGTGCCCCTTCACTTCACTACATCTGTGTCTTTGAAGTAAATACCTAGTAGTACATTTGCTGGGTCGTAGGGTAGCTCTATTTTTAATGTCTTGAGGAACTTCCCTACTGTTCAGAAAGGATGAACACCTACCATTTGCATTGACATGGATGGAACTGGAGGGGATTATGCTAAGTGAAATAAGTCAAGTGGAGAAAGACAATTATATGGTTTCACTCATATGTGGAACATAAGGAATAGTGTGGAGGACCACAGGAGAAGGGAGGGAAAACTGAATGGGAAGAGATAAGAGAGGGAGGAAAAACCATTAGAAACTCTGGACTCAAGGAAACAAACTGAGGGTTACAGAGGGAGGGGGGTGGGGGGATGGGGTAACCAGGTGATGGGTGGCATGTGTTGTGGTGAGCACTGGGTGTTATATGCAACTAATGGATCACTGAACACTACATGAAAAACTAATGATGTACTATATGTTGGCTAATTGAACATAATTTTAAAAAATAAAATAAAAATAGAAAAAAAATGTATATTCCTCACTTTGAAGTCTTTTAGAAATCTAAAATATGACATTCTATGGTTTGTGTTTCCATATTCCTTTATTGCCACATGCTTTGATTCAAAGGTAATAAATTCCTCTTATTTGGAAAAATGATGTTTATTTTTGTTCTCTCACCCTTAGCAGGTGGTTTCATTTTAGCACACTTCAGAGTTATAATTTCATGCTTATTAAAAACATTTATTATGATCTACATAGATGAATGAAACTTTTATTTTATTAAATTATTTGCCAAAAAATCTGTTAATTTAAAAATGTATTTCCTTTGAAGGGTTATTTTAGAGAATTCAGAGAGGATCTAGGAGTGTGGTATTATGCAATATTTAAGTAGGTATGAAATGGTTATTTATATGATTGTTTCTTTAAGGCTTATGTATATTGTCCATTATATGCTACAAAATATTTTGAAAGTAAATTTAAGGTATGTTTTACATAGTTTATTTTTTGGAAAAAAATATTGAAATGACTTATGAAATTCAGTATACTCTCAGCATATGTTTTTCTGAAATTTACCTATTGTGTCTTGAACCTATTATATGGCAGATATTACTTCAGACTACACTGGTAAATGAAATACTTGGCTTTGTAGAACGTTTATTTTAATGGGTGAGACAATTAAAAGCTATAAAACTTAATAAAAATTGCATAGTGCATTCAAAAATGATGAGTACAATGGGGAAAAAGAAAAATTAGATCAGGGTGAGAAATATCAAGGTTGCTAGGCAGGGGATGGGGAGTTAAGAATTTTAATAGGAAGATCAGGGTAGTTACAATGAAGCTGACAATTGAACAAAGGTATGGAATGGTGATGAATTTGCCCAGAACTATCAGCAATAAGGTCACTCCAGACAAAGGAATTGGCTATCTTGAAGGCCATAAGGTTGGATCGTGCCTGGCATATCTGAGGAATAGCAAGGAGGCCACTGTGAGGGACTGAAGAGTAGCAGGGAAAGAGGTCACAGAGGTTAAATGAGTGGCTAGATCATGTAAAAGCTTAGAAGTCATTGTAAAACTCTGGCTTTTATATTTGGAAATTTACTGTATGATAGAATTTCTGCTAATAACTGAGAGTACAAATGTCCATAAAATTTCAAAGATTCTTTTACTTGTAAGACAGAATAAAGAAAAAGAGTTCATATTTTCACATGGTGTAACAAATGCTCGGAGATCCAAGTGTAGGAAGCTATGGGAGCACAGAAGAAGGCACTAAAATCACACCAATATATTTGATGACTGTGACTATATATAAATTTGTCTTTTCTAGATTTTTTATAGTCATGGAATCACACAGTATATACTATTCATTGCCTGGCTTTTCTTTTCTCAGCATGATTACTTTGAGAATCTCCAATTGTAAATAGTTCATTTTGATGTTGAACAGTAATCTCTTTAATGAGAGATCATAATTTGTCTTTGCTCTATTGATGGACATTGATGAACATTTCCACAGTTTTCAATTCTTAAAAATAAAGCTGCTATGAAATTCATATACAAGTCTTGTATGAACATAGGGTTTGTTTCTCTTGGTTAAAAGCCTAGAAGTAAAATGGCTATTTGTGTAACTGCAACATATTTTGCATTTAAAAAAATTTTCAAACTATTTTCCAAAGTGGTGGTATCATGATATATGCCAACAACAGTTGAGATTTTTTGTTGCTTCTCAATCTAGCTCAGACGAAGTAAATTAGCCTTGATAATTTTAGCCATTCTAATAGATATGTAAACATGTCTCATTATGATTTTAATTTGTATTTCTTTAATGTCTAAATGTTGAGAAATTTGTCATGTGCTTATAAGCCATCCATATCCTTTTGGTGACATGTCTCTTCAATAAATTTCTTCACATGTAAAATTGGTTACTCTGTTTGGTTATTAGTAAGGTTTTTTATTTTTATTCATTTTTTAATAATCAGAGGAGATGTCCATTATCAGATATATAATTTGCAAATCCCTTTTCCATCTTTACGGTTTCTCAATGGAGCTTTGATAGCTGTGTCTTTCAAGAAATATGCTACTTCTTTCCTGGTACACGGAGGTATGACTAGAACATTATCAATGCTGACCTTTGCAAAGAAAATCATGGCTTAAGATATATGTAGTCTGCGGTTGTTGGGAGTGTTCTGTAATATCAAGCATATCTAATTAGTTGATAATTTTGTTCAAGTCTTACATATCTTACCAATTTGATGACTATTTGTCTATATAATCTTAAAATAAAGGTATTGAAACTTTTTTCCGTTTCTCTTCTAAGGTAGAAGTTATGATTTTTGTTCTTAGTTTTTCCCTATATATATCCCCAAATCTGTTATTAAGTATTAAAAGTCAAGAATTATTATACTCCCTGATAAATTCATCGTTTTAGTCTTCTGTAATTTTGACTTGATCATTATGTCTGATAATGAAATTTGCTTTAAAATCACTTTTCATTATCTTGATATAACCACCAAAGTTATAGTGTGATTAGTGTTAATATAGCATAGTTTTTCTTTTACTTTATAAAGCACTTCTATATTTAATCCTGAAAAAAAAAAACAGATTTTTAGCTCTGGAAGCATCTTTCTAAATTATCTTTTTTTTTTTAAATGAAGCAGTAGCAATTTTTGTTAAGGGACCTATTTAGTAAAAGATTTTATTTTGTTTATTGACAGCAAGAGAGAGAGAGAGAGAGAGAGAGGAAGCGCACAAGCGGGAGGAATCACGTGCAAAGGGAGAGGAAGAAGCAAGCTCCTTGGGGTGCAAGTAGTCCCATGCAGGGCTGGATCCCTGTACACTGGAATCATGACCTCAGCCAAAGGCAAATATCTGCTTAAACAACTGAGTCATCCAGTCACCCCTAGGGAAAAAAAAAAAAAAGACCTTTTAAAAACATTTTGTTTCTTTTTTTTTAATATTTTATTTATTTGACAGACAGAGAGACAGGAAGAGGAAGTATAAGCAGGGCAGAGGGAAAAGGAGAAGCAGGTTTCCCAGTGAGCAGAGAGCCTGATGTGGGGCTCCATCCCAGGACCCTGGGATCATGACCTGAAAGGAAGGGACACTTATGGAGGAAGCCACCCAGACACCTCTTTTCTTTGTTTTTAATATATGGCAACTGATGCTTCCCAGCCACGAGGAGCATATTACCCATTGATTAAATCTTTGATAACAACCTATTTAAAGAGGTGTGTAAATATATACTTACTCAGATTTATACACTTTGTGTTTTCTTCATAGTTTGGGGCTGGACCCCATGGTCACAACACTGCTTCCAGTCTTTGCCTTCCCATCTTTTGATACCAGGTATTTGGTCAGCAAAGCAAATTAGTATCAAAATTAATAAGCCCTTGGCACCATATCTCTGGAGCAGGGGTTGCTCTTAGCCAAGGCCCAGAGCAGTGGACCTCCCCTCTCTAGTGCTATAGCCCCAAGGACTAGGTCCCTGCCACCAGAACTCAGTCTTACATGTTATGCTAAGCAGACAAAACCAAAACAGGAAAGCTCCCACACCTTTCACTGGCATGCCTCATCTCCCACTACCTCGACGTCCAGTCAGTACCAGATGCCAGGGAGGGGTCTTGGTCCAACATATGGGAGGGAAGGAAGTAGCCACGAGCAAGTACCTGCCTCTCTGTGCCTTTCTTTCATGAGCAGGTTGTAAGGAGGAGTAAGAGGAAGGGGAAGAGAGGTGAACTTCAAGGGGTGAAGGCCTCAGGTAGGCAGCTGGCTCCTGCCAGTAGGAAAGGGACAAAGGAGAAGGCAGTGAGTCTTGCAGGGAGGGTGGGGGGTAAGGGTTACAGCTTATGACGGAATCTGGACAGGAGTAATAGGTATACTAGTCATTTGAGTCCACCATTGGCAAGCTGGGCTGGGTGTCAGGGCAGATAGGCCTCCCTGGGCAACGGCACATGAGAGAAGGTGGAATTCTTCTCTGAGGAGCAGGTGGAGCTTTGGGTGTTGGGAAAGCATAGACAGTATTGTTCCAGGGCCAAGGACAGGTCCGGGTACTCCTGGTTGGAGGTCAAGGCCACAGTATGATCCAGGTCTTCTACCAGCAGCTTGAAGGTACCACATGCCAGCCACCCCTCATTATTGTGTAGAACTCTCTGGTGCACTTATTGGCTTATCCATCAAATGACTCCTTCAGCAACTTGAAAACCACCTCCACAGGCACTCCAGGATATGGGAGGCTTCCAGAGTGAAGATTTTGCACAGGATCACCCCAAAAGACCAGAAGTCACTCTGGTGGATGTAGATCTGGTCAAACATGGCCTTAGGGACCATCCACTTCACAGGCAGTCCACTGTTGGTTGTCTTTTTATAGTAACTGATGTGGTGATATCTCTGGCAAGGCTGAAGTCTGAGATCTTCATCATGTTGTCCTTTGTCACCAGCAATTCCCTGGTGGCCAGGTCTTGGTGTATGCACTTCTTGGAGGCAAGGTACTCCATGCCTCAGGCTACCTGATAGGCACAGGATACCAGGTCCTTGGAGGAGAGTTGCTCTGCTGCATTGTGGCTGATATTGTAACAGTACTCCAGGTCAGGAGGCCTCTGGGCCTGCAGGTACTCCTGTATGTTGTCTTTGGAGGCATATTCCATGAGAGTGTACAAAGGACCGTCCTGTGTGCAGGACCCAGCAGGTTGATGGTGTCCTTGTGCTGTCCAATCATCTTCATCATCTCCATTTCTGAGATTAGGTTTGACAGGTCTTTCTCTGTTGCATCTGACTTCAACATCTTCACAGACACTTTAGTCAAATGGTTGGATTTGTCTTTGTCCAGCCCAATGGCCTCCTCCAACACCACCTGCCCAAAGTAGGCCTGTCTTAGGGGTCTGCCTAAACTGCCTGCAACTAGCCTGTCTCCAGGCAGTTATGAACTCTAGATTATCCTCAAAAAACATTAAACCACAAGCTAAAAGTTCTCTTCTCTAGGTCTCTGTCACAGGTCTAATTTTCTTATCTTTCATCATTTATCTTTTTCCTAATTCTTATTTTCAGTATAGTTTATTTTGCTTCCAGGTGTTTCCCCTGGTTTCTGTATGCTGTTTCATAGGGAAGAATTATCCTGTCATAAAATTATTTCTTGAGCATTCATTACACCTCTCAGTTAAAATGGGTTCTTTTATGGTATTGATTCATTTGGGTTTTCTCAAAATGGGAAGAATTTTCAAAATGGTGTTTTCCTCAAGGTTCAGAGTATGTCTTAGCCTCATCTTTACTCTTTTTGAAATTCACTTTTCAAATTCTTGTCCCTCTTTTTATCTTTTTAAATTAAAATGTTTTATTTTTACTATTCTTTTATTTGAGTATAGTTGATATTCAGTGTTACATTGGTTTCAGGTTTTCAATATCTCCATACATTATTCTATGATCACTACAAATATAGCCACCATCTGTCACCATATAAAACTATTATAATATCATTGACTATATTCTCTACACTGTCCCATATCTCTTTTTAAAATCTCTGATTTTTATGTTTTCTGTTTTTCCAATTTTCCGCCATCATTTTACTTGGTTACTTTAATAAAATATGCCTGATTACACACTCTTTGCTGAAAACCATAGCATTTGATTTATAGTAGTCTTCTTCTTCTTTTTTTTTTTAATTAACATATAATGTATTATTAGCCCCAGGGGTACAGGTCTGTGAATCGCCAGGTTTACACACTTCACAGCACTCACCACAGCACAGACCCTCCCCAATGTTCATAACCCCACCACCCTCTCCCTACCCTCCCCACCCCCCCCCGGCAACTCTCAGTTTGTTTTGTGAGATTAACAGTCTCTTATGGTTTGTCTCCCTCCCGATCCCATCTTGTTTCATTTACTCTTTTCCTATTCCCCCAAACCCCCCATATTGCACCTCCATTTCCTCATATCAGGGAGATCATATGATAGTGTCTTTCTCTGGTTGACTTATTTTGCTAAGCATAATACCCTCTAGTTCCATCCATGTCATCGCAAATGGCAAGATTTCATTTCTTTTGATGGCTGCATAGTATTCTATCGTATATATATATATATATATACCATTCATTTGTTGATGGACATCTAGGTTCTTTCCATAGTTTGGCTATTGTGGATATTGCTGCTATAAACATTTGGTGCACGTGCCCCTTTGGATCATATAGTAGTCTTCTTTACCTCTATCAGAACCCCAGGAAGCTTTATTTATTTATTTACTCACATAAACAGATGATCCAACACAACGTTTTTTGATGTTCAAATGTATTATAACGTCTTACCGCTTAACATTATGCTTACTGCTCTCTTTCACTGTCTGACTAAATCCTCATCATCACTATGCCATTTAATCAGAAAGAACATTTGAACTCAGAGTTCTCTCCATATCAGGGAATGAAGACTCCACACTTCTGTTTGTGCAGGTAAAATAAATGTTGATATTGTCTGTCCTGCACATACTCCATCCTGTTCACCAGAATATTCACCATCAAAATATATACAAAATAAATACCATACCTCACCACTTCTATTACCACCCAGCATGCTAAAAACACCATCATATGTTCCTGAATTATTGATTTGATTGATAACCCCACTTCCACACATACTGCACTCCTTTCTCCCTGCAAATTTATTTTGGTACAGCAATTTAACCTAAAAATCAAGTCAGATGATTTTATTCTGCTGTCGAAAGTCTTTTGGTATCTTCCCCTTTCATATTAAACAAAAACTGAAGGCGTTTCAATGTACTAGAAGGTCACGCATCAATACGTTCTTCCTCTCTCCACCACTATGAACTCCTCATTGGCCTCCTTGCTTTTCCTCAAAAGTAACAGACCAGCTGTTCACACAAAGTCTATATACTTACTTGCTCTGCCTAGAGCAGTCTTTTCCTTTAATATGTGTATAACACCCTCCTTCACTTCCTGGGTCTTTGTGCAAATAACATCTCATAAATGAGATATAACCACCCAACACAAAATAAAATTAACTTTCCTCCCAGCATTCTCCAATGGCTTTTACCTTTCTTGTATTTCTTTGTAACACTTATCACCATCAACCATCAATCATTATTCTAATACTGGTTATTTTCTTATTGGAGACAGAGAGAGAGAGAATTGGGAGGGGGTGCAGAGGAAGAAGAAAACACCCCACTGCCTAGAAAGCCTGCTGGGGAGTTACATCCCAGGACCCTGAGATCATGACCCAAGCCAAAGGCAGTCACTCAATGGACTGAGCCACCGAGGTGCCCCTCTATTATTGGTTTATTTCACTATTATATTTCAAAAGAATGTAAGCTCTTTGTGGTCAGGTATTTTATATGTTTTATTAATTGAAGTATTCTCAGAAAGGTAGCTGGCAGATTGTAAGGGCTCACTAAACTCTATTTTGTTGTTATTATTGGGCTCCTTTATGGGCTTTACCTCTTACGCTAGAAGTCTATCCTTCAGATGTAAGCAATAAGAATAGAGCCCTGCTGCCTGTTCAAATGAGTAAAAAGCCTGTATTAAGTGGATATTTTAAAAGCTAAATGAATGGCTTAATAGTTGTATATAGTGGGAAAGGGAACATATTTTCCACGGTTTAGAAGTGGAGTTCTTTTATAGAGTTCTTGTACAAGCCGACACTATTGAACGATAATGGGCAGTTGTACATTACAATTATACAAACACTTTGGTAATTTATATCCTTTTTTTGTAATTCATGACTGGATCATTTAATTCCTTAGGAGCATTATAGCATTTCAACATTTCCTGTTCAATAAACTTATTGGGGTTGCTACCTTTTTTATTCAAATGGAGAAATAGTCATGATGTCATCTAAATAATGTGTTATTGACTGTGTTGTTTTCTAGGAATGAGTCGCACATGCTAGTTTAAAAGTTTTGTTAAATTCCCAAGTCTGTCACCGATAAAAGCCTTTTGTAGATTAGTAACTTGATCAAAACAGAAAAGTTATGTAACACTCAATTGTTATACTATCTTTGTTTCCATCTTGCATTGTAATAACACCCATCTTAACTCTATTTAAGACAAGTCATCGCCAGATGGCTTTCTGGCATTGATTGCATGATATGAAATCTAATATAACTAAAAGTTTTTGGTTTTAGTAGCATATAAATCAATTTAGAAAAATATATGTATTTGATATAAGATAAAGTTTTAAATTATTTGGCAATAGTAAACTAAACTTTTTTTTGTAAATTTTTATTTTCTATAATTTCATTGAGCTCTATTGCAATAAGAAACAAGTTACAAAAAATTAAGGTTTATTTACCCCAATTCAAAATTATTAGGAATATAATCATAGAGGTTGAAGTATTTAAAATATTGAACCCAAAACATTTTATTACTGAAATTCATGAATGCTGAGCATTCACTGTTAAAATATACTAACACTATTGATAGACTGGTAGAAGCCTAAAATCATATATTTATTAAATATTTATATCCATATCTTTTCATGGTGTGGAAATTCATTTCTCTAGCATTAAATAATATTCCATTGTTTGCATGTACTACACTTTATTTGACCTTTCACCTATGGAAGGATATCTTGGTTGCTTCCAAGCTTTTGTCAGTTATGAATAAAACTGCTATAGACATCTTTGTGGGTATAGATTTCATCTTCTTTGGATAAATACCAGGAACTGCTACTGCTGAATCATCTGGAAGAATATGTTTAGTTTTATAAGAAACTGCCAAGTTGTTTTCCATTCTTTATTCTCAATAGACATGGAAGAACATTCCTGTTGCTCCACATCCTCACCAACATTTCATGTTCTGTTGTCAGTGTTCTGGATTCTGGGTATGTACTGGTGTCTCTTTTTTGTTTTAATTTGCATCTTCCTGATGACATATGATGTGAAGCATCTTTTTATATGCTTATTTGCCATCTGTAATATTTTCTTTTGTGAGGTATCTGCTAATGTCTTTGGCTCATTTTTAATCAGGTTTTCCCCCATTGTTGAGTTTTAAGGGGTCTTTGTGTATTTTTGATTAACAGTCCTTTGCCAGATGTGTATTTTGCAAATTTTTTCTTAGTCTGTGCTTTGCCTTTTCATTCTCTTGGCATTGTTTCACAGAGTAGACATTTTTAAATTCAGTGCTTGTGCTTTTGTAGCTAAAGTTATTTCCAAAACCAAGGTCATTTAAATTTTCTTCTATATTACCTTCTACATGTTTCATGTTTAGGTTTATAATCCAATCTGAGTTAATTTTTGTGAGGAGTGTCTGATATCTGCCTGGATTTATTTTATTTTATTATTTTATTTTATTTTTATTTTATATTTTTACATTTAGCTTCACCATTACTCCAGAACCATTTGTTTAAAAGATTGTATTTTGCTCTCTTGTATTGCTTTTGCTTTTATATTAAATATAAAATATAATTGATAATATATATTCTGTTCCTTTATTCTAGTCTTTCTGTGATATTACAATATCTTGTTTACAATTATCGTTATGGTATACTTTTTTTAAAAGATTTTATTTATTTATTTGACAGAGAGAGAGATCACAAATAGGCAGAGAGACAGACAGAGAGAGAGATGAGGAGAAGCAGGCTCTCTGCTGAGCAGAGAGCCCTATGCGGGACTCAATCCCAGGCCCCTGGGATCATGACCTGAGCCAAAGGTAGAGGCTTAGCCCACTGAGCCACCCAGGCGCCCTATCGTTATGGTAAACTTTGAAGTCAGTCCTCAGTCTTTGTTCTCCTTCAACACTATGTTGAATATTGTGAGTCTTTGCCTCTCCATATAAACTTTAAAATAAGTTTGTTAATATTAAGCAAAATGAGACCTCAAGGATCTGAGAGATGTCTAAGAAGTACTTGATACATCCCTTGGGTATGGTTTATTGAAGTGTCCACCTGTCTGAAAGCTGGGGAATCTAGATAAGGGAGGGAAAATTAGTTATGATAAAACATATCAACAAACATGAATAAATTTTGTAAAACTTATTGTCATGGCTCATATACAATATGACCAACAGAGGGACTATCAAAAGGAAAGCATTAGTTATGTTTATTGTGAAATTTTTTATTCAAAATAAAGCAATGAGAGGGGAAGACACAATGAGAAAATTACCATTTTTTAAACGGTAAACTTCTTACCAACTGGAATAGGTTTTATATTCTAAGTAGTATATTGAAAAGTAAAACATTGGGGCGCCTGGGTGGCTCAGTGGTTTGGGCTGCTGCCTTTGGCTCGGGTCATGATCTCAGGGTCCTGGGATCGAGCCCTGAATCGGGCTCCCTGCTCCGCAGGAAGCCTGCTTCCCTCTCTCTCTCTCTCTCTCTCTGCCTGCCTCTCTGTTTACTTGTGATCTCTGTCTGTCAAATAAATAAATAAAACCTTTAAAAAAAAGAAAAGAAAAGTAAAACATTAAAAAATAAAATTTTAATTTAAAAAAGTTATGTAATTTTTTAAAAAGGTTAAAAATAGCAGAACCATTTTTCTTATAACTGGAAAATACATTGTATATATATCTATCAAAAATAACTTGTCATGGGGGCGCAGGGTGGCTCAGTGGGTTAAAGCCTCTGCCTTCGGCTCAGGTCATGATCCCAGGATCCTTGTATCAAGTCCCACATCGGGCTCTCAGCTCAACAGGGAGCCTGATTCCTCCTCTCTCTCTGCCTGACTCTGCCTACTTGTGATCTCTGTCAAATAAATAAATAAAATCTTTTATAACAAAAATTTTAAAAAATAACTTTCATGTCTGGAATCAGGAGCATATGGAAAAAAATAATATCTGAGGACAGTACTTCTGCCATGTTTTGTGCCTTGTTAATATTTTTAAACAGTCAGGCAACTTTTAGCTTTATTGAAATACCTGCGAAGATACTAGCAGTGCCTTTTGGAGCCCTATGACTATAAAAATTAATTGCAAATATTCAAAATGTTTACTATGGTGTCACTATTTAGGGCAACCACCAAGTATGTTTCAGAAGTAAGCATAACTGTTCCTCTTCCATAAGGCAAAAGGGCATATTTTCAGGAGTTCCATTTGCTGTACCAGGAGGTGAATCAAGTAATGATTTTTGTCTATAAAATAATTCACTTTTCAACCTAACATTCCTCATTCTACATTAAAATAATAAAAACTAGGAGGAGACTAAAACAAACAAACAACTACAACTACAACAACCAGCTTTTCCTTCAGTGGAAAAGTAAATATAACCTTATGAGTACCCAGAAATTTATTTTTAAATATTTTTAAGATAAGCGTTTTTGTTAGAAAACCATATATTTTATATTGCTAAGAAATAACAGGCAAAGTTTTATTAACTTCTAAAAAGTCTAGTTACTTTTATTTATCTATTAACTCATCTCTTTATGAAGTAGAACATGATCACACCTATTGTATCTACCCAAGTTTGTATGCTTTGGTTATTTCATGTTTGCTACTTCCTTGCTTAATTTTTACAATATTTGATACATAATAGTATCTTTAAGTCCATCTACGGTTTCACAGAATTTGTTTGAACTTCATAAAAATGTACCATACTTTTTGCACTGTCCTTGTTTAAATTCTCTATTAACTTTCCAAGATTTATTCACTTTAGAGGGTGTAGCTATCATTTATTTTTATTCCTCCATAATGCTATGTTTACAAATTTGTATTTATCTGTACCTTTAAAAATATCTTAATTATATACCATTTCTCATCTCACGTAACACTCATGTTACTTCTACACTTATCAGATATTATGTAACTGAAAACCACAACTCAGCAACAATATAGAACCATTTTTCAAAATTCAATGGCTTACCAGAATTCTTTAATTCTATCCTTTATTTGTATTAGATGACCCTTTATTCTGGTATTTGGCATTGTTCATATGGAGGAAAGCTTATAAGTTGATATTTCATAAATAGAAGGATTTATTATGATTGATTAATTATTTTCATTTAGAATGCATAGAATATGGTTGATTTAATATTTGTTTCTTACTCTCTGCCTGGAACATAGTGCTATCTATGTAATAGCCACTAAAATATTAAGTTAATTACCTAGACTTTAAACTTCATATGAATAGGAATAACATACAGAACTCTTCACAGATTGGGACACCTGGGTGGCTCAGTCAGTTAAACGCCTGAGCCTTTAGCTCAGGTCATGTTCTTAGGGTCCTGGGACTCAGTTCTGCAACAGATTCCCTGCTTAGCCGGGAGTTTGCTTCTCCCTCCCCCTGCTGCTCCCCATGCTTGTGCTCTCTCTCACTCTCTCTATTACAAATAAATAAAATTTAAAAAATGAATTCTTCTCAGATAGCTAATATAGAATATCATCTTTGTATTCATCAAAGGGAAAGTGCCATATAATAATGAAATTCAGACTACTTCAAATTCATTTTTTAACCAGTAAGAAAGTACTGGAAACAAGCCAAAAATGTCTTTAATGAATTAAAGAAATAGATTGATTTTCAATATCCTAATGTTTCTAAAATAAATTGCAAGATTTTTATACTAGATATCAGTGTAAATATTCATTATACAAGGATATTCTAAAAATAAACCTGAGAAAACTATTTGACATACATGATGACAAAAACGAGTTTGACAAAAGTCAGTTTGGGTAAAACTTACAACACCTACCACCTGAAACTCTTGTTCTATAATTTAATTATTTTAATTTACAAAAATACAAAAATAATATATCAGAGTAAGTATATTGATAGCTTTGAAGGTATGCTCTGGTTGTGCACTCTTTACTATTGAAAGGGGAATCAAATATGTGATGCTTATGGTGTGACTATATTAAAATTCAACAAGTTCAGAAGCATACAAGGAATAGAATAAAGATAAAAGATGACCCTTACTTATCCTAAAGATAGACAATGGTATATATGTGCTAGTTGGGGAGACAATCCAGTCAGTAGATGGAGGATGTAGTGTTGGAAAAAAAAAGACACAACGTTTTGGTTAAACGTTTAGCACTATATTTAACAAAGTGAAATTGTGTGTTAATAGCCTTGAATAAAATCCAAAAAATATTTTCAATTCATTGAAGATTATTTAGGAAAAACTTGAAAAATACAACTTGATAAGGATTCCAATAAAAGATTCATAAGCAATACAAGTTTCAGAATTTTTAGTATATTTTCCCTAAAAAGCCATTTGATTTAATTAAAAAGAATTCTATTTACCTGCCACTTAAATAAGAGGAAATTATTTGGTTTTGTAAAAAGTCAATAAAATAAATTAACATATCTTCAGAAAACAGATATGCACACTAATTTTAAAATAATAGTGCTTAAGCTGTTCAGCAAACATTTGCAAAATTCCTTGCCATCAGCTGGCTCTGGAGTTCTGCTAGGTGAGTAAGGCCATGTATGTTACTGCTCAGAGTACTGACGCAAAGCAATTGTCCCCTTCACCTCCATTTTTTGCCGTTGATATGTCATGCTATGTTGTTTAGAGATCCATAGATGGCCCTACATGAAGGCCTTTTTTTGTGTGTATAAGGGTGACTGTGATTTAACTTTCAAATCAGATGGCTCCTGATTTACAATGATTCAACTTATGATATATTTGGCAATGATGTGAAAGTGAAAGTGATTCAGTAGAAACTGTACTTTGAATTTTGAATTTGGGTCTTTATAAAAAGGGCCAGTGACATATGGTATGGTGCCGTCTTGTGATGCTGGGCAGGGGCAGTGAGCCACAGCTCCCAGTCAGCAAGAAGATTACAGGGGTGAACACCTGATATTCTTACAACCATTCTATATATAAACATTCTTCTTTTTTTTAGTGTAATATTTAATAAATTGCATGTGATATTTGATACTTTGTTATAAAATAGGCTTTGCTTAAGATGATTTTGCCCAAATGCAGGCAAATGTAAGTGTTCTGAGTATGTTTAAATAAGCTTAAGGTAAGCTATGATATTTGATAGTTTAGGGGTATTAAATGCATTTTCAATTTTTTATGTGTTTCTCTGTACATAGCCCCCTTGTAAGCTGAGGAACATCTCTATATGTATATGTAGCCTTGGTATGGCTTACATATTATTGGC
Source organism: Mustela lutreola (assembly GCF_030435805.1). Taxonomy (NCBI): domain Eukaryota; kingdom Metazoa; phylum Chordata; class Mammalia; order Carnivora; family Mustelidae; genus Mustela; species Mustela lutreola. The sequence goes on along the minus strand of NC_081292.1, from coordinate 91,233,760 downwards.
ATGAAACATCTAGAACAGTACGTGTGCCATATAATTGTCTACAACATCAAACAAGTTTCTTGAAAACTTGTGCCAAAGGGGTTATGTCTTTAAGGATTCTTATTTCAGAAGGGTTCTCTCAAATGTAAGATTTTTAGAAGTTAAGTGAAAATCTGACCAAACTAAACATTTTTCCATTTTCCCTAGTGAGCAAAGATAGCTAAAATCTATCTGCCATTTTCAACACTGTACTCAACGACTGTAATTCTAATTTAAGAACAGATTATTTATATCAAAACCACATGTTGGCCTAATCTTACACAATATTCATAAATCTCACTCAGAGCCTTGGACACTTTTATTTGTTGAGTCTATATGTTACTATGGACATTCATCTTTTTTGACCTCATAGCTTCGTGTATGTCTATACTTTTGAAAATACATGCATCATAGTTCCATTGTAAAATGTCTGGGTTATAAAATGTGCTATGCTAGCAAAATGGTAATAAGAACATACAAATGACCTGATGTAATGAACTGGACCAGATTGCCAGATATCACTTTTCATACCAGAAAGATTCAGTGGTAAGTTTTAAAATGGCCAGCTATACTTCGACTGAATTATAACTCATTTAACTTCTTTCTTTGTGTACAGTATTATACATTACTCAGTACTATAGTAAATAAGTACTTTGGACAGATGTAAGTATGCTGTAATAAAAAATGTTTTTCTTCTTTCTTTTAGTCCTTTTTACTTGTAAGACTAGCCACAAATACCATGCCTCTCCCAAAATAATTTGCAATCCAAATTTATCTCTAAATGACTTTATTGCACAGAAAAAAAAATATATATATACACTTACAGTAGACATGTTCAAAAATAGTTACACAACAGCAGGGCCCTAAATGTAAGCAGTATACTTGTTTTGTTTTGTTTAGTTTTGTTTTTTTCTTTAAAAAAAAGAGGTTATGTGAAATATTGGAATTTTATTTCGAGGCGTAGTATTTCAAGACAGTTAACTACACTTATGGTGTCAACAGCCTCTTGTTGGCAGTATGATTTTATTGGCTCCATGGAATAACAGCAAGAATTTACTATTGCTTCTTTCTTTTATGACACACACAGAAAAAAAATATTGACACATTTGCACAAGACCAACCAGAATCATTTTAACCTATCAAAATTGATGGGAGGCCTTCACTGCCAAAGTCACTGCTGGGTTTTCACAATTCATTGCAGACAATCTGCTACTCCCATTATGATAAAGGAGAGAAGAGTCATAATCAGGGAAGAAAGCTAGATTAATACTTGTAATTATCATTGAATTATTTAGCCTGCTATAGGATTATTATTAGTAGTGTCATTTGATAATTTTCTCTCATTTTAGTAAACACAACTGTGAGTAATTACCCTACCTAATATTTCTCTGTATTGGCTGACTAGCTAGCAAACATTCATGAAAATATCCATTAGCCACACATATAAAATGCTTCATTATGATGCTGTTGAATCAGAACACACCACTACCTGATCCTGTAGCTCTTTGAGGATTTGCAAATCAATTAATTCTATGTTTATTGGATTCTTCCCATACAATTAGAAAATTTATAATAGAGTCCATGAACATTATTAGTTTTACCATTTTAAACCAGCAATCACACTTTGATTTTTACAACAAAAGCAGAAATATAAACACACACATTTGGATCAGTTTTCTGTTAGTCTGTCTGGACTTCAAAATCCTATTCCTCAAGATAATGCACACCAAAGTTCTGGATTAAACAAGAAATTAGATGGCACCTGAACACTTGGTTTAATATTCTCCAAAGGACTATGCAACTTATTTCTTACATTATGACATTGTTTTACAAAGATGCACACTTTTATAATGTTAGTATTTGTAATAATCAGTAAAGTCAATTAATCATGATTAAAAACCAAACATAAAAATTTCTACTTTTTGCTTTTGCCCCCTCCATTTAGAACTTATTTATAGCCTGATAATTCAAAGGTCCCTATGTTTATGAAAATCTGGACAGAAATAGCTCTAAGATCCCATTCAGAACTTGATATTAATCTAAGTCTTTTGGCTCCATTTATCCTGAGGGCAAAGAGTAGGACAAAGGATTTGAGTACTGTTAGTTTATCTGGGAGATTATCCAAGGTAGAAAAGAATGGAAAGTGATACAGTGAAGAAGCAAATTTGTCAAAGAGGTACGTTGTTGATATAATTGTTGTTGAAAGAAAATGAAGGCTTGCTTTTACTGAAAGGTCCTGAGAAACTTCTTTAATTGTCCTCATGAAGAATTGAAAACTGACAATTTTATCTATGGTTCTTATTTCCACTTCACTGAGAGCTGTCCTCAGAGGACATTTACTCTCCTACACTTTGGGGTTGTGTTGGACAGACACATTCTAAAATGAGAGAGAGAACATGAGATGCTATCAGTGTTAAGTAACTGCAATTTCCCATGGAACTATCCACCACATGTTTGGCTATAATCAGGTGTTGGGCCTTGATATCAGAGGGATTTGAGGCAGAATCATTAGGTTAATCATTATATCTGAAATTTCCAAAAACTTCAACTGATGAAACTTTGATTATAAATCTATAAATATATCATTAAATCTACAGTATTCAAATTATTTTCATAGAAATACACAGACAACGCATCAATTGATTAATATTTAAATGTTACAAAATACTGAACTGAAAGAATTTGGTCATATAACAACGTGTAAGAAGTAGAACTTAGGTTTAGGTTAGAACTCAGGATGCATTGGAGACTCAGTTAAGAAATTGAATGGAGGGACGCCTGGGTGGCTCAGTGGGTTAAGCCACTGTCTTTGGCTCAGGTCATGATCCCAGGGTCCTGGGAATGAGCCCCAAATCGGGCTCTCTGCTCAGCAGGGAGCCTGCTTCCTCCTCTCTCTCTGCCTGCCTCTCTGCCTGCTTGTCATCTCTCTCTGTCAAATAAATAAATAAAATCTTAAAAAAAAAGAAATTGAATGGATGTCTGACAATCTTATAGGTTTGCTAAAACTCAGTGACTTTGAGTTCACGTGTGGCTATGCAGGAATTTTTAACTTTCTCTAATAAGTTATTAGATTTGATTATCTAATGGCAGTAAACGATGGGCAAAAGCAAAGTACAAACCCCATAAAGACAAAGACACTGAGTATGAGAAAAGAGTAATAGATAAGAAGAATCAATGCATTTGAGGAAAGTGGGAATTGAAATACACAATGATTGTTGATTTTGTTTAGATGGAGAAAACAAAACTAGCTTGCAAGAAGGAAATAACAGAAGACATGTTGTGATGTGAGACAGAATCCTGGAAAAGGCAGTAACGTGGAATAAAGGAGTAGGGAGAGCATATCAGGTAATTTGGATAGGAAGGAGTTAGGAGATAATTGCTTGATAAATTTTATATGGCCCACGTAAATGCACAGATTTCTCTTCTTTAATTTATATGGAGAACAGGGTGTCCTTTCTCTTCCCTTTCAGAGCACCAGAGGTGTACTCTTTCAGACTGAAAACCTGAAAAGCTCAGGACTCAATTGCTTAAGCACAGCTGAGAGGACATATTTCAATTAAGATTCACATTTTGCTGTATGTAGTAGACTTTCAAAAGTGGTTTAACCATATTTTTTTCATTTAACAAGAAGATTACAGAGAGTGTTTTCTGGTGTTGGTTCAGAGTCTTAAGAAAGTCAAGTGAACTATCTTAGAGGTTTTCATGGCTTTTTATTCACAGTTGCAAAAACTGCTGTTGGAGTTCTCACTATTAAGCCCACATTTCTGGCAGAAAGATAGAGGTAAAAGAGCATGATAGCTTGTACGACTGATACTTTGTCATATGGTTACAATATCACTAGAAAAGAGACAATAAAATATTTGATGTTGTTTTAAGTTTCCTTGTTGTCAATCCCTCAGTGCTTTCTGATATTAAAGGAAAAAGTAGATGGATATTGACCTGGCAACTATCAACACCTGTCAGTCTCTCTTGGATAACCAATATCTCTATAATCTCTTCTTCCCAGTAAAAAAAAATATATATATATTCATAACCCACACTGTGCGATCTCAAGTTACTGCACCAAGATAAAATTACAATGATTTTCAGTTGTTCCAAATGGACAGAATACGCTTCCTTATGATATCATGTCTTATAAGATAGATAATTGGCTTGCTACCAATATACCCAGATGTGACTGTGGAAGAGACAGGAAAAAAATAATAATATTTATTTATTCCTTGGGTTGACCCTGTTTACACAGATGCATTACTATTAGAAAAGGTTGGTTTGGGACATTGGAATGAATTTACTTAATGGGTCTGTATGTAATTGGGTGGGAGGAAATTTTTAATTTCTACAAAAATTATTAGAATTCTATCTTATTCTCTTTTGTTAATTTTCACATGTTAACAAAGCCAACGTTTTTTTCTAGCAGACAAGATCTTAAATCCTAACGAAACTCAATTATTTCCTTTTTTTTTTTTAAAAAAAAAAAAGCCTCATCTTCTCTCATGCTGCTTTAAATACAACTCAAAAAAAAAGGAGCTAAGTGGGGCAGTAAGACCAGACTTTTTATTTTATTTCATTTATCTTATTTTTAATTAAAAAATTAAAGATTGTATTTATTTATTTGAGAGAGAGAGCATGAGTGGGGAAGGGGGAGGTAGCTGCAGAGAGAGACTGTGATGTATACTCCCTAATGAGCAGGAAGCCCGATATGGAGCTCGATCCCAGGGTCCTGACTGAGATCATGACCAGAGACAAAGGCAGATACATGTGCAAAATCCCTTTCTTTCTGGGAAACAATACTTTACAAGAGATGTTTGAAAAAGTACTGGGGAATCAACTTTAATAGGAGGCACAAAAATTTAATTGACTTTTGTAAAGCTACAGGGATTCAAATGATGGGAATCCCAGCCCGTTTAGGTTGTGGACCACAGAGTATTCTTCTCTGTAATATTTTATTTTCTTCCATGTCTACTAACTCCAGTCCAAGTTCACTGATCTCTTTTTAGATAGTGCAAAACATGGCAAAGAATACCAAACGAGTGCCCAATATTCTACATTTATTACATCATTTCTAACATATAGAAGTGTGTTATCAAGGCTGGTTCTGTGAAAGAACATAGTTATGCTAAAGTGTGTTTTGTTCTCCAAGAAATTAAATGCATGATTATCACGCAATTATAAAATACTTGTGTCAAGAATTTTTATTCAAAAATTAATAAAAGAAGCAGATATTAAAACTAGTTCACATGGTTATTTGGGATATAAGCAGAGTTGTGCAGCAGAAGTGCTCTGGGCCCATAATTTGGGATATAGCATTTATGTTTTCTAATGAAATATCACTAATTTGCATTATTGTTAACAAGAATCTTGTGCATTACCATCAGTTTTCTACATTATAACATTATAACTTCTTGCTCTACTGTTTGTAAATAACTTTGTCAATAGCAAGCTAATAAACGGGGTGACTCCAATGGATTGAGATCATCTCCAGAGTTTCTGCTACAAAATGCCCAGGACTCCATTGAAAGGACACCTAAGAATTTATTTTGCCCAAAAATTTGATCATTTTTTTCACTGTCCTTACCTATTATCCAAACCTAGTCCTTTTGCTTCACCTTTCAGTCTATGGACAACCCTGTATCTGAGTGAAAGGGGAGACTGATCACCTCCCATTAGCCAGAGATGCCCAGAAGGGGAGGGTATCCAACCTGTTTGAATCTGAAGAGTGCCTGACTGTGTGAATGTGTCTGTATGGCTCCACCACTTCTGCTACGGAGTCTGAGTGGGCTGCACCTTGAGTCTCGCAGGGCGTCATATGGCATAACGGTCATCTACTCCACGGAGTAGCCTGGTCCGGGGTTTATACGGACAGGCCTTAGCTAAGACGCTCCTAAATTCCCATGAGGGATGGGAACAGGACAGCAGGGGAAAGATCCCCCTCCTTTGTCTGCGACATCATTCATGATGGGAGGGAAACCCAGGAAACTCCTATCTTAAGACTGCACACTTAGAAATAAAATAAAAAAGGGAAAGACACTGGTATAAAAAGCTGGTTTTCTTTCTGTTTAAAAGGGGCAAAGTTTTCTTAGCTAATTGATCTGTTAAAGAGTGTAAATGGTTTTCTCTTTGCCTGCCTGGAAAATTCAGTTCCTATGTTTTGTTTTATCAGGTGTTAAACATCCCTAATTATATTTAGGCATGTGTTTTTAAACTTTCTAAGGTTTTAGCAATTGTTGACAAGATTTAAACCAATGATAAACCTTGGGTTACATTTGGGAAAATACTATAACTATTCTAGAGATTCTATGCACTTCCTAAAGTTTTAATGTTTTGAGAGATCATCGCTTGATATTGTAATTATGGGAATGTTATATGTCACAGAAACTGTAACCTGATTTTCTTGCAGCTAAATTGTAAACTCCCATGTCTCTTTAGCTCTAACCATATCCATTCTGAGTTTTTGTCATTTATAATTGTTTTAATTCTCTTGTAAAATGAGTTTTATCTTCAAGGAGATTCCTATAAAGGACTTTCAGGACAAATACAGATATTTAATATACTTGAAAATCCTAAAACTGAAATGGGTAAGAATTTCCAGAACTAACTAAAGCTGCATTCACCAGATTTAGTAATATGGAACTAAATGAACTAAAAGATTATAATGTTGTGTCTCTTAATGTTTTGTCTTACTTTAAACATTGCTGGTTCTCTCTAATGTTTGCTCTTCCAGACCAGGGATACTTCCTCCTAGTTATCTGTAACTTAGAGAGATGTGAAAGTGCTCAAGGCATTCAAATTTTCTCTCCATATGAACCCTCTGAAACCAAAAGGTCTCAGTAAGTATTCTTTCTTCCATGGCAATCAGTCATTTGCATAAGTTCAATAAGAATCTGTTCTCCTTTAACAGGACACCATTAAGAACTGGTTATTTTACCAAGGCTTTGACTGGAATGTCATATTTGAGAAAGACATGCATAGACTCAGATATGACCAGACAGCTTTAAGGAACTAACGTTGACTTTATGAAACCTGGAGCCATAAAGCCCCTTGGGACTTTTGGCCTGATACCTTGCTTACAGAGTTCCCAGCAGCCTCACCAGGTGAGTAAAGAATGTCACTCTTTGGTAGGTGCGAAAACTCAGAAGAGGAACTCGCCCAAATCAACAGTTATTGCAGGCATGCCTGATGGCAAGTACAGGGCTTGGCTTCTGGCCCGGAGAGGCTACTAAAAGTTCAACCCAGAGATTCCTTATAAGAAGTTCCAGCAAAGCAGATTCTAAAAGATCTATATGATCACACTCAACTGTTCTTGCTGAGCTTATGTAAATAATGGGCCAAGTTTGTTAAAACTGGACTTGTTTCACAAGTGAATTAGTCCTGATTTGGCTATCTTTGTAAATGAGGGTTATTTTAGAGAGAAAAATTATATTTTAGTAACACATCTTTATGGATGTTAAATTCTAGATTTGATTGTCTTTAAATGATTACCTAAGCTAAACAATTTGAGGTAAACTTCAGAGAAGTTACACATTAGCTCGTTTAGATGATCTTCTTGCTTTTTTTTTTATTTTGTGGGGATATTAGTAGAACCCCCTCACACATGATTAAACAACTGGAAAATGGGATTAATTCTCGTACAATTGTATAACTTAACTAACACCTTATGTGTGGCTGGGATAATGAAATTGCCTAAAAGCCAGCCTATTGCACTCCATAGGATTAACTATGGACTTGTGGAGACAATGGATGACCCCACTTTGTTTATGAGTGGATTGTATGATGCATGGGGGACTCCCCTTATCTCTTGACAAGTTTTCTCCCACTTGACAATGATCCTCTGTAATCAGGATATTGTTAAGGCTGGACCACTCAAAGGTCTTCTTATGGGTTTCATCCCTTAGTAATATTTATCCTAGAGGCCACCACTGTTGAGGTGCAATTGCAAACAGATACTTTAGCTAAGCATAGAACAGCCCTCATAAAAGGAGCCTCAAAGTTCACTATGGAACAGTCCCTGATTGTAATGACTTCACATCAGGTCCAGATTTGTCTTAGAAGCCAAAGGCCACCAATGGATGATAGAGGCCAACTAATTAAATATTGGACTATACCTATAGATATGCCAGAAATAATACTTACAATTTGTCAAACTTTAAACGTAGTTACCTGTATGCCTGAACCTGACCACTGTACTTCTTTCTCTGTGGAGCGGAGGTGTTCAAAGGTTGTTGATCTTGCTTATTCTATAATCAATAACCTCTGAACATTTTTGCTCTATAGACAGTCCTACAAAATAGGATGGCCTTAGATGTCCTGACAGCAGCCCAGGATGGCACATGTACAATTATCAAGACAGGATGTTGTGTGTACATCCCAGACTATCACAAAAATGTCACAGGACTAATAAAATATATGAATACGGAGCGCCTGGGTGGCTCAGTGTGTTAAGCCTCCGCCTTCGGCTCAGGTCATGATGCCAGGGGCCTGGGATCGAGTCCCGCATAGGGCTCTCTGCTCAGCAGGGAGCCTGCTTCTCCTCATCTCTCTCTCTGTCTGTCTCTCTGCCTATTTGTGATCTCTCTCTCTGTCAAATAAATAAATAAAACAAAAAAAGTATACCATAAAATATATGAATACCCAAATTAAGGCCCTACAAGATCCTTCTCTCTCCCTCAGTGAATGGTTAAGTTCCTGCTTTGAAGGAGGACTATGGCCAAATCTCCTTCTCGGGCTTTTCATTCTTATCACCTTATTAACCTTAACATGTTGCTTTGTTCAGTGTTTCTCTACTTGGTGCCGAGACTCCATTGCTGCAATGACTTCACCACAACAGACGATCCTTGTCGCGTGAGAGGACGCCTCTTCACTGTCAGCGCTGGATTCAGCTGCCTCCACCTTTCGTAACTCCCTTATACATTCCTACCCTGATCAATATTGACCCCAGTAGGTAGTGACAGCTCTACGCCCCTATTCAGCAGGAAGAGGTTACAGAAGATGAGACCTTCCACCTTCAACCACCTTAAAGCTATAAGGGTCAAAATTGTTCAGGGGGAAATAATGAGGGAGCAGGAGGCTGGCTGAAGATGGAAAAGGGGCTGATGCCTTGCAGCCCCTCTCCACCCACATCCCTTGGTAATATGTGTGACATTCCACAGGCACCCCTGACTGCCTTAAAAGAAGAATGTTGCTTTTATGCAGATCAAACTGGAGTAGTCAGAAAAACTATGGATAAACTCAGAGAAAGACTTGCTCAAAGAAAAAGGGATTTTCAGTCCCAGCAGGGATGGTTCGAAAACTGGTTCAACAGATCACCTTGGCTTACTACTTTGTTGTCATCTATAACGGGCCCTCTCATCATTCTGTTATTAATTCTAACTTTTGGTCCTTTGTCTTAAACAGGTTAATACAATTCATTAAAGATCGCCTGTCTGTTGTTCAGACTATGGTCTTGACTCAGCAATACCAACTACTTAAACAAGTAGAGTCCCAAAAGGACTCAATTGAAGAACAAAACAGATGGATATAAGATTATATCCATGATAAAGAAAAAGGGGGGAATGAAGGACCCCAGGTCAGAACTATAGTATAGCCTATAAGTTTTAACATTCTTTTTATAACCAGCTCATGCTAACTAAGAAACTGTGGCCAGCTGACCATAGATAAGGGAGTCAGCAAGCAGCATAATAGGATAACAAATAGCAAAAATCTGTGTTTAACCCAGTTGTTTCTGGTTTCTGTATAATAATGCTTCTAATGCTTTGCTAAGAAATGAAAAATTGCTTAAACCCTCGCTCGCTGTGTAATCAAATAAAGTTATACCCTTCCCCTGTTAAGAATTTCCCCTACTACTAAATAAAATTGATAAGGGTTGTCTCCCGTACCAAGGCCGAGACGAGCGGTTCAGCACGTACGCTAGCTGGAGACGTGCGGTTCAGCACGTATACAGATAAAGGTTAGAAACGTGCAATTCAACACGTACCCTCTACTGTACACTACCTGAACGGTGACAGGCCAGAATGGATGGTTGATTTTAAAGGATTGGCTACCTGTGTGTAGGCCTTACTGTAATGCTTTGAAATTACTGGCTAGAAAAGTGAGAGCTCTGATGTAATGGACTGTAAAATTCTATATTAAGTCACTCCCGAAACAGATCAGAGCTCTCAGACACTGACCCATCCTTCACGGATTTCATGGTCAAGTGTCCCTGGGAGTCCAAGCATGCCCGAATAAAATCCTCTTGCTTATTGCATCCAGAGGTCTCTGAGTGCGTCCTTGGGTGCGGGTCCTCTACGGTCTTTCAGGTAAGGTTGGTCCAGCAACAGGGGTAGAGGGGAAGTACCCATCTCCTGCTAGAAGAGCTAGAGAAGACCCCTTTCGGAGATTACCACCAGGAGAGGAGAGCAGTAGATGCTGATGATGAAGAATATTTTAATCAGCAGAGAAGGTCAAAATGACAAAGTTCCAGGATCAGAGTAAACATATGGGATTAAAAAATAAAAAAATTTAAAAAAAGATTTTTTTGAAAGAACTTTTTTTTAAAGGACTTTAAACAAAAGTCCTTTTAAAGAGACAGTTGGCTATTTAAGCCAAAAGTATAACTCACTGAGAGAATCACCGCATTATTTATTGGGGTAGAAAGGACCTGGAATGTAGAAAGGCCCATTCTGCGAGGAAAAAATAGAATCACTAACAGGACTCATGCCTTGCACAGCCAGTGGCTAGAATCCCTGGCTCATGAGACCCTGTGCTAGAAGGCCGCAAGAACCATCTCAACAATGTTAGTCTTTCTTGGAAGCCAACAAGTGTTTGCCCAGTTAAGAGCAGGGTAATAATCAGTCACGTTATGTTATAATGATTGTCGATATCTTTTTTTTTTTCATTGTATGTTGCTTTTATTATTTTTTTTATTTTTAATTTTTTTAATTTTTTTTAATTTTTTATTTTTTATAAACATATATTTTTATCCCCAGGGGTACAGGTCTGTGAATCACCAGGTTTACACACTTCACAGCACTCACCAAAGCACATACCCTCCCCAATGTCCATAATCCCACCCCCTTCTCCCTAACCCCCTCCCCCCAGCAACCCTCAGTTTGTTTTGTGAGATTAAGAGTCACTTATGGTTTGTCTCCCTCCCAATTCCATCTTCTTTCATTTATTCTTCTCGTACCCACTTAAGCCCCCATGTTGCATCACCACTTCCTCATATCAGGGAGATCATATGATAGTTGTCTTTCTCTGCTTGACTTATTTCGCTAAGCATGATACGCTCTAGTTCCATCCATGTTGTCGCAAATGGCAAGATTTCATTTCTTTTGATGGCTGCATAGTATTCCATTGTGTATATATACCACATCTTCTTGATCCATTCATCTGTTGACGGACATCTAGGTTCTTTCCATAGTTTGGCTATTGTAGACATTGCTGCTATAAACATTCGGGTGCATGTGCCCCTGTGGATCACTACATTTGTATCTTTAGGGTAAATACCCAATAGTGCAATTGCTGGGTCATAGGGCAGTTCTATTTTCAACATTTTGAGGAACCTCCATGCTGTTTTCCAGAGTGGTTGCACCAGCTTGCATTCCCACCAACAGTGTCGGAGGGTTCCCCTTTCTCCGCATCCTCGCCAGCATCTGTCATTTCCTGACTTGTTGATTTTAGCCATTCTGACTGGTGTGAGGTGATATCGCATTGTGGTTTTGATTTGTATTTCCCTGATGCCGAGTGATATGGAGCACTTTTTCATGTGTCTGTTGGCCATCTGGATGTCTTCTTTGCAGAAATGTCTGTTCATGTCCTCTGCCCATTTCTTGATTGGATTATTTGTTCTTTGGGTGTTGAGTTTGCTAAGTTCTTTATAGATTCTGGACACTAGTCCTTTATCTGATATGTCGTTTGCAAATATCTTCTCCCATTCTGTCAGTTGTCTTTTGATTTTGTTAACTGTTTCCTTTGCTGTGCAAAAGCTTTTGATCTTGATGAAATCCCAATAGTTCATTTTTTCCTTTGCTTCCCTTGCCTTTTGCGTTGTTCCTAGGAAGATGTTGCTGATTGTCGATATCTTTAAAAGCCTTGTCAAGTTCCTTTTGAGTAACCCTCATCCCACACTTAGAGAAATTTATCTGTGGTTCACCTCTTTGAAATACCTCATTGTTGTTCCACTTTACCATAGCCAAAAAAAAAAAAAAAAGAAAAAAAAGAAAAAAGAAAAAAAAGTTTTTTATTAACAAAGTGTTCAGAAGGGGACGCCACTGTAAACAATGAGAGCTTTCGCTGCCGGGATAAATTTGTGGCAGAAACAGCTGAAAGCAATCAGGTCAGACAGAGCCAAGGGCTGGAACGATTTTTAAAATTACAAAAACCGAACCAAATCAAACCAAAACAAAAATCAAAACCAATGGCCAAGATTTCAAGTTTGCTACTAAAGGTATGACATTCTCCTAAGACATGCGTGTGATTTGATCAATATATTTATATATTTATATTTAAAGAAGGAGGAACTATTTGATGCAGCAAATCCACGTTGATTAAAAATTACCAGATATGGGGCTCCTGGGTGGCTCAGTGGTTTAGGCTTCTGCCTTCGGCTCAGTTCATGATTTCAGCGTCCTGCGATGGATCCCCACATTGGGCTCTCTGCTCAGTGGCGAGCCTGCTTACCCCCTCTCTGTCTGTCTGCCTCTCTACCTACTTGTGATCTGTCTGTCAAATGGGTAAAGAAGATCTTTAAAAAAAGAATTACTAGGTGTGAAATGCATCGAGGGTATGGGAAGGAAAATGATTTCACCTGATCTGACTAGGAAGTGGTTGAAACCTGAATTAAAGTGCTATAAAAAGAGTAAAGACCTGGGAAATATATGGGGAAAAAATCCCTAGAAAAACAGCAATAATAACTGGCTGCTCTTTATTGATCCAGATCCTGCGGTAGGCAAAGAAGAGCTGGTTTTAGCCAGAGGATGATCTCCGTTTGTCTTCATGATTTGGCATTTCCTGCAAGCCAGGCATGGGGCTCTGCACTAGAGCTGCAAATGCTGGGGGAACCTCACTGTCCCCTTTCTCTTCTCAGGGGGACAACCGGCATGTCCATGGTGCAGTGTGACAGGCTTTACCACAGGGAGAGAAAAGACTGCCAAGGGTAGGTTGGAGCTGGGAAAAGCCACTTAGGAACAGATTTTCAGGGGAGCTGATAGACAAGGGCAAAGCGAAGAATGAGGATGAGATGTGTCAAGTTTCAAAGTGCCAGGAGGCAGCACAGTGCATTCAGGAAACTACAGCAAGTTCCTGACAACCGACAGCTGATCTGGCAGCATCACCTGAGGATGGAGGCTGAGCCCCGGGGTTAACACTGGGGGTGAGATGGTTTGTACACTATGCCTAGGAGGTGAGGTACTACACTGTGGGGGCACAGGGAGCTACCAGAGGATTTCAAATATCAGAATCGTAACCATAATAGAGGATTTAATTGCATCCTAGCTTTCATCAAGGGTAACATGCACTATAGTTTATGCTCGACTAAGAAAGAGAAATGCTGTCAGTTAAACTAGGATATGTCATCAAGTGCAAGGTGAGTGCCACCTTAAGAGATATTAAAATTGCTGGGGGAGGACAACTCTTAGAACAAGTAAACTGTGGTACTAGAATAATTAAGAAAGGTCGAACACTTGGATCAACAAAAAAAGTGATTATTGCTTACCATGTGCCCCAAACTATATTAAGTCTTAGAACAAGAGACGTTCTCATCTTGATGCCCCGCAGCTGTTAGACCCAAGGTACAGAGGGCAGTAGCCAACGACCAGCAGGCCCCAAGTGCCATGTGCAGACTCTAAGAGCAACTGCCTTTGAGAGAGGAAACGGTTGAGAGTGGGCTTTCTGAGGTAGAGAATTACTAGCTGGGAAAGTAGGAAAACTGACACAGAATCGGAATTGATGCCCCTACATGACAGAGTTGGTGAAACTTCCCTTCTCAGAGATCCTGAGGCTCCTCAGAAATGTATTTTTCATTTTGGATGGAACATTCAGGATAAATATGATCTGTTCGAGTTCCTGGTTCTCTCATCAGGACTGTTTCTTAGGCTTCACTGGCACAAGAAAAGGGTTTTGATAGTCCAGGGTAAATCCTGACAAAAGCAAAGCATGGTATCTATGAAAAACTAACCATTCAGAAGAGAACAACAGTTAAAAGAAGGCCAGTCCGACCTGACCCTGCAGGATAGTTAAGGTTGGTCCGGCAACAGGGGTAGAGGGGAAGTGCCCATCTCCTGCTAGAAGACCTAGAGAAGACCCCTTCCCGAGAGACCACCAGGAGAGGAGAGCAGTAGGTGCTGATGTGAAGTGAAGGAGCAGGAGACTGGCTGAGTACAAAGCAAAAGCTGGCGCCTTGCACCGCCCCCTTCACCCGCTCCCCTCCATATGTGTAGCATTCCTCAGGCACCCCTGACTGCCATAAAATGATAAATAGTTAACTTGCAAATATCACAGTCCTGCAGTGTAGGAATCTTCCTTGGTTTGCAAATGTCCTTGAGATTTACAACAAAGAAGTTACCTTACCTTTGATAGCTGGAATGTAACATTTCACCAGGAGACTCCCAATTGTCTTTATGTTAGTGCCTCATTAGAGGGAAAGTGGCCTTGGCTTGATAGTAACCAGGCCTTCAATATCCTGATAGTGCTTTTTTTTTCGCATGCGTGGGCTAACCGGCCAGTTCTGCTTCTGTAAGATTGCTTTGTCTGCTTTCGCACGCGTGTCCCCTGACCCAATCCACGGACGCCAAGTATGCCTGTTCAAACTATCAATCAATCAGCTCAGCCCCACCCGAAACATGTTTGTATCTGTCTATAAAAATCCTGCAGTGACCCAGCTCCGGACCTCTCGGCGTTATCGGCAACGAGCGGCGCAGAAGTCCAGGTTCGAACCTGCAATAAACGACCCTTGCTGCTTGGCTTTGACTCATGTCTCTGGTGGTCTTTTAAGGTGGGGGTAATATTCAGTTGGCAATACATTTGGAGGTCCCACCGAGATCTCCCCTTCAAGCCCACCAGACAACTGGTCAATGGGTCACTGCAACCGATCGGTAAGAAAGCGGGCTTTGTCTTTTGTCTCTATGTTTTTCGTATGCTTTGTTCTTATGTATGTCTTGTGTGTCTTGTCCTTTCTGTGATTTTTCCTGGGTTAGAGTCCCAGGACCTGGGTTAGAGTCCCAGGACGGTGGCTGGCAAATACACCCTGGCGGATGCGCTATAGGGTTGCCAGTGGGCCAATGGGGAGGCGTCCCTCGTGCCCGGCGGGAATGGCTTCTCAGAGATCGTGGGTTCAAGTGCCACCTCAGGGGCCGAGACGGCTTCTCAGAGATCGTGGGTTCGTGTCCCACCTCGGGGGCCAGGAGGGCCTCGCAGAGATCGTGGGTTCGAGCCCCACCTCGGAGGCCAACAATGTATGTCTTCATGTATGTCTCCATGTTATGTCTTTAAATGTGGATATATGTTCCTTGTACTGGTCATGAAGGTTATATTCTGTTTAACGGGAGGGTGTCTAACCCATTTGAATCTGAGGAATGCCTGACTGTATGAATGTGTTTGTGTGGCTCCACCGCCTTCGGCTTCGGAGTCTGAGTGGACAGCACCCTGAGTCTCGTGGAGCGTCATACAGCATAACGGTCATCTACTCCATGGAGTAGCCTGGTCCGGGGTTTATACAGATAGACCTTAGCTAAGACGCTCCTAAGTTCCCGCGAGGGACGCGAGCAGGACAGCACCTGAAAGATCCCTCTCCCCTTGTCTGCAACATCGTACATATCGGGAGGGAATATAAGAGATAGGTATTAAGAGCTAAAACCAGATTCAATGAGTCAGCTAGTAAGTTTCCTCCTGACATATTGGATGATAATTATGTAAATAAGCCTTCTTCTAGTAAACCCAGGTTGCTGGGCCATCCCTAGCAAAGGGGACTCTGGATTTATTTCTCTCTGTTACTCCTAATAGATGTGGGGGCTTCTCCCTCACTCACTTCCCATGTTAATGGCTATAACTGGAGCCAACTGGGGTTGGTCTAACTCGAGACAGAGACTATAAGGAATATTCCCAAGCAGCTGCCGAAACTCTCTTTGTTTCGGGGAAGTTTCCCTGTGTTCTCTGGCCTGACTTGGACTGCCTAACCCCTACCCCCTGGCTGATGGGAAAGCATGGTGTCTTCTCCTCTGTTGGGCCTTATGAGCTCTAAAACCGGGAATCTTTTCTCTGCCTCCTGGCAGCGCTTTGTTTCTTCTGTTTCCCCCTTACGTGTTTCTGTACCAACGTGTGTGCAGCCTGCATGACTGGCCTCTAGATCATGCACCACAGCTCCTTCTCTCTTCACTGTCAAGGAGCAAGAAGAGCACCCCCTGGACCTAACACGCCCCACTCCAGATCTTCCCACGCATGTCTCAGGTAAACATTCAAAGTGGAGTGGGCCCAGGTGGAAAGTAAATCAGTGTTGGAACTAAGTTAAGTTTGTTGGTTTAATTAAGATAAGACCTGTCTTTTAAGTTATCAGCAGTAAATGTGAAACTTCGAGGTTTACTGAAGGTCAAATAAGCTCATGTTATTTATTAAAATTTGTTAGCAAAGAAATAACTAAACTGAAGGTTAATTGTCTGTCTCAAAGTTCTAATGGGTAATTGCTGAAGTAGCTTTCAAAGTCTTTGGTAATCTGAAAGTTTTAAAGTTTTGCTTGGATGACAAATGGAATTAAATTGTGGACATCTAGGTCTTTACCAAACAGGATAAAATGCTAAGTCGTTAATTATTGGATGTAGGTTTGTGCTTTTGACTTCTTACTGCAAAGAAACTAAGAGTATTTAAATCTGTTGGTAAACATGTTTGCCACTTAACTGATTCATAAATTTGCCACCTGAAGAATTCTGTTGTGTAACAGTTCACAATTGGTTAATAACTAAAGGTGTTTCTAAGAATACAAAGTTCTGCTTAGTGTAACTAAGACTGATGGAAATAAGGGAAACTCTGTATGTAAGAAAGTTGCAGATATGTAAGAAAGATTTAAGGAATGGGAATACATTTTGTTGAAGGTAAGGGAAGGTAATTTTGTCCTAAATGAATGGGTTTTAAAGGTACATTACATTAGTACAAGACTGAAATTCTCTGTTCAAAGGATAAAGTTTTATTAGATTAATTGATCTCCTGTTACGAGAATGTAAGTGATTTTCTCTTTGCCTGCCCAGAAAAAGCAGTTTCTATGTTTTGTTTTATCAGGTGTTTAACATCCCTAATTATATTTAGGCATTTGCTTCAAAACTTTCTAAGATTTTAGCAAATGTTGACAAGATTTAAATTGTAAATCTCTTTAACTCGGGCTTTTCCTTGGTATGTGAAGTTTATCGTGAAATACTACTGAACCAATGATAAACCTTGGATTACATTTGGGAAAATACTATAACTATTCTAGAGATTCTATGCACTTCCTAAAGTTTTAATGTTTAGAGAGATCATCGCTTGATATTGTAATTATGGAAATGTTATGTATCACAGAAATAACCTGATTTACTTGCAGCTAAATTGTAAACTCCCGTGTCTCTTTAGATCTAACCATATCCATTCTGAGTTTTTGTCATTTATAATTGTTTTAATTCTCTTGTAAAATGAGTTTTATCTTCAAGGAGATTCCTATAAAGGACTTTCAGGACAAATACAGATATTTGATATACTTGAAAATCCTAAAACTGAAATGGGTAAGAATTTCCAAAACTAACTAAAGCCGCATTCACCAGATTTAGTAACATGGGACTAAATGAACTAAAAGATTATAATGTTGTGTCTCTTAATGTTTTGTCTTACTTTAAACATTGCTGGTTCTCTCTAATGTTTGCTCTTCCAGACTAGGGATACTTTTTCTTAAGTTATCTGTAACTTATAGAGTTGTAAAAGTGCTCAAGGCATTCAAATTTTCTCTCTATATGAACCCTCTGAAACCAAAAGGTCTCAGTAAGTATTCTTTCTTCCATGGCAATCAGTCATTTGCATAAGTTCAATAAGAATCTGCTCTCCTTTAACAGGACACCATTGAGAACTGGTTATTTTACCAAGGCTTTGACTGGAATGTCATATTTGAGAAAGACATGCATAGACTCAGATATGACCAGACAGCTTTAAGGAACTAACGTTGACTTTATGAAACCTGGAGCCATAAAGCCCCTTGGGACTGTTGGCCTGATACCTTGCTTACAGAGTTCCCAGCAGCCTCACCAGGTGAGTAAAGAATGTCACTCTTTGGTAGGTGCGGAAACTCAGAAGAGGAACTCGCCCAAATCAACAGGTATTGCAGGCATGCCTGATGGCAAGTACAGGGCTTGGCTTCTGGCCCGGAGAGGCTACTAAAAGTTCAACCCAGAGATTCCTTATAAGAAGTTCCAGCAAAGCAGATTCTAAAAGATCTATATGATCACACTCAACTGTTCTTGCGGAGCTTATGTAAATAATGGGCCAAGTTTGTTAAAACTGGACATGTTTCACAAGTGTATTAGTCCTGATTTGGCTATCTCTGTAAATGAGGGTTATTTTAGAGAGAAAAATTGTTTTAGTAACACATCTTTATGGATGTTAAATTCTAGATTTGATTGTCTTTAAATGTTTGTTTACCTAAGCTAAACAATTTGCGGTAAATTTCAGAGAAGTTACACAATAGCTCATTTAGATGATCTTCTTGCTTTTTTATTTTGTGGGGATATTAGTAGAACCCCCTCACACATGATTAAACAACTGGAAAATGGGATTGATTCCCTTACAATTGTATAACTTAACTAACACCTTATGTGTGGCTGGGATAATGAAATTGCCTAAAAGCCAGCCTATTGCACTCCATAGGATTAATTATGGACTTGTGGAGACAATGGATGACCCCACTTTGTTTATGAGTGGATTGTATGATGCATGGGGGACTCCCCTTATCTCTTGACAAGTATTCTCACTTGCCAGTGATCCTCTGTAATCAGGATATTGTTAAGGCTGGACCACTCAAAGGTCTTCTTATTGGTTTCATCCCTTAGTCATATTTATCCTAGAGGCCACCTCTGTTGAGGTGCGATTGCAAACAGATGCTTTAGCTAAGCATAGAACAGCCCTCATAAAAGGCACCTCAAAGCTCACTATGGAACAGTCCCTGACTGTAATAACTTCACATCAGGTCCAGATTTGTCTTAGAAGCCAAAGGCCACCAATGGATTATAGAGGCCATCTAATTAAATATTGGACTATGCTTATAGATATGCCAGAAATAATACTTAAAATTTGTCAAACTTTAAACCTAGTTACCTGTATGCCTGAACTTGACCATTGTACTTCTTTCTCTATAGAGCAAAAATGTTCAGAGGTTATTGATCTTACTTACTCTATTTGTCCAGATTTAAGATGCCCCTGTTAAAAATACGAATGACAGTTGGTTTTCTGATGACAGTAGTTTTCATAGAAAGAATAAGAAAAGCTAGGTGTGCCATAGTGCTCACTTGCACTTTGCAATTGCCAAAGCCTAAGAATTAACATTTATACTGATTCCAAATATGCTACATGCCCATGGAGCTCTTTGGAAGAAAGGGGATTGCTATCAAGCCATAAATCCCCAATCAAATATGGGCCTAAGTTTCAAAACCCTCCTTATCGCTATACTAAGGATGGCATATACTAAGGATGGCATATACTAAGGATGGCATCTGAGATACATATCTGTGGCTTACACCCACGATTGGACAGCTCAGTCAGAAGGCAGTTTTATGCTGGGAACAAAGGAATCATACGAGTGGTATTGGGCAAATAACACACGATGTCTAGGATGGCTCACTAGAAATGTGTCCCCAAATAATAGTACTTCAGGCTACTGACTGGTTTGCTACTGACTGGGCAAGGCGACCTGGCATCAGATGGCCAGCTCCAAACGGAACCCACTGGATATGTGGAACCAACTTGTGGCCCTGGCTTCCTCCAGGGTAGATAGGTCGCTGTACTTTAGGATTTCCCTGAATTCATGGGTGCATTACTAAAACCATTACAACCCCAGCTAATCTCCCCAACTTGAAATAAAGATGGACGCGATCTGTTTTTAAATGGTATGATCACTTAGCATCCATTTTTGTTCCATCTGCGGGACTAGAGGATGTCATGTGTCATGTAGAAGCCTTTAATAAATATACTACAAAGGCACTCAATGATTCACTAAATGGCATCTCCCTACTTAATACCGAATTGTCACAGATACGCAAGGCAGTCCTACAAAATAGGATGGCCTTAGATGTCCTGAAAGCAGCCCAGGGTGGCACATGTGCAATTATCAAGACAGAATGTTGTTTGTACATCCCAGACTATCACAAAAGTATCACAGGACTAATTAAGGATATGAATGCCCAGATTAAGGCTCTACAAGGTCCCTCTCTCTCTTTTAGTGATTGGTTAAGTTCCTGGCTTGGAGGAGGGCTATGGCCAAATCTCCTTTTCGGGCTTCTTATTCTTATCGCCTTATTAACCTTAATATGTTGCTTTGTTCCATCTTTCTCTACTTGGTGCCGAGACTCCATTGCTGCAATGACTACACCACGACAGACGATCCTTATTGCACGCGAGGACGCCTCTTCACTGTCAGCGCTGGATTCAGCTGCCTCCACCTTTCGTAACTCCCTTATACATTCCTACCCTGATCAATATTGACCCCAGTAGGTAGGGACAGCTCTACGCCCCCATTCAGCACGAAGAAGTTACAGAAGATGAGACCTTCAACCTTCAACCCCCTTAAAGATTTAAGGGTCAAAATTGTTCAGGGGGGAATGAAGGAGCAGGAGGCTGGCTGAGGACAAAGCAAAAGCTGGTGCCTTGCACCCCCCCTTCACCCGCTCCCCTCCATATGTGTAGCATTCCTCAGGCACCCCAGACTGCCATAAAATGATAAATAGTTAACTTGCAGAAATCACAGTCCTGCAGGGTAGGAGTCTCCCTAGGTTTGCAAATGTCCTTGAAATTTACAACAAAGAAGTTACCTTACCTTTGATAGCCGGAATGTAACATTTCACCAGGAGACTCCCAATTGTCTTTATGTTAGTGCCTCATTAGAGAGAAAGTGGCCTTGGCTTGATAGTAACCAGGCCTTCAATATCCTGATAGTGCTTTTTTTTCCGCATGCGTGGGCTAACCGGCCGGTTCTGCTTCTGTAAGATTGCTTTGTCTGCTTTCGCGTGCGGGTCCCCTGACCCAATCCACTGACGCCAAGTATGCCTGTTCAAACTATCAATCAATCAGCTCAGCCCCACCCGAAACTTGTTTGTATCTGTCTATAAAAATTCTGCACCGACCCAGCTCCGGACCTCTCGGCGTTATTGGCAACGAGCAGCGCAGAGGTCAGGTTCGAACCTGCAATAAACGACACTTGTTGCTTGGCTTTGACTCACGTCTCTGGTGGTCTTTTAAATGGGGGTAATATTCAGTTGGCATTACACCCCCTCTCAAACATTGTTTATTTCTGTGAATGCTTTTCCTAGTTGGTTTCAGGGCAAGAGCACTCTTCATGGGGAAGGGGGGAAGGGCAGGACCCGAAGAGAGACCTAGTGGACTCTGACCTGAACCGAGAGCTAGCCTCAGGGCTCAATCTCAAGAGCCTGAGATCAACCCCTGAGCCAGAACCCAGAGTTGGGCACTTCACTGAAGGTGCCGCCCAGGTGCTCCTCAGCTGTTGTTGACCCATTTCTGGAGACGGGCGCCTGCGTGGCTCGGTTAGTTCATCGACTGCCTTGGGATCAGGTCATGACCCCGGGCAGGCAGGATCTCCTACCACCTCCCGCTCCCAGATCCTTGGGGAGTCGGCTTCTCCCACTGACCATCTCCTCTCTCATGCTCTCTCTCACTCATTCTCTCTCCATGAAAGAAAGACAAGCTTTCCAAAGTGTCTGGAGCCTTGTTGGATGGGCTTGAATGTGGTGGATCTCAGGGAGTTTTCTCATCGCATGCAGACACCTTGAGGATAGCCATGTCTTTCTAAAAGGATCCCTTGTTGTTCTGCAATGGTTTCTTTCTCTGTTCACGGATCGGGTGTCTTTCCATTGTCTCTTCTCAAGACCTCGGAAAAGCAGCCTTTGAGGATTCCTTTGGGTACATACGGACTAGCCCTTTTCATCCTTTCTCTTTCCACAAAATCTATACTAGCCTCTGCATCCCCCTATGTAGAGTTTATTTTTCACTGCCCTATCCAGGTCTTTTCTTTCAATAGAATTTCAGTCGTTCATTCTGAAGGTCATTGTTGAAAAGTTAAAGATGAAGTCTACTAACTCGCTAGGCGTATTTTCTTTTTCCCATCTATTCCTTCCTCCCTTTCTATCTATACACATAGATATATATAGGAATACATATACACACACACACGTGTGTGTGTGTGTGTGTGTGTGTGTGTATGTGTTTATGCATATGAAGTATCCCAGTCCTAAACCCCAGCACCTGGGAGCATGACCTTATTTGGAAATAGGGTCCCTGGAGATGTCACTAGCTAGGATGAGGTCATATTTTTGTAGACTGGGCCTCCAATTCGGGAGGACTTGTGCACTTCTAAGAAGGGAGAGTGCGGATACACAGATATGCACTGAGGGAGAAGGCCCGGTGAAGAAGTCCAAAGCCAGAGCAACGCTTCAAGCTGGAAAAGGGGCCTGGAGTAGATCCATCCACAATACCTACAAAAGGAGCATGTTCTACCAACACTGTAGCCTCTAGAAATGTGACACTGTCCACTTCTGTGGTTTCAGCCTCCAGGCTTCTGGTATCTTGAAATAGCAACCCTAGAAAACTTATATATATATATGTATATATATACATATATATATACATTTATTTATTCATTCTTTTACCTAATAAAATATTTTTTCAGAATCTCAGTCTTCCTTCCTTTCAATAGAATGTTATTCACATTCTTTTGGTGCCTCCTGAACAATTCGACCACGTCTACCTCTTCAATTTGCATGAAAGTTATTCATACCTAACGTCGTGTGCCATTTCTTTAAAAACAGTTGGCACCTTTTTTCAGTTTCCAGTGTTTTTGGTTTGAGTATCTGTTTATAGGCTGATAAAGGTAACTTTCATCCTACTCTTTCCTTCTGTGTTTATTTCTTTCTAGGAAAGTATATTTTCTACTCTTTAAAAAGAAGGACCTAGAAAAGCAAAATGGTTCTTCTTTGTATGTCTACATTCCCTTTCCCCATTTTTTGTTACCTCTCTTTAATGTCTCCCCCTGCTCTGAGGTACTGCATGTTCTAAGCAGCCTCAGGCAGGCATATCTCTTTCTGAACGTCAGACTGACGCTGAGTACACATACGGAATAAGGCATATTTTGAGTCTTTGTATAGAATCGTTCCTCTATTGCTTTGCAATGAATTACCCCCAAACTTAGCAGCCCAACCTATATATTTAAGTACTTATGATCTCACACCGTTTCTGAAGGTCAGGCACCTGGAAGCTGTCGAGCTATGTGTTTCTGCCTTGAGGTATCTCATGAGATTGCCATCAAATAGCCGGCTGCAGCTGTTTGAAGGACATGTGATGATGGACAGACCTCAATTCTGTGCAGGTGGCAGGTGTGGAGGGCTTCAGTTCCTTGCCACCCGGGTATCTACAGGGATACCTGCGTTTCCACAAGAGCTAATGATAAATGAGAAAGAGAGAGAAAGGGTGGGAGTGAGAGGGAAGGAAAGGGGGAATAGAAGAAGAAAGGAGAGAGAGAGAGAGAGAAAAGAAAGAGAGGAAAAGAGAGAGAGAACAAAACAGAAGCCTCAGTGTCTTTCATAACCTAATTCTGTAACTGATTTACCCCCAATTCTGCTATATCCTGTTAGTCACACCAGATGTGGGAGGGTACAACACACATGCAGATACTGGGATGTGGAAATCTTCGTGGTCCTCCCCGAGGCTGGCTAGCACACTGACTTGTGCTTTTCCCCCCACACAATCTAACATCTTTGAAATTGGGATACATCTTACAATCAAAGGTATAGCATGGTTTGAAAGGCAAAATTCCCATTTAACAGCATTTAAATCGTCGTAAGCCTTATCATCATGATTTGAGAATATGCTATCCTGGGATATTCGGGCTTTCAGGAGGCTTCCTGGCTCCTGGCAGCTTGCCTTGACCCCAGTTTCTCACGGCCCCACCGTGACAGTCCACTTCCCACCTGCCAGATGTGCTCGGCTCCTGTCCTGTGCCCTTGCTCACCACACCACCCCTTCTGATGTGCCCTTTTCACGACTAAATGATCACACCAGGTACTGAAGCCTCCAGAAGATTTCCTGGACCATCCGGAAGCATCACAGTCTTCTCTTGCTATAGGATTGTCTATAGTCCTAGCTACTGCTTCCATCCATTCATCAGTACTTATGCTTCTGGTCTTGTAGACTTGCTGCACTTTCTGTGTAATAAATGTGGCTGTATGCATTTAGCCTTAAAAGCAGAATTTCTGGACTCTTCATAAAACATAAAGTCTTCCTTCCTCAGGTGAAACTGTAAAACTAATCCGGCACACATCAGTAATGGACAGCTATCCAAGAATGCACAAGCTCACTGTTATAAACCGAAGCTGCAAAGACCACTGTTTCCAACGTTCATCAAACTGATGAACATTCTGTTCCCTACAACTTCAACATTCTAAGATTTGCTTAGACAAGGCTTTGAAGTGCACCATCGCATAGGATGGGGAAGGGGTGCCTGCTCTTTTTTACTCGCAAAAATAGGGGTTCTGTCCAGTCACTGTGTTAAGAATAAAAGGTCAGTACTTCGTGACACTCTTGTAAGTGGCTTAATTTGTTGCCCTTTTTTTTTTTCAGGTTTAATTCCAACAGGTTAATTGATGTTCTCTATAGAAAGCAGGTTGAAAAGGGGGAGTGGATAAAATGCATGAACTTCCATTGAAACCCAGTAGACAAGATTGTTAAATTTGAGGATTTTCTTTCAGTTATTTGACTGCTCTGAAGGAAAGCTGTGCTGGACCATTGCCAGGAAACAGTAGGAAAGACCCAGGCCCATTCTTTTTGGCGGCAGGCTGGAAAGCATTTCTATCATTGCATGTATGTATGGGAAAACAAATCATCACTCTTGCCTCACATTATATCCAAAAATTAACTGGAAATAGATTGTAGACTTAAATGTAAAGGCTAAAACCATAAAACTTTCAAAAGAAAATGCAGGCGGAAATCTTCATATTCTTGGGGTAAGCATGGCTGGATCGGGCCAGGTACACTATTCCCTGAGCACCATTTTTCAATTCAGGGCACAGGAAGATTCAAGACTCTTTTGGTCTTGAGTCTAAGCCATGCTGACTCACCTAGCCCTCAATACCTATCTCATTTGATTGAACTCGGTTCTTATCTGTTGTCAGTCTAGGTTAGAACCCAGAAGGATGATTCATTGACACCTTCCCTGATCTCTAAGAGCACAGAGTCTAATATTCTTCAGTTTTCCCAGACTTGGGAATAAGTGCCTTGCGGGGACATTGCAAAAAGGTGGATGAGAGGTTGTCTACAAAACACCCAGGTCTCTAGGAGGAAGACACCTCAGATTCACAAGGGTCCACTAGCATACCTCTTTTTCCCAAGAATATGTTCTGACCTGTTGCCAAGAACCTGTCTTTGATCTGTCGCAGGATGTCTGTGTTTAGTTGTCTGTGTTTAAACGCCCAGAGTTAATGATTGGGTTGGTGGTTGACATGAGGGGATGGTCACTGAACAAAGGCACCCCACCTATCTTCTACTCTCTGACTTCCTCCCTCTTCTCCAGGTCCCTTATAGCATGTGACAAGCAGAATTAGCTCACATAAAGCTATCAAAGAACTCTCTCATTAACTTAGCCCCCAGGTGTCAAAAGAAACAGCTTAAGTCCCTGAAACATGAAATGAAGATGTGTCCCCACCTTAACGATGTAACACCCCTTCCCTCACATGATGCACACCGTGGGAAGCTCTAATCACATCCATTAGGGACCAAGTTGCTGAGCATATATCAAAGGAATAGGACAGAAGTGAGGAAAGATAATTATGTTTAACAAATGAATTAAAACAATTATACAACCACCCACTGAGTACAGAGCTTTTTGAGCTCTGCTTCAAATAGGATATGAAAAGAATCAGCTGAGAAATCGTATTGCAATCAAAACTGGTCAGCACTTTCAGAGAACTTTTTTCTGCAGGATCAGAATGCAGATATTATTGGTTAGAGAAATCTAAAAGGTGCTCTCTTATCAGATATCTTGTGAACCTACAGTAAATGATTCCCAGTAACATTAAAACCCAATAATAACTGTTTCAAGACATTAAAACCCCACTTCTGATGGTCAGTGGTATCGTTTGTCCTGTTTGTTGTAATTTGAAACAGCCAGCATCCTTTGGACACTCTTCCTACCTCTGAGGAATTTTCCCATGTTGACTTTCTACCCCAAGAGAAGCCAGAAATTACTTTGCAAATGATACAAGGTCTGCCCATCAGATGCACCCACATGAGGCTCTGATGGGAGAAGAAGAAGCAAGCACCAAGTAGGTAGGATCTGTTTCTAAGGATGGATGCAAAAGACTGGAGTTCTCTGAGCAGCCATGCCCACGGTTCCATCCAGGGTCAACTGTTGGGGTATCACTGCACTATCTCCCCTGGGCAGTCCTGCGGTGGTACAGCCCCAGAACCTGGCATTGGCCCTCCGGGCATTCTTCAAGGCCCTTGATAATGTTCAATAAAGTTCTTTTCTGTTCAAACTAATTACATCATTGGCTGATACACATTTTGCTTTTCAGAAGTAAAGAATAGGGGAAGAACTCATAAGTGCTTTGAAAACTGTAAAAGACTGTACCGATCTACGGGAGCAACTACAGTGCTTGGCTTTTAAAGGCAAGAAGCAGCAACCTAAGCTTGCAAATAAATAGACCACTCACAAGCTTGTTGAATGTTTTGAATTCTACAAAGTAAAACATGGGTCATGGGATTAATGTTGTAGATGTCCCTTCATAGCCAGATGGATGATGAGTTGGGTTTTCAGAAGTTTCCAAAGCTACTCTTCGTGTAGGAACTAACTGAGGCTATTTCTGTCCCCATGCTCTGACACTGGACATTGTCCTTTGGGGGGCAGATAGCAGGAAACCCCAAGTTGGTGGGACGATGCAGGTTTTCAGTCCGGGCCTGGCTTAGGTCCCAGCCAAGAGCCAGCATGGCCCACCAGGGACATCACCCACACTCCTTCCTTTGTTAAGCTGAATAATCTTCCATTGTAATTTATTTATTTATTGCATTGCAATTTTATTTATTTATTTATTGCATTTCATTTATTGATATAATAATATAGCATTATAATAATATTTCATATATTATATGTAATATATCATATCATTGGCTCTCTCCCGTCTCTTCTCATAAGGGCACTAATCCCATTGTTAGGGCCCCACCACCATGACCTAATAATCTCTTAAAGGCCTTATCTGTAAATGTCATTACACTTGGCACTTGGATTAGGGTTCCAACATATGACTTTTTTTTTTAAGATTTTATTTATTTATTTGACAGATAGAGATCACAAGTAGGGAGAGAGGCAGGCAGAGAGAGGGAGGGAAGCGGGCTCCCTGCTGAGCAAAAAGCTCGATGCAGGGCTCGATCCCAGGACCCTGGGATCATGACCTGAGCCAAAGGCAGAGGCTTAGCCCACTGAGCCACCCAGGCGTCCCTCCAATATATGACTTTTGAGAGGGGACACAAACATTTGGACTACAGAAGAGCTATATTTTTTTAAATTATTATTTTTTTTTAATTTTTTATTTTTTATAAACATATATTTTTATCCCCAGGGGTACAGGTCTGTGAATCACCAGGTTTACACACTTCACAGCACTCACCAAATCACATACCCTCCCCAATTTCCATAATCCCACCCCCTTCTCCCAAACCCCCTCCCCCCGGCTACCCTCAGTTTGTTTTGTGAGATTAAGAGTCACTTATGGTTTGTCTCCCTCCCAATCCCATCTTGTTTCATTTTTAAATTATTTTTTAAGAAACAGGAATAATTAACCAAAAACCATTAATGTAAAAAAAAATGATAAAAGTACATTGTATTACTGTAGACTTATTTTGTAACTGCTAATATTCACTTAATATAATCAATCACCTGGGATGATTAAAAAATGTGGACTCAACAGCCCTGGCTGACAATTTGAGTCGGCATCTAAACTGTATCTGTGTTTTATTTTGTGTGTACGTGTATTTTGTGTCTTGAGAAAAATCTGATTACAGAGATAAGTAACTGTAGATAAAGGCTGACTCGTGACAATTTGCCTTAAAATCTCAGAGCACCCCTTAATTTAACCCAAAGTCTTGAAGAAAAGATATCTTCTCTTTGTACTCAGGGGTATTTCCTATCTGAACCCAGTTCAAGTACAAATCCCCCAAAAGGCCAGAAGTTGGGAGATCACAAGAGATGTTGGAACACAGGAAAATAAATGAGCTAACCAGACAAGCTGCAGGTAATTAAGAACCATTAACCATGAGAGAAGCAGTGACATCACTCAAAATTAAAACCAAGTAGAGTTTAAAACTTTAGCTACTTTACTAACTAGCTGCAATCAGGGATGGCAAACAAAGACTAATTCAAAGTAACCTGGGAATTAATCATTTAAAACTTACCAATAATCTGAAATTAGTAGCTTTAATGCTATGAAAATTACATGGAATTTGGAAAGATTGAAGTTCTCTAAGCTGCCAAGAAGTAAAACACTCCTTCCCAGATACATGGACTTATAAAATCACTATATACTATCTCCACGAGAAGCAGAATCCCCCAGAACCATCACTCTGTAATGATGAGAAGTACTAAGAGGGCATATGAAATTTATGAGCTCTGCCCTGAAACATGTCCCATTTCATCGAGACAAAAAACCAAAATAGTTAAGCACTAATCTGCACACTACATAGGGGTTGAAAGACATAGAAAGTTTGTGCGAGCTCACGTATGTGTGTGTTTCCAACCATTCTTGAAAAACAATGGACAACAGAGATGAATAAATGTCCCTGTATATCCCATAAATATTCCTCAAATATTTATCATGCAACTCCAGCTCTGCTCTAAGACCTGGGGACACAGTCATGAAAAGAAAAGACAAGGTCTCTGCTTTTAAGGAGCAGATATTCTAATGCAGAAATGAGAAAATAAATATGTAAACAAACATTATATTAATGAACAGTGATCAAATAGTGATTAATGAATAGTGATCACAGCTAAAAAGAAAACAGGACATAGTAAAGGTCTGAGTGACAAATGGGATGTATTTTAACTTGGATGAACCAGGAAATATAGAACAATGAGTTGAATCCAAATGACACAAAGGAGCTAGCCACAGGAAGTGTGGGAAGAGTGTTCCCGCCCAAGGTATCAGCATGTATACAAAAATGTCCTTGGAGCTCATCCCTCCAGCCCCTGCTCTCAAATCTCTGACCCAGCTAGGTGGGGACATAATCTAGGACTTGTGTCTTCCAAAACTCATTCTAAATCTTTGTTCGGTGACTAAATTATTCAAGCTTGAGAAATTAAAAACATATGCTAACAAGATCTTCCCACCATCTACAGAGAGATCATCTTAAAAGCATCATGAAATAGTAACACTGAAATTCTAAAAAACTTCTGTTCTAACATTTTAATCAATTTTATATCAAACTCCTTTGTTGAATTTATATACCCATTTGACATATTTATGAAGAGACAAAAAAAAACCCTACATTCCGTAAATGTATTTATCCATCTAACAAATATTTGAGTACCTAATTACACTCTGTTCCAGCTGATGTCTTCTCTTTATCTCTTTTTTCCCCTCAATTTAACACCAATCATAATCTATGTAGGCTTTTAGTTCGCTTTTCAAAATTAATTTCTTGAGCTATTTAAAGGAATTATCCAGTGCTAGAGTTCTCGACACTGGTCACACATTAGAATCACTTAAGGAACTTTTTTTTTTAAGATATTATTTATTTATATGACACACAGAGAGATCACAAGTAGGCAGAGAGGGAGGGAATCATGCTCCATGCTGAGCAGAGTGTCCCATGCAGGGCTCGATCCCAGGACCCTGAGACCATGACCTGAGCTGAAGACAGAAGCTTAACCCTCTGAGCCACTAAGGCAGCCCCTCACCTGAGGAACTTAAAAACAAAAAGCCCAAAGGGCACCTGGCTCATTCAGTCACTGGAGCGTGCAGGTCTTGATCTCAGGGTTGTGAGTTCAAGTCCCATGTTGGGTATAGAGATTACTTAAAAAAAAAAGAAAGAAAGAGCGAGCCCAAGCCCCAGTTTGTGATTAATTTGTTTAAATGTTTCAAGAAATTTGATGCTAAATGTTGTAAGACTAGTTAAATAACAAAAAGATGTATTTACATAATACTTCTTGCTCTCAAATTTTGAACAAAGAACTTACTAATAATCAATAACTTAGTAGGCCAACATTTTATTTAAATAAGTTTTATGGTACTACAAAGACTGAATTAGAAAATCAAAAGCAAGGATAAATGGGCATGGTGTGAACACGGGGAAGCAAGAGAAAGCAAGAAAGTATGTGACCGGGAAGCGAATGCTTAGCTCTGAGATCCTTCTCTGAGAGAAAGACAGATTAAAACCTAAAAAGAAAGAAAAGAAGGATCCCATGCACTCAAGGAAAGAGAAGTCCCCCAACATCCCTCCTGCTTTTTCCAATATAAACACACAGCTGGGCCGACTTACCACATCCTGGTTGGTACTGACTTTATCAACTTTTCTATTTAAGCCAAACTTGACCGGTCAATGATGGACGGGCTGTGTGCCAAGTGTACCAGTTGTACAACTGACTGTGTAATGGCTGAAACTGAGAAACCGGGGTGAAAGTATCAAGAGGCTCTAAGGATTGAGAAAGAGCCAATATTCAAATGATTACCACGTACACACAAGACAAACTATGCAGATGACTGCTCAGTATGGAAGAAATTCAGAGTGTTACACTTTGGCATCAGCTGACCCAGACCCAGAAGATTGCTGGAGTTCCCATCATGGACATCTCTAACCATATAGACGACACTGAGCAAATGCCAGATGAGGATGGAGCCCCTCACTCCTATATCTTAATAGAGTTCCTCAGCTCTCCGTTACCAACTTTTCCTGTTGCCAGTTCATACAAGCAATTCTCCTTACCCAGTTCCTCTGTTCTGAGCTATGGCTAAAGACACTCATTTTTTTATGTTTTGAAACTGATTATCTTGTACCATTTTACTTTTTGTTGCATCTTTTTATAAATCAGATGACCGCTCACAAAAAAAAAAAAAAAAAAAAAAGGAATGGAAAGGAAAGATCAAACGGGAGGACAACAACAACAAAAAAACAGTTCTTTTTTGCCGGGAACCCTTCTTACAAGTGCCAATCAGATAAACTATATCTGATGTTACATCGTCACAACCCCTCTATCATCAGGGAAAGTAGTTCACATAAGAAAATTTCTCTATAAAATGAGTTCCACGCTTACATTCCATATTTGGCTAATTAGAATTTCATTACGATGTCTGTCTCAAACTGATGCAGGAGAGAATGGAATCTTGTCATCAAGACGTGACATCAAACTAAGAACCCACAGGGTAAGCACTCAGCTCCTGTGATACGAAGACAGCTCCTGGGGATGGGCGGCCCTGGGCAACAGTAGCTGACATGCGGGCCTGCGGCTATCTGCTGTCTGTTACTCTTCCCTCTTCCTCCTCTGTCAGCTGCTAGTCAGCTGCTATCTCCAGCCGCCGTCAACAAAGTCCACCTCAAACAGCCATCACTTCCCTCTGGTCCCATTTACCGTAGCTAAGCTCCAGGCCAGGCATCCAGATCACCAGCCCTGTGGGAACTTCTTCTAAGGTAAGAGGTGGCCCTATTGGTGAAATGCAGGTGCCAAGGCATGCGGACATTGTGCCATCTTCTGCGCTATTCTTAATGTTTTGATTGTCCCACTTCCCTCAGTTCCCACCTGTGGCCTCTGGATAGGAACATATTACAGTAGGATTTCCAAGGACTGATGCGTGGGGGGTCAGGAGATATGGCCTGTGATTGGCCCCAAGTAGCTGTGTGGCTTTAAAGGAAGTCATCACACCTCAGGCCTCAGTTTCCTTATCTGCAAGCCAGGATGGACTGGAGTCTTTTCAGAGGAGCCGGCAAAGATCACATAGATAAGCACCACCTCATTATACTAACAAGCAAACAGAAGGCCGGAGGCGAGTGATTTGCCCCAAGTCAGACATAAGCAGGCAGAGAGCAGAGCCGAGGATGGGACCCACATCTGCAGGTCACAGCTAATCAGCCAGCACAGTACAAACAGATCTGAGCAGCTGCTCATTCTTCCCCTTTTCCGTTTTGTCCATCAGAATGCATGCTCCCTGCAAACAAGGACACACAGGACCTGCTGCCTGTCTCAAAATTCCCAGTTCACCCAATTAGAACACAGAGGAGCCTCAAGGACTTACCCCCCAACCCCCACACACGGTTCTTTTACCTATGGAACATGAGGGTACATACATTCACCGTCCAGAGGGCTCCTGCCTTCACTTCACATGGAAAAGGTCTTCATGTGCCTACCCGGGGTGCCAACGAAGCCACAGGTTCCAGAGAGGAACTGACACAGAGAAGTTCAAAGGAGGCAGACTGGCTCAGCACAGAAACAAACTGTCTACCAAGGAAAACTACCCCATGGGGGACTGATTCTCTTTGAAATACGTTCGAGTGCGTGGGAAAATGGTTTTTCAAGAGCTGGTGGACTGACCAGTCACCTGGTACATACAAGATCACATCCGCATTCTGACAAGAGTGGCTTGCCTGCAGTGTAGACTAGGGGCCAGGAAGACAAGGAAGGTGCATGGAGACTGGGTGAGAAGCTTCTACGGTGTGATGGCAAGGGCGCACTGCAAAGGTACAAGAAGAGATGGAAAGAAGTATATGGACTCAAGAGGTTTAGGAAGCGAAATCCACAGGACTTGGTGTGACAGACTAGATTTTGGAAAGGTGACAGAGTAGGAGTTGACTTCTGGTTTCCCGACTCCAGGCTAAACGGATGAAGTGCTTACTGAGAGAGGCAATAGAATAAGAAAGGTGGTTTTCAGTGGAGGAGGTGCTCATGAATTCCTTCTTGAACCTGATGAGTCTGAGGGGCCACAGACACATCCGAGAAGAAAGGTCAGCAAGTCCGATACACAGAACTGGTGCTCAGGAGGCGTGTGGGCCAGAGACAGGAATCTGCCTTACCTGCTGATAGGTGGTCATGAAGCTGCACAAAAGGTCATCTAGGGAAAGAAAGGAACACGGGGCTGAGCCCATAATTAGCATTCAGTGGCTACCAGGAGCATGACTTTGCACAGGAGACACATCAGACAGGTAGAAGAAAGACAGGAAGCAATGCAGAGCATTTGGTCTACTGCGATGTCGAGTAAGGAGACAGAGAAAGGTCGGGTGTGCTGACTTAGAAACAGTTTTGGTAAGAACTCTTTAGTGGAATGACAGGGCCTGAATGGTGGAAGGTGGGAAAGTCAAGTCAACCCCTGAGCACTGGCTGTGATGCACGACAGTGACAGGGCAATACCTAGAGGTGGGGCAGTCAAGTGGGAGAGAAACAAACAGGAGCGCATGATGGGAAGGAGTGCAGGGGAGAGGATCCTCGCAGGCTCCTGGAAGGGTGGGAGGGCATGGACTCCGTGCCAGAGTGGAGACTGAACCCGAGGAGGAAGGAGAGCCCCTCCCCGTACCAGGCGAGGAGGAGAAGGGGACAAATACAAGAATGGGCTCATGATCAGCAGGATGGAGGAGGTCCCGTGGGATGGCTGCTAATTTTTCTGTACGACTGGAGATGAAGTCATATGTTGAGATGGAAGAGGAAGGCTACATGTGATGTCAATAGCACACCCATGTAAATGGTCTAATTTATCTGTTATGCCACTTTCTCCCCCTACTACCAATACCTTATGTCCTGCTCATCTATTATTTGGCTGTCAACCCAAAGGATTTTCGTATTTCTAAGCCGACAAAGTATGATGTTGCCAGTGCCTCTGCCCCAGGTGACCCTTCCCCATCTGCCATTCCTGCACTTTGATCACCTACCTCTTTTGCATACCTTTCCCCTTCTATTTCTCATTAGATCTCATAAACATGACTTTTTAAGTAGTCTCTTGCCACCAGTCAGCTCAAACTCAACAGATATGAACATGCAACTTCCTGCTGTAAACCTGACTGCAGCTCTACCATGAAGACTGCATCAACGTGGACCCCTCAATGTATGCAGTGTCCAAGGTGCAACCCGCAGCCCCACCCCATCTCCCTTTCTACCATCCCAGTCTCATTCCAAAATGTGCCAAACAAGACACCTATGTAGAAATACAACCCCGACAGCAAGCTCTTCACTCATTTCTGCCTCGGAACTGTAACTTAACATCTCTCTGACGGAAACACAAATTGCATATAACCTTTATCTCCAGCTCCCACATAGAAGATCAATACCACTTTACACAGAACAGCTGTTCCATGTATTTTCCTTCTATGTATGAAGGGGTCACGTTCATTAACACTACAAATTATACATTATATTCTGAAATGTCAGAGCCTTGAAAGAATATGGAATTGCTGGCATTCTAGCCACTTTCCCAGTTTGCTCTCTTCCTACCTCTAAGTCCTACTTTAGAACTGCTATTTTGAGATTTCTATTTTCAAAGCTGCTTTGACCAAAGGCATTCTGTCAGCTCAGAGTGAGAAAGATGGCGGGGCGAGGAAGTGCGAGAAAATGCTAGTGTTAGGCCCAAAGAAAGCCTGACGAAGTCCAAAGACAGACAAGCTAAAGAGACTTCCGTGCTTTGACATTCTTTAAGTCTGTGTGTGTGCCTTTTCTTCTTCCAATGACCTCTCTCCTCATCACGTGTCCTTTATTAACAAGAGGTTTCTGGATCAGAGAATTCACTCTGTGCTCTCCTTCAGACACTCCATTCAATTTACACCTTTTATTACAGTGGCTTAACATCACCATACAAGAACAAGAGTACAATATACCTTCGTCTAGACATCCCTACATATTAAAAATGATATGGCCACACCGCAGAGGATCCAGACATAAGCACTTTTAAAGCCAGAGTTTGGGAGATGTGATCTGAATGCAAATATCAAAAAGGAACTAGCTGGTTAACCCAAAAAAGAAAAAAACATATTGTGACTTGAAGCCATAAAAAAGTAAGAAATTCAAACTCTTTTCATAATTTTAGGTACCTACAAAGCCAAAACTTTTTAACACTGAAACCAGCTACTAAATCCCAATCCTTAGAAATTAAACATATACGTTTTGATAGTTTAAGTACAGACCCAGAGGGATACAGAAAACAGATAAAGCTCCTCCTGGCTCTAATTCAAACCTTGGGACATTTTCAAGGCTATGTCTGATGAACCTTTCCTGTCAGTAAAGTCTTTTCAGTTTAAATTTCTATTCTGTAAGTTTATGTCCTACAGTTATCTGCTGCCAACTTCAGGCTGACCTCACCAAGAGAAGTAGGGCAACTTTAGAAAAGGAGCTTGGTATGCTTTGTAGTACTGGACCAGAACCAGTAAGGACAGTACAGTCTTTCAGATTTCTCATTCCGGGAGCTTAAGACGAAAGTCAGGCATAAACGTTAGGTTAAGTGCCTTTTGACCCAATTCCTGGTAAGTACGTGTGTTCAGAGATGCGTTTTGCCCTGAACTTTCAGGCCTTTTCATTCAATGTGCACGATTTCACAGGAGTGCTTTCTCCAGGCTGCACCTAGCCCACCCGAGGCCAAGAGACTCACTGCGAAGTGCAGTGAGGTCCCCGCCGAGGACCCGTCCGGGGCGGGGACAGCCCAGGAAGCCCGCAGGAGAAGCCCGAGGAGAGGACCGGGAGGGCCAAGGAGGGCAGGCCACCCACGGCCCGGCTCCGGGGAGCAGAGCCCAGGCGTGCACCTTCATGAACTCGTCCTTGTCAAAGCAGAGCGTGTCCGGCCCCTTGGGCAGGTTCATCTTACTTCTCTCCATCCCGCCGGCCGCCGCCTCTCAGCACCAACACTCGAGCTAGGAGGAAAGGTAGGAGGCTGCGCTCCCGGACGGTACCGGTGAAGCCATGGCGTTTCCACCGCACAGAAGGCACCGCTTGCTCCAACATGGCAGCGCCCCCGCCGGGCCAATGAAAGAGGACGCCGCAGCCTCGCCTCTGCCTGCCTCCGCCTGCCTCCTTGGCCCTCCGGCGCCTCTCCTCCGGCTTCTCCTGCGGGCCGCTGCGGTCGAGCCAGCAGGTGGTCCTGCCCCCGAGCGGCGGAGGGCGACACTACAACCTCGCCTATGTTTCTGCAGGGCAGCCCCGCCGCTGTTGATGCCGGGTGAGCGGGAGAAGGGAGGGCGGGGAGGGTCAGGGGCCCTCCTTCCCCACCTCGCCCTTTCCCTCGGAAAATCGGCCTGCGAACCTCTTCCAGGACCTTCTCCCGAGATTGCTTAGCCGTGGCGGGATGCTGGCCTTTTACTTTTGCGGCCGGTTGTCCAGAGAGGGGGGCGCGTCCGGGTGTCAGGCCTATGGTCCCGGGCGCC
This sequence comes from Mustela lutreola, assembly GCF_030435805.1. Classification (NCBI taxonomy): domain Eukaryota; kingdom Metazoa; phylum Chordata; class Mammalia; order Carnivora; family Mustelidae; genus Mustela; species Mustela lutreola. Next base: position 91,197,169 of record NC_081292.1, on the reverse strand, counting down.
GCCGCTGCAGCCACCTGGGCGCGGAGGCCTCTGTGGGAACCCGGCTTCCGCCCTTAGCCCCGGGACCCACCCGCGAGTGTGGCTTCTCCCCCGCTGAGTTTGGCTCCAGCAATCTCTAGGGAGGAAGGTGGTCAGCTGGCAGCCTCGGGTCGTCTGGGCAGCTCCCAGCTCCACTTCAGCTCAGCTGCGGGGCGGCCACAAGTTTGGGTTCTCAGAGCTCTTAAAGAATCACTTCGCTACCGGGCCGGCCGACAAAACGCAGCCGACAAGTAGATGTGCGAGCATGTTTATGTCCAGTCCGCTCTAGACTAATGGGCGGAATCCTGTGTTTGTGGCTAGCGTTGGTTCGATCGCCACACCGCCCCCAATTTCCGAGACCCTCTCCTCCTCCTGCCATCCACCCCACTTTTATTTTGAGATTTTTCTTTCCTCTTCCCTTGCTCTTTCTCCCACAGTCCTCCTTTTTAGTGGGAATGTCATGGTCAAATGATGATTAATTTCTCTTTTTTTTTCTCCGTGAGACTCGGACAGCTCAAACCACAGATCTCACCCGTGCCCTTCAGGCTGCAGCTTTGCTGTAATGGCCCAGGACTGGGCTGCCCCTCCGAATGCTGTGATCTCCCAGAGATAGCAGGAGCAGTCCTTAGAAAGGGATGGGACACAGCAAGACAATGGCTTACTGTGAGTCTTGCATTCGAGTCACTCCAAACGGGAAACTGGTCACTTTTTTTTTTTTAAACGAAAGTACAGGGACGCCTGGGTGGCTCACTTGGTTAAGCAGCTGCCTTCGGCTCAGGTCATGATAACAGGGTCCTCAGATCAAGTCCCACATCAGGCTCCTTGCTCAGCAGGGAGCCTGTTTCTCCCTCTGCCTTTGCCTGCCATTCTGTCTGCCTGTGCTCGCTCTCTCCCCCCTCTCTCTCTGATAAATAAATAAATAAAAATCTTTAAAACCTGAGTACAGAATCTGAAACAATACATTCCCTAGCAGTGGGCCTGGCAAGGCCTTGTTGAGGAAAACGTGCCCAGTCAATATCCAGAGACTATGACAGGTAGGATGAGAGCTGGAATCTTATTTGGAGAATCAGAAAAAATTGCCAGGGGAGCAACTATGAAAGTGCATTCTATGCCCTGTTGTGGTCATTTGGATGTAGAGAATGAAAGCCTCATTATTTGGTCTTTGTTTGTTTACTCTTATTATGAAAATTCTCAAGCATACACCAAAGTGTGTAGAGCAGAAGGATCCCGGCCCTTCCGCGTACTTATCACTCTGCTTCCCCAACTGTTTCATAGGCCCTCCTCCTTCTACTGCCCCCAAAGTGCCTGTATTTTTGTTTTTTGGGGAGAGGGGAGGTCTGGAATATATTTTAAAGTAAATCCCAAACATCACATCATTCCCTGCTCCCCAAATACCTTGGATTACACATCAAAGAAGAAGGAGGAAGAGGTGGAGGAGGGGAAGACTGAGAAGGAGGAGGGATGAAGAAGAGAGATTTCCACACAGGCCCACTATGCCAGAATCAATAGGTCTAATAAGCTATTCCGATTGGCTCTGAGAGGCATGACTTTTAGCCTCTCAGACTTTTAGGGCCACAGTGCTAATAAGCGACAAGGGCAAATTCAGGCAGCACAAACAGCAAGGTCCACACTCATCACCAAGGCACCGAGAGGGGGGGGCAAGGGTGCCAGACCGATGGAACAAAGTTGTCTGGGAACCCCACCTGCTCTAGAAGTCCAGATGAGCGAGTAGTTGAACTGTTTTTTACCTTCATTGTCATTCCTTTCTGAAATTATTGCTGGCCTTTGGTAAAGACATGAACCTGAGCTTGTGCAGCCTGGGGTACTGATCTTGGGGTTGCTGAAGAGAGTAGATGCCAACAAAGAATGAAAACCCCTGCTGCCTGTTCTCCTTCCGAGAGTCAGGAGGGAACAGTCAAGAGCCCATACAGTGCACTGCCCCTTGGAGCCCTGGCTGTGGCAGTGGCGTGGCCCACAAAAGCCAGGAGCAACAGGCAAGACCCCAGACCCCAAATGCTAATGGAACACCCTGGGGAGTATGAAGGAAAGGCAGAGAGTCAGCGGAAACCTTCCCAAAGGACATTTCTCTCAGTTTCATCTGGGAGCTGACATTCAGCTGGTACACACCCCTTCAGCCACACAAAGTTTGGTGACTAGCCTCTGGCCAGAACCTGCTGTGTGTCTCCCTACCCTGGACCCTACCATGGCCTCGCGATCCAGGCACTGGGCATGTAACACTTGACTCTGCAGGGGTCCCCGGGCTAGCTTTTGGTTAGTTAGTTGTCCGCGCTGTTAAAGATTTGACTACTGTTACATGTTTGACTCTCGTCTTTGGTGATGGTACCTATTTCATAGGAAATAGAAGCTGGAATCCAGGAAAAAGGCTGGAAGATGAAATTAAAAAGTGGATACAAAGCTTCTAATCAGAGCCAGACACAATCGGCGATCAACTATATCCCAGTCTCTCCCCTCTTCTCTGATCTGTACTTTCCTTAATGAGGAATGAGACTTTAAGTTGACTTTTTTTTATCTTGAAGTCTCTCTCTCTCTCTCGATTCCCTAACTTGCCTCTCTTGCCTTCATTTCATCCTAGAGCTTGTGCCCACGACTTCTTTTCTAAGTAAATATTAACCCCCTTTGACTCTGAATCTCTGGAAAATTCTCAGTTCCCTATTTTTGCTGGCACTGTGACAGGTCCTCATTTCTTCTTCCCACTCCTCTCTATTTATAGTTTTCACATTTTTTTTTTTGGCAGGTTGGCTACAGAACACTCAAAAATTGCAAAGAGAAATATTGTGTTCTGGAAATTCTTCTGAGCATTTTTTTCCAATATCGTCCTTATGCTCTTCTGATCCTCTCTTGAACTGTTGGACTAAAGCAGCTGACGCTTCCACCAGCAACCAGAGTCATCCTGTCCACTACTGTGGGAACAGAGGGTTTCCATTTGGAACTGCAGACCGAGCCTAAAGTCTGGTGGCCCTTTGGTGCCAGGATAGCAGGTATGGGATGGGTGGGACATGGAGGACAAGCATCATGGTAGAGGTCTCCATTTGACCAGCAAAGCTCACAATGAGCCAACAGGTCCATTTCAACATATTCTGTATTTTCCTTATAACCTGTTTCATTCCAGAGTGGATTTGAGATCATTTAGTTTGATTCTTAAATGTTTCCCATTCCAACCAGAAACAGACTCATTCTAGGGGCTCCCAAATTCTGCCTCATCTTCCTAATCAGTTAGTACCCCAAATTGGGTATGATAGTGCCAGAACATTCTTCCATGTGTATTTTATAACAGACTAGTATTTTATTAGTTTTTTTTCAAACTAATAAGAATGATAAGGGTAACTTTTTTTTCTTTTAAAGCATAGGCAAAATCATGAAAGACATTGAAATGAACCTAAAAGATTATAGTGTCTTCCAAGGGAAAACAGGTGTTGTCTCATGTACCCTTCTGGGCTGACCAATTCTATGGGATATTCTGTGCCTTTCTTGTCTTTGAGCTATTTTGCAACTCTATAGATTGTACATAATTGATGTGGATGCAGATGATCTTGTCTAGCTATATGTAAATGAATTTTGTCCACTGGAAGTACAGTTGACCCCCTTTCCTTTGGTAGAAGGCAGTTTTGCATCCATTTGCATTCTATTTGCATATCTATTTGCATCTATCAAAGCAAATTCGTTTAAGTATTACTGATTGTATATGTGTCTGCCTTGAGATTCTTGCTTGAAGTGGTGGTAACATCTTAGTGGTTCCCGAGCTAATGAATGAATTAAACAAAATCCCTTCAGGCATCCATCTCATATTTGTAAAATGGTCCTTATTTAATCTTTTCGAGAAAATGATACACTAGCAAACCATGACAAGATTCTGGTAAATGAAAAGTGCAATGAAATCAAATCGGAATGAATTTTAGAATTACCTTCAATGTGGCCCACGCTATGCCAGAGGCAGAGAATGAATGAATCTCAAAGACATGGCTTCTGGCCCCCAGGAGTTACAGTAATCTGTGTCAACATTGGCATGCCTGAGAAATGCATGTGACATTCCCATCAGGGTCTCCCCGGGGGTTCAGTTAACCTTTCTCTTCCAAGCTACCCTCTCTTGTAGTGATATCAACTGTGCCCTTGGTTTCAGCTCCCATTCCCTAGCCAACATCTCTCCCACTGATATATGACCATCTGTTTCTTTCCTACCCACCAGGCCCATGTAACTGACTACCTACTCATGCTATTTCACTGATGTCCCACCTGTGCCTCAAAACCCAGCATGTTCAAAACTTGATTCATCATCGTTTGTGAAAGAAAGGCTTATCCTCTTTTGCTTTGTTTCTTTAGAAATGATTCTACCAATGCCAGCGGCATGCACCAGAAACCAGGAAGGAATCATACAGCTGAGCCAACCTGCTGTACTTTAAAACACTTGACCACAATTCTCCAGTGGATACTCAACCCTGGCTTCAAATTCCCTTGTCTCTCTGGTGAGTTTGCTTTCCCTCTAATGGATGACCGTTTCACACCTTCAAGACTTGCCTCAACAATTCCTACCCCCACTTCTTCTGAACTATGTCACCTCACTCCCAGCTCCTGTCCTAGGGATGAGGGAGCAGAAGGCAAGCTTAGGACAAAGCAGAAACTGGCACCCTACACCCTCTCCCCATGCCATATGTGTAACATTCCTCATGCACTCCTGGCTGCCCTAAAGGAAAAACGATGCTTAACTGATAGAGATCCCAGTCCTGCAGGACAGGAGTCTCCCTCCATATACGAATGTCCTAGCGACTTACAAGGAAGGAAGAAGCTTTCTCATCAATACCCTGACTTCCAGAGACCCATACCTCAGTTTCTGGAAGCCCTAACATCACCATCACCCTCCCCTCCATAAAATTCTGGGAGGCTAAGGGGGAGGGAAGTGTAATAAAACTGAATTTCTTCTAAGCCCAAAGCCCACTGACAAGGATGTGTGATAGGAGGAATGGAACATATCTCCAGGAAACTCCCGACTGTCTTCATGCTTTCCCTCATTAGAGGCAAAAACAGCCTTGACTTTACAATAACCAGGTCTCCCTTATCCTGAAATTCTTCTTTAGCATATGACAGTCCTTCTGGACACCCCCTCTGTCCTCACCTTCCTCATCTCCCAGGCAACCATGCCTCTGTCTGAGCAGCTCTTTCTGCCCTTGGGTCCTGTCCCTGTGTTTTAATAAAACCACCATTTGCACCTAAGACGTCTCAAGAATCCTTTCTTGGTCATCGGCTCTGGACCTCACCCCACCAAACCTCACCTGTGTTCCAAAACTTCATGACTAGTGTCACACTTCAAGAAAATAAAAGCCCTTTGTGTAGGAATTCCCTTATCTTACCACCACCCAATCAAATCTATACCTACATTTGTATCCATTTTTAATTTGTTTTTAGACATTTACTCAACAAATATTTAGTCAGTGCTACACACTGCCCTGAGTGTTTGTAAATCTGTGGCGAACGACACAGAAAAGTCCCTGGCATCATGGAATTTACATGGTAATTGGAGAAATGTACAAGAAACACAGAAAGAGTTGAAGACAGAGCAGGTTTATTGAGAAGAGCAGACATCCCCAGATTGGGTTTGTTCTTCCTTGTGTCTGGGATTTGTTCCCTCCAGCCCTCTCCAGGACTCCACTCCCAGGGTCAATATCAAGTTCTCGTTCCAATGGATCCTTCCAGTCAGAAGACAAATGACCTTTTTCTTAAAAACAAAAGGAAAAAACCCAAAACAAAAACTTCCTTTAACCTTCTATCTTCCTATAACAACCTCCATATTTCTCTCCCCACCTCATTCCCAGCATAGCTTGTAAAATATTTGTCTACACCTGTGGGTGTAGGGTACCATGTCCCCAAGGGTAGTTGAAAAATCTCTATAAAGAATCCTTATGTGCAGATCATTTTAAGGGAGTCCATTTCCAGATCCAAACTCCATGTGTGCTCTGTAGGATCGATGATATGCCCATTCTTGGGTCTGATATCAGGATACTCCTCTCCTTCCTGGAAGATCAAGACACTCCTCTCAGATCTTATTAGAGTGTAGGACTTGGGCTGATACCAAAGTTGAAATACCAGTTTTGTTTCAAATAATGCCCTTCTGTGGGCAGTCCTGGGGCTCTGCTTTTAGGGCTTCCTCTCCTTATTAGGGTAAAGGTTAACATCGGAAAGGGGATTTGGGCAGATGTTGGAAGTGCTCTGACATCAGAATAACAATCAGTTTTGGTTAGTGACACTCATTCCTTCATATTTAAATTAAACTACATATTTTTAGGGACATAATAGGGAAAGGCACAAGTAAGGATTTTAATGGTTTCATTCCATTCCAGTGTCTTTTGGGAAATAAAATAACAAAAAATGAGACTGTTCTGCTTAAAAAAAATCAACTTGTAGCAAGCAAATGTTATTCCAATGAAGTCGATCCTTTCCTATCTCATTTTCTTTTTAAAGATTTATTTATTTATTTGGTAGAGAGAGAGAGACACACACACACAAACACACACACACACACACACACACACAACACAAGTAGGGAGAGCCAGGGAGGGAGAAGCAGGCTTCCTGCTGATCAGGAATGTGGGCCTTCATCCCAGGCCCCTGGGATCATGACTTGAGCCAAAGGCTGCTGCTTAGTGACTGAGCCACCCAGGTGCCCTCTATCTCATTTTTTAAATGTTTAATATTTTCAACACCTAGTTAATAAAATATACATATATTGTGATGAAAAGTTTATGATTAAAAAGTTTCAGATGCCCACTTAAAAATGTGCAAGGTGTATGAATTCTCATAGGCGGTCCATGCACCATACACGCCTATCACTAGCAAACGTGGATGTACTCGGTGTCTCTAGGTTCCCGCTTCCTTAGTGCCCTCTTAATCACTTGGTTTCTCTTCCTACCATCCTGGACCTGTATTCTCAATTTGCTTCTCTATTTCATCTCCGCCCCTTTGAAGAGCTTGATTCTGGGTCTTCTGTAGCTATGCTTTCGCTCTCTCTCTCTCTCTCTCTCTCCCTCGATCAGGCTTTCGCAACCTAGCACTATTGATACCTGGTGGGTGATTCTCTGCTGTGGGGCTGTCCTGTGCCCTGCAGGACAGTTAGCAGCATCTCTGGTCTCTAGCCACTAGATGCCAGCAGCACCCCCCAAGTGGTGACCACCAAAAATGTTGCCAGATATTGTTCAGTCGGCCCTGGGAGCAAAACTCCTTGCCTCCCAGCCCCAGTTTAAAAACCACTGCTTTAACCGATTCCATTCAGCATCATTGATTTAAGTTCTTTGTAGAAGCTGAAGGCTCTGAAGTGAACGTCTTTAATCCTAACCCGCCCTTGGAGCTGAGATTCACATGGCCAGCTGCCTGCAGCATATTTCTCAATGAATATGTAACAGGAGTCTTATTTTCACCATGATTTCTATCCTGCTCCCTCCTCAACCTTCTCCTGTCCCAGTCTCCCCATCTTAGTAAACAGCATCCCCACCTCCTACTGGCTAAAGCCTCAGCCCCTGGGATAAATTCCCCCTTTTCCCTTTTCTCGTATCTAATCCATCAGCAAAACCAACTGATTTGATCTCCAAAACAGAAGTCAGACTTGCTCACTGCTCTTTATATCCACTGCTCCCATTTGAATCCAAACCCTGAAATTTTTTTTGCACTTCAGACACTGTTAACAGTCATTGGTCCCATGACTACACCTACACAGATATTTTCCAAGATCGCTAATCACCACCAAGTTGCCAAATCCAATGATTAACCCTCAGATCCAAATAACTCAAACTGTCAGTCCTATAGACATAGAAGTCCCTCCACTTCTCTGGAAATATTCTATCTTTTTCATCGTGATGTTGGCTCTCCCTTCCTCTTCCACACTGGTCAGTGATGATGGCTCCTTTCCTGCCTGGGTTTTCTTGAGCTTCCTGACCTTTAGACATCAGTCCTGTGCTCTGGGACTCGGAACTTCTGCTTGAGTTTTCTGTTGTGTTAAAATAAAAAATTCAGCTGAGTACATTTTAAAGAACCTATTGGCTTTATTCAATGATTCACGAAATGGGCAGCATCCTGCTTGCAGAGTGAAAGGAACTCGGAGGAGCAGTACAAAATGAAAGACTTTTATAGGCAGGAGAGAGGAGGAGCAAGGAAGTCACGTCAGGCAAACAAAGCAGGTTGTTTATGGCCAGGTGACTTGGCTTCTGAGGATGGCAGGGGTCCGAGGGAGTGGGGATCAGGTGGTGTCTGCTTGCCTGGGCTCAGATTCCATTTCTGGGACAGCTGAAATCATAATTAAGTCTGATTTGGGGGACATGGGGCTTAGCATAAGCAACTCCATTTTGGGCCTCTTGTTTTGTTTTTAATAGTTACTTCATAACAAATAATAACAAGTTTAGTAACTTTAAATAGCTCAGTTTACTATCCTACCATCTCTAGCTGTCAGGAGGCCAGACACAGCTTAACCAGGGTCCTCGGCTCTGGGTCTCACTCAAAGGAGGAGAGAAGGCGCCCACCAAGCTGTGTTCTCACCTGCAGGTTCCACTATGGAAGGCTCTGCTTCCAAACTCACTCGGGTGTTGGCAGAACTCATTTCCTTGTAGCTGTGTGATTTGGGGGGCAGCCCATGCTGGGGCGGGCCAGGGAGATTCTCCAGGCTGTTAACTGGAAACCATCCTCAGCCCCCAGAGTCTGCTTGCAGTTTCCTGCCATATAACTCTCTCCACAGGTGATTCCGAACTTGGCTCTTTGCTTCTTCAAGTCCAGGATAGCCTCTCACTCCAATCCGTAAAACAGTCTGATTTAATATAATGAGATCATAATAGTGACATCTTCTTACCTTGCCAAATTCTACTGGTTAAAAGCAAGTCCTAAGTCCCATACACACTCCCATCCATACTCACGGGACAAATACCGGGGGACAGATATCACGAAGCTGACTTATCATGTTGCCAAACACACCTCTGTCCATACTCACTGTGTAGGTAAGTCCACTTCTTCTCACAGCTTGAACCCTATGTCCTAACGGTGCTCATATTTGTGCCTCCAGCCTGGACCTCACCCATGAATGCCAGACTCGTGTGTTCAGCTGCTGGTTGGGCATCCCCATGTGGATTCAGCCACCATCTCCAGAAACAAACACCTGTTGCCCATCAAACTTGCTTCTCCCGTCGTCTTTCCCATCTTAGCAAGTGGTAATGTCACTGTTCTAGGGCCTCGGGCCCCCCAAATTGTAAAATCATCCCAACTCTTATCTTTTCCGCACACTCCACACTTAATATATTAACAAATCCTGCGTGTTTTGTCTTCAATATACACCCAGAATCTCCCCCCTTCTCCCCACCCCTGCATCTACTGCTCTGGTCTGGGCCAATACCCCCTCTCACCTAGATCAGTGGTCCTCAATCAGGAGAGTTTTGTGCACCTGCTCTCCCCCAGGGGATTTTGACAGGGCCTGGACACACTTTTCGTTGTCACAACTTGGGATTGGGAAAGGCGCTCCTGCGATCTAGTGGTCAGTGCACAGGACAGCTCCCCATAGCAAAAATTAATGTGGCCCCAAATGCCAGCAGTATAGAAATCTCAGTCTACATTAATGCAAGTAGCATCCCCACCCCACAACCCCGCAAGTCTGTTCTGCACACAGCAGCCTGAGTGATTCTTTTCTTTTCTCTTTATGATTTTATTTATTTATTTGACAGATCGAGAGAGAGATCCACGTAGGCAGAGAGGCAGGCAGTGGGAAAGGGAGAATAAGGCTCCCTGATGAGCAGAGAGCCCAATGCAGGGCTCGATGCCAGGACCCTGAGACCATGACCTGACTGATGGCAGAGGCTTAACACACTGAGCCACCCAGGCACCCCGATCCTTTTCTAATCTAAATCAAGTCAAGCCTCTTCAAAACCATCCAAGCTCTTCTCATCTGGCACAAAGTTAAAGGCAAATCCCTACAATGGCCTTCAAGACTTTATGTGATCTGACCCCACTACCTTCCTTACCTACCTCCTACCACTTTCTGTCTTGCTCATTTTTGCCCAGCATTATTGGTCGCCGTGTCATTCTTTTAACACACCAGATGTGCTCCCACCTTGGGCTTACTGTTTGCTTTGTGTGGGATGCTCTTCAAACAGCACAACTGCTCGCTCCTTAATTTCCTCCAGGTCTTTCCTCAAATGAGGGAGACTTCCCTGACACAGTCCCATAGAAAATTCCAACCTGCTCCCCTAAACCCTCACACCCCATGTCCACTCACTCAGCTTAGATTCCTTCCTACCCCACATCAACCCCTGATATGTATGTATATTTATTTGCTTCATTTCTCACTCAACAACTAAAATGAAAACTCTAAGAGGACATCAAATTCATTTTGTTTCTTGTTAACTATTCTGTCTTTAGGGTTTAGAACAGTACCTGACACATAGTAGATGTTCCGTAAATATTGGAGAATGATTTGTTTCTATTTTTGCCTTTTCTCTATCCATTTTTTACACAGCGGCCAAAAATGACATTTTAAGAATGCAAAAGGAATCCCACGACCACGCTCCACCCACTAGTGTAAAACCCTTCAACGGCTTTTCGTTGTGCTCAAGCCGCAGCTGACATTCTACAGACCAGGCCAGATTAAGATTTCAGAGTTCTTAATCACTGGAAAGATGATGGTGTTGTCACCACCAGAGATATTTAAATATTTTTGAAGATTAGATCCCAAAGTAAGTGTGCTAAAAGCCTAGCAATCTCCTATTTCACAAACTCAGATTTCATAAAGTCTCATTAGTCTTCTCACCTTGTATACTTTCCTCAGCCCCCTTTTCTCTTCTGTTTCAGGCACTCACCATACTTTGACAGAATGACCATAACGGCCTTCCAACCTGTCATCTCATCTTCAGGAATATGCCCCTTTCCCTCCCATCCTCACACCAATTCATCCTCTAAACTTATTCAAAGATGATCACTCTAAAATGTGCATCTCATTGTGTCCTTCCCCTACAGGAACTTACTCAATAGCTCCTAAGGACGTGTGAATTTCCTTGGTGTGGTATTTTTACAAGACCCTTTGCTTGCAAGTGGCAGCAATCCAAAGAAAACTGGAGGAACCAAAAGGGAAAAGCAAGCAAACAAACAAAAAACAAAGGAATGTCCAGGTTCCTGTAGGGGTGGATACCACAGAAGTTCATAAAAATCCAAAAGAAGACGGGGCACCTGGGTGGCTCAATGGGTTAAGCCTCTGCCTTCGGCTCAGGTCATGATCCCAGGGTCCTGGGATCGAGTCCTACCTGCTCTGCAGGTAGCCTGCTTCCTCCTCTCTCTCTGCCTGCCTCTCTGCCTACTTGTGATCTCTGTCAGATAAATAAAGAAAAAATCTTTTTAAAAAAATCAAAAGAAGAGCTACAGAACTAAAATTTCAGAATCAAGAACTAGGGACTGGAAACCGGCAAAACACTTTTCTCTTTGTCCATGTCTCATGTTTACTTGTCTCCATATGGCTGCTTTCTTCTCTGGTCAGACTCTTCAAGTGTCCAGGAAGATGGCCATTGCCATCTCCTGAATCCCATCCAGCAAGGCCAGTCACTCGCCTAAAGAGAGAACCTTGTCTTCCTGTCATTTACATATCAATCCCAGGGAGACTCTGATTCGTCCTATTGGTGTCAGGTGGACCAATCACTATATGGGTTTATATGTGTGCCCATCCTCCCCCAGACTGCATAAAGCACCGGTGTAATTTTTTTTAAATTACCATATAATGTATTATTTGCCCCAAGGGTGCAGGTCTGTGATTCATCTGTGTTAAACATTTCACAGAACTCACCATATCACATACCCTCCCCAATGTTCATAACCCAGCCACCCTCTCCATACCCCCTCCATCCCCGCAAACCTCAGTTTGTTTTGTGAGATTAAGTCTGTTATGGTTTGTCTCTCTCCCCATCCCATCTTGTTTCATTTTTTCCCTCCCTACCTCCCATGACCCCCTACCCTGCCTTTCAAATTCCTCATATCAGAGAGATCATATGATAATTGCCTTTCTCTGATTGACTTACTTCACTTAGCATAATACCCTCTAGTTCCATCCAAGTCATTTCAAATGGTAAGATTTCATTTTTGATGGCTGCATAGTATTCCTGTGTGTGTGTGTGTGTGTGTGTGTGTGTGTGTGTGTTTATTACATCTTCTTTGTCCATTCCTCTGTTGATGAACATCTAGGTTCTTTCCATAGTTTTGCTATTGTGGACATTGCTGCTGTAAACATTCAGGTTCACAGGCCCCTTTGGATCACGACATTTGTATCTTTAGGTAAATACCCAGTAGTGGGATTGCTGGGTCCTAGGGTAACTCTATTTTCCTCTTTGAGGAACCTTCATACTGTGAAGCACAGGGGAAATTATCCAGAGTGAACGGCTTGGTGTACCCAGAAAGAGGAAGATGAGGAAGTACAGCGGTCAGGCACAACACATAGCCCACAGTTTCCACCATTTACATGATCTCTTCGATTCCACTTTTCCCTGCTCCTTCCGCAGGTTCTGTGCTTGAACCACAATGAGCCCCTGTGAATTCGTGGATGGCTTTGGCTTTCTCTTACCTGCATCTGGCCACACCTGCTGCTCTCTGTGCCTAAAACCCTATTTTCTGGCTTGTTATACAAAGATAATACTTCCAGATATTCTTCACACATCGTACACCTCATAAATCACCTCCTCCAGGAAGTCTTTGTTTGGACTTAGGGGTTTTATTGTCATTTAGGGATAGTAAGGCCAACAGACCAGGAGATCACTGCCATTGAAAAGACAATTGGTTACTCACAGATCCCAGAAGGAGGGGGCTGGCGCAGCCACCAGGGAGGGGTGGGGGAGGACAAAGGGGAGCACCGGGTTCCGTCAGGATGGGACTGAGGATAAGAGCCTTTATTGTGGTTTCTGTAGGAAGGAATGGGGGAAGTAGGGATGGTAAGTTGTGACTGGCTGATTTGGACACTTTCAGCAGGAGCTGGGGTATAACGGCTGTCCCTGGTTGTCTGGTACTTGGCCCTGGTGTGATTCGGACCCTGAGTAACAGTTCCACAGAGAAGGTGGTCAGGAATTCAGACTCTAGATTCATTGCTTTGCATTTAAAAACCTCACTCCCAGCTGAGGGGTAACTATCTCTAGGAGCTGACCAACCCTGGAGGGGCAGTCCTTCCAGCTTCAGCAAGCACTCATGATGGTCAAAGTATCAAAATATAGAAAATAAAGGACGGTTACTCATCTTCCCTGATTTTTTTCTTTTTAAACTTATTTTATTTAAATTCATTTAGTTAATGTAAAGTGTATCAATAGTTTCTAATGCGGAGTTCAATTATTCTTCCCTGATATTTTTTTCACCCTCTTCCCCTAAATCAGGTTTCTGTGATTCTTCCTTCTGATCCCATAATAACCAGTGCATATTTCTGTCCTTGCAAGGTGACAGCGCCAACAATGGCATCCCAAGTGATAGCATAGCAATGTTCAACCTTCAGATTCCTTTGAGGGAAGAGGGTGAGAACTTGAAGCCATTTTAATTTCGATGTAATGGATGTGTGACCTCATTTGATGTGGGTAGCCTGTAAGACTGCACTTCTAGTCTTTACTCACGTGTCTTAAAAATGTTTTTATTCATATTTTTTTATTAAAATGATGACAACAAAACTCGAGGTGTGCTATATATCCTGAATTTCCACCATCACATTCACTTATAGAGCCATTGTTCATTCATCCTCATACTGATTATTGAATACGTTTTTTTCTCTGCATTATTGTGCCTATCTTCGACCTTCCAAATACACAATTAACCAGGAAAATTTAAACTCTGACTGCTCTTTTAAGAAATTGAGGCTTGTAAATATCCGTGCATAGAAAATCAAAACAATATGCCTGATTACACAAGGACCCCTCCCACTGATGAATGTATGGTGCCTTATTATCTTTGTATGGTGCCTGGGTGTGGATTAGGAAAAGAAGCACCATCCTTTGCACGGTTGCAGCTGTGTGCTGTGGAGACTGCTTGGGGAGCAAAGCACAGGTTGGTTTTTAGCCCAAAGTGTCTCCTTCTGGTAACCCTTAAAAGGTCAGGCGAAGATGCTGAATGTGCACTATTTTGCCCCAATGGGTGTAGCTTGATTCATGTTCCTCCCTGGGATTTCCTCCGGGACCTGATAGTGTTATACAATAGCAAGTGAGGGACTAACCCATCACTGTGTAAATTTCTGCTGCCATAATAAAATGTGCATGTTTCTGTTTGGGAATCTGAACACGTATTTGACCTTCTTAGTGATTCAACTTTGAAGCAAAGACTTTTTTCATCTTTTCTTCAAGACTTTGGGTTAAATTAAGGGGTGCTCTGAGATTTTAAGGCAAATTGTCACGAGTCAGCCTTTATCTACAGTTACTTATCTCTGTAATCAGATTTTTCTCAAGACACAAAATACACGTACACACAAAATAAAACACAGATACAGTTTAGATGCCGACTCAAATTGTCAGCCAGGGCTGTTGAGTCCACATTTTTTAATCATCCCAGGTGATTGATTATATTAAGTGAATATTAGCAGTTACAAAATAAGTCTACAGTAATACAATGTACTTTTATCATTTTTTTACATTAATGGTTTTTGGTTAATTATTCCTGTTTCTTAAAAAATAATTTAAAAAAATATAGCTCTTCTGTAGTCCGAATGTTTGTGTCCCCTCTCAAAAGTCATATGTTGGAGGGACGCCTGGGTGGCTCAGTGGGCTAAGCCTCTGCCTTTGGCTCAGGTCATGATCCCAGGGTCCTGGGATCGAGCCCTGCATCGAGCTTTTTGCTCAGCAGGGAGCCCGCTTCCCTCCCTCTCTCTGCCTGACTCTCTCCCTACTTGTGATCTCTATCTGTCAAATAAATAAATAAAATCTTAAAAAAAAAAGTCATATGTTGGAACCCTAATCCAAGTGCCAAGTGTAATGACATTTACAGATAAGGCCTTTAAGAGATTATTAGGTCATGGTGGTGGGGCCCTAACAATGGGATTAGTGCCCTTATGAGAAGAGATGGGAGAGAGCCAATGATATGATATATTACATATAATATATGAAATATTATTATAATGCTATATTATTATATCAATAAATGAAATGCAATAAATAAATAAATAAATAAATAAATAAAATTGCAATGCAATAAATAAATAAATTACAATGGAAGATTATTCAGCTTAACAAAGGTAGGAGTGTGGGTGATGTCCCTGGTGGGCCATGCTGGCTCTTGGCTGGGACCTAAGCCAGGCCCGGACTGAAAACCTGCATCGTCCCACCAACTTGGGGTTTCCTGCTATCTGCCCCCCAAAGGACAATGTCCAGTGTCAGAGCATGGGGACAGAAATAGCCTCAGTTAGTTCCTACACGAAGAGTAGCTTTGGAAACTTCTGAAAACCCAACTCATCATCCATCTGGCTATGAAGGGACATCTACAACATTAATCCCATGACCCATGTTTTACTTTGTAGAATTCAAAACATTCAACAAGCTTGTGAGTGGTCTATTTATTTGCAAGCTTAGGTTGCTGCTTCTTGCCTTTAAAAGCCAAGCACTGTAGTTGCTCCCGTAGATCGGTACAGTCTTTTACAGTTTTCAAAGCACTTATGAGTTCTTCCCCTATTCTTTACTTCTGAAAAGCAAAATTTGTATCAGCCAATGATGTAATTAGTTTGAAGAGAAAAGAACTTTATTGAACATTATCAAGGGCCTTGAAGAATTCCCGGAGGGCCAATGCCATGTTCTGGGGCTGTACCACCACAGGACTGCCCAGGGGAGATAGTGCAGTGATACCCCAACAGTTGACCCTGGATGGAACCGTGGGCATGGCTGCTCAGAGAACTCCAGTCTTTTGCATCCATCCTTAGAAACAGATCCTACCTACTTGGTGCTTGCTTCTTCTTCTCCCATCAGAGCCTCATGTGGGTGCATCTGATGGGCAGACCTTGTATCATTTGCAAAGTAATTTCTGGCTTCTCTTGGGGTAGAAAGTCAACATGGGAAAATTCCTCAGAGGTAGGAAGAGTGTCCAAAGGATGCTGGCTGTTTCAAATTACAACAAACAGGACAAACGATACCACTGACCATCAGAAGTGGGGTTTTAATGTCTTGAAACAGTTATTATTGGGTTTTAATGTTACTGGGAATCATTTACTGTAGGTTCACAAGATATCTGATAAGAGAGCACCTTTTAGATTTCTCTAACCAATAATATCTGCATTCTGATCCTGCAGAAAAAAGTTCTCTGAAAGTGCTGACCAGTTTTGATTGCAATACGATTTCTCAGCTGATTCTTTTCATATCCTATTTGAAGCAGAGCTCAAAAAGCTCTGTACTCAGTGGGTGGTTGTATAATTGTTTTAATTCATTTGTTAAACATAATTATCTTTCCTCACTTCTGTCCTATTCCTTTGACATATGCTCAGCAACTTGGTCCCTAATGGATGTGATTAGAGCTTCCCACGGTGTGCATCATGTGAGGGAAGGGGTGTTACATCGTTAAGGTGGGGACACATCTTCATTTCATGTTTCAGGGACTTAAGCTGTTTCTTTTGACACCTGGGGGCTAAGTTAATGAGAGAGTTCTTTGATAGCTTTATGTGAGCTAATTCTGCTTGTCACATGCTATAAGGGACCTGGAGAAGAGGGAGGAAGTCAGAGAGTAGAAGATAGGTGGGGTGCCTTTGTTCAGTGACCATCCCCTCATGTCAACCACCAACCCAATCATTAACTCTGGGCGTTTAAACACAGACAACTAAACACAGACATCCTGCGACAGATCAAAGACAGGTTCTTGGCAACAGGTCAGAACATATTCTTGGGAAAAAGAGTTATGCTAGTGGACCCTTGTGAATCTGAGGTGTCTTCCTCCTAGAGACCTGGGTGTTTTGTAGACAACCTCTCATCCACCTTTTTGCAATGTCCCCGCAAGGCACTTATTCCCAAGTCTGGGAAAACTGAAGAATATTAGACTCTGTGCTCTTAGAGATCAGGGAAGGTGTCAATGAATCATCCTTCTGGGTTCTAACCTAGACTGACAACAGATAAGAACCGAGTTCAATCAAATGTGATAGGTATTGAGGGCTAGATGAGTCAGCATGGCTTAGATTCAAGACCAAAAGAGTCTTGAATCTTCCTGTGCCCTGAATTGAAAAATGGTGCTCAGGGAATAGTGTACCTGGCCCGATCCAGCCATGCTTACCCCAAGAATATGAAGATTTCCGCCTGCATTTTCTTTTGAAAGTTTTATGGTTTTAGCCTTTACATTTAAGTCTACAATCTATTTCCAGTTAATTTTTGGATATAATGTGAGGCAAGAGTGATGATTTGTTTTCCCATACATACATGCAATGATAGAAATGCTTTCCAGCCTGCCGCCAAAAAGAATGGGCCTGGGTCTTTCCTACTGTTTCCTGGCAATGGTCCAGCACAGCTTTCCTTCAGAGCAGTCAAATAACTGAAAGAAAATCCTCAAATTTAACAATCTTGTCTACTGGGTTTCAATGGAAGTTCATGCATTTTATCCACTCCCCCTTTTGAACCTACTTTCTATAGAGAACATCAATTAACCTGTTGGAATTAAACCTGAAAAAAAAAAAGGGCAACAAATTAAGCCACTTACAAGAGTGTCACGAAGTACTGACCTTTTATTCTTAACACAGTGACTGGACAGAACCCCTATTTTTGCGAGTAAAAAAGAGCAGGCACCCCTTCCCCATCCTATGCGATGGTGCACTTCAAAGCCTTGTCTAAGCAAATCTTAGAATGTTGAAGTTGTAGGGAACAGAATGTTCATCAGTTTGATGAACGTTGGAAACAGTGATCTTTGCAGCTTCGATTTATAACAGTGAGCTTGTGCATTCTTGGATAGCTGTCCATTACTGATGTGTGCCGGATTAGTTTTACAGTTTCACCTGAGGAAGGAAGACTTTATGTTTTATGAAGAGTCCAGAAATTCTGCTTTTAAGGCTAAATGCATACAGCCACATTTATTACACAGAAAGTGCAGCAAGTCTACAAGACCAGAAGCATAAGTACTGATGAATGGATGGAAGCAGTAGCTAGTACTATAGACAATCCTATAGCAAGAGAAGACTGTGATGCTTCCGGATGGTCCAGGAAATCTTCTGGAGGCTTCAGTACCTGGTGTGATCATTTAGTCGTGAAAAGGGCACATCAGAAGGGGTGGTGTGGTGAGCAAGGGAACAGGACAGGAGCCGAGCACATCTGGCAGGTGGCAAGTGGACTGTCACGGTGGGGCCGTGAGAGACTGGGGTCAAGGCAAGCTGCCAGGAGCCAGGAAGCCTCCTGAAAACCCGAATATCCCAGGATAGCATATTCTCAAATCATGATGATAAGGCTTACGACGATTTAAATGCTGTTAAATGGGAATTTTGCCTTTCAAACCATGCTATACCTTTGATTGTAAGATGTATCCCAATTTCAAAGATGTTAGATTGTGTGGGGGGAAAAGCACAAGTCAGTGTGCTAGCCAGCCTCGGGGAGGACCATGAAGATTTCCACATCCCAGTATCTGCATGTGTGTTGTACCCTCCCACATCTGGTGTGACTAACAGGATATAGCAGAATTGGGGGTAAATCAGTTACAGAATTAGGTTATGAAAGACACTGAGGCTTCTGTTTTTTTCTCTCTCTCTTTTCCTCTCTTTCTTTTCTCTCTCTCTCTCTCTCCTTTCTTCTTCTATTCCCCCTTTCCTTCCCTCTCACTCCCTCCCTTTCTCTCTCTTTCTCATTTATCATTAGCTCTTGTGGAAACGCAGGTATCCCTGTAGATACCCGGGTGGCAAGGAACTGAAGCCCTCCACACCTGCCACCTGCACAGAATTGAGGTCTGTCCATCATCACATGTCCTTCAAACAGCTGCAGCCGGCTATTTGATGGCAATCTCATGAGATACCTCAAGGCAGAAACACATAGCTCGACAGCTTCCAGGTGCCTGACCTTCAGAAACGGTGTGAGATCATAAGTACTTAAATATATAGGTTGGGCTGCTAAGTTTGGGGGTAATTCATTGCAAAGCAATAGAGGAACGATTCTATACAAAGACTCAAAATATGCCTTATTCCGTATGTGTACTCAGCGTCAGTCTGACGTTCAGAAAGAGATATGCCTGCCTGAGGCTGCTTAGAACATGCAGTGCCTCAGAGCAGGGGGAGACATTAAAGAGAGGTAACAAAAAATGGGGAAAGGGAATGTAGACATACAAAGAAGAACCATTTTGCTTTTCTAGGTCCTTCTTTTTAAAGAGTAGAAAATATACTTTCCTAGAAAGAAATAAACACAGAAGGAAAGAGTAGGATGAAAGTTACCTTTATCAGCCTATAAACAGATACTCAAACCAAAAACACTGGAAACTGCAAAAAGATGCCAACTGTTTTTAAAGAAATGGCACACGACGTTAGGTATGAATAACTTTCATGCAAATTGAAGAGGTAGACGTGGTCGAATTGTTCAGGAGGCACCAAAAGAATGTGAATAACATTCTATTGAAAGGAAGGAAGACTGAGATTCTGAAAAAATATTTTATTAGGTAAAAGAATGAATAAATAAATGTATATATATATATATGTATATATATACATATATATATAAGTTTTCTAGGGTTGCTATTTCAAGATACCAGAAGCCTGGAGGCTGAAACCACAGAAGTGGACAGAGTCACATTTCTAGAGGCTACAGTGTTGGTAGAACATGCTCCTTTTGTAGGTATTGTGGATGGATCTACTCCAGGCCCCTTTTCCAGCTTGAAGCATTGCTCTGGCTTTGGACTTCTTCACCGGGCCTTCTCCCTCAGTGCATATCTGTGTATCCGCACTCTCCCTTCTTAGAAGCGCACAAGTCCTCCCGAATTGGGTGCCCAGTCTACTCAAATATGACCTCATCCTAGCTAGTGACATCTCCAGGAACCCTATTTCCAAATAAGGTCATGCTCCCAGGTGCTGGGGTTTAGGACTGGGATACTTCATATGCATAAACACATACACACACACACACACACACACACACGTGTGTGTGCATATGTATTCCTATATATATCTATGTGTATAGATAGAAAGGGAGGAAGGAATAGATGGGAAAAAGAAAATACGCCTAGCGAGTTAGTCGACTTCATCTTTAACTTTTCAACAATGACCTTCAGAATGAACGACTGAAATTCTATTGAAAGAAAAGACCTGGATAGGTCAGTGAAAAATAAACTCTACATAGGGGGATGCAGAGGCTAGTATAGATTTTGTGGAAAGAGAAAGGATGAAAAGGGCTAGTCCGTATGTACCCAAAGGAATCCTCAAAGGCTGCTTTTCCGAGGTCTTGAGAAGAGACAATGGAAAGACACCCGATCCGTGAACAGAGAAAGAAACCATTGCAGAACAACAAGGGATCCTTTTAGAAAGACATGGCTATCCTCAAGGTGTCTGCATGCGATGAGAAAACTCCCTGAGATCCACCACATTCAAGCCCATCCAACAAGGCTCCAGACACTTTGGAAAGCTTGTCTTTCTTTCATGGAGAGAGAATGAGTGAGAGAGAGCATGAGAGAGGAGATGGTCAGTGGGAGAAGCCGACTCCCCAAGGATCTGGGAGCGGGAGGTGGTAGGAGATCCTGCCTGCCCGGGGTCATGACCTGATCCCAAGGCAGTCGCTGAACTAACCGAGCCACGCAGGCGCCCGTCTCCAGAAATGGGTCAACAAGAGCTGAGGAGCACCTGGGCGGCACCTTCAGTGAAGTGCCCAACTCTGGGTTCTGGCTCAGGGGTTGATCTCAGGCTCTTGAGATTGAGCCCTGAGGCTAGCTCTCGGTTCAGGTCATAGTCCACTAGGTCTCTCTTCGGGTCCTGCCCTTCCCCCCTTCCCCATGAAGAGTGCTCTTGCCCTGAAACCAACTAGGAAAAGCATTCACAGAAATAAACAATGTTTGAGAGGGGGTGTAATGCCAACTGAATATTACCCCCATTTAAAAGACCACCAGAGACGTGAGTCAAAGCCAAGCAACAAGTGTCGTTTATTGCAGGTTCGAACCTGACCTCTGCGCTGCTCGTTGCCAATAACGCCGAGAGGTCCGGAGCTGGGTCGGTGCAGAATTTTTATAGACAGATACAAACAAGTTTCGGGTGGGGCTGAGCTGATTGATTGATAGTTTGAACAGGCATACTTGGCGTCAGTGGATTGGGTCAGGGGACCCGCACGCGAAAGCAGACAAAGCAATCTTACAGAAGCAGAACCGGCCGGTTAGCCCACGCATGCGGAAAAAAAAGCACTATCAGGATATTGAAGGCCTGGTTACTATCAAGCCAAGGCCACTTTCTCTCTAATGAGGCACTAACATAAAGACAATTGGGAGTCTCCTGGTGAAATGTTACATTCCGGCTATCAAAGGTAAGGTAACTTCTTTGTTGTAAATTTCAAGGACATTTGCAAACCTAGGGAGACTCCTACCCTGCAGGACTGTGATTTCTGCAAGTTAACTATTTATCATTTTATGGCAGTCAGGGGTGCCTGAGGAATGCTACACATATGGAGGGGAGCGGGTGAAGGGGGGGTGCAAGGCACCAGCTTTTGCTTTGTCCTCAGCCAGCCTCCTGCTCCTTCATTCCCCCCTGAACAATTTTGACCCTTAAATCTTTAAGGGGGTTGAAGGTGGAAGGTCTCATCTTCTGTAACTTCTTCGTGCTGAATGGGGGCGTAGAGCTGTCCCTACCTACTGGGGTCAATATTGATCAGGGTAGGAATGTATAAGGGAGTTACGAAAGGTGGAGGCAGCTGAATCCAGCGCTGACAGTGAAGAGGCGTCCTTGCGTGCAATAAGGATCGTCTGTCGTGGTGTAGTCATTGTAGCAATGGAGTCTCGGCACCAAGTAGAGAAAGATGGAACAAAGCAACATATTAAGGTTAATAAGGCGATAAGAATAAGAAGCCCGAAAAGGAGATTTGGCCATAGCCCTCCTCCAAGCCAGGAACTTAACCAATCACTAAAAGAGAGAGAGGGACCTTGTAGAGCCTTAATCTGGGCATTCATATCCTTAATTAGTCCTGTGATACTTTTGTGATAGTCTGGGATGTACAAACAACATTCTGTCTTGATAATTGCACATGTGCCACCCTGGGTTGCTTTCAGGACATCTAAGGCCATCCTATTTTGTAGGACTGCCTTGCGTATCTGTGACAATTCGGTATTAAGTAGGGAGATGCCATTTAGTGAATCATTGAGTGCCTTTGTAGTATATTTATTAAAGGCTTCTACATGACACATGACATCCTCTAGTCCCGCAGATGGAACAAAAATGGATGCTAAGTGATCATACCATTTAAAAACAGATCGCGTCCATCTTTATTTCAAGTTGGGGAGATTAGCTGGGGTTGTAATGGTTTTAGTAATGCACCCATGAATTCAGGGAAATCCTAAAGTACAGCGACCTATCTACCCTGGAGGAAGCCAGGGCCACAAGTTGGTTCCACATATCCAGTGGGTTCCGTTTGGAGCTGGCCATCTGATGCCAGGTCGCCTTGCCCAGTCAGTAGCAAACCAGTCAGTAGCCTGAAGTACTATTATTTGGGGACACATTTCTAGTGAGCCATCCTAGACATCGTGTGTTATTTGCCCAATACCACTCGTATGATTCCTTTGTTCCCAGCATAAAACTGCCTTCTGACTGAGCTGTCCAATCGTGGGTGTAAGCCACAGATATGTATCTCAGATGCCATCCTTAGTATATGCCATCCTTAGTATATGCCATCCTTAGTATAGCGATAAGGAGGGTTTTGAAACTTAGGCCCATATTTGATTGGGGATTTATGGCTTGATAGCAATCCCCTTTCTTCCAAATAGCTCCATGGGCATGTAGCATATTTGGAGTCAGTATAAATGTTAATTCTTAGGCTTTGGCAATTGCAAAGTGCAAGTGAGCACTATGGCACACCTAGCTTTTCTTATTCTTTCTATGAAAACTACTGTCATCAGAAAACCAACTGTCATTCGTATTTTTAACAGGGGCATCTTAAATCTGGACAAATAGAGAAAGTAAGATCAATAACCTCTGAACATTTTTGCTCTATAGAGAAAGAAGTACAATGGTCAAGTTCAGGCATACAGGTAACTAGGTTTAAAGTTTGACAAATTTTAAGTATTATTTCTGGCATATCTATAAGCATAGTCCAATATTTAATTAGATGGCCTCTATAATCCATTGGTGGCCTTTGGCTTCTAAGACAAATCTGGACCTGATGTGAAGTTATTACAGTCAGGGACTGTTCCATCGTGAGCTTTGAGGTGCCTTTTATGAGGGCTGTTCTATGCTTAGCTAAAGCATCTGTTTGCAATCGCACCTCAACAGAGGTGGCCTCTAGGATAAATATGACTAAGGGATGAAACCAATAAGAAGACCTTTGAGTGGTCCAGCCTTAACAATATCCTGATTACAGAGGATCACTGGCAAGTGAGAATACTTGTCAAGAGATAAGGGGAGTCCCCAATGCATCATACAATCCACTCATAAACAAAGTGGGGTCATCCATTGTCTCCACAGGTCCATAATTAATTCTATGGAGTGCAATAGGCTGGCTTTTAGACAATTTCATTATCCCAGCCACACATAAGGTGTTAGTTAAGTTATACAATTGTAAGGGAATCAATCCCATTTTCCAGTTGTTTAATCATGTGTGAAGGGGTTCTACTAATATCCCCACAAAATAAAAAAGCAAGAAGATCATCTAAATGAGCTATTGTGTAACTTCTCTGAAATTTACCGCAAATTGTTTAGCTTAGGTAAACAAACATTTAAAGACAATCAAATCTAGAATTTAACATCCATAAAGATGTGTTACTAAAACAATTTTTCTCTCTAAAATAACCCTCATTTACAGAGATAGCCAAATCAGGACTAATTCACTTGTGAAACAAGTCCAGTTTTAACAAACTTGGCCCATTATTTACATAAGCTCCGCAAGAACAGTTGAGTGTGATCATATAGATCTTTTAGAATCTGCTTTGCTGGAACTTCTTATAAGGAATCTCTGGGTTGAACTTTTAGTAGCCTCTCCGGGCCAGAAGCCAAGCCCTGTACTTGCCATCAGGCATGCCTGCAATACCTGTTGATTTGGGCGAGTTCCTCTTCTGAGTTTCCGCACCTACCAAAGAGTGACATTCTTTACTCACCTGGTGAGCCTGCTGGGAACTCTGTAAGCAAGGTATCAGGCCAACAGTCCCAAGGGGCTTTATGGCTCCAGGTTTCATAAAGTCAACGTTAGTTCCTTAAAGCTGTCTGGTCATATCTGAGTCTATGCATGTCTTTCTCAAATATGACATTGCAGTCACAGCCTTGGTAAAATAACCAGTTCTCAATGGTGTCCTGTTAAAGGAGAACAGATTCTTATTGAACTTATGCAAATGACTGATTGCCATGGAAGAAAGAATACTTACTGAGACCTTTTGGTTTCAGAGGGTTCATATAGAGAGAAAATTTGAATGCCTTGAGCACTTTTACATCTCTATAAGTTACAGATAACTTAAGAAAAAGTATCCCTAGTCTGGAAGAGCAAACATTAGAGAGAACCAGCAATGTTTAAAGTAAGACAAAACATTAAGAGACACAACATTATAATCTTTTAGTTCATTTAGTCCCATGTTACTAAATCTGGTGATGCGGCTTTAGTTAGTTTTGGAAATTCTTACCCATTTCAGTTTTAGGATTTTCAAGTATATTAAATATCTGTATTTGTCCTGAAAGTCCTTTATAGGAATCTCCTTGAAGATAAAACTCATTTTACAAGAGAATTAAAACAATTATAAATGACAAAAACTCAGAATGGATATGGTTAGAGCTAAAGAGACACAGGAGTTTACAATTTAGCTGCAAGTAAATCAGGTTATTTCTGTGATACATAACATTTCCATAATTACAATATCAAGCGATGATCTCTCTAAACATTAAAACTTTAGGAAGTGCATAGAATCTCTAGAATAGTTATAATATTTTCCCAAATGTAATCCAAGCTTTATCATTAGTTCAGTATTATTTCACGATAAACTTCACATACCAAGGAAAAGCCCGAGTTAAAGAGATTTACAATTTAAATCTTGTCAACATTTGCTAAAATCTTAGAAAGTTTTGAAGCAAATGCCTAAATATAATTAGGGATGTTAAACACCTGATAAAACAAAACATAGAAACTGCTTTTTCTGGGCAGGCAAAGAGAAAATCACTTACATTCTCGTAACAGGAGATCAATTAATCTAATAAAACTTTATCCTTTGAACAGAGAATTTCAGTCTTGTACTAATGTAATGTACCTTTAAAACCCATTCATTTAGGACAAAATTACCTTCCCTTACCTTCAACAAAATGTATTCCCATTCCTTAAATCTTTCTTACATATCTGCAACTTTCTTACATACACAGTTTCCCTTATTTCCATCATTCTTAGTTACACTAAGCAGAACTTTGTATTCTTAGAAACACCTTTAGTTATTAACCAATTGTGAACTATTACACAACAGAATTCTTCAGGTGGCAAATTTATGAATCAGTTAAGTGGCAAACAAGTTTACCAACAGATTTAAATACTCTTAGTTTCTTTGCAGAAAGAAGTCAAAAGCACAAACCTACTTCCAATAATTAACGACTTAGCATTTTATCCTGTTTGGTAAAGACCTAGATGTCCACAATTTAATTCCATTTGTCATCCAAGCAAAACTTTAAAACTTTCAGATTACCAAAGACTTTGAAAGCTACTTCAGCAATTACCCATTAGAACTTTGAGACAGACAATTAACCTTCAGTTTAGTTATTTCTTTGCTAACAAATTTTAATAAATAACATGAGCTTATTTGACCTTCAGTAAACCTCGAAGTTTCACATTTACTGCTGATAACTTAAAAGACAGGTCTTATCTTAATTAAACCAACAAACTTAACTTAGTTCCAACACTGATTTACTTTCCACCTGGGCCCACTCCACTTTGAATGTTTACCTGAGACATGCGTGGGAAGATCTGGAGTGGGGCGTGTTAGGTCCAGGGGGTGCTCTTCTTGCTCCTTGACAGTGAAGAGAGAAGGAGCTGTGGTGCATGATCTAGAGGCCAGTCATGCAGGCTGCACACACGTTGGTACAGAAACACGTAAGGGGGAAACAGAAGAAACAAAGCGCTGCCAGGAGGCAGAGAAAAGAATCCCGGTTTTAGAGCTCATAAGGCCCAACAGAGGAGAAGACACCATGCTTTCCCATCAGCCAGGGGGGAGGGGTTAGGCAGTCCAAGTCAGGCCAGAGAACACAGGGAAACTTCCCCGAAACAAAGAGAGTTTCGGCAGCTGCTTGGGAATATTCCTTATAGTCTCTGTCTCGAGTTAGACCAACCCCAGTTGGCTCCAGTTATAGCCATTAACATGGGAAGTGAGTGAGGGAGAAGCCCCCACATCTATTAGGAGTAACAGAGAGAAATAAATCCAGAGTCCCCTTTGCTAGGGATGGCCCAGCAACCTGGGTTTACTAGAAGAAGGCTTATTTACATAATTATCATCCAATATGTCAGGAGGAAATTTACTAGCTGACTCATTGAATCTGGTTTTAGCTCTTAATACCGATCTCTTATATTCCCTCCCGATATGTACGATGTTGCAGACAAGGGGAGAGGGATCTTTCAGGTGCTGTCCTGCTCGCGTCCCTCGCGGGAACTTAGGAGCGTCTTAGCTAAGGTCTATCTGTATAAACCCAGGACCAGGCTACTCCATGGAGTAGATGACCGTTATGCTGTATGACGCTCCACGAGACTCAGGGTGCTGTCCACTCAGACTCCGAAGCCGAAGGCGGTGGAGCCACACAAACACATTCATACAGTCAGGCATTCCTCAGATTCAAATGGGTTAGACACCCTCCCGTTAAACAGAATGTAACCTTCATGACCAGTACAAGGAACATATATCCACATTTAAAGACATAACATGGAGACATACATGAAGACATACATTGTTGGCCTCCGAGGTGGGGCTCGAACCCACGATATCTGCGAGGCCCTCCTGGCCCCCGAGGTGGGACACGAACCCACGATCTCTGAGAAGCCGTCTCGGCCCCTGAGGTGGGACTTGAACCCACGATCTCTGAGAAGCCATTCCCGCCGGGCACGAGGGACGCCTCCCCATTGGCCCACTGGCAACCCTATAGCGCATCCGCCAGGGTGTATTTGCCAGCCACCGTCCTGGGACTCTAACCCAGGTCCTGGGACTCTAACCCAGGAAAAATCACAGAAAGGACAAGACACACAAGACACACATAAGAACAAAGCATACGAAAAACATAGAGACAAAAGACAAAGCCCGCTTTCTTACCGATCGGTTGCAGTGACCCATTGACCAGTTGTCTGGTGGGCTTGAAGGGGAGATCTCGGTGGGACCTCCAAATGTATTGCCAACTGAATATTACCCCCACCTTAAAAGACCACCAGAGACATGAGTCAAAGCCAAGCAGCAAGGGTCGTTTATTGCAGGTTCGAACCTGGACTTCTGCGCCGCTCGTTGCCGATAACGCCGAGAGGTCTGGAGCTGGGTCAGTGCAGGATTTTTATAGACAGATACAAACAAGTTTCGGGTGGGGCTGAGCTGATTGATTGATAGTTTGAACAGGCATACTTGGCGTCAGTGGATTGGGTCAGGGGACCCGCACGCGAAAGCAGACAAAGCAATCTTACAGAAGCAGAACCGGCCGGTTAGCCCACGCATGCGAAAAAAAAGCACTATCAGGATATTGAAGGGCTGGTTACTATCAAGCCAAGGCCACTTTACCTCTAATGAGGCACTAACATAAAGACAATTGGGAGTCTCCTGGTGAAATGTTACATTCCGGCTATCAAAGGTAAGGTAACTTCTTTGTTGTAAATCTCAAGGACATTTGCAAACCAAGGAAGATTCCTACCCTGCAGGACTGTGATTTCTGCAAGTTAACTATTTATCATTTTATGGCAGTCAGGGGTGCCTGAGGAATGCTACACATATGGAGGGGAGCGGGTGAAGGGGGCGGTGCAAGGCGCCAGCTTTTGCTTTGTACTCAGCCAGTCTCCTGCTCCTTCACTTCATCATCAGCACCTACTGCTCTCCTCTCCTGGTGGTCTCTCGGGAAGGGGTCTTCTCTAGGTCTTCTAGCAGGAGATGGGCACTTCCCCTCTACCCCTGTTGCCGGACCAACCTTACCTATCCTGCAGGGTCAGGTCAGCCTGGCCTTCTTTTATCTGTTGTTCTCTTCTGAAAGGTTAGTTTTTCATAGATACCATGCTTTGCTTTTGTCAGGATTTACCCTGGACTATCAAAACCCTTTTCTTGTGCCAGTGAAGCCGGAGAAACACCCTGATGAGAGAACCAGGAACTCGAACAGATCATATTTATCCTGAATGTTCCGTCCAAAATGAAAAATACATTTCTGAGGAGCCTAAGGATCTCTGAGAAGGGAAGTTTCACCAACTCTGTCATGTAGGGGCATCAATTCCGATTCTGTGTCAGTTTTCCTACTTTCCCAGCTAATACTTCTCTACCTCAGAAAGCCCACTCTCAACCGTTTCCTCTCTCAAAGGCAGTTGCTCTTAGAGTCTGCACATGGCACTTGGGGCCTGCTGGTCGTTGGCTACTGCCCTCTGTACCTTGGGTCTAACAGCTGTAGGGCATCAAGATGAGAACGTCTCTTGTTCTAAGACTTAATATAGTTTGGGGCACATGGTAAGCAATAATCACTTTTTTGTTGATCCAAGTGTTCGACCTTTCTTAATTATTCTAGTACCACAGTTTACTTGTTCTAAGAGTTGTCTTCCCCCAGCAATTTTAATATCTCTTAAGGTGGCACTCACCTTGCACTTGATGACATATCCTAGTTTAACTGACAGCATTTCTCTTTCTTAGTCGAACATAAACTATAGTGCATGTTACCCTTGATGAAAGCTAGGATGCAATTAAATACTCTATTATGGTTACGATTCTGATATTTGAAATCCTCTGGTAGCTCCCTGTGCCCCCACAGTGTAGTACCTCACCTCCTAGGCATAGTATACAAACCATCTCACGCCCAGTGTTAACCCCGGGGCTCAGCCTCCATCCCCAGGTGATGCTGCCAGATCAGCTGTCGGTTGTCAGGAACTTGCTGTAGTTTCCTGAATGCACTGTGCTGCCTCCTGGCACTTTGAAACTTGACACACTCATCCTCATTCTTCGCTTTGCCCTTGTCTATCACCTCCCCTGAAAATCTGTTCCTAAGTGGCTTTTCCCAGCTCCAACCTACCCTTGGTAGTCTTTTATCTCCTTGTGGTAAAGCCTGTCACACTGCACCATGGACATGCCCGTTGTCCCCCTGAGAAGAGAAAAGGGACAGTGAGGGCCCCCCAGCATTTGCAGCTCTAGTGCAGAGCCCCATGCCTGGCTTGCAGGAAATGCCAGATCATGAAGACAAATGGAGATCATCCTCTGGCTAAAACCAGATCTTCTTTGCCTACCGCAGGATCTGGATCAATAAAGAGCAGCCAGTTATTATTGCTGTTTTTCTACGGATTTTTTCCCCATATATTTCCCAGGTCTTTACTCTTTTTATAGCACTTTAATTCAGGCTTCAACCACTTCCTAGTCAGATCAGGTGAAATCATTTTCCTTCCCATACCCTCGATGCATTTCACACCTAGTAATTCTTTTTTTAAAGATCTTATTTACCCATTTGACAGACAGATCACAAGTAGGTAGAGAGGCAGACAGACAGAGAGGGGGTAAGCAGGCTCGCCACTGAGCAGAGAGCCCGATGTGGGGATCCATCGCAGGACCCTGAAATCATGAACTGAGCCGAAGGCAGAGGCCTAAACCACTGAGCCACCCAGGAGCCCCATATCTGGTAATTTTTAATCAACGTGGATTTGCTGCATCAAATAGTTCCTCCTTCTTTAAATATAAATATATAAATATATTGATCAGGTCACACGCATGTCTTAGGAGAATGTCATACCTTTAGTAGCAAACTTGAAATCTTGGCCATTGGTTTTGATTTTTGTATTGGTTTGATTTGGTTCGGTTTTTGTAATTTTAAAAATCCCTCCAGCCCTTGGCTCTGTCTGACCTGATTGCTTTCAGCTGTTTCCGCCACTAAATTGTCCCAGCAGCGAAAGCTCTCATTGTTTATAGTGGCGTCCCCGTCTGAACACTTTGTTAGTAAAAAGCTTTTTTTTCTTTTTTTTTTTTTTTTTTTTTTTTTTTTGGCTATGGTAAAGTGGAACAACAATGAAGTATTTCAAGGAGGTGAACCACAGATAAATTTCTCTAAGGGTGGGATGAGGGTTACTCAAAAAGGAACTTGACAAGGCTTTTAAAGATATCGACAATCATTATAACATAACGTGACTGATTGTTACCGTGCTTTTAACTGGGCAAACACTTGTTGGCTTCCAAGAAAGACTAACATAGTTCTAGATGGTTCTAGCGGCCTTCTAGCACAGGGTCTCATGAGGCAGGGATTCTAGCCACTGGCTGTGCAAGGCATGAGGCCTGTTAGTTATTCTATTTTTTCCTCTGAAGAATGGGCCTTTCTACATTCCAGGTCCTTTCTACCCCAATAAATAATGCGGCGATTCTCTCAGTGCATTATACTTTTGGCTTAAACAGCCAACTGTCTGTTTAAAAGGACTTTTGTTTAAAGTCCTTTAAAAAAAAGTTCTTTCAAAAAAATCTTTTTTTTTTATTTTTTATTTTTTAATCCCATATGTTTACTCTGATCCTGGAACTTTGTCATTTTGACCTTCTCTGCTGATTAAAATATTCTTCATCATCAGCATCTACTGCTCTCCTCTCATGGTGGTAATCTCCGAAAGGGGTCTTCTCTAGTTCTTCTAGCAGGAGATGGGTACTTCCCCTCTACCCCTGTTGCTGGACCAACCTTACCTGAAAGACCGTAGAGGACCCGCTCCCAAGGACGCACTCAGAGACCACTGGATGCAATAAGCAAGAGGATTTTATTCGGGCATGCTTGGACTCCCAGGGACACTTGACCATGAAATCCGTGAAGGATGGGTCAGTGTCTGAGAGCCCTGATCTGTTTACAGTCCATTACATCAGAGCTCTCACTTTTCTAGCCAGTAATTTCAAAGCATTACAGTAAGGCCTACACACAGGTAGCCAATCCTTTAAAATCAACCATACATTCTGGCCTGTCACCGTTCAGGTAGTGTACAGTAGAGGGTACCTGTTGAATTGCACGTTTCTAACCTTTATCTGTATACGTGCTGAACCGCACGTCTCCAGCTAGCGTACGTGCTGAACCGCTCGTCTCGGCCTTGGTACGGGAGACAACCCTTATCAATTTTATTTAGTAGTAGGGGAAATTCTTAACAGGGGAAGGGTATAACTTTATTTGATTACACAGCGAGCGAGGGTTTAAGCAATTTTTCATTTCTTAGCAAAGCATTAGAAGCATTATTATACAGAAGCCAGAAACAGCTGGGGTAAACACAGATTTTTGCTAATTGTTATCCTATTATGCTGCTTGCTGACTGCCTTATCTATGGTCAGCTGGCCACAGTTTCTTAGCATAAGCTGGTTATAAAAAGAATGTTAAAACTTATAGGCTATACTATAGTTCTGACCTGGGGTCCTTCATTCCCCCCTTTTTCTTTATCATGGATATAATCTTATATCCATCTGTTTTGTTCTTCAATTGAGTCCTTTTGGGACTCTACTTGTTTAAGTAGTTGGTATTGCTGAGTCAAGACCATAGTCTGAACAACAGACAGGCGATCTTTAATGAATTGTATTAACCTGTTTAAGACACAAGGACCAAAGGTTAGAATTAATAACAGAATGATGAGAGGGCCCGTTATAGATGACAACAAAGTAGTAAGCCAAGGTGATCTGTTGAACCAGTTTTCGAACCATCCCTGCTGGGACTGAAAATCCATTTTTCTTTGAGCAAGTCTTTCTCTGAGTTTATCCATAGTTTCTCTGACTACTCCGGTTTGATCTGCATAAAAGCAACATTCTTCTTTTAAGGCAGTCAGGGGTGCCTGTGGAATGTCACACATATTACCAAGGGATGTGGGTGGAGAGGGGCTGCAAGGCATCAGCCCCTTTTCCATCTTCAGCCAGCCTCCTGCTCCCTCATTATTTCCCCCTGAACAATTTTGACCCTTAAAGCTTTAAGGTGGTTGAAGGTGGAAGGTCTCATCTTCTGTAACCTCTTCCTGCTGAATAGGGGCGTAGAGCTGTCACTACCTACTGGGGTCAATATTGATCAGGGTAGGAATGTATAAGGGAGTTACGAAAGGTGGAGGCAGCTGAATCCAGCGCTGACAGTGAAGAGGCGTCCTCTCACGCGACAAGGATCGTCTGTTGTAGTGAAGTCATTGCAGCAATGGAGTCTCGGCACCAAGTAGAGAAACACTGAACAAAGCAACATATTAAGGTTAATAATGCGATAAGAATGAAAAGCCCGAGAAGGAGATTTGGCCATAGTCCTCCTTCAAACCAGGAACTTAACCATTCACTGAGAGAGAGAGAAGGATCTTGTAGGGCCTTAATTTGGGTATTCATATATTTTATGGTATAATTTTTTTTTGTTTTATTTAATTATTTGACAGAGAGAGAGATCACAAATAGGCAGAGAGACAGATAGAGAGAGAGATGAGGAGAAGCAGGCTCCCTGCTGAGCAGAGAGCCCTATGCGGGACTCGATCCCAGGCCCCTGGCATCATGACCTGAGCCGAAGGCAGAGGCTTAACACACTGAGCCACCCAGGCGCCCCGTATTCATATATTTTATTAGTCCTGTGACATTTTTGTGATAGTCTGGGATGTACACACAACATTCTGTCTTGATAATTGTACATGTGCCATCCTGGGCTGCTGTCAGGACATCTAAGGCCATCCTATTTTGTAGGACTGTCTATAGAGCAAAAATGTTCAGAGGTTATTGATTATAGAATAAGCAAGATCAACAACCTTTGAACACATCCGCTCCACAGAGAAAGAAGTACAGTGGTCAGGTTCAGGCATACAGGTAACTAGGTTTAAAGTTTGACAAATTGTAAGTATTATTTCTGGCATATCTATAGGTATAGTCCAATATTTAATTAGTTGGCTTCTATCATCCATTGGTGGCCTTTGGCTTCTAAGACAAATCTGGACCTGATGTGAAGTCATTACAGTCAGGGACTGTTCCATAGTGAACTTTGAGGCTCCTATTATGAGGGCTGTACTATGCTTAGCTAAAGCATCTGTTTGCAATTGCACCTCAACAGAGGTGGCCTCTAGGATAAATATGACTAAGGGATGAAACCCTTAAGAAGACCTTTGAGTGGTCCAGCCTTAACAATATCCTGATTACAGAGGATCATTGTCAAGTGGGAGAAAACTAGTCAAGAGATAAGGGGAGTCCCCCATGCATCATACAATCCACTCATAAACAAAGTGGGGTCATCCATTGTCTCCACAAGTCCATAGTTAATCCTATGGAGTGCAATAGGCTGGCTTTTAGGCAATTTCATTATCCCAGCCACACATAAGGTGTTAGTTAAGTTATACAATTGTCGGAGAATTAATCCCATTTTCCAGTTGTTTAATCATGTGTGAGGGGGTTCTACTAATATCCCCACAAAATAAAAAAAAAAGCAAGAAGATCATCTAAAAGAGCTAATGTGTAACTTCTCTGAAGTTTACCTCAAATTGTTTAGCTTAGGTAAACATTTAAAGACAATCAAATCTAGAATTTAACATCCATAAAGATGTGTTACTAAAACAATTTTTCTCTCTAAAATAACCCTCATTTACAGAGATAGCCAAATCAGGACTAATTCACTTGTGAAACAAGTCCAGTTTTAACAAACTTGGCCCATTATTTACATAAGCTCCGCAAGAACAGTTGAGTGTGATCATATAGATCTTTTAGAATCTGCTTTGCTGGAACTTCTTATAAGGAATCTCTGGGTTGAACTTTTAGTAGCCTCTCCGGGCCAGAAGCCAAGCCCTGTACTTGCCATCAGGCATGCCTGCAATACCTGTTGATTTGGGCGAGTTCCTCTTCTGAGTTTCCGCACCTACCAAAGAGTGACATTCTTTACTCACCTGGTGAGCCTGCTGGGAACTCTGTAAGCAAGGTATCAGGCCAACAGTCCCAAGGGGCTTTATGGCTCCAGGTTTCATAAAGTCAACGTTAGTTCCTTAAAGCTGTCTGGTCATATCTGAGTCTATGCATGTCTTTCTCAAATATGACATTCCAGTCACAGCCTTGGTAAAATAACCAGTTCTCAATGGTGTCCTGTTAAAGGAGAACAGATTCTTATTGAACTTATGCAAATGACTGATTGCCATGGAAGAAAGAATACTTACTGAGACCTTTTGGTTTCAGAGGGTTCATATAGAGAGAAAATTTGAATGCCTTGAGCACTTTCACATCTCTCTAAGTTACAGATAACTAGGAGGAAGTATCCCTGCTCTGGAAGAGCAAACATTAGAGAGAACCAGCAATGTTTAAAGTAAGACAAAACATTAAGAGACACAACATTATAATCTTTTAGTTCATTTAGTTCCATGTTACTAAATCTGGTGAATGCAGCTTTAGTTAGTTCTGGAAATTCTTACCCATTTCAGTTTTAGGATTTTCAAGTATATTTAATATCTGTATTTGTCCTGAAAGTCCTTTATAGGAATCTCCTTGAAGATAAAACTCATTTTACAAGAGAATTAAAACAATTATAAATGACAAAAACTCAGAATGGATATGGTTAGAGCTAAAGAGACACAGGAGTTTACAATTTAGCTGCACGAAAATCAGGTTACAGTTTCTGTGACATATAACATTCCCATAATTACAATATCAAGCGATGATCTCTCAAAACATTAAAACTTTAGGAAGTGCATAGAATCTCTAGAATAGTTATAGCATTTTCCCAAATGTAACCCAAGGATTATCATTGGTTTAAGTCTTGTCAACAATTGCTAAAACCTTAGAAAGTTTAAAAACACATGCCTAAATATAATTAGGGATGTTAAACACCTGATAAAACAAAACATAGGAACTGAATTTTCCAGGCAGGCAAAGAGAAAACCATTTACACTTTTTAACAGATCAATTAGCTAAGAAAACTTTGCCCCTTTTAAACAGAAAGAAAACCAGCTTTTTATACCAGTGTCTTTCCCTTTTTTATTTTATTTCTAAGTGTGCAGTCTTAAGATAGGAGTTTCCTGGGTTTCCCTCCCATCATGAATGATGTCGCAGACAAAGGAGGGGGATCTTTCCCCTGCTGTGCTGTTCCCATCCCTCATGGGAATTTCGGAGCGTCTTAGCTAAGGCCTGTCCATATAAACCCCGGACCAGGCTACTCCGTGGAGTAGATGACCGTTATGCCATATGACGCCCTGCGAGACTCAAGGTGCAGCCCACTCAGACTCCGTAGCAGAAGTGGTGGAGCCATACAGACACATTCACACAGTCAGGCACTCTTCAGATTCAAACAGGTTGGATACCCTCCCCTTCTGGGCATCTCTGGCTAATGGGAGGTGATCAGTCTCCCCTTTCACTCAGATACAGGGTTGTCCATAGACTGAAAGGTGAAGCAAAAGGACTAGGTTTGGATAATAGGTAAGGACAGTGAAAAAAATGATCAAATATTTGGGCAAAATAAATTCTTAGGTGTCCGTTCAATGGAGTCCTGGGCATTATGTTGCAGAAACTCTGGAGATGATCTCAATCCATTGGAGTCACCCCGTTTATTAGCTTGCTATTGACAAAGTTATTTACAAACAGTAGAGCAAGAAGTTATAATGTTATAATGTAGAAAACTGATGGTAATGCACAAGATTCTTGTTAACAATAATGCAAATTAGTGATATTTCATTAGAAAACATAAATGCTATATCCCAAATTATGGGCCCAGAGCACTTCTGCTGCACAACTCTGCTTATATCCCAAATAACCATGTGAACTAGTTTTAATATCTGCTTCTCTTATTAATTTTTGAATAAAAATTCTTGACACAAGTATTTTATAATTGCGTGATAATCATGCATTTAATTTCTTGGAGAACAAAACACACTTTAGCATAACTATGTTCTTTCACAGAACCAGCCTTGATAACACACTTCTATATGTTAGAAATGATGTAATAAATGTAGAATATTGGGCACTCGTTTGGTATTCTTTGCCATGTTTTGCACTATCTAAAAAGAGATCAGTGAACTTGGACTGGAGTTAGTAGACATGGAAGAAAATAAAATATTACAGGGAAGAATACTCTGTGGTCCACAATCTAAACAGGCTGGGATTCACATCATTTGAATCCCTGTAGCTTTACAAAAGTCAATTAAATTTTTGTGCCTCCTATTAAAGTTGATTCTCCAGTACTTTTTCAAACATCTCTTGTAAAGTATTGTTTCCCAGAAAGAAAGGGATTTTGCACATGTAACTGCCTTTGTCTCTGGTCATGATCTCAGCCAGGACCCTGGGATCGAGCTCCATATCGGGCTTCCTGCTCATTAGGGAATATACTTCACAGTCTCTCTCTGCAGCTACCTCCCCCTGCCCCACTCATGCTCTCTCTCTCAAATAAATAAAAACAATCTTTAATTTTTTAATTAAAAATAAGATAAATGAAATAAAATAAAAAGTCTGGTATTACTGCCCCACTTAGCTCCTTTTTTTTGAGTTGTATTTAAAGCAGCATGAGAGAAGATGAAGCTTTTATTTTTTTTTTTAAAAAGGAAATAATTGAGTTTCGTTAGGATTTAAGATCTTGTCTGCTATACAAAAACGTTGGCTTTGTTAACATGTGAAAATTAACAAAAGAGAATAAGATAGAATTCTAATAATTTTTGTAGAAATTAAAAATTTCCTCCCACCCAATTACATACAGACCCATTAAGTAAATTCATTCCAATGTCCCAAACCAACCTTTTCTAATAGTAATGCATCTGTGTAAACAGGGTCAACCCAAGGAATAAATAAATATCATTATTTTTTTCCTGTCTCTTCCACAGTCACATCTGGGTATATTGGTAGCAAGCCAATTATCTATCTTATAAGACATGATATCATAAGGAAGCGTATTCTGTCCATTTGGAACAACTGAAAATCATTGTAATTTTATCTTGGTGCAGTAACTTGAGATCGCACAGTGTGGGTTATGAATATATATATATTTTTTTTACTGGGAAGAAGAGATTATAGAGATATTGGTTATCCAAGAGAGACTGACAGGTGTTGATAGTTGCCAGGTCAATATCCATCTACTTTTTCCTTAATATCAGAAAGCACTGAGGGATTGACAACAAGGAAACTTAAAACAACATCAAATATTTTATTGTCTCTTTTCTAGTGATATTGTAACCATATGACAAAGTATCAGTTGTACAAGCTATCATGCTCTTTTACCTCTATCTTTCTGCCAGAAATGTGGGCTTAATAGTGAGAACTCCAACAGCAGTTTTTGCAACTGTGAATAAAAAGCCATGAAAACCTCTAAGATAGTTCACTTGACTTTCTTAGGACTCTGAACCAACACCAGAAAACACTCTCTGTAGTCTTCTTGTTAAATGAAAAAATATGGTTAAACCACTTTTGAAAGTCTACTACATACAGCAAAATGTGAATCTTAATTGAAATATGTCCTCTCAGCTGTGCTTAAGCAATTGAGTCCTGAGCTTTTCAGGTTTTCAGTCTGAAAGAGTACACCTCTGGTGCTCTGAAAGGGAAGAGAAAGGACACCCTGTTCTCCATATAAATTAAAGAAGAGAAATCTGTGCATTTACGTGGGCCATATAAAATTTATCAAGCAATTATCTCCTAACTCCTTCCTATCCAAATTACCTGATATGCTCTCCCTACTCCTTTATTCCACGTTACTGCCTTTTCCAGGATTCTGTCTCACATCACAACATATCTTCTGTTATTTCCTTCTTGCAAGCTAGTTTTGTTTTCTCCATCTAAACAAAATCAACAATCATTGTGTATTTCAATTCCCACTTTCCTCAAATGCATTGATTCTTCTTATCTATTACTCTTTTCTCATACTCAGTGTCTTTGTCTTTATGGGGTTTGTACTTTGCTTTTCCCCATCCTTTACTGCCATTATATAATCAAATCTAATAACTTCTTAGAGAAAGTTAAAAATTCCTGCATAGCCACACGTGAACTCAAAGTCACTGAGTTTTAGCAAACCTATAAGATAGTCAGACATCCATTCAATTTCTTTTTTTTTAAGATTTTATTTATTTATTTGACAGAGAGAGATGACAAGCAGGCAGAGAGGCAGGCAGAGAGAGAGGAGGAAGCAGGCTCCCTGCTGAGCAGAGAGCCCGATTTGGGGCTCGTTCCCAGGACCCTGGGATCATGACCTGAGCCAAAGACAGTGGCTTAACCCACTGAGCCACCCAGGCGTCCCTCCATTCAATTTCTTAACTGAGTCTCCAATGCATCCTGAGTTTTAACCTAAACCTAAGTTCTACTTCTTACACGTTGTTATATGACCAAATTCTTTCAGTTCAGTATTTTGTAACATTTAAATATTAATCAATTGATGCTTTGTCTGTATATTTCTATGAAAATAATTTGAATACTGTAGATTTATTGATATATTTATAGATTTATAATCAAAGTTTCATCAGTTGAAGTTTTTGGAAATTTCAGATATAATGATTAACCTAATGATTCTGCCTCAAATCCCTCTGATATCAAGGCCCAACACCTGATTATAGCCAAACCTGTGGTGGATAGTTCCATGGGAAATTGCAGTTACTTAACACTGATAGCATCTCATGTTCTCTCTCTCATTTTAGAATGTGTCTGTCCAACACAACCCCAAAGTGTAGGAGAGTAAATGTCCTCTGAGGACAGCTCTCAGTGAAGTGGAAATAAGAACCATAGATAAAATTGTCAGTTTTCAATTCTTCATGAGGACAATTAAAGAAGTTTCTCAGGACCTTTCAGTAAAAGCAAGCCTTCATTTTCTTTCAACAACAATTATATCAACAACGTACCTCTTTGACAAATTTGCTTCTTCACTGTATCACTTTCCCATTCTTTTCTACCTTGGATAATCTCCCAGATAAACTAACAGTACTCAAATCCTTTGTCCTACTCTTTGCCCTCAGGATAAATGGAGCCAAAAGACTTAGATTAATAGCAAGTTCTGAATGGGATCTTAGAGCTATTTCTGTCCAGATTTTCATAAACATAGGGACCTTTGAATTATCAGGCTATAAATAAGTTCTAAATGGAGGGGGCAAAAGCAAAAAGTAGAAATTTTTATGTTTGGTTTTTAATCATGATTAATTGACTTTACTGATTATTACAAATACTAACATTATAAAAGTGTGCATCTTTGTAAAACAATGTCATAATGTAAGAAATAAGTTGCATAGTCCTTTGGAGAATATTAAACCAAGTGTTCAGGTGCCATCTAATTTCTTGTTTAATCCAGAACTTTGGTGTGCATTATCTTGAGGAATAGGATTTTGAAGTCCAGACAGACTAACAGAAAACTGATCCAAATGTGTGTGTTTATATTTCTGCTTTTGTTGTAAAAATCAAAGTGTGATTGCTGGTTTAAAATGGTAAAACTAATAATGTTCATGGACTCTATTATAAATTTTCTAATTGTATGGGAAGAATCCAATAAACATAGAATTAATTGATTTGCAAATCCTCAAAGAGCTACAGGATCAGGTAGTGGTATGTTCTGATTCAACAGCATCATAATGAAGCATTTTATATGTGTGGCTAATGGATATTTTCATGAATGTTTGCTAGCTAGTCAGCCAATACAGAGAAATATTAGGTAGGGTAATTACTCACAGTTGTGTTTACTAAAATGAGAGAAAATTATCAAATGACACTACTAATAATAATCCTATAGCAGGCTAAATAATTCAATGATAATTACAAGTATTAATCTAGCTTTCTTCCCTGATTATGACTCTTCTCTCCTTTATCATAATGGGAGTAGCAGATTGTCTGCAATGAATTGTGAAAACCCAGCAGTGA
Source organism: Mustela lutreola (assembly GCF_030435805.1). Classification (NCBI taxonomy): domain Eukaryota; kingdom Metazoa; phylum Chordata; class Mammalia; order Carnivora; family Mustelidae; genus Mustela; species Mustela lutreola. Next base: position 91,157,137 of record NC_081292.1, on the reverse strand, counting down.
CTTTGGCAGTGAAGGCCTCCCATCAATTTTGATAGGTTAAAATGATTCTGGTTGGTCTTGTGCAAATGTGTCAATTTTTTTTTCTGTGTGTGTCATAAAAGAAAGAAGCAATAGTAAATTCTTGCTGTTATTCCATGGAGCCAATAAAATCATACTGCCAACAAGAGGCTGTTGACACCATAAGTGTAGTTAACTGTCTTGAAATACTACGCCTCGAAATAAAATTCCAATATTTCACATAACCTCTTTTTTTTAAAGAAAAAAAACAAAACTAAACAAAACAAAACAAGTATACTGCTTACATTTAGGGCCCTGCTGTTGTGTAACTATTTTTGAACATGGCTACTGTAAGTGTATATATATATATTTTTTCTGTGCAATAAAGTCATTTAGAGATAAATTTGGATTGCAAATTATTTTGGGAGAGGTATGGCATTTGTGGCTAGTCTTACAAGTAAAAAGGACTAAAAGAAAGAAGAAAAACATTTTTTATTACAGCATATTTACATCTGTCCAAAGTACTTATTTACTATAGTACTGAGTAATGTATAATACTGTACACAAAGAAAGAAGTTAAATGAGTTATAATTCAGTCGAAGTATAGCTGGCCATTTTAAAACTTACCACTGAATCTTTCTGGTATGAAAAGTGATATCTGGCAATCTGGTCCAGTTCATTACATGAGGTCATTTGTATGTTCTTATTACCATTTTGATAGCATAGCACATTTTATAACCCAGACATTTTACAATGGAACTATGATGCATGTATTTTCAAAAGTATAGACATACATGAAGCTATGAGGTCAAAAAAGATGAATGTCCATAGTAACATATAGACTCAACAAATAAAAGTGTCCAAGGCTCTCAGTGAGAGTTATGAATATTGTGTAAGATTAGGCCAACATGTGGTTTTGATATAAATAATCTGTTCTTAAATTAGAATTACAGTCGTTGAGTACAGTGTTGAAAATGGCAGATAGATTTTAGCTATCTTTGCTCACTAGGGAAAATGGAAAAATGTTTAGTTTGGTCAGATTTTCACTTAACTTCTAAAAATCTTACATTTGAGAGAACCCTTCTGAAATAAGAATCCTTAAAGACATAACCCCTTTGGCACAAGTTTTCAAGAAACTTGTTTGATGTTGTAGAAAATTATATGGCACACGTACTGTTCTAGATGTTTCATGCCAATAATATGTAAGCCATACCAAGGCTACATATACATATAGAGATGTTCCTCAGCTTACAAGGGGGCTATGTACAGAGAAACACATAAAAAATTGAAAATGCATTTAATACCCCTAAACTATCAAGTATCATAGCTTACCTTAAGCTTATTTTAACATACTCAGAACACTTACATTTGCCTGCATTTGGGCAAAATCATCTTAAGCAAAGCCTATTTTATAACAAAGTATCAAATATCACATGCAATTTATTAAATATTACACTAAAAAAAAGAAGAATGTTTATATATAGAATGGTTGTAAGAATATCAGGTGTTCACCCCTGTATTCTTCTCGCTGACTGGGAGCTGTGGCTCACTGCCCCTGCCCAGCATCACAAGACGGCACCATACCATATGTCACTGGCCCTTTTTATAAAGACCCAAATTCAAAATTCAAAGTACACTTTCTACTGAATCACTTTCACTTTCACATCATTGCTAAATATATCATAAATTGAATCATTGTAAATCAGGAGCCATCTGATTTGAAAGTTAAATCACAGTCACCCATATACACACAAAAAAAGGCCTTCATGTAGGGCCATCTATGGATCTCTAAACAACATAGCATGACATATCAATGGCAAAAAATGGAGGTGAATGGGACAATTGCTTTGCGTCAGTACTCTGAGCAGTAACATACATGGCCTTACTCACCTAGCAGAACTCCAGAGCCAGCTGATGGCAAGGAATTTTGCAAATGTTTGCTGAACAGCTTAAGCACTATTATTTTAAAATTAGTGTGCATATCTGTTTTCTGAAGATATGTTAATTTATTTTATTGACTTATTACAAAACCAAATAATTTCCTCTTATTTAAGTGGCAGGTAAATAGAATTCTTTTTAATTAAATCAAATGGCTTTTTAGGGAAAATATACTAAAAATTCTGAAACTTGTATTGCTTACCCTCCCTTATCTAGATTCCCCAGCTTTCAGACAGGTGGACACTTCAATAAACCATACCCAAGGGATGTATCAAGTACTTCTTAGATATCTCTCAGATCCTTGAGGTCTCATTTTGCTTAATATTAAAAACTTATTTTAAAGTTTATATGGAGAGGCAAAGACTCACAATATTCAATATAGTGTTGAAGGAGAACAAAGACTGAGGACTGACTTCAAAGTTTACCATAACGATAGGGCGCCTGGGTGGCTCAGTGGGCTAAGCCTCTACCTTTGGCTCAGGTCATGATCCCAGGGGCCTGGGATTGAGTCCCGCATAGGGCTCTCTGCTCAGCAGAGAGCCTGCTTCTCCTCATCTCTCTCTCTGTCTGTCTCTCTGCCTATTTGTGATCTCTCTCTCTGTCAAATAAATAAATAAAATCTTAAAAAAGTATACCATAACGATAATTGTAAGCAAGATATTGTAATATCACAGAAAGACTAGAATAAAGGAACAGAATATATATTATCAATTATATTTTATATTTAATATAAAAGCAAAAGCAATACAAGAGAGCAAAATACAATCTTTTAAACAAATGGTTCTGGAGTAATGGTGAAGCTAAATGTAAAAATATAAAATAAAAATAAAATAAAATAATAAAATAAAATAAATCCAGGCAGATATCAGACACTCCTCACAAAAATGAACTCAGATTGGATTATAAACCTAAACATGAAACATGTAGAAGGTAATATAGAAGAAAATTTAAATGACCTTGGTTTTGGAAATAACTTTAGCTACAAAAGCACAAGCACTGAATTTAAAAATGTCTACTCTGTGAAACAATGCCAAGAGAATGAAAAGGCAAAGCACAGACTAAGAAAAAATTTGCAAAATACACATCTGGCAAAGGACTGTTAATCAAAAATACACAAAGACCCCTTAAAACTCAACAATGGGGGAAAACCTGATTAAAAATGAGCCAAAGACATTAGCAGATACCTCACAAAAGAAAATATTACAGATGGCAAATAAGCATATAAAAAGATGCTTCACATCATATGTCATCAGGAAAATGCAAATTAAAACAAAAAAGAGACACCAGTACATACCCAGAATCCAGAACACTGACAACAGAACATGAAATGTTGGTGAGGATGTGGAGCAACAGGAATGTTCTTCCATGTCTATTGAGAATAAAGAATGGAAAACAACTTGGCAGTTTCTTACAAAACTAAACATATTCTTCCAGATGATTCAGCAGTAGCAGTTCCTGGTATTTATCCAAAGAAGATGAAATCTATACCCACAAAGATGTCTATAGCAGTTTTATTCATAACTGACAAAAGCTTGGAAGCAACCAAGATATCCTTCCATAGGTGAAAGGTCAAATAAAGTGTAGTACATGCAAACAATGGAATATTATTTAATGCTAGAGAAATGAATTTCCACACCATGAAAAGATATGGATATAAATATTTAATAAATATATGATTTTAGGCTTCTACCAGTCTATCAATAGTGTTAGTATATTTTAACAGTGAATGCTCAGCATTCATGAATTTCAGTAATAAAATGTTTTGGGTTCAATATTTTAAATACTTCAACCTCTATGATTATATTCCTAATAATTTTGAATTGGGGTAAATAAACCTTAATTTTTTGTAACTTGTTTCTTATTGCAATAGAGCTCAATGAAATTATAGAAAATAAAAATTTACAAAAAAAAGTTTAGTTTACTATTGCCAAATAATTTAAAACTTTATCTTATATCAAATACATATATTTTTCTAAATTGATTTATATGCTACTAAAACCAAAAACTTTTAGTTATATTAGATTTCATATCATGCAATCAATGCCAGAAAGCCATCTGGCGATGACTTGTCTTAAATAGAGTTAAGATGGGTGTTATTACAATGCAAGATGGAAACAAAGATAGTATAACAATTGAGTGTTACATAACTTTTCTGTTTTGATCAAGTTACTAATCTACAAAAGGCTTTTATCGGTGACAGACTTGGGAATTTAACAAAACTTTTAAACTAGCATGTGCGACTCATTCCTAGAAAACAACACAGTCAATAACACATTATTTAGATGACATCATGACTATTTCTCCATTTGAATAAAAAAGGTAGCAACCCCAATAAGTTTATTGAACAGGAAATGTTGAAATGCTATAATGCTCCTAAGGAATTAAATGATCCAGTCATGAATTACAAGAAAAGGATATAAATTACCAAAGTGTTTGTATAATTGTAATGTACAACTGCCCATTATTGTTCAATAGTGTTGGCTTGTACAAGAACTCTATAAAAGAACTCCACTTCTAAACTGTGGAAAATATGTTCCCTTTCCCCCTATATACAACTATTAAGCCATTCATTTAGCTTTTAAAATATCCACTTAATACAGGCTTTTTACTCATTTGAACAGGCAGCAGGGCTCTATTCTTATTGCTTACATCTGAAGGATAGACTTCTAGCGTAAGAGGTAAAGCCCATAAAGGAGCCCAATAATAACAACAAAATAGAGTTTAGTGAGCCCTTACAATCTGCCAGCTACCTTTCTGAGAATACTTCAATTAATAAAACATATAAAATACCTGACCACAAAGAGCTTACATTCTTTTGAAATATAATAGTGAAATAAACCAATAATAGAGGGGCACCTCGGTGGCTCAGTCCATTGAGTGACTGCCTTTGGCTTGGGTCATGATCTCAGGGTCCTGGGATGTAACTCCCCAGCAGGCTTTCTAGGCAGTGGGGTGTTTTCTTCTTCCTCTGCACCCCCTCCCAATTCTCTCTCTCTCTGTCTCCAATAAGAAAATAACCAGTATTAGAATAATGATTGATGGTTGATGGTGATAAGTGTTACAAAGAATTACAAGAAAGGTAAAAGCCATTGGAGAATGCTGGGAGGAAAGTTAATTTTATTTTGTGTTGGGTGGTTATATCTCATTTATGAGATGTTATTTGCACAAAGACCCAGGAAGTAAAGGAGGGTGTTATACACATATTAAAGGAAAAGACTGCTCTAGGCAGAGCAAGTAAGTATATAGACTTTGTGTGAACAGCTGGTCTGTTACTTTTGAGGAAAAGCAAGGAGGCCAATGAGGAGTTCATAGTGGTGGAGAGAGGAAGAACGTATTGATGCGTGACCTTCTAGTACATTGAAACGCCTTCAGTTTTTGTTTAATATGAAAGGGGAAGATACCAAAAGACTTTCGACAGCAAAATAAAATCATCTGACTTGATTTTTAGGTTAAATTGCTGTACCAAAATAAATTTGCAGGGAGAAAGGAGTGCAGTATGTGTGGAAGTGGGGTTATCAATCAAATCAATAATTCAGGAACATATGATGGTGTTTTTAGCATGCTGGGTGGTTATAGAAGTGGTGAGGTATGGTATTTATTTTGTATATATTTTGATGGTGAATATTCTGGTGAACAGGATGGAGTATGTGCAGGACAGACAATATCAACATTTATTTTACCTGCACAAACAGAAGTGTGGAGTCTTCATTCCCTGATATGGAGAGAACTCTGAGTTCAAATGTTCTTTCTGATTAAATGGCATAGTGATGATGAGGATTTAGTCAGACAGTGAAAGAGAGCAGTAAGCATAATGTTAAGCGGTAAGACGTTATAATACATTTGAACATCAAAAAACGTTGTGTTGGATCATCTGTTTATGTGAGTAAATAAATAAATAAAGCTTCCTGGGGTTCTGATAGAGGTAAAGAAGACTACTATATGATCCAAAGGGGCACGTGCACCAAATGTTTATAGCAGCAATATCCACAATAGCCAAACTATGGAAAGAACCTAGATGTCCATCAACAAATGAATGATATATATATATATATACGATAGAATACTATGCAGCCATCAAAAGAAATGAAATCTTGCCATTTGCGATGACATGGATGGAACTAGAGGGTATTATGCTTAGCAAAATAAGTCAACCAGAGAAAGACACTATCATATGATCTCCCTGATATGAGGAAATGGAGGTGCAATATGGGGGGTTTGGGGGAATAGGAAAAGAGTAAATGAAACAAGATGGGATCGGGAGGGAAACAAACCATAAGAGACTATTAATCTCACAAAACAAACTGAGAGTTGCCGGGGGGGTGGGGAGGGTAAGGAGAGGGTGGTGGGTTTATGAACATTGGGGAGGGTATGTGCTGTGGTGAGTGCTGTGAAGTGTGTAAACCTGGCGATTCACAGACCTGTACCCCTGGGGCTAATAATACATTATATGTTAATTAAAAAAAAAAAGAAGAAGAAGACTACTATAAATCAAATGCTATGGTTTTCAGCAAAGAGTGTGTAATCAGGCATATTTTATTAAAGTAACCAAGTAAAATGATGGCGGAAAATTGGAAAAACCGAAAACATAAAAATCAGAGATTTTAAAAAGAGATATGGGACAGTGTAGAGAATATAGTCAATGATATTATAATAGTGTTATATGGTGAAAGATGGTGGCTATATTTGTAGTGATCATAGAATAATGTATGGAGATATTGAAAACCTGAAACCAATGTAACACTGAATATCAACTATACTCAAATAAAAGAATAGTAAAAATAAAACATTTTAATTTAAAAAGACAAAAAGAGGGACAAGAATTTGAAAAGTGAATTTCAAAAAGAGTAAAGATGAAGCTAAGACATACTCTGAACCTTGAGGAAAACACCATTTTGAAAATTCTTCCCAGTTTGAGAAAATCCAAATGAATCAATACCATAAAAGAACCCATTTTAACTGAGAGATGTAATGAATGCTCAAGAAATAATTTTATGACAGGATAATTCTTCCCTATGAAACAGCATACGGAAACCAGGGGAAACACCTGGAAGCAAAATAAACTATACTGAAAATAAGAATTAGGAAAAAGATAAATGATGAAGGATAAGAAAATTAGACCTGCGACAGAGACCTAGTGAAGAGAACTTTTAGCTTGTGGTTTAATGTTTTTGAGGATAATCTAGAGTTCATAACTGCCTTGAGACAGGCTGGTTGCAGGCAGTTTAGGCAGACCCCTAAGACAGGCCTACTTTGTGCAGGTGGTGTTGGAGGAGGCCATTGGGCTGGACAAAGACAAATCCAACCATTTGACTAAAGTGTCTGTGAAGATGTTAAAGTCAGATGCAACAGAGAAAGACCTGTCAAACCTAATCTCAGAAATGGAGATGATGAAGATGATTGGACAGCACAAGGACACCATCAACCTGCTGGGTCCTGCACACAGGACGGTCCTTTGTACACTCTCATGGAATATGCCTCCAAAGACAACATACAGGAGTACCTGCAGGCCCAGAGGCCTCCTGACCTGGAGTACTGTTACAATATCAGCCACAATGCAGCAGAGCAACTCTCCTCCAAGGACCTGGTATCCTGTGCCTATCAGGTAGCCTGAGGCATGGAGTATCTTGCCTCCAAGAACTGCATACACCAAGACCTGGCCACCAGGGAATTGCTGGTGACAAAGGACAACATGATGAAGATCTCAGACTTCAGCCTTGCCAGAGATATCACCACATCAGTTACTATAAAAAGACAACCAACAGTGGACTGCCTGTGAAGTGGATGGTCCCTAAGGCCATGTTTGACCAGATCTACATCCACCAGAGTGACTTCTGGTCTTTTGGGGTGATCCTGTGCAAAATCTTCACTCTGGAAGCCTCCCATATCCTGGAGTGCCTGTGGAGGTGGTTTTCAAGTTGCTGAAGGAGTCATTTGATGGATAAGCCAATAAGTGCACCAGAGAGTTCTACACAATAATGAGGGGTGTCTGGCATGTGGTACCTTCAAGCTGCTGGTAGAAGACCTGGATCATACTGTGGTCTTGACCTCCAACCAGGAGTACCCGGACCTGACCTTGGCCCTGGAACAATACTGTCTATGCTTTCCCAACACCCAAAGCTCCACCTGCTCCTCAGAGAAGAATTCCACCTTCTCTCATGTGCCGTTGCCCAGGGAGGCCTATCTGCCCTGACACCCAGCCCAGCTTGCCAATGGTGAACTCAAATGACTAGTATCCCTATTACTCCTGTCCAGATTCCGTCATAAGCTGTAAGCCTTACCCCCCACCCTCCCTGCAAGTCTCACTGCCTTCTCCTTTGTCCCTTTCCTACTGGCAGGAGCCTGCTGCCTACCTGAGGCCTTCACCCCTTGAAGTTCACCTCTCTTCCCCTTCCTCTTCCTCCTCCTTACAACCTGCTCATGAAAGAAAGGCACAGAGAGGCAGGTACTTGCTCGTGGCTACTTCCTTCCCTCCCATATGTTGGACCAAGACCCCTCCCTGGCATCTGGTACTGCGTCGACGTCGAGGGAGTGGGAGATGAGGCATGCCAGTGAAAGATGTCGCAGCTTTCCTGTTTTGGTTTTGTCTGCTTAGCATAACATGTAAGACTGAGTTCTGGTGGCAGGGACCTAGTCCTTGGGGCTATAGCACTAGAGAGGGGAGGTCCACTGCTCTGGGCCTTGGCTAAGAGCAACCCCTGCTCCAGAGATATGGTGCCAAGGGCTTATTAATTTTGATACTAATTTGCTTTGCTGACCAAATACCTGGTATCAAAAGATGGGAAGGCAAAGACTGGAAGCAGTGTTGTGACCATGGGGTCCAGCCCCAAACTATGAAGAAAACACAAAGTGTATAAATCTGAGTAAGTATATATTTACACACCTCTTTAAATAGGTTGTTATCAAAGATTTAATCAATGGGTAATATGCTCCTCGTGGCTGGGAAGCATCAGTTGCCATATATTAAAAACAAAGAAAAGAGGTGTCTGGGTGGCTTCCTCCATAAGTGTCCCTTCCTTTCAGGTCATGATCCCAGGGTCCTGGGATGGAGCCCCACATCAGGCTCTCTGCTCACTGGGAAACCTGCTTCTCCTTTTCCCTCTGCCCTGCTTATAGTTCCTCTTCCTTTCTCTCTGTCTGTCAAATAAATAAAATATTAAAAAAAAGAGAAACAAACAAAATGTTTTTAAAAGGTCTTTTTTTTTTTTTTTTAATTTCCTAGGGGTGACTGGATGACTCAGTTGTTTAAGCAGATATTTGCCTTTGGCTGAGGTCATGATTCCAGTGTACAGGGATCCAGCCCTGCATGGGACTACTTGCACCCCAAGGAGCTTGCTTCTTCCTCTCCCTTTGCATGTGATTCCTCCCGCTTGTGCGCTTCCTCTCTCTCTCTCTCTCTCTTGCTGTCAATAAACAAAATAAAATCTTTTACTAAATAAATAAATAAATAAACCTACTTTCAGTTTAGGTCCCTTAACAAAAATTGCTACTGCTTCATTTAAAAAAAAAAAAAAAAAGGTAATTTAGAAAGATGCTTCCAGAGCTAAAAATCTGGTTTTTTTTTTCAGGATTAAATATAGAAGTGCTTTATAAAGTAAAAGAAAAACTATGCTATATTAACACTAATTACACTATAACTTTGGTGGTTATATCAAGATAATGAAAAGTGATTTTAAAGCAAATTTCATTATCAGACATAATGATCAAGTCAAAATTACAGAAGACTAAAAGGATGAATTTATCAGGGAGTATAATAATTCTTGACTTTTAACACTTAATAACAGATTTGGGGATATATAGGGAAAAACTAAGAACAAAAATCATAACTTCTACCTTAGAAGAGAAACGGAAAAAAGTTTCAATACCTTTATTTTAAGATTATATAGACAAATAGTCATCAAATTGGTAAGATATGTAAGACTTGAACAAAATTATCAACTAATTAGATATGCTTGATATTACAGAACACTCCCAACAAATGCAGACTACATATATCTTAAGCTATGATTTTCTTTGCAAAGGTCAACATTGATAATGTTCTAGTCATACCTCCGTGTACCAGGAAAGAAGTAGCATATTTCTTGAAAGACACAGCTATCAAAGCTCCATTGAGAAACCGTAAAGATGGAGAAGAGATTTGCAAATTATATATCTGATAATGGACATCTCCTCTGATTATTAAAAAATGAATAAAAATAAAAAACCTTACTAATAACCAAACAGAGTAACCAATTTTACATGTGAAGAAATTTATTGAAGAGACATGTCACCAAAAGGATATGGATGGCTTATAAGCACATGACAAATTTCTCAACATTTAGACATTAAAGAAATACAAATTAAAATCATAATGAGACATGTTTACATATCTATTAGAATGGCTAAAATTATCAAGGCTAATTTACTTCGTCTGAGCTAGATTGAGAAGCAACAAAAAATCTCAACTGTTGTTGGCATATATCATGATACCACCACTTTGGAAAATAGTTTGAAAATTTTTTTAAATGCAAAATATGTTGCAGTTACACAAATAGCCATTTTACTTCTAGGCTTTTAACCAAGAGAAACAAACCCTATGTTCATACAAGACTTGTATATGAATTTCATAGCAGCTTTATTTTTAAGAATTGAAAACTGTGGAAATATTCATCAATGTCCATCAATAGAGCAAAGACAAATTATGATCTCTCATTAAAGAGATTACTGTTCAACATCAAAATGAACTATTTACAATTGGAGATTCTCAAAGTAATCATGCTGAGAAAAGAAAAGCCAGGCAATGAATAGTATATACTGTGTGATTCCATGACTATAAAAAATCTAGAAAAGACAAATTTATATATAGTCACAGTCATCAAATATATTGGTGTGATTTTAGTGCCTTCTTCTGTGCTCCCATAGCTTCCTACACTTGGATCTCCGAGCATTTGTTACACCATGTGAAAATATGAACTCTTTTTCTTTATTCTGTCTTACAAGTAAAAGAATCTTTGAAATTTTATGGACATTTGTACTCTCAGTTATTAGCAGAAATTCTATCATACAGTAAATTTCCAAATATAAAAGCCAGAGTTTTACAATGACTTCTAAGCTTTTACATGATCTAGCCACTCATTTAACCTCTGTGACCTCTTTCCCTGCTACTCTTCAGTCCCTCACAGTGGCCTCCTTGCTATTCCTCAGATATGCCAGGCACGATCCAACCTTATGGCCTTCAAGATAGCCAATTCCTTTGTCTGGAGTGACCTTATTGCTGATAGTTCTGGGAAAATTCATCACCATTCCATACCTTTGTTCAATTGTCAGCTTCATTGTAACTACCCTGATCTTCCTATTAAAATTCTTAACTCCCCATCCCCTGCCTAACAACCTTGATATTTCTCATCCTGATCTAATTTTTCTTTTTTCCCATTGTACTCATCATTTTTGAATGCACTATGCAATTTTTATTAAGTTTTATATCTTTTAATTGTCTCACCCATTAAAATAAACGTTCTACAAAGCCAAGTATTTCATTTACCAGTGTAGTCTGAAGTAATATCTGCCATATAATAGGTTCAAGACACAATAGGTAAATTTCAGAAAAACATATGCTGAGAGTATACTGAATTTCATAAGTCATTTCAATATTTTTTTCCAAAAAATAAACTATGTAAAACATACCTTAAATTTACTTTCAAAATATTTTGTAGCATATAATGCTCAATATACATAAGCCTTAAAGCAACAATCATATAAATAACCATTTCATACCTACTTAAAAATTGCATAATACCACACTCCTAGATCCTCTCTGAATGCTCTAAAATAACCCTTCAAAAGAAATACATTTTTAAAATAACAGATTTTTTGGCAAATAATTTAATAAAATAAAAGTTTCATTCATCTATGTAGATCATAATAAATGTTTTTAATAAGTATGAAATTATAACTCTGAAGTGTGCTAAAATGAAACCACCTGCTAAGGGTGAGAGAACAAAAATAAACATCATTTTTCCAAATAAGAGGAATTTATTACCTTTGAATCAAAGCATGTGGCAATAAAGGAATATGGAAAAACAAACCATAGAATGTCATATTTTAGATTTCTAAAAGACTTTAAAGTGAAGAGTATACATTTTTTAAATGCTACATAATGCTACATAATGATAAGATGACAGGTTGTGACAAATAGCATTTTAAAAGCTCTACTCATAATGGAACGGAAGGTGTCATTTCCCTATAGTTTTATATAGGTCATTAATTTACAATATCTAGATACAACATATTACCAAACAGATGTTCATCAAAGACTAAATCATTTTTAATGGAACATAATATTTTGAACCTACATCTAGCAATCATTTTTTCGATCTAACATTTATAGTCTCGCTAAACAATTTATCAGTTGTCGACAAAATTAAAAAAAAAATAGGATAAAAAGTCGTGTTTGGAAAAGTAGATTTTCTTTGAAATTTGCATTTAAATGAAAATATTTGCTGATATTTTTTAAACTTTAAATGTAATTTTATAAATATCTGACCTATCAGATGATATAAAATTTTTGGAGAAAATAGGACATATTTTTTTTGATCTTGGTTGAAGGTATTAATAATGAGCAACTGTTTGTATTATTTGTATTGTGATATCTTAGTTAATAAACATGAATAACTGGTATAAAATATGTTTTTTTTATTTTATTTATTTCCTTGACAGAGATCACAGGAAGGCAGAGAGGCAGGCAGAGAGAGAGGAATGGAATCAGGCTCCCTGCTGAGAAGAGAGCCCACTGTGGAACTCAATCCCAGGAACCTGGATTCATAACCTGAGCCGAAGGCAGAGATTTTAACCCACTGAGCCACCCAGGCGCTCTAAAATATGTTCTTTTTTTTTTATAGAATTATAGTTCTTGTCAAAATATGGAACTAGCTGGAACTGAATGCCTCCTTCAAAGTCAGCTCTGGAGAAATTATGCAAGTGTAATATAGAACTATTTCGGATATGAACCAAAAACAAAGAAATGATGATAAATTCCTTAAAAGACTCAAAGCTGCTCTTGACTGGTATGTTTCAAGCTCTATTCCTGGTTTGAGGACAGTTTTTAACAGGCCTGTCACTGTAGAAATCAGCTGGATGTTTAGAGGCTATCAGAACTGTGCAAAAACCTTGAAGGGGTAAAGACTTGAAAATTCTTTAGAGAGATCAGCTCCCTAAGGCATTATTCATCCACACATTTTCCTCCAAACAATTAAGACTGATGGATGAGGGGCACCTGAGGGGCTCTCTCATCACGTGGGTGGTGGGTTAAGCCTCTGCCTTCATCTCAAGTCATGGTCTCTGGGTCCTGGGATCCAGCCCCACATCAGGCTCTGCTCAAAAGGAAGCCTGCTTCCCTTCCTGCTTGCCTGCCTCTCTGCTTACTAGTAATCTCTCTCTCTCTGTGTCCAATAAATAAATAAAATCTTTTAAAAAAGGCTGATGGATGATAAATTATGAAAACTGCTCCCTCCAAATGACGCTTCTTCATAAGGATTTAAGAATTTAAAATTGTAAGAACTTAAAATTGAACCTTGATCGTAGGATTTATCTTATAGAATAACATCAAGTGAAGGCAGTTATTATTAGTTCTGAAGTACTTGTGATTCTGAATTCTTGGCCTCATTAGTAAATTTATTTTTAAATTCTCCCATGGAGTGGTGATTGGCCTTCAGTCTTTCATTCATGTACATCATTGGGTCAAATGAGATGTGTGTGCCCAGAACTATATATAATCTTCTTTGTATTTCACTGGAGATGGCATTTCTGAGTTTTGTTCAATTTAATTTGGACAGATGTTTTAATAGTTACTTCTAGAGTTGGCCCTGGAGAATATCTTCCTTTTTTTTTTTTTTTTCTCTTCCCGATTCTCTGAAAAACACTGACTAATTCACATTATCACAGTGATATCACAATTCAAGTTTTTCCAAACACTATAGCTGCAAAATAGAAGGAAGCTACTCAAAATGTAATGCTATTGTGAATGATTGATAAAGAAAACATTATTATAATTAAGCTACCAGGTTTCAATGTATTTTATTGTTGCTAAGAAAATCCTAGCATACCCAGACTTTACAGAGATTTGATGATCGTAAGAGGAGCTGAACTCATGGACCAAAATAACTATGCACATAAAAAGTACAATTACTTACCTAAAAAAGATGATGTGGTTAACTTTATATGGCAATCCAAGTGTTATTGGAACAGGAGTTTTAAAAATAGCTTAGGGCCGCCTAGGTGGCTCAGTGGATTAAGCCACTGCCTTCAGCTCAGGTCATGATCTCAGGGTCCTGGGATCAAATACTGCATCAGGCTCTCTGCTCAGCAGGGAGTCTGCTTCTCTCTCTCTCTCTCTCTCTCTCACTCTCTCTCTCTGCCTGCCCTCCGTCTACTTGTGATCTCTCTCTCTGTCAAATAAATAAATAAATAAAATCTTGAAAAAAAAGAATGACTGTACTTTTAAAAAATAGCTTAAAAGGGGCACCTGGGTGGCTCAGTGGGTTAAAAAGACATGTAGACCAGTGGGTTAGAGTAGAGTGCCCAGATATGGACCATCAACTCTATGGTCAAAAAATCTTTGACAAAGAGGAGAAAATTATACAGTGGAAAAAAGACAGCCTCTTCAATCAATGGTGCAGGAAAAATTGGAGAGCTATGTATGGAAGAATGACACTCAACCATTCTCTTATACCATACATAAAGATAAATTCGAAATGGACAAACGACCTCAACGTGAGGAAGGAATCTATCAAAATCCCAGAGGAGAACATAGGCAGTAACCTCAGGGACACTGGCCACAGCACATTCTTTCAAAACATGTCCCCAAAGACAAAGGAAACAAAAGCAAAAATGAACTTTTGGGACTTCATCAAGATCAAAAGTTTCTGCACAGCAAAGGAAACAGTCAACAAAATGAAGAAACAACCCACGGAACGGGAGAAGATTTTCACAAATGACATTACAGATAAAGGGCTGATATCCAAGATCTATAAAGAACTCCTCAAACTCAACACACACAAAAGAGATAATCATGTCAAAAAATGGGCAGAAGACATGAACAGACACATCTCCAAAGAAGACATACAAATGGCAAACAGATGCCATATATGCAGGCAGAGAGAGAGGGGTAAGCAGGCTCCCCGCTGAGCAAAGAGCCTGATGTGGGGCTCCATCCCAGGACCCTGAAATCATGACATGAGCCGAAGGCAGAGGCCTAAACCACTGAGCCACCCAGGAGACCCATATCTGGTAATTTTTAATCAATGTGGATTTGCTGCATCAAATAGTTCCTTCTTCTTCAAATATAAATATATATATATATATATTGATCAAGTCACACGCATGTCTTAGGAGAATGTCATACCTTTAGTAGCAAACTTGAAATCTTGGCCATTGGTTATGATTTTTGTTTTAGTTTGATTTGGTTCGGTTTTTGTAATTTTAAAAATCCCTCCAGCCCTTGGCTCTGTCTGACCTGATTGCTTTCAGCTGTTTCTGAAACAAAGTTGTCCCAGCTGCGAAAACTCTCATTGTTTCCAGTGGCGCCCCCTTCTGAACACTTTGTTAATAGAAAGCTTTTTTTTTTTTTTTTTTTTTTTTTTTTTTGGCTATGATAAATGTGGAACAACAGTAGATATTTCAAAGAGGTGAACCACAGATAAATTTCTCTAAGGGTGGGGTGAGGGTTACTCAAAAAGGAACTTGACAAGGCTTTTAAAGATATCGACAATCATTATAACATAACGTGACTGATTGTTACCGTGCTCTTAACTGGGCAAACACTTGTTGGCTTCCAAGATAGACTAACATAGTTGAGATGGTTCTAGCGGCCTGCTAGCACAGGGTCTCATGAGCCAGGGATTCTAGCCACTGGCTGTGCAAGGTTGAGACCTGTTAGTGATTCTATTTTTTCCTCTACAGAATGGGTCTTTCTACATTCCAGGTCCCTTCTACCCCAATAAATAATGCGGCGATTCTCTCAGTGAGTTGTACTTTTGGTTTAAACAGCCAACTGTCTGTTATAAAGGACTTTTGTTTAAATTCCTTTAAAAAAAAAGTCGTTTCAAAAAAATCTTTATTTTTTATTTTTTATTTTTTGATCCCATAGGTTTACTCTGATCCTGGAACTTTGTCATTTTGACCTTCTCTGCTGATTAAAATATTCTTCATCATCAGCACCTACTGCTCTCCTCTCCTGGTGTGGTCTCTCGGGAAGGGGACTTCTCTAGCTCTTCTAGCAGGAGATGGGCACTTCCCCTCTACCCCTGTTGCCAGACCAACCTTACCTATCCTGCAGGGTCAGGTCGGCCTGGCCTTTTATCTGTTGTTCTCTTCTGAGTGGTTAGTTTTTCATCGATACCGTGCTTTGCTTTTGTCAGGATTTACCCTGGTCTATCAAAACCCTTTTCTTGTACCAGTGAAGCCTAAGAAACAGTCCTGATGAGAGAACCAGGAACTCGAACAGATCATATTTATACTGAATGTTCCGTCCAAAATGAAAAATACATTTCTGAGGAGCCTCAAGATCTCTGAGAAGGGAAGTTTCACCAACTCTGTCATGTAGGGGCATCAATTCCGATTCTGTGTCAATTTTCCGACTTTCCCAGCTAATACTTCTCTACCTCAGAAAGCCCACTCTCAACCGTTTCCTCTCTCAAAGGCAGTTGCTCTTAGAGTCTGCACATGGCACTTGGGGCCTGCTGGTCATTGGCTACTGCCCTCTGTACCTTGGGCCTAACAGCTGCGGGGCATCAAGATGAGAATGTCTCTTGTTCTAAGACTTAATATAGTTGGGTGCACATGGTTAAGGAATAATCACTTATTTTGTTGATCCAAGTGTTCGACCTTTCTTAATTATTCTAGTACCACAGTTTACTTGTTCTAAGATTTGTCCCCCCCCCATTTTAATATCTCTTAAGGTGGCATTTACCTTGCACTTGAGGACATATCCTAGTTTAACTGACAGCATTTCTCTTTCTTAGTCGAACATAAACTATAGTGCATCTTACCCTTGATGAAAGCTAGGATGCAATTAAATACTCTATTATGGTTACGATTCTGATATTTGAAATCCTCCGGTAGCTCCCTGTGCCCCCACAGTGTAGTACCTCACCTCCTCGGCATAGTATACAAACCATCTCACCCCAGTGTTAACCCCGGGGCTCAGCCTCCATCCCCAGGTGATGCTGCCAGATCAGCTGTCGGTTATCATGAACTTGCTGTAGTTTCCTGAATGCACTGTGCTGCCTCCTGGCACTTTGAAACTTGACACACTCATCCTCATTCTTCGCTTTGCCCTTGTCTATCACCTCCCCTGAAAATCTGTTCCTAAGTGGCTTTTCCCAGCTCCAACCTACCCTTGGCAGTCTTTTCTCTCCCTGTGGTAAAGCCTGTCACACTGCACCATGGACATGCCGGTTGTCCCCCTGAGAAGAGAAAAGGGACAGTGAGGGCCCCCCAGCATTTGCAGCTCTAGTGCAGAGCCCCATGCCTGGCTTGCAGGAAATGCCAGATCATGAAGACAAACGGAGATCATCCTCTGGCTAAAACCAGCTCTTCTTTGCCTACCGCAGGATCTGGATCATTAAAGAGCAGCCAGTTATTATGGCTGTTTTTCTAGGGATTTTTTCCCCATATATTTCCCAGGGCTTTACTCTTTATATAGCACTTTAATTCAGGCTTCAACCACTTCCTAGTCAGATCAGGTGAAATCATTTTCCTTCCCATACCCTCGATGTTTTTCTCACCTAGTAATTCTTTTTTTAAAGATCTTATTTACCCATTTGACAGATCACAAGTAGGCAGAGAGGTGGCAGAGAGAAAGGGGTAAGCAGGCTCCCCGCTGAGCAAAGAGCCTGATGTGGGGCTCCATCCCAGGACCCTGAAATCATGACCTGAGCGGAAGGCAGAGGCCTAAACCACTGAGCCCCCCAAGAGCCCCTTATCTGGTAATTTTTAATCAATGTGGATTTGCTGCATCAAATAGTTCCTTCTTCTTCAAATATAAATATAGAAATATATTGATCAAGTCACACGCATGTCTTAGGAGAATGTCATACCTTTAGTAGCAAACTTGAAATCTTGGCCATTGGTTATGATTTTTGTTTTGGTTTGATTTGGTTCGGTTTTTGTAATTTTAAAAATCCCTCCAGCCCTTGGCTCTGTCTGACCTGATTGCTTTCAGCTGTTTCTGCAACAAAGTTGTCCCAGCTGCGAAAACTCTCATTGTTTCCAGTGGCGCCCCCTTCTGAACACTTTGTTAATAGAAAGCTTTTTTTTTTTTTTTTTTTTTTTTGGCTATGGTAAATGTGGAACAGCAGTAGATATTTCAAAGAGGTGAACCACAGATAAATTTCTCTAAGGGTGGGGTGAGGGTTACTCAAAAAGGAACTTGACAAGGCTTTTAAAGATATCGACAATCATTATAACATAACGTGACTGATTGTTACCGTGCTCTTAACTGTGCAAACACTTGTTGGCTTCCAAGATAGACTAACATAGTTGAGATGGTTCTAGCGGCCTGCTAGCACAGGGTCTCATGAGCCAGGGATTCTAGCCACTGGCTGTGCAAGGTTGAGACCTGTTAGTGATTCTATTTTTTCCTCTACAGAATGGGTCTTTCTACATTCCAGGTCCTTTCTACCCCAATAAATAATGCAGCGATTCTCTCAGTGAGTTGTATTTTAGTTTAAACAGCCAACTGTCTCTTAAAAAGGACTTTTGTTTAAGGTCCTTTAAACAAAAGTCCTTTTAAAAAATATTTTTTTTATTTTTTATTTTTTATTTAAATCTGTTGGTAAACTTGTTTGCCACTTAACTGATTCATAAATTTGCCACCTGAAGAATTCTGTTGTAACAGTTCACAATTGGTTAATACTTAGTCTTCACTAGAGATTAAGGTGTTTCTAAGAGTATCAAACTCTGCTTAGTGTAACTAAGACTGATGGAAATAAGGGAAACTCTGTAGGAAAGTAGATGATAAGTAAAAAAAAATTAAGGAATGGGAATACATTTTGTTGAAGGTAAGGGAAGGTAAATTTATCCTAAATGAGATGGTTGCTTAGAAAGAAATGGCTTTGGACAAGACCTGAATGCAAAGGAAAGTTATAAAAGATTTATAAAGGGAAATCTTCAGAAAAGGAATTTTAGCTATGGTCAGAACAGACTAAAATAGACTAAATAAATGGGTTTTAAAAGTACATTACATTAATACAGGACTAAAATTCTCTGTTCAAAGGACAAAGTTTTCTTAGATTAATTGATCTCCTGTTACGGGAATGTAAGTGATTTCCTCTTTGCCTGCCCAGAAAAACCAGTTTCTATGTTTTGTTTTATCAGGTGTTTAACATCCCTAATTATATTTAGGCATGTGCTTCAAAACTTTCTGAGATCTTAGCAAATGTTGACAAGATTTAAATTGTAAAATATCTTTAACTCAGGCTTTTCCTTAATATATGAAGTTGCTCATGAAATACTACTGAACCGATGATAAACCTTGGATTACATTTGGGAAAATACTATAACTATTCTAGAGATTCTATGCACTTCCTAAAGTTTTAATGTTTTGAGAGATCATCGCTTGATACTGTAATTATGGAAATGTTATGTATCACAAAAATAACCTGATTTCCTTGCAGCTAAATTGTAAACTCCCGTGTCTCTTTAGCTTTAACCATATCCATTCTGAGTTTTTGTCATTTATAATTGTTTTAATTCTCTTATAAAATGAGCTTTATTTTCAAGGAGATTCCTATAAAGGACTTTCAGGACAAATACAGATATTTGATATACTTGAAAATCCTAAAACTGAAATGGGTAAAAATTTCCAAAACTGACTAAAGCTGCATTCACTAGATTTGGTAACACGGGACTAAATGAACTAAAAAATTATAATGTTATATCTCTTAATGTTTTGTCTTACTTTAAACATTGCTGGTTCTCTCCGATGTTTGCTCTTCCAGACTAGGGATACTTCCTCCTAGTTATCTGTAACTTATAGAGATGTAAAAGTGCTCATTTATAAAAGAGCTCAAAGCATTCAAGCTTTTCTCTCTATCTGAACCCTCTGAAACCAAAAGGTCTCAGTAAGTAAGCATTCTTCCATGACAGTCAGTCATTTGCATAAGTCCAATAAGAATCTGTTCTCCTTGTAACAGGAAAGAGTTGGTAACACGGTTTATTTTACCAAGGCTTTGGCTGGAATGTCATATTTAAAAAGACTCGGATATAACCAGAGAGTTTAAAGGAACTAAGGTTGACTTTATAAAACCTAGAGCCATAAAGCCCCTTGGGACTGTTGGCCTGATACCTTGCTTACAGAGTTCCCAGCAGCCTCACCAGGTGAGTAAAGAATGTCACTCCTTGGTAGGTGCGGTCTCAGAAGAGGAATTCCCCAATGAGAAATTCGCCCAAATCGACAGGTATTAAGGCATGCCTGATGGCCAGTACAGGGCTTGGCTTCTGGCCCAGAGAGGCTACTAAAAGTTCAACCTAGAGATTCCTTATTAAAAGTTCCAGCAAAGCAGATGCTAAAAGATCTATTGATCACACTTATTGTTCTTGCTGAGCTTATGTAAATAATAGGCCAAGTTTGTCAAAACTAAACTTGTTTCACAAGTGAATTAGTCCTGATTTGGCTATCTCTGTAAATGAGGGTTATTTTAGAGAGAAAAATTCTATTTTAGTAACACACCTTTATGGATGTTAAATTCTAGATTTGATTGTCTTTAAATGTTTGTTTACCTAAGCTAAACAATTTGAGGTAAACTTCAGGGAACTTGTACAATAGCTTCTTTAGTCAATCTTATTATTTTGTGGGGATATTAGCAGACCCCACGGCACATGATTAAACAACTGGAATAATGAAATTGCCTAACAGCCAGCATACCGCACCCTTCTCCCACTTGACAATGATCCTCTGTAATTAGGATATTGTTAAGGTTGGATGACTCAAAGGTCTTCTTATTGGTTTCATCCCTTAGTCATATTTATCTAGAGGCCACCTCCATTGAGGTGCAATTGCAAACAGATGCTTTAGCAAAACCTAAAACAGCCCTCATAAAAGAGCCTCAAAGCTCACTATGGGACAGTCCCTAACTGTAATAATGTCACATCAGGTCCAGATTTGTCTTAGTAGCCAAAGGCCACCAATGGATGATGGAGGCCAACTTATTAAATACTGGGCTACACTAACAGAGATGCCAGAAATAAAACTTAAAATTTGTCAAACTTTAAACCTAGTTACCTGTATGGCTGAACCTGACCACTGTACATCTTTCTCTATAGAGCAAAAATGTTCAGAGATTATTAATCTAGCTTATTCTATATGGCCAGGTTTAAGATGCCCCTGTTAAAATTACAAATGACAGTTGGTTTTCTGATGAAAATGGTTTTCATAGAAAGTAGAAGAAAAGCTAGGTTTGCCATAGTGCTCACTAGCACTTTGCAATTGCCAAAGCCTAAGAATTCACATGTATACTGACTCCAAATATGCCTTCCTGGTACCACATGCCCATGGAGCTATTTGGAAGAAAAGGGGATTTTCCTGGAATCATGGGCGCATTACTAAAACCATTACAACTCCAGCTAATCTCCCCTACTTGAGACAAAGATGGACACGATCTGTTTTTAAATGGTATGATCACTTAGCATCCATTTTTGTTCCATCTGCGGGACTAGGGGATATCATGTGGCATGAAGAAGCCCTTAATAAATATACTACAAAGGCACTCAATGATTCACTAAATAGCATCTCCCAGCTTAATACCAAAGTGTCACAGATATGCAAGGCAGTCCTACAAAATAGGATGGCCTTAGATGTCCTGACAGCAGCCCAAGGTAGCACATGTGCAATTATCAAGACAGAATGTTGTGTGTATATCCCAGACTATCACAGAAATGTCACAGGACTAATAAAGGATATGAATACCCAAATTAAGGCCTACAAGATCCTCCTCTCTCTCTCAGTAAATGGTTAAGTTCCTGGTTTGAAGGAGGACTATGACCGAATCTCCTTTTTGGGCTTCTCATTCTTATCGCCTTATTAACCTTAATATGTTGCTTTGTTCCATGTTTCTCTACTTGGTGTCGAGACTCCATTGCTACAATGACTACACCACGACAGACGATCCTTGTCGCGCGCAAGAACACCTCTTCACTGTCAGCGCTGGATTCAGCTGCCTCCACCTTTTGAAACTCCCTTATACATTCCTACCCTGATCAATATTAGCCCCAGTAGGTAGGGACAGCTCTACGCCCCTATTCAGCACGAAGAAGTTATAGAAGATGAGACCTTCCACCTTCAACCACCTTAAAAATTTAAGGGTCTTTAAAAGCTGGCGCCTTGCATCCCCCCTTCACCCGCTCCCCTCCATATGTGTAGCATTCCTCAGGCACCCCTGACTGCCATAAAATGATAAATAGTTGACTTGCTAAGATCACAATCCTGCAAGATAGGAGCCTCCCTTGGTTTGCAAATGTCCTTGAGATTACAACAAAGAAGTTACTTTATCAATAGCCCAATTTTCAATCGGCCCTTGTATCTTAAATAAACTCGTACAGTTTGTAAAAGATCGCTTGTCAGTAATCCAGACAATGGTACTGACACAGCAATATCAACTAATTAAACAAACCGGCTCTCAAACTGACTTACTTGATAAACAAAGCGAATGTATATAGGATTCTATCCATGATAAAGAAAAAGGGGGGAATGAAAGACCCCTCTCCCCTTGCTAAAGGCTTGTTTAAATAACCTGAAGTCCCCACAGCACCCCCTCTCCCCTTGCTGAAGGCTTGATTGTCCCCATAGCCAGATGGAAACACATACCAGGATGTCTATTGTCTGTGATCACCCGGTCTGTCAAAAGAAAAGACAAATGAGGAATAGAGTGTACCTGGGAATTTCCAGAGTGCTGAGGCAAGGCCCGCCAGAACAAACGGCTGTGTCCTTGCCTTAAACCCAACGCCTGACTAATTAACCAATCAGATCCCTGTAACCATGCATCTGCTTCTGTAAGCTTGCTTCCCGCTACCCCAACCCTTCCTATATAATCTGCTCCCCATCTTAGCCTGGCGCGCTCAGACCACAAAGGCTGATGCATCCGCAGGCGCCTGTGTAACCAATAAACCTCTTGCAGTTTGCATCTAGTGGAGGTGTGCTGTTTGATTCTTGGGTGCGGCTCCAGGCTCTTTCACTACCACTTGCCGTCTTGCTCATTTTTTGCCCAGCGTTATTGGTCGCTGTGTCATTCTTTAAACACACCAGATGTGCTCCCACCTTGGGCTTACTGTTTGCTTTGTGTGGGATGCTCTTCTCCAAACAGCACAACTGCTCGTTCCTTAATTTCCTCCAAGTCTTTCCTCAAATGAGGGAGACTTCCCTGACACAGTCCCATAGAAAATTCCAACCTGCTCCCCTAAACCCCACACCCCATGTCCACTCACTCAGCTTAGTTTCCTTCCTACCCCACATCAACCCCTGATATGTATGTATATTTATTTGCTTCATTTCTCACTCAACAACTAAAATGAAAACTCCAAGAGGACATCAAATTTATTTTGTCTCTTGTTAACTATTCTGTCTTTAGGGTTTAGAACAGTACCTGACACATAGTAGATGTTCCATAAATATTGGAGAATGATTTGTTACTATTTTTGCCTTTTCTCTATCCATTTTTTACACAGCAGCCAAAAATGACATTTTAAAAATGCAAAAGGAATCCCGTGTCCAGCCTCCACCCACCAGTGTAAAACCCTTCAATGGCTTTTCGTTGTGCTCAAGCCGCAGCTGACATTCTACAGCCCAGGCCAGATTAAGATTTCAGAGTTCTTAATCACTGGAAGGATGATGGTGTTGTCACCACCAGAGATATTTAAATATTTTTGAAGATTAGATCCCAAAGTAAGCGTGCTAAAAGCCTAGCAATATCCGATTTCACAAACTCAGATTTCATAAAGTCTCATTAGTCTTCTCACCTTGTGTAAGTTTAATCTTTCCCCCTTTTCTCTTCTGTTTCAGGCACTCACCATACTTTGACAGAATGACCATAACGGCCTTCCAACCTGTCATCTCATCTTCAGGAATATGCCCCTTTCCCTCCCCTCCTCACACCAATTCATCCTCTAAACTTATTCAAAGATGATCACTCTAAAATGTGCATCTCACTGTGTCCTTCCCCTACAGGAACTTACTCAATAGCTCCTAAGGACGTGTGAATTTCCTTGGTGTGGTATTTTTACAAGACCCTTTGCTTGCAAGTGGCAGCAATCCAAAGAAAACTGGAGGAACCAAAAGGGAAAAGCAAGCAAACAAACACAAAACAAAGGAATGTCCAGGATCCTGTAGGTATGGATACCACAGAAGTTCATAAAAATCCAAAAGAAGATGGGGCACCTGGGTGGCTCAGTGGGTTAAGCCTCTGCATTCGGCTCAGGTCATGATCCCAGGGTCCTAGGATCCTGGGCTCTCTGCTCTGCAGGGAGCCTGCTTCCTCCTCTCTCTCTGCTTGCCTCTCTGCCTACTAGTGATCTCTGTCAGATAAATTAAAAAAAACTTTTTTTTAAATCAAAAGAAGAGCTGCAGAACTAAAATTTCAGAATCAAGAACAGGGACTGGAAACCGGCAAAACAGTTTTCTATTTGTCCATGTCTCATGTTTACTAGTCTCCATATGGCTGCTTTCTTCTCTGGTCAGACTCTTCAAGTGTCCAGGAAGATGGCCATGGCCAGCTCCTGAATCCCATCCAGCAAGGCCAGTCACTCGCCTAAAGAGAGAACATTGTCTTCCTGTCATTTACATATCAATCCCAGGGAGACTCTGATTGGTCCTATTGGTGTCAGGTGGACTAGTCACTATATGGGCTTATGTGTGCCCATCCTCCTCCAGACTGCAGAAGCACAGGAGAAATTTTTAAAATTAACATATAATGTATTATTTGCCCCAAAGGTGCAGGTCTGTGATTCATCTGTGTTACACATTTCACAGAACTCACCGTATCACATAACCTCCCCAATGTTCATAACCCAGCCAACCTCTCCATAAACCCTCCATCCCCGTAAACCTCGGTTTGTTTTGTGAGATTAAGTCTATTATGGTTTCTCTCCCCCCATCCCATCTTGATTCATTTTATCCCTCCTACCTCCCATGACCCCCTACCCTGCCTTGCAAATTCCTCATATCAGACAGATCATATGATAATTGACTTTCTCTGATTGACTTACTTCACTTAGCATAATACCCTCTAGTTCCATCCAGGTCATTGCAAAGAGCAAGATTTCATTTTTGATGGCTGCATAGTATTCCTCTGTGTGTATGTGTGTGTGTATGTGTGTGTGTGTGTGTGTGTGTGTGCCTCTGGGTGTCTGTGTGTCTGTGTGTAAAGAGGACCTGGCCATGCCATCGTGGGTGGAGATGCCCCAAGCAGGATGAGGCTGATGAGGGTTTAGATGTCTGGTGGGCAAGTTATGTTCACACCCCAGTTTAAGGATGGTTAAGTGGGATCGGGTGGAGGGTCTACACCCTTCTGCCAGGGTTTATCCTGAGACCCTGAACAGATGGGTCCATGACCCAGGAGCGGGGCTAACCCTAACAGTAACCATGAACCCTGACCCTGAAACTGACTGTGAGCCTGCCCCAAACCCTAACCCAAACCCTGACCCTGACCCTGACCCTGTCTGTGATCCTGACCTGAACCCTAAACCTAAACCTAAGCCTGACACTCACCCTGATGTGGACCCTGAACCTAAACCTAACGTTGATATTACTGTAACCAAGACTCAAACCTAACCATGACCCTGACCCTGACCCTAATCCTAAACCTGACGCTGACCTAAACCTGACCCAAACCATAACCCTGACCGTGACTATGAGCATGACCCTAACCCTAAACCTAAAGGTAACTCTAACCATGAACCTAATACCGACCCTGAATATAAACCTAACGCTGACCCTGACCCAAACACTAACCCCAACAATAAACCAAACCCTAACCCTAACCTTACCCTGTCTATCCCTAAGACTAATTATAACCCTACTTCTAACACTAACCCTAACCCCAATCCCAAACCCTACCGCCAAAACCTAACTGTGACACTGAAACGAACATGGACCCTAAAACAAAGCCTGACGCTAAACCTAACCCTGTCCATGACCTTCACCTGAACACGACCCTAACACTAACCCTGACCCAACTGTGAGCCTGACACTGACCTGAGCACTAAACCTGAACCGGACTGTGAGCCTTACCTTAACTCTAACCCTAAATGTAACCCTGAACCTGACACTAACACGGGCCCTCCCCCGAATCCTATCGCTGACCTAACCCTCAGAGTAACCCCTAACCCTACCACGGACCCTGATCCTAACAAGTTGTAACCCTAACTGACAACCAAACGCTAACACTAACACTAACCCTAAACTTTAACAATAACCCTGAACCTATACCTGATTATGCTCATAACCCAAACCATGATCTTTGCCTATACCAGACCCTGACCCTAAACCTGAACCTGGCCCTGACCCTAAACCTAACCATGACCCTAACACTGACCACTACATAACCATGTCGCTGACCCGAATGTGGACTTTAAACCAAACCTGATCCTCATCGTAACGCTGACACTGGCGTTACACTTCACCCTGACCCTGACCCAGGCAAAGACCATAAACCTAACCCTGACCCTAACAGTGACCCTGACCACGACCCTAACACTAACAGTGAACCTGACTGTGAGCCTGACCCTAACTCTAAACCTAAACGTAATCCTGACCATGACACTAACACGGGCCCTGACCTGAAACCTAACGCTGAACCTAACCCTAAAACTAACCCCTAACATTATCCCTGACACTGACCCTAACCCGGTCTAACCCTCCACCTACCTCTAACCCTAACCCTAACCCCACTTTAACAATAATCCTGACGCTGATCATAACCCTAACTCTGAAGGTTGCCAATGTCAGATCTTAACCTTAAACCTGACCCTGGCCTTGACCTTAACACTGACCCTAACCCTGAATGTAAACTAAATCTGACCCAATCTATGATCCTAAACAGAATCTTAAGCCTAAAGCTAACCCTGATCCTGAAACTACTCATAAAACAGAACCTAAACATAAAGCTGACCTTACCATAACCATGAACCTAATCCTGACCCTGACCCTAACCCTGACACTAGACCTGTCCCAAACCTAACCCTGACCCTGAATGAACCTTGCCCCCAACCAAAACTTGAACCTGACCCTAAATCAAACCATGACCCTGAACCTGACCCTAAACCTAACCATCACCCTAAAACTGACCCTGACGTGACTCTGACCGTAATGCTAACCCTGACCCTACTGTGAGAATGACCCTAAACCAAACTATGAACCTAACCCTAACCCTGAGCCCTACCCTAAGCCTTATGCTAACCCTGACCCCAAGGACATCTAACCCTAACCCAGACCCTAAGTCTTTCTCAATCCTAACCCTAACACTGACCTAGTATAAATCCAGCTCTGTTGCCTCCAGCGGGGACAACAGCTGCACCTAGGCCTCCCAGGGGCTGGGAGAGGCTGTATGGGGGTCACTGGATGGGCACTGCCTGAGTGGAGTGTGAGCCTGAGCAGCTTGGGGACCGCCGGCTCAGGGAGTTCTGGTACAGCAGGAAGTTCGGTAAGGAGCCCCCAGGCAGTGGTGACCTCACATCCCTGACGACAGAGCCCAACGGAATTGGAACCAACATATCCAGGCACCCCATTACAGAGAAAACCCCCCTGCCCAGCTCATTTTTAGGCACTTCCTAAAGGAAGCGACATGTTCTTCTGCTGTACTGAAGCCGAGAGGATGTAGGGAGAAGAGAGCTTGCCCGCCAGACACGTCCCCTCCCTGGCCGGTCATATCAGGATTCCCCAATGCCTCTGGACCTTTGGTTACTAAAATCAAAAGGTGACACCAGGGGACTCAGAGTCAGAGAGTCCCACACCTTCTGATCAACCGGTGTAGCCCTAGGTCTCCTCCCCATCTCTGTATGTGTGTGTGTGTGTGTGTGTGTGTGTGTGTGTGTGTGTGCCTCTGGGTGTCTGTGTGTCTGTGTGTAAAGAGGACCTGACCATGCCATCGAGGGTGGAGATGCCCCAAGCAGGATGAGGCTGATGAGGGTTTAGATGTCTGGTGGGCAAGTTATGTTCACACTCCAGTTTAAGGCTGGTTAAGTGGGATTGGGTGGAGGGTCTACACCCTTCTGCCCAGGGTTTATCCTGAGACCCTGACCGGATGGGTCCATGACCCAAGAGCGGGTCTAACCCTAAGAGTAACCACTAACCCAGACCCTGACACTGACTGTGAGCCTGTCCCAAATCCTAACCCAATCCCTGACCCTGAACCTGACCCTGACCCTGTCTGTGATCCTGACCTGAACCCTAAACCTAAACCTAAGCCTGACAATGTCCCTGATGTGGACCCTTAAGCTAAATCTAACGTTGATATTACCGTAACCAAGACTCATACCTAACCCTGACCATGAACCTGACCCTAATCGTAACCCTGATGCTGACCTAAACCTGACCCTAACCCTAACCCTGACCGTGACTGTGAACCTGACCCTAACTCTAAACCTAAAGGTAACTCTAACCATGACCCTAATACAGACCCTGAACCTAAACCTAACGCTGACCCTGACCCTAACACTAACCCTACCCTAAACCAAACCATAACCCTGACCTTACGCTGTCTAAGCCTTACCATAACCCTACTTCTAACTCTAACCCTAACCCCAATCCCAAACCCTACCGCAAAAACCTAACTGTGACACTGAACCGAACATTGACCCTAAACCAAAGCCTGACCCTAAACCTGAACCTGTCCCTGAACTTCACCTGACCTGACCCTGACCCTAATCCTAACCATGACACTAACACTGACCACTACACAATCCTGTCCCTGACCCGAATGTGGACTTTAAACCAATACCTGAACCTGACCCCAAACCGGACACTGGCGCTAAACATCACCCTGACCCTGAACCAGACCATGACCATACCTAACCCTGACCCTAACAGTGACTCCGACCCGGACCTGAACAACAAACCTGACCCTGACTGTGAGCCTGACCCTAACTCTAACCCTAAATGTAACCCTGACCCTGACACTAACACGGGCCATCCCTCGAATCCTATCGCTGAACCTAACCCTAAGAGTAACCCCTAACCCTAAAACAGACCCTGATCCTAACAAGTTCTAACCCTAACCGTCAACCAAACGCTAACCCTAACACTAACCCTAAACTTTCACAATAACCCTGACCCTATACCTGACTATGATCATAAGCCTAACCCAGAACTTTGCCTATACCAGACCCTGACCATATACCTGACCCTGGCCCTGAGACTAAACCTAACCATGACCCTAACAATGACCACTACATAACACTGTCCCTGACCCGAATGTGGACTTTAAACCAATACTTGATCCTGACCGTAAACCTGACACTGGCGCTAAACTTCACCATGAACCTGACCCAGGCAAAGACCATAAACCTAACCCTGACCCTAACAGTGACATTGACTCCGACCCTAAAATTAACCCTGACCCTGACTGTGAGCCTGACACTTACTCTAACCCTAAACGTAACCCCGACCATGACACTAACACGGGCCCTGACCCAAAACCTAATGCTGAACCTAACCCTAAAACTAACCCCTAACATTATCCCTGACACTGACCCTAAACCGGTCTAACCCTCCACCTACCTCTAACCCTAACCCTAACCCCACTTTAACAATAATCCTGACCCTCTCCCTGACCCTGATCATAACCCTAACTCTGAACTTTGCCTATGTCAGAGCTTAACCTTAAACCTGACCCTGGCCTTGACTGTAACACTGACACTAACCCTGAATAAAAACCTAACTCAGACCCAATCCGTGATCCTGAACAGAATCTTAACCCTTAAGCTAACCCTGAATCTGAACCTACTCATAAAACAAAACCTAAACATAAAGCTGACCTTACCATAACCATGAACCTAACCCTGACCCTGACCCTAACCCTGACACTAGACCTGACCCACTCCTAACCCTGACCCTGATATGAACCTTGCCCCCAAACCAAAACTTGAACCTGACCCTAAATCTGACCATAACCCTGAACCTGACCCTAAACCTAACCATCACCCTACACTGACCCTGACCCTGTCTCTGATGGTAACGGTAACCGTGACCCTACTGTGAGCCTGAACCTAAACCTAACCATGAACCTACCCCTAACCCTGACCCCTACCCTAAGCCTTCCGCAAATCCTGTCCCCAAGCACGTCTAAACCTAACCCTGATCCTAAGTCTTTCTTAACCCTAACCCTAACACTAACCTAGTCTAAACCCAGCTCTGTTCCCTCCAGCGGGGAAAACAGCTGCACCCAGGCCTGCCAGGGGCTGGGTGGAGGCTGTATGGGGGCCACTGGATTGGCACTGCATTGAGTGGAGGGTGAGCATTGAGCAGCTTGGGGACCGGTGGCTCAGGGAGCTCTGGTACAGCAGGAAGTTCGGTAAGGAGCCCCCAGGCAGTGGTGACCTCACTTCCCTGACGACAGAGCCCAACAGAATTGGAACCCAAGTATCCAGGCAACCCATTACAGAGAAAACCCCCCTGCCCAACTCATTTCTAGGCACATCCTAAAGGAAGCGACATGTTCTTCTGCTGTACTGAAGCCGAGAGGATGTAGGGAGAAGAGAGCTCGCCCGCCAGACACGTCCCCTCCCTGGCCGGTCATATCAGGTTTCCCCAACGCCTCAGGCCCTTTGGCTACTAAAATCAAAAGGTGACACCAGGGTACTCAGAGTCAGGAAGTCCCACACCTTCTGATCCACGGGTGTAGCACTAGGTCTCCTCCCCGTCTCTCTGTGTGTGAGCGTGTGTGTGTGTGTGTGTTCCTCTTGGTGTCTGTGTGTCTGTGTGTAAAGAGGACCTGGCCATGCAATCGTGGGTGGAGATGCCCCAGGCAGGATCAGGCTGATGAGGGGTTAAGTGTCTGGTGGGAAAGTCATGTTCACACCCAAGTTTAAGGCTGGTTAAGTGGGATCGGGTGGAGGGTCTACACCCTTCTGCCCAGGGTTTATCCTGAGACCCTGAATGGATGGGTCTATGACCCAGGAGCGGGGCTTTCCCTAACAGTAACCACTAACCCTGACCCTGACACTGACTGTGAGCCTGCCCCAAACCCTAACCCAAAACCTGACCCTGACCCTGACCCTGACCCTCTGTGATCCGGACCTGAACCCTAAACCTAAACCTAAGCCTGACACTGACCTAATTGTGGTCCTGAACCTAAACCTAACATTGATATTACTGTAAACAAGACGCATAACTAACCATGACCCTGACCCTGACCCTAATCCTAACTCTGATGCTGACCTAACCCTGACCCTAACCCTAACCCTGACCGTGACTGTGAGCCTGACCCTAACCCTAAACCTAAAGGTAACTCTAACCATGACCCTAATACGGACCCTGAACCTAAACCTAACACTGACCCTGAACCTAACACTAACCCCTACCCTAACGTAAACCCTAACCCTGACCTTACGCTGTCTAAGTCTTACCCTAACCATAAACCTACTTCTAACTCTAACCCTCACACCAATCCCAAACCCTACAGCGAAAACCTAACTGCGACTCTGAATCGAACATTGACCCTAAACCAAAGCCTGACCCTAAACCTGACCCTGTCCATGAACTTCACCTGAACCTCACCCTGACCCTAATCCTAACCATGACACTAACACTGACCACTACACAATCCTGTCCCTGACCCGAATGTGGACTTTAAACCAATACCTGAACCTGACCCTAAACCGGACACTGGCACTAAACTTCACCCTGACCCTGACCCAGACCATGAACATAAACCTAAACCTGACCCAAAGTGTGACCCCGACCCTGACCTGAACACTAAACCTGACCCTGACTGTGAGCCTGACCCTAACTCTAACCCTAAATGTAACCCTGACCCTGACACTAACACGGGCCCTCCCCTGAATCCTATCGCTGAACCTAACCTTAAGAGTAACCCCAAACCTACCAGTACCCTGATCCTAACAAGTTCTAACCCTAACTGTCAACCAAACGCTAACCCTAACACAAACCCTAAACTTTAACAATAACCCTGACCCTATACCTGACTATATCATAAGCCTAACCCTGAACTTTGCCTATACCAGACCCTGACCATATACCTGAACCTGGCCCTGAGTCTAAACCTAACCATGACCCTAACACTGACCACTACATAACCCTGTCACTGACCCGAATGTGGACTTTAAACCAATACCTGATCCTGATGGTAAACCCGACACTGGCCCTAGATTCACCTTGACCCTGTCCCAGGCGAAGACCATAAACGTAACCCTGACCCTAACAGTGACCCTGACCACGACCCTAACAATAACCCTGACACTGAATGTGAGCCTGACCCTAACTCTAACCCTAAACGTAACCCTGAACCGGACACTAACACGGGCCCTGACCCGAAACCTAACGCTGAACCTAACCCTAAAACTAACCCCTACCATAATCGCTGACACTGACCTTAACCCGGTCTAACCCTAACCCTCAACCTACCTCTAACCCTAACCCTAACCCCACTTTAACAATAATCCTGACACTGATCATAACCCTAACTCTGAAGTTTGCCTATGTCAGAGCTTAACCTTAAACCTGACCCTGGCCTTGACCTTAACACTGACCCTAACCTGAGTGTAAACCTAACTCTGACCCAATCCTTAATCTTAATCAGAATCGTAACCCTAAAGCTAACCCTGATCCTGAACCTACTCATAAAAAAGAACCTAAACATAAAGCTGACCTTACCATAACCATGAACCTAAGCCTGACCCTGACCCAAACCCTGACACTAGACCTGTCCCAAACCTAACCCTGACCCTGACATGAACCTTGCATCCAAACCAAAACTTGAACCTGACCCTAAATCTAACCATGACCCTGAACCTGATCCTAAACATAACCATCACCCTAAAACTGACCTTGACTTGACTCTGACCGTAACGCTAAACCTGACCCTACTGTGAGACTGACCCTAAACCTAACCATGAACCTAACCCTAACCCTGAGCACTACCCTAAGCCTTACGCTAACCCTGACCCCAAGGACATCTAACCCTAACCCAGACCATAAGTCTTTCTTAACCCTAACCCTAACACTAACCTAGTCTAAATACAGCTCTGTTGCCTCCAGCGGGGACAGCAGCCGCACCCAGGCCTCCCAGGGGCTGGGGGAGGCTGTATGGGGGTCACTGGATGGGCACTGCCTGAGTGGAGTGTGAGCCTGAGCAGCTTGGGGACTGGCAGCTCAGGGAGCTGTGGTACAGCAGGAAGTTCGGTAAGGAGCCCCCAGGCAGTGGTGACCTCACTTCCCTGACGACAGAGCCCATCGGAATTGGAACCAACATATCCAGGCACCCCATTACAGAGAAAACCCCCCTGCCCAGCTCATTTCTAGGCACATCCTAAAGGAAGCGACATGTTCTTCTGCTGTACTGAAGCCGAGAGGATGTAGGGAGAAGAGAGCTCACCCGCCAGACACGTCCCCTCCCTGGCCGGTCATATCAGGATTCCCCAACGCCTCTGGCCCTTTGGCTAATAAAATCAAAAGATGACACCAGGGGACTCAGAGTCAGAGAGTCCCACACCTTCTGATCCACGGGTGTAGCCCTAGGTCTCCTCCCCATCTCTCTCTGTGTGTGCGTGTGTGTATGTGTGTGTTCCTCTTGGTGTCTGTGTGTCTGTGTGTAAAGAGGACCTGGCCATGGAATCGTGGGTGGAGATGCCCCAGGCAGGATCAGGCTGATGAGGGGTTAAGTGTCTGGTGGGAAAGTCATGTTCACACCCAAGTTTAAGGCTGGTTAAGTGGGATCGGGTGGAGGGTCTACACACTTCTGCCCAGGGTTTATCCTGAGACCCTAAAAGGATGGGTCCATTACCCAGGAGTGGGGCTAACCCTAACAGTAACCACTAACCCAGACCCTGACACTGACTGTGAGCCTGCCCCAAACCCTAACCCAAACCCTGACACTGAACCTGACCCTGACCCTTCTGTGATCCTGACCTGAACCCTAAACCTAAACCTAAGCCTGACAATGTCCCTGATGTGGACCATGAACATAAACCTAACGTTGATATTACCGTAACCAAGACTCATACCTAACCCTGACCATGACCTTGACCCTAAACCTAACCCTGATGCTGACCTTACCGTGACCCTAACCGTAACCCTGACCGTGACTGTGAGCCTGACTCTAACCCTAAACATAAAGGTAACTCTAACCATGACCCTAATACAGACCCTGAACCTAAACCTAACGCTGACCCTGACCCTAACACTAACCCCTACCCTAGACCAAACCCTAACCCTGACCTTACGCTGACTAACCCTAAACCTAACCATAGCCCTACTTCTAACTCTAACCCTAACCCCAATCCCAAACACTACCGCCAAAACCTAACTGTGACACTGAACCGAACATTGACCCTAAACCAAAGCCGGATGCTAAACCTGACCCTGTCCATGACATTTACCTGACCCTGACCCTGACCCTAATCCTAACCATGACCCTAACACTGAATACTACATAACCTTGTCCCTGACCCTAATGTGGCCTTTAAACCAATACCTGAACCTGACCCTAAACCGGACACTGGCGCTAAACATCACCCTGACCCTGACCTAGACCATGACCATAAACCTAACCCTGACCCTAACAGTGACCCCGACACTGACCTAAACTCTAAACCTGACCCGGACTGTGAGCCTTACCCTAACTCTAACCCTAAATGTAACCCTGAACCCTACACTAACATGGGCCTTCCCCCGAATCCTATCGCTGACCTAACCCTCAGAGTAACCCCTAACCCTACCACGGACCCTGATCCTAACAAGTTGTAACCCTAACCGACAACCAAACGC
Source organism: Mustela lutreola (assembly GCF_030435805.1). NCBI lineage: Eukaryota > Metazoa > Chordata > Mammalia > Carnivora > Mustelidae > Mustela > Mustela lutreola. Next base: position 91,122,237 of record NC_081292.1, on the reverse strand, counting down.
TAACACTAACACTAACCCTAAACTTTAACAATAACCCTGAACCTATACCTGATTATGCTCATAATCCAAACCATGATCTTTGCCTATACCAGACCCTGACCCTAAACCTGAACCTGGCCCTGACCCTAAACCTAACCATGACCCTAACACTGACCACTACATAACCATGTCGCTGACCCGAATGTGGACTTTAAACCAAACCTGATCCTCATCGTAACGCTGACACTGGCGTTACACTTCACCCTGACCCTGACCCAGGCAAAGACCATAAACCTAACCCTGACCCTAACAGTGTCCCTGACCACGACCCTAACACTAACAGTGAACCTGACTGTGAGCCTGACCCTAACTCTAACCCTAAACGTAACCCTGACCATGACACTAACACGGGCCCTGACCCGAAACCTAACGCTGAACCTAACCCTAAAACTAACCCCTAACATTATCCCTGACACTGACCCTAACCCGGTCTAACCCTCCACCTACCTCTAATCCTAACCAAAACCCCACTTTAACAATAATCCTGACGCTGATCATAACCCTAACTCTGAAGGTTGCCAATGTCAGATCTTAACCTTAAACCTGACCCTGGCCTTGACCTTAACACTGACCCTAACCCTGAATGTAAACCTAAATCTGACCCAATCTATGATCCTAAACAGAATCTAAAGCCTAAAGCTAACCCTGATCCTGAACCTACTCATAAAACAGAACCTAAACATAAAGCTAACCTTACCATATCCATGAACCTAACCCTGACCCTGACCCTATCCCTGACACTAAACCTGTCCCAAACCTAACCCTGAACCTGACATGAACCTAAACGTGACCCTGACCCTAAATCTGACCATGATCCTAAACCTGACCCTAAATCTAACCGTCACTAACACTGACCCTGACCCTGACTCTGACCGTAACCCTAACCGTGACCCTATTGTGAGCCTGAACCTAAACCTACCATGAACCTAACCCTAACCCTGACCCATACCCTAAGTCTTACGCTAACCCTGACCCCAATGACGTCTAACCCTAACCCTGATCCTAAGTCTTTCTTAACACTAACCCTAACACTAAACTAGTCTAAACCCAGCTCTGTTCCCTCCAGCGGGGACAACAGCTGCACCCAGGCCTCCCAGGGGCTGGGGGGAGGCTGTATGGGGGCCACTGGATTGGCACTGCATTGAGTGGAGGGTGAGTATTGAGCAGTTTGGGGAACGGCGGCTCAGGGAGCTCTGGTACAGCAGGAAGTTCGGTAAGGAGCCCCCAGGCAGTGGTGACCTCACTTCCCTGACGACAGAGCCCAACGGAATTGGAACCCACGTATCCAGGCAACCCATTACAGAGAAAACCCCCCTGCCCAGCTCATTTCTAGGCATATCCTAAAGGAAGCGACATGTTCTTCTGCTGTACTGAAGCCGAGAGGATGTAGGGAGAAGAGAGCTCGCCCGCCAGACACTTCCCATCCCTGGCCGGTCATATCAGGTTTCCCCAACGCCTCAGGCCCTTTGGCTACGAAAATCAAAAGGTGACACCAGGGGACTCAGAGTCAGAGAGTCCCACACCTTCGGATCAACCGGTGTAGCCCTAGGTCTCCTCCTCATCTCTGTATGTGTGTGTGTGTGTGTGCCTCTGGGTGTCTGTGTGTCTGTGTGTAAAGAGGACCTGACCATGCCATCGAGGGTGGAGATGCCCCAAGCAGGATGAGGCTGATGAGGGTTTAGATGTCTAGTGGGCAAGTTATGTTCACACCCCAGTTAAAGGCTGGTTAAGTGGGATCGGGTGGAGGGTCTACACCCTTCTGCCCAGGGTTTATCCTGAGACCCTGAACGGATGGGTCTATGACCCAGGAGCGGGGCTCACCCTAACAGTAACCACTAACCCTGACCCTGACACTGACTGTGAGCCTGCCCCAAACCCTAACCCAAACCCTGACCCTGACCCTGACCCTGACCCTCTGTGATCCTGACCTGAACCCTAAACCTAAACCTAAGCCTGGCACTGACCTGATGTGTACCCTGAACCTAAACCTAACGTTGATATTACTGTAACCAAGACTCATACCTAACCATGACCCTGACCCTGACCCGAATCCTAACCCTGATGCTGACCTAACCATGACCCTAACCCTAACACTGACCGAGACTGTGAGCTTAACCCTAACCCTAAACCTAAAGGTAACTCTAACCATGACCCTAATACAGACCCTGAACCTAAACCTAATGCTGACCCTGACCCTAACACTAACCCCTACGCTAAACAAAACCCTAACCCTGACCTTACGCTGACTAACCCTATAACTAACCATAACCCTACTTCTAACTCTAACCCTAACCCCAATCCCAAACACTACCGCCAAAACCTAACTGTGACACTGAACCGAACATTGACCCTAAACCAAAGCCTGATGCTAAACCTGTCCCTGTCCTTGACCTTCACCTGACCTTGACCCTGACCCTAATCCTAACCATGACACTAACACTGAATACTACATAACCTTGTCCCTGACCCGAATGTGGCCTTTAAACCAATACCTGAACCTGACCCTAAACCGGACACTGGCGCTAAACATCACCCTGACCCTGACCTAGACCATGACCATAAACCTAACCCTGACCCTAACAGTGACCCCGACACTGACCCGAACACTAAACCTGACCCAGACTGTGAGCCTTACCCTAACTATAACCCTAAATGTAACCCTGAACCTGAAACTAACACGGGCCTTCCCCGAATCCTATCGCTGTCCTAACCCTCAGAGTAACCCCTAACCCTACCACGGACCCTGATCCTAACAAGTTGTAACCCTAACCGACAACCAAACGCTAACACTAACACTAACACTAAACTTTAACAATAACCCTGAACCTATACCTGATTATGCTCATAACCCTAACCATGATCTTTGCCTATACCAGACCCTGACCCTAAACCTGAACCTGGCCCTGACCCTAAACCTAACCATGACCCTAACACTGACCACTACATAGCCCTGTCGCTGACCCGAATGTGGACTTTAAACCAAACCTGATCCTATTCGTAAAGCTGACACTGGCGCTACACTTCACCCTGACCCTGACCCAGGCAAAGACCATAAACCTAACCCTGACCCTAACAGTGTCCCTGACCACGACCCTAACACTAACAGTGACCCTGACTGTGAGCCTGACCCTAACTCTAACCCTAAACGTAACCCTGACCATGACACTAACACGGGCCCTGACCCGAAACCTAACGCTGAACCTAACCCTAAAACTAACCCCTAACATTATCCCTGACACTGACCCTAACCCGGTCTAACCCTCCACCTACCTCTAACCCTAACCCTAACCCCACTTTAACAATAATCCTGACGCTGATCATAATCCTAACTCTGAAGGTTGCCAATGTCAGATCTTAACCTTAAACCTGACCCTGGCCTTGACCTTAACACTGACCCTAACCCTGAATGTAAACCTAACTCTGACCCAATCCGTGATCCTAAACAGAATCTTTAGCCTAAAGCTAACCCTGATCCTGAACCTACTCATAAAACAGAACCTAAACATAAAGCTGACCTTACCATAACCATGAACCTAAGCCTGACCCTGACCCTAACCCTGACACTAGACCTGTCCCAAACCTAACCCTGACCCTGACATGAACCTTGCCCCCAACCAAAACTTGAACCTGACCCTAAATCTAACCATGACCCTGAACCTGATACTAAACCTAACCATCACCCTAAAACTGACCCTGATGTGACTCTGACCGTAATGCTAACCCTGACCCTACTGTGAGACTGACCCTAAACCAAACCATGAACCTAACCCTAACCCTGAGCCCTACCCTAAGCCTTACGCTAACCCTGACCCCAAGGACATCTAACCCTAACCCAGACCCTAAGTCTTTCTCAATCCTAACCCTAACACTGACCTAGTATAAATCCAGCTCTGTTGCCTCCAGCGGGGACAACAGCCGCACCCAGGTCTCCCAGGGGCTGGGGGAGGCTGTATGGGGGTCACTGGATGGGCACTGCCTGAGTGGAGTGTGAGCCTGAGCAGCTTGGGGACCGCCGGCTCAGGGAGTTCTGGTACAGCAGGAAGTTCGGTAAGGAGCCCCCAGGCAGTGGTGACCTCACTTCCCTGACGACAGAGCCCAACGGAATTGGAACCAACATATCCAGGCACCCCATTACAGAGAAAACCCCCCTGCCCAGCTCATTTCTAGGCACATCCTAAAGGAAGCGACATGTTCTTCTGCTGTACTGAAGCCGAGAGGATGTAGGGAGAAGAGAGCTCGCCCGCCAGACACGTCCCCTCCCTGGCCGGTCATATCAGGATTCCCCAATGCCTCTGGACCTTTGGTTACTAAAATCAAAAGGTGACACCAGGGGACTCAGAGTCAGAGAGTCCCACACCTTCTGATCAACTAACTTGCATTATTGTTAACAAGAATCTTGTGCATTACCATCAGTTTTCTACATTATAACCTCTTGCTCTACAGTTTGTAAATACCTTTGTCAATAGCAAGCTAATAAACGGGGTGACCCCAATGGATTGAGATAATCTCCAGAGTTTCTGCTACATAATGCCAAGGACTCCATTAAAAGGATACCTAAGAATTTATTTTGCCCAAAAATTTGATCATTTTTTTCACTGTCCTTACCTATTTTCCAAACCTAGTCCTTTTGCTTCACCTTTCAGTCTACGGACCCTTTATCTGACTGACTTGTTAATTCTGGTAATGTCTTGCAGATTAATTTGCTTGCCAGAGGTGGTTCCTCTAATTGATGTCTAAGAACCCTAATTAGTTAAGAAAACTTTTTTTAACATTTTCATTGCTATTTATTATTATTATTATTATTGCTAATATCTCTATTATAAATAATTCACAAGCGCATCTTTCTGACAAAAGACAAAGAGCTGGCTACTAGTAGAAAAAGTACATTTGACTCTGTCAGTGAAAGTGGTAAAGGGATTTGAGAATATAAGGCAATGCACTGGAATTATGTGTTAAAATTTTAAATATTATAGATACATTTACTTAATTTCTAATACTGTTGTTGCTTATAATTAAATAAGATGTTTTCCATGAACCACGCATTACAGAAAATCTATTGTTTATACAGATTAAATTTTTATCAAAAGGGATACCTGGGTGGCTCAGTTGGTTAAGCAGCAGCCTTTGGCTCAGGTCATGATCCCAGCGTCCTGGGAACGAGTCCCGCATCGGGCTCCTTGCTCGGCCGGGAGCCTGCTTCTGCCTCTGCCTCTGCCTGCCATTCTGTCTGCCTGTGCTTGCTCTCTCGCCCACTCCCTCTGATAAATAAATAAAATCTTAAAATAACTAAATAAATTTTCATCAAAAAATTGTAAGTGTATTTTATTGTAGGATCATGATTAGCATTTTGCAGATGAGAAAAGTGAAATTTAGAAAAGTATGTCTCTTCAATTCCCTCATACAATATCTGGCCTAGATAGAAGGATATACTATCACAATTGAGGAAGATAATTGATTACTTAAAATGATAAACTTTACTGTATAGGGTTTTTTAAAAGTTTGCCACAGATTCAGATTCTTATAAAATATATATCTATTTTTTGTAAAGAGAATGCACTAAGAAGTAAAAAGAAAGTGATATATCAGTGCTACCAACTAATGGCTAAAATATCATCACCTTATTTATGAACAATGAAACAGCGTGCAATATTTAAATACATTTAAATAAATTCCTATTTACTTTATGTATTTATAAATTTAAATAAATTCCTATTTATTTATTATTAAAGAAATTCCTCTAACAAACAGTATGTTTTGAAGATTGCTAGCAGGAAAGTGTTGTACTACAGTAATCAGAAAATATGATCTAAAATTCTGCTTTCAAGGGCACCTGGGTGGCTCAGTGGGTTAAAACTCTGCTTTCAAGAAGCTATAACAGTAAGTACTGAACATTAGCTATTATATGCTATGGATGAATAACTGAAATCTACATTTGAAACTAATGGTACACTATATGCTAACTAATTGAATTTTAAAAAGTTAAAAAAAAAGCCACTATTTTATAAAACAATATTCCCAACAGGCTCTTTTGCTTTAAAATACTCACTTTGTGTGTAGGGATAGAGGGCACATACCTCAATATCATCAAAGCCATCTATGAAAAACCCACCGCAAATATCATTCTCAATGGAGAAAAACTGAAAGCTTTTCCGCTAAGGTCAGGAACACGGCAGGGATGTCCATTATCACCACTGCTATTCAACATCGTACTAGAGGTCCTAGCCTCAGCAATCAGACAACAAAAGGAAATTAAAGGCATCCAAATTGGCAAAGAAGAAGTCAAATTATCACTCTTCGCAGATGATATGATACTATATGTGGAAAACCCAAAAGACTCCACTCCAAAACTGCTAGAACTTATACAGGAATTCAGTAAAGTGTCAGGATATAAAATCAATGCACAGAAATCAGTTGCATTTCTCTACACCAACAGCAAGACAGAAGAAAGAGATATTAAGGAGTCAATCCCATTTACAATTGCATCCAAAACCATAAGATACCTAGGAATAAACCTAAACAAAGAGACAAAGAATCTATACTCAGAAAACTATAAAGTATTCATGAAAGAAATTGAGGAAGACACAAAGAAATGGAAAAATATTCCATGCTCCTGGATTGGAAGAATAAATATTGTGAAAATGTCTATGCTACCTAAAGCAATCTACACATTTAATGCAATTCCTATCAAAGTACCATCCATCTTTTTCAAAGAAATGGAACAAATAATGCTAAAATTTATATGGAACCAGAAAAGACCTCGAATAGCCAAAGGGATATTGAAAAAGAAAGCCAACGTTGGTGGCATCACAATTCCGGACTTCAAGCTCTATTACAAAGCTGTCATCATCAAGACAGCATGGTACTGGCACAAAAACAGACACATAGATCAATGGAACAGAATAGAGAGCCTAGAAATAGACCCTCAAATCTATGGTCAACTAATCTTCGACAAAGCAGGAAAGAATGTCCAATGGAAAAAAGACAGCCTTTTCAATAAATGGTGCTGGGAAAATTGGACAGCCACATGCAGAAAAATGAAATTGGACCATTTCCTTACACCACACACAAAAATAGACTCAAAATGGATGAAGGACCTCAATGTACGAAAGGAATCCATCAAAATCCTTGAGGAGAACACGGGCAGCAAACTCTTCGACCTCTGCCGCAGCAACATCTTCCTAGGAACAACGCAAAAGGCAAGGGAAGCAAGGGAAAAAATGAACTACTGGGATTTCATCAAGATCAAAAGCTTTTGCACAGCAAAGGAAACAGTTAACAAAATCAAAAGACAACTGACAGAATGGGAGAAGATATTTGCAAACGACATATCAGATAAAGGACTAGTGTCCAGAATCTATAAAGAACTTAGCAAACTCAACACCCAAAGAACAAATAATCCAATCAAGAAATGGGCAGAGGACATGAACAGACATTTCTGCAAAGAAGACATCCAGATGGCCAACAGACACATGAAAAAGTGCTCCATATCACTCGGCATCAGGGAAATACAAATCAAAACCACAATGCGATATCACCTCACACCAGTCAGAATGGCTAAAATCAACAAGTCAGGAAATGACAGATGCTGGCGAGGATGCGGAGAAAGGGGAACCCTCCTACACTGTTGGTGGGAATGCAAGCTGGTGCAGCCACTCTGGAAAACAGCATGGAGGTTCCTCAAAATGTTGAAAATAGAACTGCCCTATGACCCAGCAATTGCACTATTGGGTATTTACCCTAAAGATACAAATGTAGTGATCCAAAGGGGCACGTGTACCCGAATGTTTATAGCAGCAATGTCCACAATAGCCAAACTATGGAAAGAACCTAGATGTCCATCAACAGATGAATGGATCAAGAAGATGTGGTATATATACACAATGGAATACTATGCAGCCATCAAAAGAAATGAAATCTTGCCATTTGCAACAACATGGATGGAACTAGAGCGTATCATGCTTAGCGAAATAAGTCAAGCAGAGAAAGACAACTATCATATGATCTCCCTGATATGAGGAAGTGGTGATACAACATGGAGGCTTAAGTGGGTAGAAGAAGAATAAATGAAACAAGATGGGATTGGGAGGGAGACAAACCATAAGTGACTCTTAATCTCACAAAACAAACTGAGGGTTGCCGGGGGGAGGGGGTTTGGGAGAGGGGGTTGGGATTATGGACATTGGGGAGGGCATGTGATTTGGTGAGTGCTGTGAAGTGTGTAAACCTGGTGATTCACAGACCTGTACCCCTGGGGATAAAAATATATGTTTATAAGAGGAAAAAAAATAAAATAAAATACTATTTTATGTAAAAAAAAATAAATAAATAAATAAAAAAAATAAAATACTCACTTTGTAATGAGAGTCATTACTTTTGTCTAGCCAATTCTTACATCACTGTTTATCCCTTCCCTGCTTTATCTCTTCCCAGTATCAATAAAGGCTCACTTGGGTTACCTAGAAGCCATGAGAAAGCTTGTAATAGATCTGGCTGGTTTTTACCAGCAATTTGACCACCATGTGCACAGGGAAGTCTATTGATAAAGGCTTTATTGCAATAAGTTGCAAATACATGGATGATTTTGAATTCTCTTTCTTGAGGTCTTGTTTCATGATAATAAATTTAGGGTGGCTTATTGGAATGGATGTTATTAACATATTTTCATAGTTCTAAGTACATGGAATTGTAAAATAGATTAATGAATGTGGCATTACTGACAACTGTCCTCATTTTGAAATCAAATTACAGTGTACTCAGATGAGGAAGCAAAGCAGATTTGGGATTATGAGTGAACTAATTTAAAAAAGTCTTAGGGGTATGATCAGATTATTGGGTAATTCAGTAGAAAAATGTCAACTGATTGAGATTTTGTGTTTCCTGATTTCAGAGAGAAGTTAAGATAAATAAGGAACACGAGGAGACTAGGAAGCCAAACATAAGTGATAATTTTGTGCCAGAGTGTGTATACATCTGTTTATCTTCTTGCTTTACCACTAAGGTTGCTCCTAGAGGAGAGTTTAAATATGTGTTGGAGCTAATCTCTGTGGATTACACAACAAACCACATCCTACAGCTCTCCCTGAAACACCCCTTATGATTTCAATGTAATTTGGTTTTTGCATTTTTAGAAATAACAAAATACTTTGCAAACTCATCTACTTTATTACCACCACAAGTGAGTCAGCTGACTCCACATTTTAACACAGTGACAGTCACAGAGGAATGGAGGAATGAGTAAAGTTATCAATATATGTGCTTTTAAGAAGTACAACAGGGTAGCAGCTATTTCCAGGAACCAAAACATGGGTCAGCAGCTGTGAAGGAAAAGTGATGGAATAAATGACTCATTTCAGAGGAGTTCTACGACATATTAATTCTATAATGTATCCTCAGCACCCAGTTACCCGCTTTGATCTAAAGATAAGGATTTACAGTTAAGGTCCCATTTATGATTTGACTGGTAGGGTCTGAATCATGTTTACAATTGTTTTGACTATTACTTGAAACCTATAGTAGTACTTGGGATATGTGTTGTGTATTCTGTGAACATGTGCTATTTTTAGATTAGATAATTCCTGTCTCGAACCCCTGTTAATTTGTTTGTTTCTGTTTAATTGATAGTGGTTTCAGTAAATGGATATATCTGAAAAATTGCAAAGCCACTATTAAAATAAGTTATTATTATATATAGCATGGAATTGCACATTCCTCCTTTGAATCTGACAGAGCTTCACCATATCCTTAACAATTTGGGAAAAACATGCTATTATTTTTCTTTATAAAATTTCTCCTGTTAGGCTGTGATGGTTGTCATCAGCAGTAACTCCTCTGAAGGCTTTGTTAAAAGAGTTGAAAAAATTGGAAAGGTGTGAATGAAGCTGTTTGCTGAATATAAAGAAAAGAGCATTGAAGTACAATTCACAATCTTACTTCTCCTCTATGCTTTTAGATGTTTGACATTTGAAAATTTTGCTTCTAGAAGAGATGCCCTATATAATTCTTACTTTAAGGAGCAAGTTGCTTTTATAATTTTTTTTTATTATTCTACCATTCAAGTATTTCCATTTAAATTAAATTCAATACCATTTAAAAAAAATCAAAAGTGCAGCCAGTATTCAATTCCTGGGCTAAATAATTTTAGAAAGCTTTGTGTTATTGAACCTACGGGGTTTTTCTGTAGTTTTAACTCTTTCTTTCTGTGATTTTTCCCATTAGTCACGTAAGTGACTGCAATATAACAGACATTGAGGGTAAAGAAGGACTGAATAGAACAATCCTTGGCCTCATGAAGTTGAGAATCTAGCAAGGGAGTCAAACAATTCAATCATTCAGAGACAATTTATTGAGTGCCTGGCCTAAGATGTGCACAACAAAACCCCAGCCCAGAGGAATCATTTTAATGGGAGAGATAGATAATAGGTAAGCCAACTTTAAAAAGAAAAAAATCGTACTGGTTTTTCTTTAATAGTGATGCATATTTGAACTAAATAAGCACATTTTAAAAAGAGCAGTGATTGAGAAGAGGTTTTGTAACTGAGTGGTCCGAAAGGGCCTCCCTGAAAAAGTCTGTTTTGAACAGATTTCTGAATAATATCAGCTAGGAAGCTGCGTAAAAATCTCAGGGATGGGTGATTTTTCCAGTCAAAAAACTGTAAAGGCTCCAAAGTCACAATACAGCTGTAAGTTTCTCTAATAAAGTAACTTCTGACAAAGAATGAGAAGAAATAACTAACCCAGGTTTGAAAGAAAAGGGACAGACTTTCTATGGAATTAATATTTAATTAAAGCTCTAAAGGACAAAAATACAATAGAGCAAAATTCTATATACCTAATGACGCTGATATACTTAATGAAAGTTCATAAACAAGTGTGGGTAGCAAAGAGTGTGTGGGAATGTTGGTAAGAACAGTGGGGAAGAGTCATCCCTGAACATGTTCTTAAATGAAGCAATTCTTGTGTTGTTTTAAAGGGTAAATTGGAGTTTGCCTAAGTGATTAGAGAAGGATGCCTCGGCTTATGGAAGTTCAAAGCCATAAAGATGTGATAAACTACTGCAGATATTTTCATGTATATTTGTTGTTGCTTCTAGTAATGGTGATCTAAAAACTCTTTCTTAAGACAACTAAAAATCCAGACAAAATAGCTTTTAAAGTTAAAAATATCAGAATGATTATAAAAATAAGGGAGGGATTACTGGGCCAAAATAGGAAATACAATGAGAGCCCAGAGATATATGCCCTGAAGCCATTTTAGCTATGAGAGCATTTGAAACTGCTAAAACACACTGAGCTGTGTTTTTAATAGACTCTTGATACTAGAGAAACAAAATTCAAAATCCAGCAGCAATCAAATTTGAGGACTTTGGTACAACCCAAATTTAAGTTGAGATCCCCAAAGCACAAGGAGAAGCAGAAATAAGACTATAGCCTACCTTGCCTTCTGTGTAAACTGAGAAAGTCAATCACTGAATTTGGAGTATGATTGTCTTGTAGAGTCTCAGATATAAGAGAAAATCCTGCCAAGGAGGACCATACCATTATTATAGCTCTTAATTATCCCTACTCAATAAGAGTTTCAAATATAATGTCTTGAACATAGCAAAATGGAACAAAGCACACAAAGAAAAACCATTAACAAGATTTGAAAGACAAAATGGGATTAAGTATGATGTTAAAATGATCAATAAAGATTGTAAAATGGCTTGATTACTCTGCTCAAATAAATGAGAGGGGAAGCAAATTGAACAAAAAATTGAAACTAAAAATGATATTGAGAAAGGTTTTATAAATGAACCAAATGGATACTCTAGAATTTAAAGATATGACAGCCAATTTAAGATACCACAGGGGTGCCTGGGTGGCTCACTTAATTAAACCTCCAATTCTTTGTCCTTTTTTTTTTAACACCTTAATTTTATTTTATTTCTTTCATTTTGGCTCAGGTCATGATGTCAGGGTTGTGAAATAGAGCCCAGAGTTGGGCTCTGTGCTGAGCCTGGAGCCTGCTTAAGATTCTTTTCCCTTCTTTTTCTATCCATCCCTGCGCTCTCACTAGCTCGCTTTCTCTTGCTTGCAAATAAATAAATAGATAGATAGATGATAGATAGATAGATAGATAGATAATAGACAAAGCAAAATAAAAGCAGATTATGAAAATAAATATAAAGATTTTGAAATGAAAACAAGTTCAAAATAAAATAGAGAAGACCTACACAGCTAAAAGTTCATTCAGAAAATCTACTATTAAAGAAGTCAGTATAACACAATGTTAAGATATCAAAAGATTTGAGCATGTACTGTACAGAAAGGGTAATCCAAATGGCCACTCATATATAAAAACTGTTTATCTTTATTATGAATCTGGAATTAAATTAAATTAAATTAAAAATAAATTAAAACCTAGAATGGCATACTATTACACACTTACCATATTGGGCAACAGTGAAAATGTCTTGCAAGAATGTGAAGGAATGACAGTGCACATAATAAAAACATATGAGGAAAGTTGGACAATATTTAGAAAACTTAAAAATTAAAAAAAAAAAATTGGTCCATTCCTAGAAATACAACATGGAACTAAAGGAATATTTTCATCAGGATATGCAAACAGATGATTATAGTTATTTCGTTCATAACGGCAGATCAGTAGTGTTATATTTGCACAATGTTACATTAAATAAGAGAGAATATTAACAAACTGGGAGGAGGGGCTAGGTTGTTATCATAAACAGATCTTCTATGGTGCTAATTATGTTCTATTTCTCAAAATCTTTAAGTTAAAAAAGTTTTCAAATTTATATCTAGATAGATAGATAGGTAAATGATAGATAGACAGATATGCCAGAAGCTGCAATGCTAGGCTAAGACCAGGCTTCAAAGGGCTTTTCTATTCTCTACTAAATACTTTAAACCATTCATTATATCATAGCTCAGTGTTCAAATCTCCATTTGTTTCCTCAGTTTCCTAATATTTATCTTAAGGTGACCTGATCCAGACTTTTGATCACCTTTGTCTAAATATTTCTATTTTAACAAAGTCCTTTTGAACACTCAGAGACTAAAACTTAGAAAAAGACTCTGATTGTTATCTCACTAGAGTGGAAAATATATAGTTACTCATTAACTAATGATATCCATGTCTACATTAGATCCATGACATTTTTAATTCTTGGGAGCTTTTGGCTAAATGAATTTTTTAAGCTTCCTTTAAATGGAGCTTTAAGCCATCGCCACATGAATAAAATTAAAGAACTAAATGAAAACAAGCCAAGTATTTACAGAGTAATTAGAATGTGCAGTGGAAAGAGTACAATTCTGAAATCATAAAGCCTAAATTAGTGTGATGCATCTTTACCAGCCATGTAATCATAAACCAGTTATCTAAATGTGTTAGCCTCAGTTTTTTCACCCATGAAATGGTGATGATAATACTTATTATGCAGAGTTGTTGTGTGGATGTAATGAAGCATGGAGCATGAGAGTCTCATATTCCATGCTAAAATGATAGCTATTTTTATACTTATAATAATTCTAATAATAGTAATTAAATTGTTCAAAATGATAATATTCATTTATATTGAGGCATTGTATTGACTATTCATAGACACATTTACCAAAATAAATTTCATTTTACTTTACCCCCTCTGAGGATATATATTCCCTAATTCAATATGAATCTCATTATGAATAATAATTATCATGATAAATATGCAGATTTTTCTTCTATTTATTTTTAGGGAAGTATCCTTTACTGTTGAACATAAAGAAACTTAAGCAAGTCTGTCTTATTCAAAATTTTCATGCTGCTTTCTTATGAAACTAGATTATAGAGTTGTATGAAATAAATTCATGCAGTTAAGACATTTATGTTTGGAAAACTGGGTGGTCAGTTTAGTATTTCAAAAGAAGATTTTAAATTTAAACCTTAAAACTGAGCTCTTTCAGCCTTATTTATAGACCATCCTTCATGCTTCATAAGTATTCCTTCATTGTAAACTAACTAATAGTGTTTGTCACAGTGTATATAACTAAAATGGATTTTGTATTCTATTATTTCAGAGTTAGTTGCAGTTTCTACTTCCTTAATTCCTTTTTTGAAAAATAGATTAATTCTACAAAAAGTTTTTTCGAGCTTTATTGAAAAATAATTGACATATTATAATTTGTAAATTTAAGAAATGATTTCTTATAACACTGCAAACTTTTAACATTGTGTAAATTCTGTACCATTTGATAAATTGGTATACATCTGTATTGCAATATAATCTACATAAAAATGTTAATACATCTACTATCTCATATAGTTGCCTCTGTTTTTTATGCATGTATTGTAAGGAATTTTAAGATCTACTCTCTTAGCAACTTTTATGTATATAGTACAGTAGAGATAAACTTCAGAGGTCTTGTGGGTTTTGTTCCAGACTGCCTCAATAAAGTGATTATCTCAATCAACTAAGTCAAATCATTATTATTTTTTTTTGGTTTCCCAGTGCAAATAAAAAATTATGTTTCCCAGTGCATATAAAAAATAAACACTATACTGTACTGTTCAAAAGCATTATGTCTTTAAAGAAAAACAATGTATATACCTTAAGTAAACTAGTTCTGAGTTTTCAGTGGGTCATAATTACTGATCACAGATCACCATAACAAATACAATAATAATGAAAAAACTTGAAATATTGCAAGAATTACCAACATGTGACAGAGAGACACAAAATGAACAAATGTTTAGAAAAATGGTGGCAGCAGACCTCTTTTATACAAGATTGCTATAAACTTTCAACTTGTAAGAATGTGATATATGTAAAGTTTAATAAAGGGAAGCACAATAAAAAAGTATGTATATATTATTAACTATGATCATCATGCTGTACATTAGATCCCCAGAACTTTTTCATATTATAGTTGCAAGTTTGTGCCCTTTGACCACCTTATTCCACCCCAGGTTCACCTCTTGTCAACTCAACTCTAAGTTTCCATTAGTTTGCTTTTTCTTCAGATTCTGTATGTAAGGGATATCATAATACATAAATTAAAAAATATATATAAAATCTTTGAAATATTTCACTTAGTATAATACCTTCAAGATCCATCCATGCTGTTGTAAAAAGCAGTATTTCTTAATTTTTCATGGTTAAGTAGTATTCCATAGTATATATTTACCATACTTATTTTATTCATTCATCCATTAATGGATACTGAAGTTATTTCCATCTCTTGCTTAGAGTTAATAATTTTATAATGAACATAAGAGTGCAGATATGTCTTCGAATAGTGACTTCGTTTCCTTTAGATATATACCTAGAAGTGGGATTACTGAATCATATGGTAATTTTACTTTTAATAATATGAATAGTCTCCATACTGTTTTCCATACAAATTTATATCCCTATCACAGTGCATAAGTTCCCCATTTTCCCCAATATTTACCAAAATTTGTTAGTTTTAATTTTTTGGTAGTATATATTCTAATAGGTAGTAATATTGTGTTTTTCAGAGGTAAACAACAACATAATGAATTTGCCCTGAGTTTTTACATTGAGCACTTTTTAATGCTCCTGTTGGTCATTTATATAACTTTTTTGAAAAAAAAAGTCTATTGAGATCCTTTTGCTATTTTTTAATGATATATTTTTTTCTATTTGTATCTCTTGATTATTAACCTCTTTTCAGATATAAGATTTGTAAGTATTTTCTTCCATTCTGTGGATTGTGTTTTCATTCTCTCTCTCTCTCTCTCTTTTTTTTTTTTTGGCAATGCAGAAACTTTAGTTAATGTAATACCATTTATTTATTTTTGCTTCTTTTGCTTGTGTTTTTGGCCTGGTATCCAAAAACTATTGGCAAGACCAATGTCAAGGAGAATTTTTCCTATGTTTTCCTTTAGGAAATTTAGTTTCATGCATCACATTTAAGTCTTTGATCTATTTCAAGTTAAGATTTATGAGTGATATAAGCTTCCAGTTTCATGCTGGTTTATGTGACTATTCAGTTTTAAATATCATTTATTGAACAGACTATCTTTACCCATTATATATGTTGGCCCCTGTCAAATATTAGGTGACTGTATGAAAGGATTTATTTCTGGACTCTCAAATCTGTTCTACTTGTTTATTGGTCTGTTTTTATACCAGTATACTTTATTGTTTTGAGCATGAGGGCTTTGTAGTATTGTTTCAAATCAAGAAGTGTAATTTCACTTCTTCATTCTTTCTCAGAACTGCTTTAATTATTTGTCTTTTATGGTCTCATATAAATTCTAGGATTCTTTACTTACTTCTGTAAAAAAATAATATTGGATTTATTAAAAGATTTTTTATTTATTTATTTGACAGAGAGAGATGACAAGCAGGCAGAGAGGCAGGCAGAGAGAGAAGAGGTAGCAGCTTCCTGCTGAGCAGAGAGCCTGATGCAGGGCTCGATCCCAGGACCCTGGGATCATGACCTGAGCCGAAGGCAGTGGCTTAACCCACTGAGCCACCCAGGCACCCCTAACATTGGATTTTTGATAGGAATTGAATTTACAGATGGTTTTTGGTAGTATGGACATTTTAACAATGTTAATTCTTACCATTCATAAATATGAGCTATCTTTCCATTTATGTCTCCTTCAATTTCTTTATCAATGTCATAGTTTATGGGGTACATATCTTTCATCTTCTTAGTTAAATCTTATCCTAAGTATTTCATTAGTTTTGATGCTGTTGTGAATTAGATTGTTCTCTTTATTTTTTCAGATAGTTCATCATTAGAGTGTTAAAATGCTCGTCTTGTGCTTACTTTGGCAGCACATATACTAAAATTGGAATGATGCAGAGATTAGCTTGATCACTGAACAAGGATGACATGAAAAACTGGGAAGCATTCCATATTGGAAAAAAAAAAACGAAACAAAACAAAATTCTTGTCTTTTATATATTGATCTTGTATTTGGCAGCTTTACTAAATTTGTTTATTCAAAATTTTTTGTGAATTTTTTAGGATTCTTTTACATGTAAGTTCATGTTATTAAAAAAAAGAAAATTTTACTTCTTCCTTTTTTTTTTTTGAGTCTTTTATTTCTTTGTGTTCCTTGTTTCTCTGGCTAGGACATCCAGTACTATGTCAAATGAGAGTAGTGAAAGTGGACACACTTGTCTTTGTTCTGATCTTTAAGGGGAAAATTTTCAATTTTTTTTGATTGAATATGAGATTAGCTCTGGGCTTGCAATATGTGCTTTTTCTTTAATGGATTTTTAAAACTATTTTTTAAAAATTTTTTATAAACATATAATGTGTTTTTATCCCTAGGGGCACAGGTCTGTGAATCTCCAGGTTTACCCATTTCACAGCACTCACCATCACTCACCATAGCACCTGCCCTCCCCAATGTCCATACCCCCACCATCCTCTCCCAACACACCTCCCCCCAGCAACCCTCAGTCTGTTTTGTGAGATTCAGTCTTTTATGGTTTGTCTCCCTCCCAATCCCATCTTCTTTTATTTTTCTTTTCGTACGCCTGAAACCGCCTATGTTGCATCTCCACTTCATCATATCAGGGAGATCATATGATAGTTGTCTTTCTCAGATTGATTTATTTCGCCAAGCATAATACCCTCTAGTTCCATCCACGTCATCACAAATAGCAGGATTTCATTTCCTTTGATGGCTGCATAGTATCCCATTGTACATATATACCACATCTTATTTATAGATTCATCTGTTGAAGGACATTTAGGTTCTTTCCATAGTTTAACTATTGTGGACATTGCTGCTATAAACATTTGAGTGCATGTGCCCCTTCAGAATGCCACGTTTGTATCTTTAGGGTATATACCCAGTACTACAATCACTGGGTCATAGGCTAGTTCTATTTTCACCTTTTTGAGGCACCTCCACGCTGTTTTCCAGAGTGGTTGCACCAGCTTGCATTCCCACGTACAGTGTAGGAGGGTTGCCCTTTCTCCACATCCTTGCCAGCATCTGTCATTGACTGACTTGTTCATTTTAGCCATTCTGAAAGGTGTGACGTGGTATCTCATTCTGGTTTTGATTTTTATTTCCCTGATGCCGAGTGATGTGGAGCATTTTTTCATGTGTCTGTTGGCCATTTGGATGTATTCCTTGCAGAAATGTCTGTTCATGTCCTCTGCGCATTTCTTCATTGGATTATTTGTTCTTAGGGTGTTGAGTTTGATAAACTCTTTATAGATTTTGGATAGATAGTGGCCTTTTATCTGGTATGTCATTTGCAAATATCTTCTCCCAGATAACTTCTGACAGTCATCTTTTGGCTTTGTTAACTGTTTCCTTTGCTGTGCAAACAGAAGCTTTTTGATCTGATGAAATCCCAATAGTTCATTCTTGCCCTTGCTTCCCTTGCCTTTGGCGATGTTCCTAGGAAGAAGTTGCTGCTGCTGAGGTCAAAGAGGTTGCTACCTGTTCTCTCCTCAAGGATTTTGATGGATTCCTTTCTCACATTATGCTTCTTCATCCATTTCCAGTCTATTTTCATGTATGGTGTAAGGAAATGGTCCAACTTCATTTTTCTGCATGTGGCTCTTCAATTTTCCCAACACCATTTGTTGAAGAGGCTGTCTCTTTTCCATAGGACATTCCTTCCTGCTTTGTTGAAGATTAGTTGACCATAGAGTTGAGGGTGTATTTCTGGGCTCTCTATTCTGTTCCATTGATCTATGTCTGTTTTGGGGACAGTTCCCTACTATCTCAATGATGACAACTTTGTAATAGAGCTTGAAATCTGGAATTGTGATGCCAACAACTTTGGCTTTCTTTTTCAATATTCCTCTAGCAATTCGAGGTATTTTTGTGGTTCCATATATATTTTAGGATGATTTGTCCCATTTCTTTGAAAAAAAGATGGATGGGATTTTGATAGGGATTGCATTAAATGTGTAGATTGCTTTAGGTAGCATAGACATTTTCACAATATTTGTTCTTCCAATACAAGAGCATGGAACATTTTTCCATTTCTTTGTGTCTTCTTCAATTTCTTTCATGAGTACTTTAGAGTTTTCTGAGTATAGATTCTTTGTCTCTTTGGTTAGGTTTATTCCTAGGTATATTAGGGTTTTGGGTGCAATTGTAAATGGGATTCACTCCTTAATTTCTATTTCTACAGTCTTGTTGGTATAAAAAAAATGCAACCAATTTTTGTGCATTGATTTTATATCCTGACACTTTACAGAATTCCTATACAAGTTATAGCAGATTTGGAGTGGAGTCCTTCAAGTTTTCCACATACAGTGTCATATCGTCTGCAAACAGGGATAGTTTGACTTCTCTTTTGCCAATTTGGCAAAATTTTGATGCCTTAATTTCTTTTTGTTGTCTGATTGCTGAGGCTAGGACTTCTATTACGATGTTGAATAGCAGTGGTGATAACGGACATCCCTGCCGTGTTCCTGACCTCAGCGGAAAAGTATTCAGTTTTTCTCCATTGAAAATGATATTTGCAGTGGGTTTTTCATAGATGGCTTTGATAATATTGATAATATGTGCCCTCTATGCCTACACTTTGAAGAGTTTTAATCAGGAAGGGATACTGCACTTTGCCAAATGCTTTTTCAGCATCTATGGAGAGTATCATATGGTTCTTGTTCTTTATTTTATTAATGTGTTGTATCACATTGATTGATTTGCAGATGTTGAACCAACCTTGTAGCCCTGGAATAAATCCCAGTTGGTCGTGGTGAATAATCCTTTGAATGTACTGTTGAATCCTATTGGCTAGTATTTTGGTGAGAATTTTCGCATCTGTGTTCATCAAGGATATTGGTCTGTAGTTCTCTTTTTTGATGGGATCCTTGTCTGGTTTTGGGATCAAGGTGATGCTGGTGGCCTCAGAAAAAAAGAGTTTGGAAGTTTTCCTTCCATTTCTATTTTTTTGGAACAGTATCATGAGAATAGGAATTAATTCTTCTTTAAATGTTTGGCAGAATTCCCCTGGGAAGCCATCTGGCCCGGGGCTTTTGTTTGTTTGGAGATTTTTTTTTAAAGATTTATTTATTTGACAGAGAGAAATCACAAGTAGACAGAGAGGCAGCCAGAGAGAGAGAGAGGGAAACAGGCTCCCTGCTGAGCAGAGAGCCCGACGTGGGACTCGATCCCAGAACCCTGAGATCATGACCCAATCCGAAGGCAGCAGCTTAATCCACTGAGCCACCCAGGCGCCCCTGGAGATTTTTGATGACTGTTTCAATCTACATACTGGTTATGGGTCTGTTCAGGTTTTCTATTTCTTCCTGGTTCAGTTGTGGTAGTTTATATGTCTCTAGGAATGTATCCATTTCTTCCAGATTGTTGAATTTGTTGGCGCAGAGTTGCTCATAGTATGTTCTTATAATTGTTTGTATTTCTTTGGTGTTGGTTGTGATCTCTCCTCTTTCATTCATGATTTTATTTATTTGGGTCCTTTCTATTTCTTTATCAATCTTATTAATTCTTTCAAAGAACCAGCTCCTAGTTTCGTTGATTTGTTCTATTGTTTTTTTTTTTTTTTTGGTTTTTTGTGTTTTTTTGTTTGTTTCTATTTCATTGATTTCTTCTCTGATCTTTATTATTCCTCTTCTCCTGCTGGGTTTAGGCTTTCTTTGTTGTTCTTTCTCCGATTCCTTTAGGTGTAGGGTTATGTTGTGTATTTGAGATCTTTCTTGTTTCTTGAGAAAGGCTCGTACAGCTTTATATTTTCCTCTCAGGACTGCCTTTGCTGTATCCCACAGATTTTGAACACTTTTGTTTTCATTATCATTTGTTTCCATGAATTTTTTTCAATTCTTCTTTAATTTCCTGGTTGACCAATTCATTTTTTAGAAGGATGCTGTTTAGTCTCCATGTATTTGTGTTCTTTCCAAATTTCCTCTTGTGATTGAGTTCTAGTTTCAGAGCATTGTGGTCTGAGAATATGCAGGGGATGATCCCAATCTTTTGATAATGGTTGAGATCTGATTTATGGCCCAGGATGTGGTCTATTCTGGAGAATGTTCCATGTGCACTAGAGAAGAATGTGTATTCTGTTATTTTGGGATGGAATGTGTTGAATATACCTGTGATGTCCATCTTGTCCAGTGTGTCATTTAAGGCCTTTTTCCTTGTGGATCTGTTGCTTGGATGATCTGTCCATTTCAATGAGGGGAGTGTTAAATTCCCCTACTATTATTTTATTATTGTCGATGTGTTTCTTAGATTTTGTTATTAATTGGTTTATATAGTTGGTTGCTCCCATGTTAAGGACATAGATATTTAAAATTGTTAGGTCTTCTTGTTGGACAGACCCTTTGAGTATGATATAGTGTTCTTCCTCATCTCTTATTATAGTCTTTGGCTTAAAATCTAATTGATCTGATATAAGGATTGCCACCCCAGCTTTCTTCTGATGTCCATTAGCATGGTAAATTGTTTTCCACCCCCTCTCTTTAAATCTTTAGGTGTCTTCGGGTCTATGATGAGTTTCTTGGGCAGCATATTGACGGGTTTTGCTTTTTATCCATTCTGATACCCTGTGTCTTTTGATTGGTGCATTTAGGCCATTTACATTCAGGGTAACTATTGAGAGATATGAATTTAGTGGCATTGTATTGCCTATAATGTGACTGTTACTGTATATTGTTTCTGTTCCTTTCTGATCTACTACTTTTAGGCTCTCTCTTTGCTTAGAGGACCCCTTTCAATATTTCCTGGAGAGTTGGTTTGGTGTTTGCAAATTCTTTCAGCTTTTGTTTGTCCTGGTAGCTTTTTAATCTCTCCTTCTATTTTCAATGATAGCCTAGCTGGATATAGTATTCTTGGCTGCATGTTTTCCTCATTTAACACTGAATATATAATGCCAGTTCTTTCTGGCCTGCCAGGTCTCTGTGGATAAGTCTGCTGCCAATCTAATATTTTTACTGTTGTACAATACATACTTCTTTTCCCAGGCTGCTTTCAGGATTTTCTCTTTGTTGTTAACCGTTGTAAATTTTACTATCAGGTTACGGGGTGTGGACCTATTTTTATTGATTTTGAGGGTCATTCTTTGCATCTCCTGAATTTTGATGTTTTTTCCCTTTGCCATATTAAAGAAATTCTCTACAAAAATTCTCTCCAATATACCTTCTGCTCCCCTCTCTCTTTCTTCTTCTTCTGGGATCCCAATTATTCTAATGTTGTGTCGTCTTATGGTTTCACTTATCTCTCAAATTCTCTCCTCGTGGTCCAGTATTTGTTTGTCTCTCTTTTGCTCAGCTTCTTTATTCTCCATCATTTGGTCTTCTATATCACTAATTCTTTTGCCTCATTTATCCTAGCAGTAAGAACTTCCATTTTTTTTTATAATTTTTCATTTTTTATAAACATATATTTTTATCCCCAGGGGTACAGGTCTGTGAATCACCAGGTTTATACACTTCACAGCACTCACCAAAGCACATACCCTCCTCAATGTCCATAATCCCACCCCCTTCTCCCAAACCCCCTACCCCAGCAACCCTCAGTTTCTTTTGTGAGTTTAAGAGTCACTTATGGTTTGTCTCCCTCCCAATCCCATCTTGTTTCATTGATTCTTCTCCTACCCACTTAAGCCCCCATGTTGCATCACCACTTCCTCATATCAGGGAGATCATATGATAGTTGTCTTTCTCTGCTTGACTTATTTCGCTAAGCATGATACGCTCTAGTTCCATCCATGTTGTCGCAAATGGCAAGATTTCATTTCTTTTGATGGCTGCATAGTATTCCATTGTGTATATATACCACATCTTCTTGATCCATTCATCTGTTGATGGACATCTAGGTTCTTTCCATAGTTTGGCTATTGTGGACATTGCTGCTATAAACATTCGGGTACACGTGCCCCTTTGGATCACTACGTTTGTATCTTTAGGGTAAATACCCAATAGTGCAATTGCTGGGTCATAGGGCAGTTCTATTTTCAACATTTTGAGGAACCTCCATGCTGTTTTCCAGAGAGGTTGCACCAGCTTGCATTCCCACCAACAGTGTAGGAGGGTTCCCCTTTCTCCGCATCCTCGCCAGCATCTGTCATTTCCTGACTTGTTGATTTTAGCCATTCTGA
The DNA here is from genome assembly GCF_030435805.1 of Mustela lutreola. NCBI lineage: Eukaryota > Metazoa > Chordata > Mammalia > Carnivora > Mustelidae > Mustela > Mustela lutreola. The sequence goes on along the minus strand of NC_081292.1, from coordinate 91,099,145 downwards.
CTGGTGTGAGGTGATATCGCATTGTGGTTTTGATTTGTATTTCCCTGATGCCGAGTGATATGGAGCACTTTTTCATGTGTCTGTTGGCCATCTGGATGTCTTCTTTGCAGAAATGTCTGTTCATGTCCTCTGCCCATTTCTTGATTGGATTATTTGTTCTTTGGGTGTTGAGTTTGCTAAGTTCTTTATAGATTCTGGACACTAGTCCTTTATCTGATATGTCGTTTGCAAATATCTTCTCCCATTCTGTCAGTTGTCTTTTGATTTTGTTAACTGTTTCCTTTGCTGTGCAAAAGCTTTTGATCTTGATGAAATCCCAATAGTTCATTTTTGCCCTTGCTTCCCTTGCCTTTGGCGTTGTTCCTAGGAAGATGTTGCTGCGGCTGAGGTCGAAGAGGTTGCTGCCTGTGTTCTCCTCAAGGATTTTGATGGATTCCTTTCGCACATTGAGGTCCTTCATCCATTTTGAGTCTATTTTTGTGTGTGGTGTAAGGAAATGGTCCAATTTCATTTTTCTGCATGTGGCTGTCCAATTTTCCCAGCACCATTTATTGAAGAGGCTGTCTTTTTTCCATTGGACATTCTTTCCTGCTTTGTCAAAGATGAGTTGACCATAGAGTTGAGGGTGTATTTCTGGGCTCTCTTTTCTGTTCCATTGATCTATGTGTCTGTTTTTGTGCCAGTACCATGCTGTCTTGATGATGACAGCTTTGTAATAGAGCTTGAAGTCCGGAATTGTGATGCCACCAATGTTGGCTTTCTTTTTCAATATCCCTTTGGCTATTCGAGGTCTTTTCTGGTTCCATATAAATTTTAGAATTATTTGTTCCATTTCTTTGAAAAAGATGGATGGTACTTTGATAGGAATTGCATTAAATGTGTAGATTGCTTTAGGTAACATAGACATTTTCACAATATTTATTTTTCCAATCCAGGAGCATGGAACATTTTTCCATTTCTTTGTGTCTTCCTCAATTTCTTTCATGAGTACTTTATAGTTTTCTGAGTATAGATTCTGTGTCTCTTTGGTTAGGTTTATTCCTAGGTATCTTATGGTTTTGGGTGCAATTGTAAATGGGATTGACTCCTTAATTTCCCTTTCTTCTGTCTTGCTGTTGGTGTAGAGAAATGCAACTGATTTCTGTGCATTGATTTTATATCCTGACACTTTACTGAATTCCTGTATAAGTTCTAGCAGTTTTGGAGTGGAGTCTTTTGGGTTTTCCACATATAGTATCATATCATCTGCGAAGAGTGACAATTTGACTTCTTCTTTGCCGATTTGGATGCCTTTAATTTCCTTTTGTTGTCTGATTGCTGAGGCTAGGACCTCTAGTACTATGTTGAATAGCAGTGGTGATAATGGACATCCCTGCCGTGTTCCTGACCTTAGCGGAAAAGCTTTCAGTTTTTCTCCATTGAGAATGATATTTGCGGTGGGTTTTTCATAGATGGCTTTGATGATATTGAGGTATGTGCCCTCTATCCCTACACTTTGAAGAGTTTTGATCAGGAAGGGATGCTGTACTTTGTCAAATGCTTTTTCAGCATCTATTGAGAGTATCATGTGGTTCTTGTTCTTTCTTTTATTGATGTGTTGTATCACATTGACTGATTTGCGGATGTTGAACCAACCTTGCAGCCCTGGAATAAATCCCACTTGGTCATGGTGAATAATCTTTTTAATGTACTGTTGAATCCTATTGGCTAGTATTTTGGTGAGTATTTTCGCATCTGTGTTCATCAAGGATATTGGTCTATAGCTCTCTTTTTTGGTGGGATCCTTGCCTGGTTTTGGGATCAAGGTGATGCTGGCCTCATAAATTGAGTTTGGAAGTTTTCCTTCCATTTCTATTTTTTGGAACAGTTTTAGGAGAATAGGAATTAGTTCTTCTTTAAATGTTTGGTAGAAATCCCCCAGGAAGCCGTCTGGCCCTGGGCTTTTGTTTGTTTGGAGATTTTTGGTGACTGTTTCAATCTCCTTACTGGTTATGGGTCTGTTCAGGCTTTCTATTTCTTCCTGGTTCAGTTGTGGTAGTTTATATGTTTCTAGGAATGCATCCATTTCTTCCAGATTGTCGAATTTATTGCCGTAGAGTTGCTCATAGTATGTTCTTATAATAGTTTGTATTTCTTTGGTGTTAGTTGTGATCTCTCCTCTTTCATTCATGATTTTATTTATTTGGGTCCTTTCTCTTTTCTTTTTGATAAGTCAGGCCAGGGGTTTATCAATTTTATTAATTCTTTCAAAGATCCAGCTCCTACTTTCATTGATTTGTTCTATTGTTTTTTTGTTTCTATTTCATTGATTTCTGCTCTGATCTTTATGATTTCTCTTCTCCTGTTGGGCTTAGGGTTTCTTTCTTGTTCTTTCTCCAGCTCCTTTAGGTGTAGGGTTAGGTTGTGTACCGGAGAACTTTCTTGTTTCTTGAGAAAGGCTTGTACCGCTATATATTTTCCTCTCAGGACTGCCTTTGTTGTGTCCCACAGATTTTGAACCGTTGTATTTTCATTATCATTTGTTTCCATGATTTTTTTCAATTCTTCTTTAATTTCCCGGTTGACCCATTCATTCTTTAGAAGGATGCTGTTTAGTCTCCATGTATTTTGGTTCTTTTCAAACTTCCTTTTGTGGTTGAGTTCTAGCTTTAGAGCATTGTGGTCTGAAAATATGCAGGGAATGATCCCAATCTTTTGATACCGGTTGAGTCCTGATTTAGGACCGAGGATGTGATCTATTCTGGAGAATGTTCCATGTGCACTAGAGAAGAATGTGTATTCTGTTGCTTTGGGATGAAATGTTCTGAATATATCTGTGATGTCCATGTGGTCCAGTGTGTCGTTTAAGGCCTTTATTTCCTTGCTGATCTTTTGCTTGGATGATCTGTCCATTTCAGTGAGGGGAGTGTTAAAGTCCCCTACTATTATTGTATTATTGTTGATGTGTTTCTTTGATTTTGTTATTAATTGGTTTATATAGTTGGCTGCTCCCACGTTGGGGGCATAGATATTTAAAATTGTTAAATCTTCTTGTTGGACAGACCCTTTGAGTATGATATAGTGTCCTTCCTCATCTCTTATTATAGTCTTTGGCTTAAAATCTAAGTGATCTGATATAAGGATTGCCACTCCTGCTTTCTTCTGATGTCCATTAGCATGGTAAATTCTTTTCCACCCCCTCACTTTAAATCTGGAGGTGTCTTCGGGCGTAAAATGTGTTTTTTGGAGGCAACATATAGATGGGTTTTGTTTTTTTATCCATTCTGATACTCTGTGTCTTTTGACAGGGGCATTTAGCCCATTAACATTCAGGGTAACTATTGAGAGATATGAATTTAGGGCCATTGTATTGCCTGTAAGGTGGCTGTTACTGTATATGGTCTCTGTTCCTTTCTGATCTACCACTTGTAGGCTCTCTCTTTGCTTAGAGGACCCCTTTCAAGATTTCCTGTAGAGCTGGTTTGGTGTTTGCAAATTCTTTCAGTTGTTGTTTGTCCTGGAAGCTTTTAATCTCTCCTTCTATTTTCAATGATAGCCTAGCTGGATATAGTATTCTGGGCTGCATGTTTTTCTCATTAATCCTCTGAAAATATCATGCCAGCTCTTTCTGGCCTGCCAGGTCTCTGTGGATAAGTCAGCTGCCAATCTAATATTCTTACTATTGTATTTTACAGACTTCTTTTCCCGGGCTGCTTTCAGGATTTTCTCTTTGTCACTGAGACTTTTAAATTTTACTATTAGGTGACGGGGTGTGGGCCTATTCTTATTGATTTTGAGGGGCGTTCTCTGAACCTCCTGAATTTTGATGCTCGTTCCCTTTGCCATATTGGGGAAATTCTCCCCAATAATTCTCTCTAGTATACCTTCTGCTCCCCCCTCTCTTTCTTCTTCTTCTGGAATCCCAATTATTCTAATGTTGTTTCATCTTATGGTGTCACTTATCTCTCGAATTCTCCCCTCGTGGTCCAGTAGCTGTTTGTCCCTCTTTTGCTCAGCTTCTTTATTCTCTGTCATTTGGTCTTCTATATCACTAATTCTTTCTTCTGCCTCATTTATCCTAGCAGTGAGAGCCTCCATTTTTTATTGCACCTCATTAATAGCTTTTTTGATTTCAACTTGCTTAGATTTTAGTTCTTTCATTTCTCCAGAAAGGGCTTTTATATCTCTCGAGAGGGTTTCTCTCATATCTTCCATGCCTTTTTCGAGCCTGGCTAGAACCTTGAGAATTGTCATTCTGAACTCTAGATCTGACATATTACCAATGTCTGTATTGATTAGGTCCCTAGCCTTTGGTACTGCCTCTTGTTCTTTTTTTTCTGTTGAATTTTTCCGTCTTGTCATTTTGTCCAGGTAAGAGTATATGAAGGGGCGAGTAAAATACTAAAAGGGTGGCAACAACCCCAGGAAAATATGCTTTAACCAAATTAGAAGAGATCCAAAATCATGAGGGGGGAGAAAGGGGATAAAAAGTGGTTCAAAAAGGAAGAAAGAAAAAAAAAGAAAAAAGAGAAAAAAGAAAAGAAAAGAATTTAAAAATAAGAAAACACCTTTCAGAAAGTGGTTGTTTTTCTGCTTCCAGAATTGCTGTTCTTCTTCTCTTCGATCTGCCGATGGATTTTCAGGTGTTTGCAATCTTTAGATAAGCTATCTAGCTGATCTCCGGCTAGCTGAAATAGTCTCAGCCTGCTACTTCTCCGCCATCTTGACTCCTCCCCCAGAACTTCCATTTTTTATTGCACCTCATTAATAGCTCTTTTGATTTCAACTTGGTTAGATTTTAGTTCTTTTATTTCTCCAGAAAGGGCTTTTATCTCTCTGGAGAGGGTTTCTCTAATAACTTCCATGCCTTTTTCGAGCCCAGCTAGAACCTTGAGAGTTGTCATTCTAAACTCTAGTTCTGTCATATTACCAATGTCTGTTTTGATTAGGTCCCTAGCCTTTGGTACTGCCTCCTGTTCATTTTTTTGTGGTGAGTTTTTCCACCTTGTTATTTTGAGCAGATAATATGTAAAGGAGCAAATAAAATGCTAAAAGAGTGGTAAAGACCCCAGGAAAATGTGCTTCAACCAAATCAGAAGAGACCCAAGTTGTGGGAGAACGAAAGGGGATAAAAAAAGAAGTTCAAGGGGGGAAAAAAGGTTTTAAAAAAATGAAAACAAGGAAAAAGTATTAAAAAAGAAAAAATATATATATATATACTAGACTTGTGACTAGAACAGAGTCACTCACTTAATTTTGGGAGTTTTTGGGTCTCTTAGAAGAAACTACCTCCCAAGATTTTAAAGGATGAAAAACATATAAGGGTAGGCACAGTGAAGGGATGGAATAAACCTATAAAAATGAGAAAAAAAGGGATGCCTGGGTGGCTCAGTTGGTTAAGCAACTACCTTCAGCTCAGGTCATGATCTCAGCGTCCTGGGATCGAGTCCCACACCGGGCTCCTTTCTCGGCAGGGAGCCTGCTTCTCCCTCTGCCTCTGCCTGCCTTCCTGTCTGCCTGTGCTCACTCTCTCCCCCCCTCTGATAAATAAATAAAATCTTAAAAAAATGAGAAAAAAATTTAATTTCTAAAAAATAAGTTGATAGAGCAAGTTGGTTGGGACAATAAAGAAAAATAAACTGGAGAGAATTTGCACAGGCTGGACACTAGAACAATCTTGGAGCTAGATTTAGGGTATATTTTGTTCTATTAGGAGAAGTTATACCCCATATTTTTTAGAAGAAAAAACCCTATGTGTAAAAAAATATATAGTTAGGTACAATGGAGGATAAATTATGACTATAATAATGAAGGTTCAAAATAGATTATTATTTTTTGTAAGGTATTTTAAAAATAAACTAGTTTAAAAAATCATTAAAAGAGGAAAGGGTAAAAGTTAAAAAAATTAGCAGAAGAAAAAAGAAAAAAAATATAACTGCAAGACTAATGAATCATTGGGAGAAAGCCACGAACTCCTTGTTCTGCATTCTCCTCCTCTGGAATTCCACTGTTCTCCTTACTAAGTGAAGTTGATCTTGGCTGGGTTTCTTGTTGGTCTTCTGGGGAAGGGGCCTGTTGTACTGATTCTCAAGTGTCTTTGCCCGAGATGGATTTGTCCTGCCCTTACCTGGGGTAAGGCTAAGTAATCCGGGAGCTTTTGTTCCCTGGAGGCTTTCCGTAGAGTTCTGGATGATGGAATAATGGCGGTCTCACAATCCTGCCCAGAGGAGTGGAGAGCTCAGGGCCCCACTCCTCAGTGCACACTTAGAGAAAGGTGCTTAATCACTCCCATCTTCCCGGCCTCTGGCCATGCTTGGAGAAAAGCGCTCTGTCACTCGTACTTGGAGAAAAGTCCTTGGTCATTCTCATCTCCCTGGCCTCTGGCCATGCTTGGAGAAAAGAGCTCAATTACTCCCGTCTCCCTGGCCCTTGGCTGTGCTCCAAGCTCATCCTGCCTATGCCTGGTTCAAAGTAACCCTGGGTTGAGAGCTCACTCCTCAGCTTTGTCTCTGTAGCCGGCTTCCCCACTCTAATACCTGTGAGTTCTGTGACACTCAGATAACCCTGGTCCTTCTGTGACCCTGAGGGACCTGGGACTATGCTGACCCCTCTTGGGCTTCACTCTGGATTAGCCTCTGGGGTGATATCCCTCAGTGGATCAAACTTTTAAAGAGTCCTGATTTTGTGCTCCATTGCTCCACCGCTTGCCAGGAGCTGCCCCCCCCCCACGGTCTACCTTCCTGTTCTTCGGGTTCACTTTTCTGCCAGTTCTACCTTTCAGAAAGTGATCAATTTTCTGTTTCTAGAATTGTTGCTCTCCTTCTCTTTGATCTCCCATTGGATTTGTAGGTGTTTACAATGGTTAGATAAGCTATCTAGCTGATCTTCTGCTACCTGATGTCGTCTCAGCCTGCTACTTCTCCGCCATCTTGAATCCTTCCACGGAATATGTGGTTTTTATTATGTTGATGTGTATTCTTTCTGTACCCAGTTTGGTGAGTATTTTTATTATGAAAGGGTGTTGAATTTTGTCAAATGCCTTTTCTGCATATATTGAGTTGATCATATGAGTTTTTATTGATCATTCTATTAATATAATGCATCACAGATTTGTAGCATTTTGTAGAGAATTTTTACATTTTTATTTATCAGGGATATTATCCAGTAGTTCTTTTTGTTGCTGCTTTGGTTTTTTTGTTTGTTTGTTTGTTTTTGTTTTGTTTTGTTTTGCTTTTGTAGTGCTCCTGTCTGGTTTTGATATCAAGATAATGCTGGCTTGTAAAATGTGCCTCAGAGTATTTCAACCTCTTCAACTTTTTGGGAAAGGTTTAAAAAGTATTTGTATTTTTTGCCTTAAAATGTTTGGTAGAATTCACTGTGGAAATCATCTGATTCTGGACTTTTATTTGTTAGTAGGTTTTTATTACGGATTCAATCTCCTTACCCCTTATTGGTCTGTTCACATTATTTATGTCCTTATGATTCAGTCTTGATAGGTTGTATGTGCCTAGGAATTTGTCCATTTCCTCTAGGCTTTTGATTCGCTGGCATTTAACTGTCTTTTATCCTTTATATTTCTATGGTATCTGTTATAATGTCTCCTTTTTCATTTCTGATTTTATTGAGTCTTCTCTCTTTTTCTGAGTTAGTCTAGCTGTCTTTTTTTTTTTTAAATTTACCATTACCAAGTTTAATTTTATTTACCATTTAAAAAAAACTTTCTAGATTTTTAATTCTATATTTCATTTATATTTGCCCTAATTTTTATTTTTTCCTTCCTTTTGCTACTTTTAAGTTTACTTTGTTCTTTTTGTAGTTTTTTTGAGCTGTTATAATAAGTTCTTTATTTGAAATCTTTTTTATATACATTTATAGCTATAAAATTTCCTTTTATAACTGCTTTGCTGCTTCTCATAATGTTTTGGTATATATTTTTTTATTTTCCTCAAGATGTATTTTTTATTCCCACTTTGTCTTCTTTTCTTGATTTTTTGTTTGTTTAAAAATGTGTATGTCTGTGTTTTGTAAATTTTCCAAATTTCCTTCTGTATTGATTTCTAGTTTCATATTATTTTGGCTGGAAATATACTCGATATGCTTTCTATATTATTGATTTTGTGGGGACTCTTGTTTTGTGGTTTAAAATGTAATCTATCCTAGAAAATTTTCCACGTGTGTTTGAGAAGAATATTTATTATGATACTATTGGATGGAATATCCTGTAAATATGTTAGGTTCATTTGACATAGTTCTTGTTTGTTTGTTTGTTTGTTTTGTTTGTTTGTTTGTTTGAGAGAGAGCAGGGCAGAGAGAATGAGCAAGGTGTAAGGGCAGAGACAGAGTGAGAAGACCCCCTCCTGAGCAGGGAGCCCAATGTGGGACTCTATCTCAGGACCCTGGGATCACGACCTGAGCCAAAGGCAAAGGCTTAACTGACTGAGCCACCCAGTTGTCCAGGCATAGTGTTTAAATTCACTATTTTCTTATTGATTTTCTGTCTGGATGATCTATCCATAGGTAAGAGTGGGGTATTATTGTCCCCAGATATTATTGTATTGCTATTTATTTCTCCTTTTTGTTTTGTTAGTATTTGTTTTATATATTTATGTGGCTCAATATTAGGTACATGATATTTACAATTACTGTATTGATGAATTGATGACACTTTTCTTATTGTATAATGACCTTCTTTGACTCCTGTGGTGATTTTTAGCTTATACAAACCCTATTTTGTCTGTTATAGTTATTGCCACCCTTGTTTTCTTTTGTTATCATTAGCTTGGAATATGTTTTTCCATCCCTTTACTCTCTGCCCATGTGTGTCCTTAAAGCTAAAGTGATTCTTTTATAGGCAACATATTGTTGGATCTTGTGTTTTTTGTTTGTTTTTTTAATCTATTCTAGCCTATGTCTTCCAACTGATGATTCCATTCACTTACAGTTAAAGTAATTATGGATAGGTAAGGACTTAACTATTGCCTTTCATTCTTTTTATATTTCATGATTTATTTAAATTTTAGTTAATATATAGCGTAATATTAGTTTCAGGAGTAGAATTTAGTAATTCACCATTTACATATAACAGTCAATGCTCATCACAAGTGACCTCCTAATAATTATTACTGACAGCCCATTCCCCTGCCCATCTCCCCTCCAGAAACAGTTTGTTACTTATAGTTAAGTGTATTATGGTTTGCCTTCCCCTCCTTTTAAAAAATATATATTTTTCTTTCCCCAGTGTTTATCTGTTTTGTTTCTCTTTTGTAGATGCTCTGCTCTTTATTTCCTGTCTTGTTCTCTTTGTTTGTAATCTGATGACTTTTTGTGGCAGTATGTTTTAACTTCTTTATCAAAATCTTTTGTGTATCTACTACATATTTTTATATTTGCCATTAAGCTTTTATAAAATACGTTAGTTATAACATTCCATTTTATGTTGAAAACAACTGAACTTCAATAGTGTACAGAAAAATTATACTTCTCCTATAACAATAGGTTATTGATGTTTTTACATTTTAGATCATTTTTATATTGTACTTTCAATAACAAATGATTGCAGTTATAGTTATTTTTAATAGGCTTGTTTTTTTTAACTTTTAAACTAGACTAGTAAATGATTTATATATCACCATTACAATATTAGAGAATCTGGTTTTGACTATACATTTACCTTTTGCAATAAATAAGGAGCCATCCATGCATCCATGTTGCCATCTTGATGACATCACCATCCCCAAATCGCCAGTAAGTGTTACTTTATATTTATCTTTTTTTTTAAGATTTTATTTGTTTATTTGACAGAGAGAGAGAGAGAGAGAGCTCAAGTTGGCAGAGTGGCAGGCTTATTACCCAGCAGTGAGCCCGATGCAGGTCTTAATCCCAGGACCCTGGGATCATGACCTGAGCCAAAGGCAGCTGCTTAACCGATTGAGTCGCCCAGGGAGCCCTAAATTTTACTTTAGTTAATATACGACTATTTTTTATTTCTACTAATAGACATATCAATTTTATTGCTTTTAATATTAAGGTCTTCTCCTTAACATCATCAATTTTATAAGTGTGGTGGTAAGTATGTAATTCATGTATGTGGTGGTATGTAAGTAATTCAAATATGAATTTTAAACTCTAGATCATATGCTCCATTGTGGCAGATATTTGTCTTATTCATCCCACCCACAAAAAATTAGTACTAAATAGGTCTTTGTTGATTTACTGAATGAATTAAGTGTTCTGACACTAACATAGCTGACCAAACCAGAGATAAAGGAGAAAATATAATGATTGTCAAATGGGTGAACCTGAGATAAAAAGACACCTTTAGCTTAGTTAGTTTGATATACACTCTGGATAACATTCCAATTTTGCATGGATTTTTGGAAAGCAAACAACTCCTCTCCTAAATAATAAATTTATTAATTGCCTTCCTTATGAGTCCTGACAGCAGTCAGCTTTGTGGGTTTCTGATTCCATTCCAAGAGGTTGAATTTCTGTTTGATTTATGTAATAGGCAACAGTGTCATGAGGAAAGACTTGTAGGATAAAATTTCTTCAAGACGGGAACACAGATGGCTGCCTATGGACTGTGAGGTGGGTGTTAATGAAAATGCATTGAGCAGTAAGGGAAGGGCAGCTCACAACCATAGGAAAGGTGCCCTGTGTTTTTGTTTTGTTTTGTTTTACAAACAGATACCATTAGCCCTCTCCATGGAAATTTTCAAATTTACTTTGCTCTAACAACCACAAATACTTAGGACATTATGAACACAATATGGGCATTAAAGGATAAAAATAAACAAAAATTTAAGTAAATGTTAAGTGTTTGTCATTATTTCAGCCATGTTTTTCTATGCTTAACTGCTCAAAAAAATTACACAGGTTTCTAAATATTATACCAGGCTGTTAAACTAATGCAAAGGGTTTTATGGAATTTTCTATAACACCATCTCGATTTTCTACATTGGCTGTCACTCCTGAAAATTCTCAGTTTATAAATGTGCATATATTTACTATAATAATACTCACTGGTTATTTACCTGGTTTATTAGTGTATTTTGATCCTTTCTAATTGTTCACTTTCTTCCATGTTTCCTCCTTATTTCTACAAATGTCAATCCATCACATGTTATGTAAAGTGAAACAAAGAGGAACAGCTGTTAGTAGAAAGGATTAACAGAGGTGCTTTGATGTTACTCTGTGAGGTATTTCCATATCATCATTTTAATATATTTCAGGAATACAGCATAGTTGTTATGCCTTAATTAAACCTTCATTAAGTCTTTATATATATACTTTTTCCTAACTCACAAGTCCTCCCTTCATGTCCCATTCAAAACCCACTCATTTTATGGAATAATTGTTTTATATTCCCAGTACAATCTTCATTTAACTTATTGCTCTGGTGTGCTCCTTTGGCAGCACATATATTAACTTATTGTTCTGGGTATACAAAAAGATAGGAATGGAATATTTTGTAATGTGATATTTTGTCCTTTCTACACTACAGCGTCTGTGTAAGCATTCTTTGATCAGAGACCTAAGGAGGAGGTCCAAATTGAAGAAAAACAAATAGAAAAAAAGAAAATGTTCTCAGTCCTTTCTTGTAGTTTCATTTGCAGGAACCACAAAGGCAAAGACATTAAAATGTTTTTTTCTTATTTTTTAAAATTAATTTTAAGTTTTTTATTGGATTATGCTCCCTTAAACTCATCTGATACCATGAATAGAAAATCAAAGCAATCCACCAAACCTTCTTTCATGATGTTGCCTTTAAACACGTTGCCTTTAAAAATTTTACAGTCTCATCTGTAGAGTAGATGAACCTTGACTCAAAAGTGTCATCATAGGCTGTGGTGACACTTGTCTTGCCACCCGCCCGCTGTTCCTGCCATGGCAGGCTCTCCTGCTTCACGACCGTTTCCCGACAACAAGGCCAATGGCTCCTCTTCTCCCAGGGCGGCATTGCTGCGCCTTTCCCAGACATGTTCCTGGGGAGCACAGTGACAGACGTGTGCCTTTCTTTAAGGCTGTTTCCACAGGCGCAGCCACGCTTCTCTCTCAGGCAGAGGGGATGACCAGGCTAAGAGGATTTCGCTCCAAACGGGTTTCTCCCACCATGCTTCGGAGACTATGTTCAGGCAAGCGGCATCAGCATCCCATAGAACTGACACGGATTTCCCAACGAATGCTGTGCTTTCCCAGAGGGGATGCACGTACAAAGAGGCTTTTGCTCTATGCGGGTTTCTCCCACCGTGCTGTGAATACTAGGTTAAGGCAAGCAGCGACAGCAGCCCACAGAACCGACTCTGATTTCCCAGCGCCTGCTCTGCTTTTGCAGAGGTTTTGGGCTAGGCGCGAACTGCACTTCGCCTCTGCTTCCTCAGCAAGGCTTTGGGCGTTAGCTCTGTCGCTTAAGAGAAAAAGCTGCAGGAGAGCTGGTGCCTCTTGGGCCTTGATTTCCTGGGCTCCATGTTCCCGCCCTGGGTTCACACTGCCAGGCCAAACTAAGCAGAGCCACAACCCTGCAGCAGCATGCGTGGCCTAGGATTGCACTCTATGCACACTACCGTCTCCTGGTGACTTGGCCTTTTGATCTGGCGCGCAGGCAGACTCGGGGACTAGGCCAGTGCCTTCCACCAGGAAAGGAGAGGAAAGATCCCTGAACACCGCCCATGCACTGGGATGGGGAGATGTGGGGGACTGTCCCCCACTCCTTCCCCAGAAACCCTGTGCCTCCGCGAACGCTGCCACATCTTGGAGGAAGAAGGCCTGTGACTGCCTGTTTCTCCAGGGAACTGTTTCTGTGAGTTCCGGGTATTGCGCCTGGTGGCAAACCCAAGTCTGCCCTAGGGACTGGTGGCCAAGGAGATGCTGTCCCCTTGGGACCAGAGGCACCAGACAGGCCTGCCTTCTGCCCAGACTCCTTCCTCAGAGAGGATCACGTGCGCCTGCCCTAGTCGTCCCCTCGTGTCTCAGCATCCAGGCTTCATTTTATCCGCACAGGGAGCGGGTGACACTTGTCTTGCCACCTGCCTGCTGTTCCTGCCATGGCAGGCTCTCCTGCTTCACCACCGTTTCCCGACAGCAAAGCCAACGGCTCCTTCTCTTATCCGGGGGCGGCGTGCTGCGCCTTATGCAGACATGCTTCTGGGGAGCGCGGTAAAAGACGTGTCCCTTTCCTTAAAGCTGTTTCGACAGGCGCTCTCTCAGGCAGAGGGGGATGACCGGGCAAAGAGTATTTCGTTCAATGCGGGTTTATTTCAACGAGCTGTGGAGACTAGCCCAGGCAAGCAGCAGCAGCATCCCCAAACCCAACTATGATTTCCCAACGAATGCTGTGCTTTCCCAGATGAGATGCCCAAAGAGCCTTTCGCTGTATACGGGTTTCTCCCACTGTGAGACTGGGCTCCGGCAACTAACAGCAGCAGCCCACAGTACAGACTCTGATTTCTCAGCGAATGCTGTGCTTTCCCAGTTTAGAGAGGAGGCGACAGGATCCCTGCACAAGGCCCGTGCACTGGGATGGGGAACTATGGGGGACTGCCTCCACTCCTTCCCCGGCACACCCCCTGCCACCCGCATCGCTGCCAAATCTTGGTGGAAGACGGCATCTGACTGCCCATTTCTCCATGTGGTTGTTTCTGCGAGTCAGGGTATGGCACCTGGTGGCAAGCCCAAGTCTGCCCTTGGGACAGGTGGCCAAGGAGATGCTGTCCCCTCTGGACCAGAGGCACAGGACAGGCCTGCCTTCGGCCCAGACTCCTTCCTCAGAGTGGAGCAAGCGCGCCTGCCCTAGTCATCCCCTCATGTCTCCTTAGCAGCCAGGCTTCCATCTCTCCGCACAGGGAGCGGGAGACACTTGTCATGCCACCGACCTGCTGTTCGTGCCACGGCAGGCTATCCTGTTTCCCGAGCGTTTCCCGACCCCAAGGCCAACGGCTCCTCTTCTCCGGGGGCGGCGTGTTGCGCCTTCCCCACAGTTGCTCCTGGGGAGCGCAGTGACAGACGAGTGCAACCACGCTTCTCTCTCAGGCAGAGGGGATGCTAGGGCAAAGAGTATTTCGCTCCATGCGGGCATCTTCCACCGAGATGCGGAGACTAGCTCAGGCAAGCAGCAGCAGCATCCACAAACCCAACACTGATTTCCAAAGGAACGCTGTGCTTTTCCAGGGTAGATGCCCAGGCAAAGAGGCTTTCGCTGTATGCGAGTTTCGCCCACCGCGAGACTGGGCTCAGGCAAGCAGCAGCCCGCAGAACATTTCTCAGCGAAAGCTGTGCTTTCGCAGAGGCTTTGGCTTGGAGCGAACAGCACTTCGCCACTGTTTCCTCAGCAAGGCTTGGTTCGCGTCAGGGAAGAAGAGCTGCGGGAGAGCTGGTGCCACTTGGGCCTTGCTTTCCCGGGCTCCAAGTTCGCGTGCTGGTTTCACCCTGCCAGGCCGAACTTGCAGACACAGCCGGAACCCTGCAGTAGCGTGCATAGCCTAGGATGGCACCCTATGCACACTGCCATCTCCCACTGTAGGCATCGCTTGGCCTTTTACTCTGGCCCTCTGGCGGACTGGCGGACTACGACATTTCTTTGCCCACAGGAAAGGAGAGGTGACAGGCTCCCTGCACACTGCCCGTGCACTGAATAGGGAGCTTTGGGGGACTGTCCCCACCCCTTTTCCTTAAACGCCGTGCTTCCTTCAAGCTTCCACATCCTGGAGGAAGATGGCATCTGAATCCCCGTTATTTCAGGGAGCTGTTTCTGCGAGTTCAGCGTAGGCGCCTTGTGGCTAGCACATGTCTGCCCCAGGGACAGGTGGCCAAGGAGCTGCTGTCTCCTTGGGCCCAGAGGCTCAGGATAGGCATGCTTTCTGCCCAGACTCCTTCTTATGAGTGGAGCACGTGCCCTGCCCTACTCATCCCCTCCTCTCTCCGTAGCAGCCAGGCTTCCGGCCCTCCGTACAGGGTGCGGGTGACACTTGTATTGCCACCGACCGCTGTGCTGCCAGGGCCGGCTCTCTTGCTTTGCAACCGTTTCCAGATCCGAAGGCCAACAGCTCCTGCTCTTCAAAACGGGCAGTGTGCTGCACCTTCCACAGACATGTTCCTGGGGAGCGCAGTTAAAGACGTGTCCCTTTCCTTAAGGCTCCTTCCACAGGCGCAACCGCGCTTCTCTCTCAGGCAGAGGGGATGCCCAGGCAAAGAGGATTTCGCTCCATCGGGTATCTTCCACCATGCTGCGGAGACTAGCTTAGGCATTCAGCTGCAGCATCACACACATCCGATTCTGATTTCCCAACGAATGCTGTGCTTTCCCTGAGGAGATGCCCGGATAAAGAGGCTTTCGCTGTATGCGGGTTTCTCCAACCGCGAGACTGGGCTTAGGCAAGCAGCAGAAAAGTCCGCAGAACCAACTCTGATTTCCCAGCGACTGCTATGCATTCGCAGAGGTTTTCAGCTTGGCGCGAACCGCATTCGCTGCTGCTTCCTCAGCAAGGCTTTTGTCGTTCGCTCTGTTGCGAGAGGGAAAAAGAGCCGCGGTATTGCTTGTGCCTTTTGGGCCTTGCTTTCCCGGGCTCCAAGTTCTTGCCTGGGGTTCACATTGCTAAGCCGAACTAAGCAAACGCAGTCGCAACCCTGCGGCAACATGCGTGGCCTAGGATGGCACTCTAAGCACACTACCAACTCCCGGTATAGGCAACAATTGGCCTTTGGCAGTGGACCTCAGGTGGACTCGCGAACTAGGTCAATGCCTTCCTCACAGGAGAGGAGAGGCGACAGGATCCCTGAACACCGCCCGTTACTAAATGGGGAGCATTCGGGGATTGTTGCCACTCCTTTCCCGGCACACCCCCAGCCACCGACAACGCTGTCACATCTTGAAGGAAGATGGCATCTGACTGCACGTTTCTCGAGGGAGCTGTTCCTGTGAGTTCAGGGTATGGTGCCTGGTAGCAAGCCCAAGTCTGCCCTACGTACAGTTGTCCTAGGAGTTGCTGTGCCCTTGGGACCAGAGGCACAGGACAGGCCTGCCTTCTGCCCAGACTCCTTCCTCAGAGTGGAGCACGCGTCCCTGCCCTAGTCGTCCCTTCATGTCTCCTTAGCAGCCAGGCTTCATCTCCGCACAGGAAGCGGGTGACATTTGTCTTGCTACCGGCCTGCTGTTCCTGCAAGGGCAGGCTCTCCTGCTTCCCGACCGTTTCCCGACCACAAGGCCAACGGCTCCTTAGCTTCTCTGGGGGCTGCTTGCTGCGCCATCCCCACATTTGGCTTTTCTCTCAAGCAGAGGGGATGCTCGTGCAAAGGGTATTTCGCTCCATGCTGGTATCTTCCACTGTGCTGCGGAGACTAGTTCAGACAAGCAGCAGCATCCACAAACACAACTCTCTGATTTCCCAACAAATGTTTTGCGTTCCCAGGGGAAATGCCCAGGCAAAGAGGATTTCGCTCCATGCGGGTTTCCTCCACCATGCTGCGTAGTGTAGCTCAGGCATTCAGCTGCAACATCACTAAACATCCGATTCTGATTTCCCAACGAATGCTGTGCTTTCCCAGAGGAGATGCCCGGCAAAGAGGCTTTCGCTGTATGCGGGTTACTCCCAATGCGAAACTGGGCTCAGAAAAGCAGCAGCAGCAGCCCGCAGAACATTTATCAGCAAATGCTGTGCTTTCCTAGAGGCTTTGGCTTGGAGCAAACAGCTTTCAGCTTTCGCCGCTGCTTCCTCAGCAAGGCTTCAGTCCTGTCAGGGAAGAAGAGCTGCGGGAGAGCAGGTGCCTCTTGGGCCTTGCTTTCCTGGGCTCCATGTTCGCGTCCTGGGTTCACCCTGCCAGGCCGAACTAAGCAGACACAGCCACAACCCTGCAGTAGCGTGTGTAGCCTAGGATGGCACCCTATGTACACTACCATCTCCCAGTGTAGGCATCGCTTGGCCTTTTACTCTGGCGCTCAGGCGGACTCGCTGACTAGGACAGTGCTTTCCCCACAGGAAAGGAGAGGTGACTGGTTCCCTGCCCACCGCCTGTACACTTAAAAGGGAGCTTTGGGGACTGTCCCCACCCCTTTTCCTTAAACGCCGTGCCTCCTCCAAGTTTCCACATCCTGGAGGAAGACGGCATCTGACTCCCCGTTATTTCAGGGAGCTGTTTCTGCGAGTTCAGCGAAGGCGCCTGGTGGCTAGCGCAGTCTGCCCCAGGGACAGGTGGCCAAGGAGCTGCTGTCTCCTTGGGCCGACGCTCAGGAAGGCATGTTTTCTGCCCAGACTCCTTCCTAAGAGTGGAGCACGCGCCCTGCCCTACTCATCCCCTCCTCTCTCCGTAGCAGCCAGGCTTCCGTCTCTCTGCACAGGGAGCGGGTGACACTTGTATTGCCACCGGCCGCTGTGCCTGCCAGGGCTGGCTCTCTTAGTTTGCAACCTTTTCCAGACCCGAAGGCAAACGGCTCCTGCTCTTCTCCTTGGGCAGCGTGCTGCACGTTCCACAGACATGTTCCTGGGGAGCGCAGTTAAAGACGTGTCCCTTTCCTTAAGGCTCTTTCCACAGGCGCAACCGCGCTTCTCTCTCAGGCAGAGGGGATGCCCAGGCAAGGAGGATTTCGCTCCATGCGGTTTTATTACACCGTGCTGAGGAGACCAGCTCAGGCATTCCGCTGCAACATCACACACATCCGATTCTGATTTCCCAACGAATGTTGTGCTTTCCCAGAGGAGAAGCCCGGATAAAGAGGCGTTCGCTGTATGCGGGTTTCTCCAACCGCGAGACTGGGCTCAGGCAAGCGGCAGAAGAGCCCGCAGAACCGACTCTGATTTCCCAGCGACTGCTATACTTTCGCAGAGGTTTTCAGCTTGGCCTGAAATGCACTTCGCTGCTGCTTCCTCAGCAAGGCTTTGGTCATTCGCTCTGTCGTGGCAGGGAAGAAGAGCAGCGGGAAAGCTGGTGCTTCCTGGGCCTTGCTTTTCAGGGCTCCAAGTTCTCGCCCGGGGTTCACCTTGTTAAGCCGAACTAAGCAGACACAGTCACAACCCTTCAGCAGCGTGCGTGGCCTAGGATGGCACTCTATGCACACTACCATCTCCCGTGTAGGCAACACTTTGCCTTTGGCAGTGGACCTCAGGTGGACTCGCGGACCAGTTCAGTGCCTTCCTCACAGGAGAGGAGAGGCGACAGGATCCCTGAACACCGCGCGTTACTAAATGGGGAGCATTCGGGGATTTTTGCCACTCCTTTCCCGGCACACCCCCAGCCACTGACAACGCAGTCACATATTGGAGGAAGATGGCATCTGACTGAACGTTTCTCGAGGGAGCTGTTCCTGTGAGTTCAGGGTATCTTGCCTGGTAGCAAGCCCAAGTCTGTCCTACCGACTGTTGTCCAAGGAGATGCTGTGCCCTTGGGACCAGAAGCACAGGACAGGCCTGCCTTCTGCCCAGACTCCTTCCTCAGAGTGGAGCACGCGTCCCTGCCCTAGTCGTCCCTTCATGTCTCCTTAGCAGCCAGGCTTTGTCTCTCCGCAGAGGGATCGGGTGACACTCGTTTGCAACCGGCCTGCTGTTCGTGCCACCGCAGGATCTCCTGCTTCCCGACCGTTTCCCGACCACAAGGCCAACGGCTCCTTCTCTTCTGGGGCGGCGTGCTGCGCCTTCCCCAGACTAGCTCCTGTGGAGCTCGGTGACGTGACCCTTTCCTTAGGGCCTTTCAGATGTACAACAGTGCTTCTCTCTTAGACAAAGGGGAGCTAGGGCAAAGAGGATTTCGCTCCATGCGGGTATCTTCCACCATGCTGTGGAGACTAGCTCAGGCATTCAGCTGCAGCATCACACACATCCGATTCTGATTTCCTAACGAATGCTGTGCATTCCCAGAGGAGATGCCCGGGCAAAGAGGCTTTCGCTGTATGCGGATTTCTCCAACCGCGAGACAGGGCTCAGGCAAGCAGCAGAAGAGCCCGCAGAACCGACTCTGATTTCCCATCGACTGCTATGCTTTCGTGGAGGTTTTCAGCTAGGCGCGAACACCACTTAGCTGCTGCTTCCTCAGCAAGGCTTTGGTCATTCGCTCTGTCGCAGCCGGGAAGAAGAGCCGCGGGAAAGCTGGTGCCTCTTGGGCCTTGCTTTCCCGGGCTCCAAGTTCGCGCCCGGGGTTCACCTTGCTAAGCCGAACTAAGCAAAGTCACAACCTTTCAGCGTCGTGCGAGGCCTAGCATGGCATACTATTCCCATTACCATCTCCTGGGGAACGTAAGGCTTTGCCTTTTGCTTCGGTGCTCAGGCAGACTCGGGGTCTAGGCCAGTGCCTTCACCACAGGAGAAAGGAGGCGACTGGATCCCTGCACACGGCCCGTGCACTGGGATGGGGAACTGTGGGGGACAGTCTCCACTCCTTCCCCGTCACACCCCCTGCCACCCACATCGCTTTCACATCTTGGTGGAAGACGGCATCTGACTGCCCGTTTTTCCATGGGGTTGTTTCAGCGAGATCCTGGTATGGCACCTGGTGGCAAGCCCAAGTCTGCCCTTGGGACAGGTGGCCAAGGAGATGCTGTCCCCTTGGGATCAGAGGCACAGGACAGGCCTGCCTTCTGCCCAGACCTCTTCCTCAGAGGGGAGCACACGCCGCTGCCCTAGTCGTCCCCTCATGTCTCCTTAGCAGCCAGGCTTCCAACTCGCCGCCCAAGGAGCGGGGGACACTTGTCTTGCCACCGGCCTGCTTTTCGTGCAAAGGCAGGCTATCTTGCTTCCCGAACGTTTCCCGACCCCATGGCCAACGGCTCCTTCTCTTCTCCGGGGTGGCCTGCTGCGCCTTCCCCACACTTGCTCCTGGGGAGCACGCTGACAGACGTGTGTAACCACGCTTTTCTCTCAGCCAGAGCGGATGGTAGGGCAAAGAGTATTTCGCTCCATGCGGGTATCTTCCAACGTGGTGCAGAGACTAGCTCAGGCAAGAAGCAGCAGCATCCCCAAACCCAACTCAGATTTCCCAACGAATGCTGTGCTTTCCCAGTGGAGATGATCGGGCAAATAGACTGTCGCTGTATGCAGGTTCCTCCCACCGCGATAATGGGCTCACGCAAGCAGAAGCAGCCCGCAGAACATTTCTCAGCGAATGATGTGCTTTCGCAGAGGCTTTGGCTTGGAGCGAATAGCACTTCCTCAGAAGGTAGTATGCATAGGGTGCCATCCTAGGCTACGCACGCTATTGCAGGGTTGTGGCTGTGTCTGCTTAGTTCGGCTTAGCAAGGTGAACACAGGACGCGAAAATGGAGCCCGCTCAGGCGGACTTGCGGTCTATCCCAGTGCTTTCCCTCAGGAAAGGAGAGGTGACAGGATACCTGCACACCGCCCATGCACTGAATAGGGAGCTATGGGGGACTACCCCACTTCTTCCCCTTCAACCCCGTGCCTCCTCCAAGTTGTGGTGAAGAGATTGTCTGAAGTAGTCCTATATTTATGCAGGTAGATCTTAAGCTACAGTGCTCTTGTTTATTTGCTTGTTCATGATCAGTATGTCTGAAAGATGGTAACTATTGCATCAGGTATGATGATTACAAAATATTATTGGTGCCTGATACACTGTGATGAAATAGGTAAGTCGATTTATAATTTGTTAATTAAATTAGAAAAGAAATTCCTTTGGATTTGTCCTTTATTAAGAGTTTTTTTTTTTTTAAACGAATACCTTGGGATGGTTTTTGTGTAATATATATCACATGCCTCAACCTTTAAATTTGAATGTAGAAAAGAGTTATCAGAATGAGCCTTTCCTTACACCACACACGAAAATAGACTCAAAATGGATGAAGGACCTCAATGTGCGAAAGGAATCCATCAAAATCCTTGAGGAGAACACAGGCAGCAACCTCTTCGACCTCAGCCGCAGCAACATCTTCCTAGGAACAACGCCAAAGGCAAGGGAAGCAAGGGCAAAAATGAACTATTGGGATTTCATCAAGATCAAAAGCTTTTGCACAGCAAAGGAAACAGTTAACAAAATCAAAAGACAACTGACAGAATGGGAGAAGATATTTGCAAACGACATATCAGATAAAGGACTAGTGTCCAGAATCTATAAAGAACTTAGCAAACTCAACACCCAAAGAACAAATAATCCAATCAAGAAATGGGCAGAGGACATGAACAGACATTTCTGCAAAGAAGACATCCAGATGGCCAACAGACACATGAAAAAGTGCTCCATATCACTCGGCATCAGGGAAATACAAATCAAAACCACAATGCGATATCACCTCACACCAGTCAGAATGGCTAAAATCAACAAGTCAGGAAATGACAGATGCTGGCGAGGATGCGGAGAAAGGGGAACCCTCCTACACTGTTGGTGGGAATGCAAGCTGGTGCAACCTCTCTGGAAAACAGCATGGAGGTTCCTCAAAATGTTGAAAATAGAACTGCCCTATGACCCAGCAATTGCACTATTGGGTATTTACCCTAAAGATACAAACGTAGTGATCCAAAGGGGCACGTGTACCCGAATGTTTATAGCAGCAATGTCCACAATAGCCAAACTATGGAAAGAACCTAGATGTCCATCAACAGATGAATGGATCAAGAAGATGTGGTATATATACACAATGGAATACTATGCAGCCATCAAAAGAAATGAAATCTTGCCATTTGCGACAACATGGATGGAACTAGAGCGTATCATGCTTAGCGAAATAAGTCAAGCAGAGAAAGACAACTATCATATGATCTCCCTGATATGAGGAAGTGGTGATGCAACATGGGGGCTTAAGTGGGTAGGAGAAGAATCAATGAAACAAGATAGGATTGGGAGGGAGACAAACCATAAGTGACTCTTAAACTCACAAAAGAAACTGAGGGTTGCTGGGGTAGGGGGTTAGGGAGAAGGGGGTGGGATTATGGACATTGGGGAGGGTATGTGCTTTGGTGAGTGCTGTGAAGTGTGTAAACCTGGTGATTCACAGACCTGTACCCCTGGGGATAAAAATATATGTTTATAAAAAATAAAAAAATATATTAAAAAAAAAAGAATGAGCCTAGAAAATATTGTTATGAAATATTTTTGTTCTGTTATATTATGTTAACTTGGGAAATAATGGTAGTTATTTTTATTAGCATTTCCTACTTTCCACATGCCCTTACAGATGAGATATCATGTTTTTCCTACTCTTTTTATCATGGTTGTTATATTCTTCATGATCAATAACAATCAGTGAAAATTCATAACATTAATTTTCTTTGGGAAAGTGATATTTTAGCAAGAATCCATGACCAAAAATTTTAGCTGTTGTTCATCCAGTAGGTGAGACTATCAATGTTCCCGAAATTTCAAGAAATAGAACTTATTAATTGTGTTGGTTAATGTTTATTGTCTCTGAACTTAGAGGTGCATAATTCAACTTAAAATTTATTTTGAATTGAAAACAAGATCTTACTGAAGTTTAGTCATCCCACTTTATATCAGGCCTCCAGTACATTCTAATTTATTTATAGAAAATATCATAAACATGAATGTCACTTTTCCTATTGCATTTATACTGAAACTGCAATGACTCAAAGATGTCAGATCTGAAAAACACTACCTTTCTATAATTTCTGTTTCCTAGGAGGAATGGATATACCATTTTAGCACAATTATCCAACAGTATTCAAAACCACCATGAATTTTAAAACATAGTTATTACACCCTAAAAATCAAGTATGAAAATGTATAAACAACCAAGTCTCTATCTGTAAATGAAATACTCCCACACAGACTGGTTTTAAAACTTTCTAACTTAAGGAATTTGATAGCACAGACTCAGGGTAGTAGTTTCAGTGCCTACAGTATACTTTCAGGGAGAGAGTAATGTAGGCTCTGAGTCACTTTCTGCCTAGAGATGACCTAATAGTGGTTCTGGCATTGTTTGTTTGTTTGTTTTTGAAAATACTTTCCTGGGCGTCATTCAGAAAATGCAGAGTTTGGCAATCTATATAAATTAAGGATGATCTTTTTGAATGTTTGTCTTTCACTACATCAAATTAACATAATTGGACAGAAATTCCACTAAATTAAGCATTGTTAGGAAATGTGTAAATTGGAGCTGCACAAATTAGTTGCTCTTTGAACTATGTGCTGTTGGTTCAGGATTAGATAAGGAGTTTGAAGGAAAACCTAAATCATTGCTTCCTTTTTTGAGAGAGTCTTAGCATATTTTCTTAAAATTAGCTGAAATAAACAATGTGTTTAGTCGCAAAGTGATTTGCATTTTTGCACAAACTCCCTATCTCCTTGAGAATTATAACAAATATTTCATGAAACATCATTGATCTTTACTTTGTTACACTGCTGTAAAGTACATTCAGAGTTGCCAGTTAAAAGTGTTAGTGTTGAGATGAAATGTCATGCATTTTTCTTCACTTCCATGCAAATGAACACAGTAATTTATTAAGACACAATGAAGAAAAAAAAATTGACAATGAGTTCCAGATTTTAAAAATCACTTGCCATTCAATCCAAATTGTGAGTTTGATCGGTTACCGAACACTTTATAATGCACCCCTGGTAATTTTACAGAGATTATTTTTTTCTTACCAATTCTTGATTATTCTGTCTTGCAATGCAGAGAAAGCTAACTAATTTAAAATAAACTTCCGTTAATTTTGATTGTTATAAACTTAAAATTGATTAATTTTCATATACAGAGTTTAAAATGTTCACAATTGGGCGCCTGGGTGGCTCAGTGGGTTAAGCCGCTGCCTTCAGCTCAGGTCATGATCTCGGGGTCCTGGGATCGAGTCCCGCATCGGGCTCTCTGCTCAGCAGGGAGCCTGCTTCCCTCTCTCTCTCTGCCTGCCTCTCCATCTATTGTGAATCTTTAAAAAAAATTAAAAAAAAATAAAAAATAAAAAAAATAAAATGTTAACAATTTACATTAAATATATATTCTGTGTATACCTTGGAAAAATTATACTGAAAATTGAAATTAAAATGATGTTGTATTTAGCTGCAAGAAGCCTCCTGTCCCATTTCATCTTACTATATAAGTTGTGTCATGTAATTTATAAAATCCCTACTGCATAACAAATCTACTTTTTGTTGGAATGGGTAGTAATGTTTGTTCTTATTTCTAAATAAGAGTTGGTCTATGAGTACATCTGCAACTGTATTTTTCCTAAGTGGCTTCATGGTCTTGAACTGAGAAAGCTCAGAACATTAAACATCAAAATAATATAATTTGACATAATTAGACATCAAGGAAATGCAATTAAAATGACACTGAGATAACACTACACACTTATCAGAATGGCTAAAATAAAATATAATGACAAGACCAAAAGAAAAAAATATACCATTTGATGATACACAATGGCAAGTTGTACCATAACGTAACCATCTCAGACTAGTGTAGTGTTAAATTTGTTTTTCTAAGCAATGTTTTGGGTCACTTACCACTTTTCAAGGATTTAAAGTGCTATCATTTTACTTAACTGTGAAATTTGGTCAGATTTAAATTTCAATTTATGTTAAAACATTCTGTAAACTGTGTTAAACTTTGACATTTGTTCCCTCTGTTCAGTGAATAACACTATATCATATTTTGAAAAATACACTAATTTTCATTTTGAAAAATATCCCTTTTTCCTCTTATGGTAATTATTAATATGAATTAATAGTAGAATTTGATATGGTTCCATATGACCATGAATACTTTATTGTATATTATCAAATTTAATAATGAATATAATGTACTTCTTTGGACAATTTTTAAAGACCAGTCTACTCTTAAAAAAAAAAATGGAGACGCACTTCTTCAGTTCACACAAATTTCATTTTATTATATATAACCTCAGATAAATTTCAACAAATCATAATTTATTAAAATTATATCTACTTAAAAATCTCATAGAAGAGTAAAACCATCAAAAATAAAAATAAACACACACAACACACACACATCACCCATGTATTGGCAAATCACAATTGCTGTAACAATACATTAGGCATTCCAAAGTTAAGGGCTATCAAAATTTCCATCAGTGACAAAAAGATTTGTATCCAAATGGACTGATTTTACAGAATCCAAGAAAAAGTCTCCTAGTGTTTATTTAAAGATAAATATTTGAACAAATACTTCTTAAATTTAGGAAATTCAGAACATAAGATTAAAGAATATTTGCAGTGCAGACTATATTCAATCCTTCCTTCAAAATGTGCCTTTGAGTACATAATTCTGTTTTCTCTATCTAAATTGAGCTGTCCTCCAAGGAAGTTTTCTAAAATGTGTGTCTCTGTGTGATAAATGTTCTAAGACCTAACATGCTTCATTGTATTTTTACTGTGCTCTCAAATTTAATCAACAATTTGGCTTGATGTATAATATCTAGTTTCAAATATCTTTTCCATCTATACAAACACCCAGCTGTCTCCTTTATATGCTATTACTATTGAGAATTCTGCTGTCAGTATTATTCTTGTACATTTTAGGTGATCTGTTCTTCTCTTGGGCATCATTTATGCTCTTCTCTGTTTTTGATATTCTTAAAACTCACCATAATATATATGAGTGGTTTTTTTTAAAAGATTTTATTTATTTATTTGACAGAGAGAAATCACAAGTAGTTGGAGAGGCAGGCAGAGAGAGAGAGAGGAGGAAGCAGGCTCCCCGCCGAGCAGAGAGCCCCATGCGGGACTCGATCCCAGGACCCTGAGATCATGACCTGAGCCGAATGCAGCGGCTTAACCCACTGAGTCACCCAGGCGCCCTATATGAGTGGTTTTTTGTGTGTGTGGTTTTGTTTTGTTTTGTTTCTGATTTCTCATGTTTGGCATCATTTTAAGTCTGGTATCTTTTATCTTTCTTTAATTCTCCAAAATTTATCTCAGTACTTATTTAAATATTTTCTTTATTTTTTTTCTCTTCTGCTGCATTTGGGCAGAAGTCATTAATTTGTTTGTTTGTTTGTTTGTTTTTCCCAACTCACTTATTCATTTTACAGCTATATTCATCTTAGTCTCCATTTATTGTATTCTTTATTTCAACAATTTTCACTTAATTTATATTCACAGTATAGTATCTTTCTTTTCTTTGTATATGTATATCATTATTTTATCATATACTTTTAAGCTACTTTTAAAAATATTTTATTTATATATTTGACAGTGAGAAATCACAAGTAGGCAGAGAGAGAGGAAGGGAAGCAGGCTACCTGCTGAGCAGAAAGCCTGATGTGGGGCTTGATCCCAGGACCCTGAGATCATGACTTGAACTGAAGGCAGCGGCTTAACCCACTGAGCCACCCAGGTGCCCCTTTTAAGCTATTTTTTAAAAGTACAGTCATTCTTTTTTTTTTTTAAGATTTTATTTATTTATTTATTTGACAGAGAGAGATCACAAGTAGATGGAGGGCAGGCAGAGAGAGAGAGAGAGAGAGAGAGAGAGAAGCAGACTCCCTGATGAGCAGAGAGCCTGATGCAGGACTTGATCCCAGGACCCTGAGATCATGACCTGAGCTGAAGGCAGTGGCTTAATCCACTGAGCCACCTAGGCGGCCCTAAGCTATTTTTTAAATTCCTGTTCCAATAACACTTGGATTGCCATATAAAGTTAACCACATCATCTTTTTTGGTAAGTAATTGTCCTTTTTATGTGCATAGCTATTTTGGTCCATGAGTTCAGCTCCTCTTAGGATCATCAAATCTCTGTAAAGTCTGGGTACGCTAGGATTTTCTAAACAACAATAAAATACATTGAAACCTGGTAGCTTAATTATAATAACGTTTTCTTTCTCAATCATTCACAATAGCATTACATTCTGAGTAGCTTCCTTCTATTTTGCAGCTATAGTGTTTGGAAAAACTTGAATTGTGATATCACTGTGATAATGTGAATTAGTCAGGGTTTTTCAGAGAATCGGGAAGAGAAAAAAAAAAAAGGAAGATATTCTCCAGGGCCAACTCTAGAAGTGACTATTAAAACATCTGTCCAAATTCAATTGAACAAAACTCAGAAATGCCATCTCCAGTGAAATACAAAGAAGATTATATATAGTTCTGGGCACACACATCTCATTTGACCCAATGATGTACATCAATGAAAGACTGAAGGCCAATCACCACTCCATGGGAGAATTTAAAAATAAA
This sequence comes from Mustela lutreola, assembly GCF_030435805.1. NCBI lineage: Eukaryota > Metazoa > Chordata > Mammalia > Carnivora > Mustelidae > Mustela > Mustela lutreola. The sequence goes on along the minus strand of NC_081292.1, from coordinate 91,072,082 downwards.
TTTACTAATGAGGCCAAGAATTCAGAATCACAAATACTTCAGAAATAATAATAACTGCCTGCACTTGATCTTATTCTGTAAGATAAATCCTACGATCAAGGTTCAATTTTAAGTTCTTACAATTTTAAATTCTTAAATCCTTATGAAGAAGCATCATTTGGAGGGAGCAGTTTTCATAATTTATCATCCATCAGCCTTTTTTAAAGATTTTATTTATTTATTGGACAGAGAGAGAGAGAGAGAGAGAGAGAGATTACAAGTAAGCAGAGAGGCAGGCAAGCAGGGAGGGAAGCAGGCTTCCTTTTGAGCAGAGCCCGATGTGGGGCTGGATCCCAGGACCCAGAGACCATGACTTGAGATGAAGGCAGAGGCTTAACCCACCACCCACGTGATGAGAGAGCCCCTCAGGTGCCCCTCATCCATCAGCGTTAATTGTTTGGAGGAAAATGTGTGGATGAATAATGCCTTAGGGAGCTAATCTCTCTAAAGAATTTTCAAGTCTTTACTCCTTCAAGGTTTTTGCACAGTTCTGATAGCCTCTAAACATCCAGCTGGTTTCTACAGTGACAGGCCTGTTAAAAAACTGTCCTCAAACCAGGAAAAGAGCTTGAAACATACCAGTCAAGAGAAACTTTGAGTCTTTTAAGGAATTTATCATTATTTCTTTGTTTTTGGTTAGTATCTGAAATAGTTCCATATTACACTTGCATAATTTCTCCAGAGCTGACTTTGAAGGAGGCATTCAGTTCCAGCTAGTTCCATATTTTGGCAAGAACTATAATTCTATATATATTAAAAAAAAAAAAAACGTATTTTAGAGTGCCTGGGTGGCTCAGTGGGTTAAAATCCCTGCTTTCAGCTCAGGTTATGATTCCAGGTTCCTGGGATTGAGTCCCACAGTGGGCTCTCATCTCAGCAGGGAGCCTGCTTCCATTCCTCTCTCTCTGCCTGCCTCTCTGCCTTCCTGTGATCTCTGTCAAGGAAATAAATAAAATAAAAAAAAACATATTTTATACCAGCTATTCATGTTTATTAACTAAGATATCACAATACAAATAGTACAAACAGTTGCTCTTTATTAATACCTTCAACCAAGATCAAAAAAATATGTCATATTTTCTCCAAAAATTTTATATCATCTGATAGGTCAGGTATATATAAAATACATTTTAAGTTTTAAAAATATCAGCAAATATTTTCATTTAAATGCAAATTTCAAAGAAAATCTACTTTTCCACACACGACTTTTTATCCTATTTTTTTTATTTTGTCTACAACTGATAAATTGTTTAGCGAGACTATAAATGTTAGATCGAAAAAATGAATAATAGATGTAGGTTCAAATTATTATGTTCCATTAAAGATGATTTAGTCTTTGATGAACATCTGTTTGGTAATATGTTGTATCCAGATATAGTAAATTAATGACATATATAAAATTATAGGTAAATGACACCTTCCGTTCCATTATGAGTAGAGCTTTTAAAATGCTATTTGTCACAACCTGTCATCTTGTCATTATGTAGCATTATGTAGCATTTAAAAAATATATACTCTTCACTTTAAAGTCTTTTAGAAATCTAAAATATGACATTCTATGCTTTGTGTTTCCATATTCCTTTATTGCCAGTTTGAGCAAATCCACATGCTTTGATTCAAAGGTAATAAATTCCTCTTATTTGGAAAAATGATGTTTATTTTTGTTCTCTCACCCTTAGCAGGTGGTTTCATTTTAGCACACTTCAGAGTTATAATTTCATGCTTATTAAAAACATTTATTATGATCTACATAGATGAATGAAACTTTTATTTTATTAGATTATTTGCCAAAAAATCTGTTACTTTTAAAAATGTATTTCCTTTTAAGGGTTATTTTAGAGCATTGAGAGAGGATCTAGGAGTGTGGTATTATGCAATTTTTAAGTAGGTATGAAATGGTTATTTATATGATTGTTTCTTTAAGGCTTATGTATATTGTCCATTATATGCTATAAAATATTTTGAAGGTAAATTTAAGGTATGTTTTACATAGTTTATTTTTTGGAAAAAAATATTGAAATGACTTATGACATTCAGTATACTCTCAACATTAATTTTTTCTGAAATTTACCAATTGTCTATTGAACCTATTATATGGCAGATATTACTTCAGACTACACTGGTAAATGAAATACTTGGCTTTGTAGAACTTTTATTTTAATGGGTGAGACAATTAAAAGATATAAACCTTAATAAAAATTGCATAGTGCATTCAAAAATGACGAGTACAATGGGGAAAAAGAAAAATTATATCAGGGTGAGAAAAATCAAGGTTGTTAGGCAGGGGATGGGGAGTTAAAAATTTTAACAGGAAGATCAGGGTAGTTACAATGAAGCTGACAATTGAACAAAGGTATGGAAAGGTGATGAATTTGCCCAGAACTATCAGCAATAAGGTCACTCCAGACCAAGGAATTGGCTATCTTGAAGGCCATAAGGTTGGATCGTGCCTGGCATATCTGAGGAATAGCAAGGAGGCCACTGTGAGGGACTGAAGAGTAGCAGAGAAAGAGGTCACAGAGGTTAAATGAGTGGCTAGATCATGTAAAAGCTTAGAAGTCATTGTAAAACTCTGGCTTTTATATTTGGAAACTTACTGTGTGATAGAATTTCTGCTAATAACTGAGAGTTCAAATGTCCAAAAAATTTCAAGGATTCTTATTCTAGTAAGACAGAATAAAGAAAAAGAGTTCATATATTCACATGGTGTAACAAATGCTCGGAGATCCAAGTGTAGGAAGCTATGGGAGCACAGAAGAAGGCACTAAAATCACACCAATATATTTGATGACTGTGACTATATATAAATTTGTATTTTCTAGATTTTTTATAGTTATGGAATCACACAGTATATACTATTCGTTGCCTGGCTTTTCTTTTCTCAGCATCATTACTTTGAGAATCTCCAATTGTAAATAGTTCATTTTGATGTTGAATAGTAATCTCTTTCATGAATAGATCATAATTTGTCTTTGCTCTATTGATGGACATTGATGAACATTTCCACTGTATTCAATTCTTAAAAATAAAGCTGCTATGAAATCCATATACAAGACCTAGTATGAACATAGGGTTTGTATCTCTTGGTTAAAAGCCTAGAAGTAAAATGGCTATTTGTGTAACTGCAACATATTTTGCATTTAAAAAAATTTTCAAACTATTTTCCAAAGTGGTGGTATCATGATATATGCCAACAACAGTTTAGATTTTTTGTTGCTTCTCAATCTAGCTCAGACGAAGTACAATTAGCCTTTATAATTTTAGCCATTCTAATAGATATGTAAGCATGTCTCATTATGATTTTAATTTGTATTTCTTTAATGTCTAAATGTTGAGAAATTTGTCATGTGCTTATAAGCCATCCATATCCTTTTGGTGACATGTCTCTTCAATAATTTTCTTCACATGTAAAATTGGATACTCTGTTTGGTTATTAGTAAGGTTTTTTATTTTTATTCATTTTTTAATAATCAGAGTAGATGTACATTATCAGATGTATAATTTGCAAATCCCTTCTCCATCTTTACGGTTTCTCAATGGAGCTTTGATAGCTGTGTCTTTCAAGAAATATGCTACTTCTTTCCTGGTACACGGAGGTATGACTAGAACATTATCAATGTTGACCTTTGCAAAGAAAATCATGGCTTAATATATATGTAGTCTGCGGTTGTTGGGAGTGTTCTGTAATATCAAGCATATCTAGTTAGTTGATAATTTTGTTCAAGTCTTACATATCTTACCAATTTGATGACCATTTGTCTATATACTCTTAAAGGTGTTGAAATTTTTTTCCATTTCTAAGGTAGAAGTTATGATTTTTGTTCTTAGTTTTTCCCTATATATCCCCAAATATGTTATTAAGTATTAAAAGTCAAGAATTATTATACTCCCTGAGGAATTCATGCTTTTACTCTTCTGTAATTTTGACTTGATCTTTATGTCTGATAATGAAATTTGCTTTAAAATCACTTTTCATTATCTTGATATAACCACCAAAGTTATAGTGTGATTAGTGTTAATATAGCATATTTTTTCTTTTACTTTTTAAAGCACTTCTATATTTAATCCTGACAAAGAAACAAAAGAGCTCTTTAGCTCATGAAGCATATTTCTAAATCATCTTTATTTTTTTATAAATGAAGGAGTAGCAATTTATATATATATATATATATATATATATATATATACCATTCATTTGTTGATAGACATCTAGGTTCTTTCCATAGTTTGGCTATTGTGGATATTGCTGCTATAAACATTCAGTGCACGTGCCCCTTTGGATCATATAGTAGTCTTCTTTACCTCTATCAGAACCCCAGGAAGCTTTGTTAATTTATTTACTCACATAAACAGATGATCCAACCCAACGTTTTTTGATGTTCAAATGTATTATGTCTTACCGCTTAACACTATGCTTACTGTTCTCTTTCACTGTCTGACTTAATCCTCATCATCACTATGCCATTTAATCAGAAAGAACATTTGAATTCAGAGTTCTCTCCACATCAGGGAATGAAGACTCCACCCTTCTGTTTGTGCAGGTAAAATAAATGTTGATGTTGTCTGTCCTGCACGTACCCCATCCTGTTCACCAGAATATTCACCATCAAAATATATACAAAATTAAAACCATACCTCACCACTTCTATTACCACCCAGCATGCTAAAAACACCATCATATGTTCCTGAATTATTGACTTGATTGATAGCCCCACTTCCACACATACTGCACTCCTTTCTCCCTGCAAATTTATTTTGGTACAGCAACTTAACCTAAAAATCAAGTCAGATGACTTTATTCTGCTGTTGAAAGTCTTTTGGTATCTTCCCCTTTCATATTAAATAAAAACTGAAGGCATTTCAATGTACTAGAAGGTCATGCATCAATACGTTCTTCCTCTCTCCACCACTATGAACTCCTCAGTGGCCTCCTTGCTTTTCCTCAAAAGTAACAGACCAGCTGTTCACACAAAGTCTATATACTTACTTGCTCTACCTTTTCCTTTAATATTTGTATAACACCCTCCTTCACTCCCTGGGTCTTTGTGCAAATAACATCTCATAAATGAGATATAACCACCCAACACAAAATAAAAATTAACTTTCATCCCAGCATTCTCCAATGGTTTTTACCTTTCTTGTATTTCTTTGTAACACTTATCACCATCAACCATCAATCATTATTCTATTACTGGTTTATTTCCTTATTTGAGACAGAGAGAGAGAGAATTGGGAGGGGGCGCAGAGGAAGAAGAAAACACCCCACTGCCTAGAAAGCCTGCTGGGGAGTTACATCCCAGGACCCTGAGATCATGACCCAAGCCAGAGGCAGTCACTCAATGGACTGAGCCACCGAGGTGCCCCTCTATTATTGCTGTATTTCACTATTATATTTCAAAAGAATGTAAGCTCTTTGTGGTCAGGTATTTTATATGTTTTATTAATTGAAGTATTCTCAGAAAGGTAGCTGGAAGATTGTAAGGGCTCACTAAACTCTATTTTGTTGTTATTATTGGGTTCCTTTATGGGCTTTACCTCTTATGCTAGAAGTCTATCCTTCAGATGTAAGCAATAAGAATAGAGCCCTGCTGCCTGTTCAAATGAGTAAAAAGCCTGTATTAAGTGGATATTTTAAAAGCTAAATGAATGGCTTAATAGTTGTATATAGGGTGAAAGGGAACATATTTTCCACAGTTTAGAAGTGGAGTTCTTTTATAGAGTTCTTGTACAAGCCGACACTATTGAACGATAATGGGCAGTTGTACATTACAATTATACAAACACTTTGGTAATTTATATCCTTTTTTTGTAATTCATGACTGGATTTTTGAGGCACCTCCACGCTGTTTTCCAGAGTGGTTTCACCAGCTTGCATTCCCACATACGGTGTAGGAGGGTTGCTTTCTCCACATCCTTGCCAGCATCTGTCATTGACTGACTTGTTCATTTTAGCCATTCTGAAAGGTGTGACGTGGTATCTCATTCTGGTTTTGATTTGCATTTCCCTGATGCCGAGTGATGTGGAGCATTTTTTCATGTGTCTGTTGGCCATTTGGATGTATTCTTTGCAGAAATGTCTGTTCATGTCCTCTGCCCTTTTCTTCATTCGATTATTTGTTTTTAGGGTGTTGAGTTTGATAAACTCTTTATAGATTTTGGATAGATAGTGGCCCTTTATCTGGTATGTCATTTGCAAATATCTTCTCCCAGATAACTTCTGACAGTCATCTTTTGGCTTTGTTAACTGTTTCCTTTGCTGTGCAAACAGAAGCTTTTTGATCTGATGAAATCCCAATAGTTCATTCTTGCCCTTGCTTCCCTTGCCTTTGGCGATGTTCCTAGGAAGAAGTTGCTGCTGCTGAGGTCAAAGAGGTTGCTACCTGTTCTCTCCTCAAGGATTTTGATGGATTCCTTTCTCACATTATGCTTCTTCATCCATTTCCAGTCTATTTTCATGTATGGTGTAAGGAAATGGTCCAACTTCATTTTTCTGCATGTGGCTCTTCAATTTTCCCAACACCATTTGTTGAAGAGGCTGTCTCTTTTCCATAGGACATTCCTTCCTGCTTTGTTGAAGATTAGTTGACCATAGAGTTGAGGGTGTATTTCTGGGCTCTCTATTCTGTTCCATTGATCTATGTCTGTTTTGGGGACAGTTCCCTACTATCTTGATGATGACAACTTTGTAATAGAGCTTGAAGTCTGGAATTGTGATGCCAACAACTTTGGCTTTCTTTTTCAATATTCCTCTGGCTATTCGAGGTATTTTCTGGTTCCATATATATTTTAGGATGATTTGCTCCATTTCTTTGAAAAAAATGGATGGGATTTTGATAGGGATTGCATTAAATGTGTAGATTGCTTTACGTAGCATAGACATTTTCACAATATTTGTTCTTCCAATACAGGAGCATGGAACATTTTCCATTTCTTTGTGTCTTCTTCAATTTCTTTCATGAGTACTTTAGAGTTTTCTGAGTATAGATTCTTTGTCTCTTTGGTTAGGTTTATTCCTAGGTATCTTAGGGTTTGGGTGCAATTGTAAATGGGATTCACTCCTTAATTTCTATTTCTTCAGTCTTGTTGGTTTAGAAAAATGCAACCAATTTCTGTGCATTGATTTTATATTCTGACACTTAACAGAATTCCTATACAAGTTATAGCAGATTTGGAGTGGAGTCCTTTAAGTTTTCCACATACAGTGTCATATCGTCTGCAAACAGGGATAGTTTGACTTCTCTTTTGCCAATTTGGCAAAATTTGGATGCCCTTAATTTCTTTTTGTTGTCTGATTGCTGAGGCTAGGACTTCTATTACGATGTTGAATAGCAGTGGTGATAACGGACATCCCTGCCGTGTTCCTGACCTCAGCGGAAAAGTATTCAGTTTTCTCCATTGAGAATGATATTTGCAGTGGGTTTTTCATAGATGGCTTTGATAATATTGATAATATGTGCCCTCTATGCCTACGCTTTGAAGAGTTTTAATCAGGAAGGGACACTGCACTTTGCCAAATGCTTTTTCAGCATCTATTGGAGAGTATCATATGGTTCTTGTTCTTTCTTTTATTAATGTGTTATATCACATTGATTGATTTGCAGATGTTGAACCAACCTTGTAGCCCTGGAATAAATCCCACTTGGTCGTGGTGAATAATCATTTTAATGTACTGTTGAATCCTATTGGCTAGTATTTTGGTGAGAATTTTCGCATCTGTGTTCATAAAGATATTGGTTTGTAGTTCTCTTTTTTGATGGGATCCTTGTCTGGTTTTGGGATCAAGGTGATGCTGGCCTCAGAAAAAAAAGAGTTTGGAAGTTTTCCTTCCATTTCTAGTTTTTTGGAACAGTATCATGAGATTAGGAATTAATTCTTCTTTAAATTTTTGGTAGAATTCCGCTGGGAAGCATCTGGCCCGGGGCTTTTGTTTGGAGATTTTTGATGACTGTTTCAATCTCCGTACTCGTTATGGGTCTGTTCAGGATCCCATTTCTTCCTGGTTCAATTGTGGTAGTTTATATGTCTCTAGGAATGTATCCATTTCTTCCAGATTGTTGAATTTGTTGGCGTAGAGTTGCTCATAGTATGTTCTTATAATTGTTTGTATTTCTTTGGTGTTGGTTGTGATCTCTCCTCTTTCATTCATGAATTTATTTGGGTTCTTTCTCTTTTCTTTTTGATAAGTCTGGAAAGGGGTTTATCAATCTTATTAATTCTTTCAAAGAACCAGCTCCTAGTTTCGTTGATTTGTTCTATTGTATTTTGTTGTTGGTGGTGTTTTTTTTTTGGTTTTTGTTTATTTCTTTCTATTTCATTGATTTCTTCTCTGATCTTTATTATTCCTCTTCTGCTGGGTTTAGGCTTTCTTTTTTGTTCTTTCTCCATCTCCTTTAGGTGTAGGGTTATGTTGTGTTTTTGAGATCTGAGAGAGAAGCGTGGTTGCACACGTCTGTCACTGCGCACCCCAGGAGCATGTCTGGGGAAGGCGCAGCACGCCACCTCAGGAAAAGAGAAGGAGCCGTTGTCCTTGTGGTCAGGAAAGGTCGGGAAGCAGAATAGCCTGCCGTGGCAGGAACAGCAGGCCGGTGGCAATACAAGTGTCTCCCGCTCCCTGTGCGGAGAGATGGAAGCCTGGCTGCTAAGGAGACATGAGCGGACGACTAGGGCAGAGGCGCGTGCTCCACTGTGAAGAAGGAGTCTGGGCAGAAGGCAGGCCTGTCCTGTGCCTCTGGTCCCAAGGGGACAGCATCTCCTTGGCCACCTGTCCCAAGGGCAGACTTGGGCTTGCCACCAGGTGCCATACACGGAACTCGCAGAAACAACCCCATGGAGAAACGGGCAGTCAGATGCCATCTTCCACCAAGATGTGGCAGCGATTTGGGTGGCAGGGGGTGTGCCGGGGAAGGAGTGGAGACTGTCCCCCACAGTTCCCCATCCCAGTGCACGGGCCTTATGCAGGGGTCCTGTCGCCTCCTCTCTCCTGTGGTGAAGGCACTGGCGTAGAACCCGAGTCTGCCTGAGCGCCGAAGCAAAAGGCAAAGCCTTACCTACCCCAGGAGATGGTAATAGACATAGGTGCCATGCTAGGCCACGCACGCCGCTGAAGGGTTGTGACTGTGTCTGCTTAGTTCGGTTTAGCAAGGTGAACCCCGGGCGCGAACTTGGAGCCCGGGAAAGCAAGGCCCAAAAGGCACCAGCTTTCCCGTGGCTCTTCTTCCCTACCGCGACAGAGCGAATGACCAAAACCTTGCGGAGGATGCAGCAGCGAAGCTCGTTTCGCGCCAAGCTGAAAACATCCGCGAAAGCATAGCAGTCGCTGGGAAATCAGACTCGGTTCTGCAGGCTCTTCTACTGCAGTCTCGCGGTGGTAGAAACCCGCATACAGGGAAAGCCTCTTTGCCCGGGCATTTCTTCTGGGAAAGCACAGCATTCGTTGGGAAATCAGAATCGGATGTGTGTGATGCTGCAGCTGAATGCCTGAGCTAGTCTCCACAGCACGGTGCAAGATACCTGGATGGAGCGAAATCCTCTTTGCCTGGGCATCCCCTCTGCCGGAGAGAGAAGCGTGGTTGCGCCTGTGGAAAGAGCCTTAAGGAAAGGGACACGTCTTTCACTGCACTCCCCAAGAGCATGTCTGTGGAAGGTGCAGCACGCTGCCCAGGGAGAAGAGCAGGAGCCGTTGGCCTTCTGGTATGGAAACGGTTGCGAAGCAGGAGAGCCGGCCCTGGCAGGCACAGCGGCCGGTGGCAATACAAGTGTCACTCGCTCCCTGTGCAGAGAGACGGAAGCCTGGCTGCTACGGAGAGAGGAGGGGATGAGTAGGGCAGGGCGCGTGCTCCACGCTTAGGAAGGAGGCTGGGCAGAAAGCGTGCCTGTCCTGAGACTCTGGGCCCAAGGAGACAGCAACTCCTTGGCCACCTGTCCCTGGGGCATACATGCACTTTCCAACAGGCGCCTACGCTGAACTCGCAGAAGCAGCTCCCTGAAATAACGGGGAGTCAGATGCCATCTTCCTCCAGGATGTGGAAGCTTGGAGGAGGCACGGGGTTTAAGGGGAAGGGGTGGGGACAGTCCCCCAAAGCTCCCTATTCAGTTCACGGGCGGTGTGCAGGAATCCTGTCACCTCTCCTTTCCTGTGGGAAAGCACTGGGCTAGTCCGCGAGTCCGCCTGAGCGCCAGAGTAAAGGGCAAAGCGATACACATCGGGAAATGGTAGTGGGCATAGGGTGCCATCCTAGGCTACGCACGCCACTGCAGGGTTGTGACTGTGTCTGCTTTGTTCGGCCTTGCAGGGTGAACCCAGGACGCGAACATGGAGCCCGCGAAAGCAAGGCCCAAAAGGCACCAGCTCTCCCACAGCTCCTTCCCTGACGCGACTGAAGCCTTGCTGAGGAAGTAGCGGCAAAAGCTGTTCGTTCCAAGCCAAAGCCTCTGTGAAAGCACAGAATTGGCTGAGAAATGTTCTGCGGGCTGCTGCTGATTGCCTGAGGCCAATCTGGCTGTGGGAGAAACGCGCATACAGCGAAAGCCTCTTTTCCTTATCATCTCCCCAGGGTTAGCACAGCATTCGTTGGGAAATCAGAGTTGAGTTTGGGGATGCTGCTGCTTCTTGCCTGAGCTAGTCTCTGCACCACGTTGGAAGATACCCGCATGGAGCGAAATACTCTTTGCCTGGGCATCCCCTCTGCCTGAGAGAGAAGCGTGGTTGCACTCGTCTATCACTGCGCTCCCAGGAGCACCTGTGGGGAATGCGCAACACGCCGCCCCCGGAGAAGAGGAGCCGTTGGCCTTGGGGTCGGGAAACGCTTGGCATGAACAGCAGGTCGGTGGCATGACAAGTGTCGCCCGCTCCTGCGGAGAGATGGAAGCCTGGCTGCTAAGGAGATATGAGGGGATGACTAGGGCAGGGGCGCTTGCTCCACTCTGAGGAAGGAGTCTGGGCCGAAGGCAGGCCTGTCCTGTGCCTCTGGTCCAGAGGGGACAGCATCTCCTTGGCCACCTGTCCCAAGGGCAGACTTGGGCTTGCCACCAGGTGCCATACCCTGACTCGCAGAAACAACCACATGGAGAAATGGGCAGTCAGATGCCGTCTTCCACCAAGATTTGGCAGCGATGCGGGTGGTAGGGGGTGTGCCGGGGAAGGAGTGGAGACAGTCCCCCATAGTTCCCCATCCCAGTGCACGGGCCTTGTGCAGGGATCCTGTCGCCTCCTCTCTAAACTGGGAAAGCACAGCATTCACTGAGAAATCAGAGTCTGTACTGTGGGCTGCTGCTGTTAGTTGCCGGAGCCCAGTCTCACAGTGGGAGAAACCCGTATACAGCGAAAGGCTCTTTGGGCATCTCATCTGGGAAAGCACAGCATTCGTTGGGAAATCATAGTTGGGTTTGGGGATGCTGCTGCTTGCCTGGGCTAGTCTCCACAGCTCGTTGAAATAAACCCGCATTGAACGAAATACTCTTTGCCCGGTCATCCTCCTCTGCCTGAGAGAGCGCCTGTCGAAACAGCTTTAAGGAAAGGGACACGTCTGTTACCGCGCTCCCCAGAAGCATGTCTGCATAAGGCGCAGCACGCCGCCCCCGGATAAGAGAAGGAGCCGTTGGCTTTGCTGTCGGGAAACGGTGGTGAAGCAGGAGAGACTGCCATGGCAGGAACAGCAGGCAGGTGGCAAGACAAGTGTCACCCGCTCCCTGTGCGGATAAAATGAAGCCTGGATGCTGAGACACGAGGGGATGACTAGGGCAGGCGCACGTGATCCTCTCTGAGGAAGGAGTCTGGGCAGAAGGCAGGCCTGTCTGGTGCCTCTGGTCCCAAGGGGACAGCATCTCCTTGGCCACCAGTCCCTAGGGCAGACTTGGGTTTGCCACCAGGCGCAATACCCGGAACTCACAGAAACAGTTGCCTGGAGAAACAGGCAGTCACAGGCCTTCTTCCTCCAAGATGTGGCAGCGTTCGCGGAGGCACAGGGTTTCTGGGGAAGGAGTGGGGGACAGTCCCCCACATCTCCCCATCCCAGTGCATGGGCGGTGTTCAGGGATCTTTCCTCTCCTTTCCTGGTGGAAGGCACTGGCCTAGTCCCCGAGTCTGCCTGCGCGCCAGATCAAAAGGCCAAGTCACCAGGAGACGGTAGTGTGCATAGAGTGCAATCCTAGGCCAGACATGCTGCTGCAGGGTTGTGGCTCTGCTTAGTTTGGCCTGGCAGTGTGAACCCAGGGCGGGAACATGGAGCCCAGGAAATCAAGGCCCAAGAGGCACCAGCTCTCCTGCAGCTTTTTCTCTTAAGCGACAGAGCTAACGCCCAAAGCCTTGCTGAGGAAGCAGAGGCGAAGTGCAGTTCGCGCCTAGCCCAAAACCTCTGCAAAAGCAGAGCAGGCGCTGGGAAATCAGAGTCGGTTCTGTGGGCTGCTGTCGCTGCTTGCCTTAACCTAGTATTCACAGCACGGTGGGAGAAACCCGCATAGAGCAAAAGCCTCTTTGTACGTGCATCCCCTCTGGGAAAGCACAGCATTCGTTGGGAAATCCGTGTCAGTTCTATGGGATGCTGATGCCGCTTGCCTGAACATAGTCTCCGAAGCATGGTGGGAGAAACCCGTTTGGAGCGAAATCCTCTTAGCCTGGTCATCCCCTCTGCCTGAGAGAGAAGCGTGGCTGCGCCTGTGGAAACAGCCTTAAAGAAAGGCACACGTCTGTCACTGTGCTCCCCAGGAACATGTCTGGGAAAGGCGCAGCAATGCCGCCCTGGGAGAAGAGGAGCCATTGGCCTTGTTGTCGGGAAACGGTCGTGAAGCAGGAGAGCCTGCCATGGCAGGAACAGCGGGCGGGTGGCAAGACAAGTGTCACCACAGCCTATGATGACACTTTTGAGTCAAGGTTCATCTACTCTACAGATGAGACTGTAAAATTTTTAAAGGCAACATGTTTAAAGGCAACATCATGAAAGAAGGTTTGGTGGATTGCTTTGATTTTCTATTCATGGTATCAGATGAGTTTAAGGGAGCATAATCCAATAAAAAACTTAAAATTAATTTTAAAAAATAAGAAAAAAACATTTTAATGTCTTTGCCTTTGTGGTTCCTGCAAATGAAACTACAAGAAAGGACTGAGAACATTTTCTTTTTTTCTATTTGTTTTTCTTCAATTTGGACCTCCTCCTTAGGTCTCTGATCAAAGAATGCTTACACAGACGCTGTAGTGTAGAAAGGACAAAATATCATATTACAAAATATTCCATTCCTATCTTTTTGTATACCCAGAACAATAAGTTAACATATGTGCTGCCAAAGGAGCACACCAGAGCAATAAGTTAAATGAAGATTGTACTGGGAATATAAAACAATTATTCCATAAAATGAGTGGGTTTTGAATGGGACATGAAGGGAGGACTTGTGAGTTAGGAAAAAGTATATATATAAAGACTTAATGAAGGTTTAATTAAGGCATAACAACTATGCTGTATTCCTGAAATATATTAAAATGATGATATGGAAATACCTCACAGAGTAACATCAAAGCACCTCTGTTAATCCTTTCTACTAACAGCTGTTCCTCTTTGTTTCACTTTACATAACATGTGATGGATTGACATTTGTAGAAATAAGGAGGAAACATGGAAGAAAGTGAACAATTAGAAAGGATCAAAATACACTAATAAACCAGGTAAATAACCAGTGAGTATTATTATAGTAAATATATGCACATTTATAAACTGAGAATTTTCAGGAGTGACAGCCAATGTAGAAAATCGAGATGGTGTTATAGAAAATTCCATAAAACCCTTTGCATTAGTTTAACAGCCTGGTATAATATTTAGAAACCTGTGTAATTTTTTTGAGCAGTTAAGCATAGAAAAACATGGCTGAAATAATGACAAACACTTAACATTTACTTAAATTTTTGTTTATTTTTATCCTTTAATGCCCATATTGTGTTCATAATGTCCTAAGTATTTGTGGTTGTTAGAGCAAAGTAAATTTGAAAATTTCCATGGAGAGGGCTAATGGTATCTGTTTGTAAAACAAAACAAAACAAAAACACAGGGCACCTTTCCTATGGTTGTGAGCTGCCCTTCCCTTACTGCTCAATGCATTTTCATTAACACCCACCTCACAGTCCATAGGCAGCCATCTGTGTTCCCATCTTGAAGAAATTTTATCCTACAAGTCTTTCCTCATGACACTGTTGCCTATTACATAAATCAAACAGAAATTCAACCTCTTGGAATGGAATCAGAAACCCACAAAGCTGACTGCTGTCAGGACTCATAAGGAAGGCAATTAATAAATTTATTATTTAGGAGAGGAGTTGTTTGCTTTCCAAAAATCCATGCAAAATTGGAATGTTATCCAGAGTGTATATCAAACTAACTAAGCTAAAGGTGTCTTTTTATCTCAGGTTCACCCATTTGACAATCATTATATTTTCTCCTTTATCTCTGGTTTGGTCAGCTATGTTAGTGTCAGAACACTTAATTCATTCAGTAAATCAACAAAGACCTATTTAGTACTAATTTTTTGTGGGTGGGATGAATAAGACAAATATCTGCCACAATGGAGCATATGATCTAGAGTTTAAAATTCATATTTGAATTACTTACATACCACCACATACATGAATTACATACTTACCACCACACTTATAAAATTGATGATGTTAAGGAGAAGACCTTAATATTAAAAGCAATAAAATTGATATGTCTATTAGTAGAAATAAAAAATAGTCGTATATTAACTAAAGTAAAATTTAGGGCTCCCTGGGCGACTCAATCGGTTAAGCAGCTGCCTTTGGCTCAGGTCATGATCCCAGGGTCCTGGGATTAAGACCTGCATCGGGCTCACTGCTGGGTAATAAGCCTGCCTCTTGATCTTCCTCTGCCTGCCACTCTGCCAACTTGAGCTCTCTCTCTCTCTCTCTCTCTGTCAAATAAACAAATAAAATCTTTAAAAAAAAAAGATAAATATAAAGTAACACTTACTGGCGATTTGGGGATGGTGATGTCATCAAGATGGCAACATGGATGCATGGATGGCTCCTTATTTATTGCAAAAGGTAAATGTATAGTCAAAACCAGATTCTCTAATATTGTAATGGTGATATATAAATCATTTACTAGTCTAGTTTAAAAGTTAAAAAAAACAAGCCTATTAAAAATAACTATAACTGCAATCATTTGTTATTGAAAGTACAATATAAAAATGATCTAAAATGTAAAAACATCAATAACCTATTGTTATAGGAGAAGTATAATTTTTCTGTACACTATTGAAGTTCAGTTGTTTTCAACATAAAATGGAATGTTATAACTAACGTATTTTATAAAAGCTTAATGGCAAATATAAAAATATGTAGTAGATACACAAAAGATTTTGATAAAGAAGTTAAAACATACTGCCACAAAAAGTCATCAGATTACAAACAAAGAGAACAAGACAGGAAATAAAGAGCAGAGCATCTACAAAAGAGAAACAAAACAGATAAACACTGGGGAAAGAAAAATATATATTTTTTAAAAGGAGGGGAAGGCAAACCATAATACACTTAACTATAAGTAACAAACTGTTTCTGGAGGGGAGATGGGCAGGGGAATGGGCTGTCAGTAATAATTATTAGGAGGTCACTTGTGATGAGCATTGACTGTTATATGTAAATGGTGAATTACTAAATTCTACTCCTGAAACTAATATTACGCTATATATTAACTAAAATTTAAATAAATCATGAAATATAAAAAGAATGAAAGGCAATAGTTAAGTCCTTACCTATCCATAATTACTTTAACTGTAAGTGAATGGAATCATCAGTTGGAAGACATAGGCTAGAATAGCTTAAAAAAACAAACAAAAAACACAAGATCCAACAATATGTTGCCTATAAAAGAATCACTTTAGCTTTAAGGACACACATGGGCAGAGAGTAAAGGGATGGAAAAAGATATTCCAAGCTAATGATAACAAAAGAAAACAAGGGTGGCAATAACTATAACAGACAAAATAGGGTTTGTATAAGCTAAAAATCACCACAGGAGTCAAAGAAGGTCATTATACAATAAGAAAAGTGTCATCAATTCATCAATACAGTAATTGTAAATATCATGTACCTAATATTGAGCCACATAAATATATAAAACAAATACTAACAAAACAAAAAGGAGAAATAAATAGCAATACAATAATATCTGGGGACAATAATACCCCACTCTTACCTATGGATAGATCATCCAGACAGAAAATCAATAAGAAAATAGTGAATTTAAACACTATGCCTGGACAACTGGGTGGCTCAGTCAGTTAAGCCTTTGCCTTTGGCTCAGGTCGTGATCCCAGGGTCCTGAGATAGAGTCCCACATTGGGCTCCCTGCTCAGGAGGGGGTCTTCTCACTCTGTCTCTGCCCTTACACCTTGCTCATTCTCTCTGCCCTGCTCTCTCTCAAACAAACAAACAAAACAAACAAACAAACAAGAACTATGTCAAATGAACCTAACATATTTACAGGATATTCCATCCAATAGTATCATAATAAATATTCTTCTCAAACACACGTGGAAAATTTTCTAGGATAGATTACATTTTAAACCACAAAACAAGAGTCCCCACAAAATCAATAATATAGAAAGCATATCGAGTATATTTCCAGCCAAAATAATATGAAACTAGAAATCAATACAGAAGGAAATTTGGAAAATTTACAAAACACAGACATACACATTTTTAAACAAACAAAAAATCAAGAAAAGAAGACAAAGTGGGAATAAAAAATACATCTTGAGGAAAATAAAAAAATATATACCAAAACATTATGAGAAGCAGCAAAGCAGTTATAAAAGGAAATTTTATAGCTATAAATGTATATAAAAAAGATTTCAAATAAAGAACTTATTATAACAGCTCAAAAAAACTACAAAAAGAACAAAGTAAACTTAAAAGTAGCAAAAGGAAGGAAAAAATAAAAATTAGGGCAAATATAAATGAAATATAGAATTAAAAATCTAGAAAGTTTTTTTTTAAATGGTAAATAAAATTAAACTTGGTAATGGTAAATTGAAAAAAAAGACAGCTAGACTAACTCAGAAAAAGAGAGAAGACTCAATAAAATCAGAAATGAAAAAGGAGACATTATAACAGATACCATAGAAATATAAAGGATAAAAGACAGTTAAATGCCAGCGAATCAAAAGCCTAGAGGAAATGGACAAATTCCTAGGCACATACAACCTATCAAGACTGAATCATAAGGACATAAAAAATGTGAACAGACCAATAAGGGGTAAGGAGATTGAATCCGTAATAAAAACCTACTAACAAATAAAAGTCCAGAATCAGATGATTTCCACAGTGAATTCTACCAAACATTTTAAGGCAAAAAATACAAATACTTTTTAAACCTTTCCCAAAAAGTTGAAGAGGTTGAAATACTCTGAGGCACATTTTACAAGCCAGCATTATCTTGATATCAAAACCAGACAGGAGCACTACAAAAGCAAAACAAAACAAAACAAAAACAAACAAACAAACAAAAAAACCAAAGCAGCAACAAAAAGAACTACTGGATAATATCCCTGATAAATAAAAATGTAAAAATTCTCTACAAAATGCTACAAAACTGAATTCACCAGCACATATCAGTAAATGTGATGCATTATATTAATAGAATGATCAATAAAACTCATATGATCAACTCAATATATGCAGAAAAGGCATTTGACAAAATTCAACAACCTTTCATAATAAAAATACTCACCAAACTGGGTACAGAAAGAATACACATCAACATAATAAAAACCACATATTCCGTGGAAGGATTCAAGATGGCGGAGAAGTAGCAGGCTGAGACGACATCAGGTAGCAGAAGATCAGCTAGATAGCTTATCTAACCATTGTAAACACCTACAAATCCAATGGGAGATCAAAGAGAAGGAGAGCAACAATTCTAGAAACAGAAAATTGATCACTTTCTGAAAGGTAGAACTGGCAGAAAAGTGAACCCGAAGAACAGGAAGATAGACCGTGGGGGGGGGTGGGCAGCTCCTGGCAAGCGGTGGAGCAATGGAGCACAAAATCAGGACTCTTTAAAAGTTTGATCCACTGAGGGATATCACCCCAGAGGCTAATCCAGAGTGAAGCCCAAGAGGGGTCAGCATAGTCCCAGGTCCCTCAGGGTCACAGAAGGACCAGGGTTATCTGAGTGTCACAGAACTCACAGGTATTAGAGTGGGGAAGCCGGCTACAGAGACAAAGCTGAGGAGTGAGCTCTCAACCCAGGGTTACTTTGAACCAGGCATAGGCAGGATGAGCTTGGAGCACAGCCAAGGGCAAGGGAGACGGGAGTAATTGAGCTCTTTTCTCCAAGCATGGCCAGAGGCCAGGGAGAAGAGAATGACCAAGGACTTTTCTCCAAGTACGAGTGACAGAGCGCTTTTCTTCAAGCATGGCCAGAGGCCGGGAAGATGGGAGTGATTAAGCACCTTTCTCTAAGTGTGCACTGAGGAGTGGGGCCCTGAGCTCTCCACTCCTCTGGGCAGGATTGTGAGACCGCCATTATTCCATCATCCAGAACTCTACGGAAAGCCTCCAGGGAACGAAAGCTCCCGGATTACTTAGCCTTACCCCAGGTAAGGGCAGGACAAATCCATCTCGGGCAAAGACACTTGAGAATCAGTACAACAGGCCCCTTCCCCAGAAGACCAACAAGAAACCCAGCCAAGATCAACTTCACTTAGTAAGGAGAACAGTGGAATTCCAGAGGAGGAGAATGCAGAACAAGGAGTTCGTGGCTTTCTCCCAATGATTCATTAGTCTTGCAGTTATATTTTTTTTCTTTTTTCTTCTGCTAATTTTTTTAACTTTTACCCTTTCCTCTTTTAATGATTTTTTAAACTAGTTTATTTTTAAAATACCTTACAAAAAATAATAATCTATTTTGAACCTTCATTATTATAGTCATAATTTATCCTCCATTGTACCTAACTATATATTTTTTTACACATAGGGTTTTTTCTTCTAAAAAATATGGGGTATAACTTCTCCTAATAGAACAAAATATACCCTAAATCTAGCTCCAAGATTGTTCTAGTGTCCAGCCTGTGCAAATTCTCTCCAGTTTATTTTTCTTTATTGTCCCAACCAACTTGCTCTATCAACTTATTTTTTAGAAATTAAATTTTTTTCTCATTTTTTTAAGATTTTATTTATTTATCAGAGGGGGGGAGAGAGTGAGCACAGGCAGACAGGAAGGCAGGCAGAGGCAGAGGGAGAAGCAGGCTCCCTGCCGAGAAAGGAGCCCGGTGTGGGACTCGATCCCAGGACGCTGAGATCATGACCTGAGCTGAAGGTAGTTGCTTAACCAACTGAGCCACCCAGGCATCCCTTTTTTTCTCATTTTTATAGGTTTATTCCATCCCTTCACTGTGCCTACCCTTATATGTTTTTCATCCTTTAAAATCTTGGGAGGTAGTTTCTTCTAAGAGACCCAAAAACTCCCAAAATTAAGTGAGTGACCCTGTTCTAGTCACAAGTCTAGTATATATATATATATTTTCTTTTTTAATACTTTTTCCTTGTTTTCATTTTTTTAAAACCTTTTTTCCCCCCTTGAACTTCTTTTTTATCCCCTTTCGTTCTCCCACAACTTGGGTCTCTTCTGATTTGGTTGAAGCACATTTTCCTGGGGTCTTTACCACTCTTTTAGCATTTTATTTGCTCCTTTACATATTCTTATCTGCTCAAAATAACAAGGTGGAAAAACTCACCACAAAAAAACGAACAGGAGGCAGTACCAAAGGCTAGGGACCTAATCAAAACAGACATTGGTAATATGACAGAACTAGAGTTTAGAATGACAACTCTCAAGGTTCTAGCTGGGCTCGAAAAAGGCATGGAAGTTATTAGAGAAACCCTCTCCAGAGAGATAAAAGCCCTTTCTGGAGAAATAAAAGAACTAAAATCTAACCAAGTTGAAATCAAAAGAGCTATTAATGAGGTGCAATAAAAAATGGAAGTTCTGGGGGAGGAGTCAAGATGGCGGAGAAGTAGCAGGCTGAGACTATTTCAGCTAGCCGGAGATCAGCTAGATAGCTTATCTAAAGATTGCAAACACCTGAAAATCCATCGGCAGATCGAAGAGAAGAAGAACAGCAATTCTGGAAGCAGAAAAACAACCACTTTCTGAAAGGTGTTTTCTTATTTTTTAATTCTTTTCTTTTCTTTTTTCTCTTTTTTCTTTTTTTTTCTTTCTTCCTTTTTGAACCTCTTTTTATCCCCTTTCTCCCCCCTCATGATTTTGGATCTCTTCTAATTTGGTTAAAGCATATTTTCCTGGGGTTGTTGCCACCCTTTTAGTATTTTACTCGCCCCTTCATATACTCTTACCTGGACAAAATGACAAGACGGAAAAATTCAACAGAAAAAAAAGAACAAGAGGCAGTACCAAAGGCTAGGGACCTAATCAATACAGACATTGGTAATATGTCAGATCTAGAGTTCAGAATGACAATTCTCAAGGTTCTAGCCAGGCTCGAAAAAGGCATGGAAGATATGAGAGAAACCCTCTCGAGAGATATAAAAGCCCTTTCTGGAGAAATAAAAGAACTAAAATCTAAGCAAGTTGAAATCAAAAAAGCTATTAATGAGGTGCAATAAAAAATGGAGGCTCTCACTGCTAGGATAAATGAGGCAGAAGAAAGAATTAGTGATATAGAAGACCAAATGACAGAGAATAAAGAAGCTGAGCAAAAGAGGGACAAACAGCTACTGGACCACAAGGGGAGAATTCGAGAGATAAGTGACACCATAAGATGAAACAACATTAGAATAATTGGGATTCCAGAAGAAGAAGAAAGAGAGGGGGGAGCAGAAGGTATACTAGAGAGAATTATTGGGGAGAATTTCCCCAATATGGCAAAGGGAACGAGCATCAAAATTCAGGAGGTTCAGAGAACGCCCCTCAAAATCAATAAGAATAGGCCCACACCCCGTCACCTAATAGTAAAATTTAAAAGTCTCAGTGACAAAGAGAAAATCCTGAAAGCAGCCCGGGAAAAGAAGTCTGTAAAATACAATGGTAAGAATATTAGATTGGCAGCTGACTTATCCACAGAGACCTGGCAGGCCAGAAAGAGCTGGCATGATATTTTCAGAGGATTAATGAGAAAAACATGCAGCCCAGAATACTATATCCAGCTAGGCTATCATTGAAAATAGAAGGAGAGATTAAAAGCTTCCAGAACAAACAACAACTGAAAGAATTTGCAAACACCAAACCAGCTCTACAGGAAATCTTGAAAGGGGTCCTCTAAGCAAAGAGAGAGCCTACAAGTGGTAGATCAGAAAGGAACAGAGACCATATACAGTAACAGCCACCTTACAGGCAATACAATGGCCCTAAATTCATATCTCTCAATAGTTACCCTGAATGTTAATGGGCTAAATGCCCCTGTCAAAAGACACAGAGTATCAGAATGGATAAAAAAACAAAACCCATCTATATGTTGCCTCCAAGAAACACATTTTAAGCCCGAAGACACCTCCAGATTTAAAGTGAGGGGGTGGAAAAGAATTTACCATGCTAATGGACATCAGAAGAAAGCAGGAGTGGCAATCCTTATATCAGATCACTTAGATTTTAAGCCAAAGACTATAATAAGAGATGAGGAAGGACACTATATCATACTCAAAGGGTCTGTCCAACAAGAAGATTTAACAATTTTAAATATCTATGCCCCCAACGTGGGAGCAGCCAACTATATAAACCAATTAATAACAAAATCAAAGAAACACATCAACAATAATACAATAATAGTAGGGGACTTTAACACTCCCCTCACTGAAATGGACAGATCATCCAAGCAAAAGATCAGCAAGGAAATAAAGGCCTTAAACGACACACTGGACCACATGGACATCACAGATATATTCAGAACATTTCATCCCAAAGCAACAGAATACACATTCTTCTCTAGTGCACATGGAACATTCTCCAGAATAGATCACATCCTCGGTCCTAAATCAGGACTCAACCGGTATCAAAAGATTGGGATCATTCCCTGCATATTTTCAGACCACAATGCTCTAAAGCTAGAACTCAACCACAAAAGGAAGTTTGAAAAGAACCAAAATACATGGAGACTAAACAGCATCCTTCTAAAGAATGAATGGGTCAACCGGGAAATTAAAGAAGAATTGAAAAAAATCATGGAAACAAATGATAATGAAAATACAACGGTTCAAAATCTGTGGGACACAACAGAGGCAGTCCTGAGAGGAAAATATATAGCGGTACAAGCCTTTCTCAAGAAACAAGAAAGTTCTCCGGTACACAACCTAACCCTACACCTAAAGGAGCTGGAGAAAGAACAAGAAAGAAACCCTAAGCCCAACAGGAGAAGAGAAATCATAAAGATCAGAGCAGAAATCAATGAAATAGAAACCAAAAAAACAATAGAACAAATCAACGAAAGTAGGAGCTGGATCTTTGAAAGAATTAATAAAATTGATAAACCCCTGGCCTGACTTATCAAAAAGAAAAGAGAAAGGACCCAAATAAATAAAATCATGAATGAAAGAGGAGAGATCACAACTAACACCAAAGAAATACAAACTATTATAAGAACATACTATGAGCAACTCTACGGCAATAAATTCGACAATCTGGAAGAAATGGATGCATTCCTAGAAACATATAAACTACCACAACTGAACCAGGAGGAAATAGAAAGCCTGAACAGACCCATAACCAGTAAGGAGATTGAAACAGTCACCAAAAATCTCCAAACAAACAAAAGCCCAGGGCCAGACGGCTTCCTGGGGGAATTCTACCAAACATTTAAAGAAGAACTAATTCCTATTCTCCTAAAACTGTTCCAAAAAATAGAAATGGAAGGAAAACTTCCAAACTCAATTTATGAGGCCAGCATCACCTTGATCCCAAAACCAGGCAAGGATCCCACCAAAAAAGAGAGCTGTAGACCAATATCCTTGATGAACACAGATGCGAAAATACTCACCAAAATACTAGCCAATAGGATTCAACAGTACATTAAAAAGATTATTCACCACGACCAAGTGGGATTTATTCCAGGGCTGCAAGGTTGGTTCAACATCCGCAAATCAGTCAATGTGATACAACACATCAATTAAAGAAAGAACAAGAACCACATGATACTCTCAATAGATGCTGAAAAAGCATTTGACAAAGTACAGCATCCCTTCCTGATCAAAACTCTTCAAAGTGTAGGGATAGAGGGCACATACCTCAATATCATCAAAGCCATCTATGAAAAACCCACCGCAAATATCATTCTCAATGGAGAAAAACTGAAAGCTTTTCCGCTAAGGTCAGGAACACGGCAGGGATGTCCATTATCACCACTGCTATTCAACATAGTACTAGAGGTCCTAGCCTCAGCAATCAGACAACAAAAGGAAATTAAAGGCATCCAAATCGGCAAAGAAGAAGTCAAATTATCACTCTTCGCAGATGATATGATACTATATGTGGAAAACCCAAAAGACTCCACTCCAAAACTGCTAGAACTTATACAGGAATTCAGTAAAGTGTCAGGATATAAAATCAATGCACAGAAATCAGTTGCATTTCTCTACACCAACAGCAAGACAGAAGAAAGGGAAATTAAGGAGTCAATCCCATTTACAATTGCACCCAAAACCATAAGATACCTAGGAATAAACCTAACCAAAGAGACACAGAATCTATACTCAGAAAACTATAAAGTACTCATGAAAGAAATTGAGGAAGACACAAAGAAATGGAAAAATGTTCCATGCTCCTGGATTGGAAAAATAAATATTGTGAAAATGTCTATGTTACCTAAAGCAATCTACACATTTAATGCAATTCCTATCAAAGTACCATCCATCTTTTTCAAAGAAATGGAACAAATAATTCTAAAATTTATATGGAACCAGAAAAGACCTCGAATAGCCAAAGGGATATTGAAAAAGAAAGCCAACATTGGTGGCATCACAATTCCGGACTTCAAGCTCTATTACAAAGCTGTCATCATCAAGACAGCATGGTACTGGCACAAAAACAGACACATAGATCAATGGAACAGAAAAGAGAGCCCAGAAATACACCCTCAACTCTATGGTCAACTCATCTTTGACAAAGCAGGAAAGAATGTCCAATGGAAAAAAGACAGCCTCTTCAATAAATGGTGCTGGGAAAATTGGACAGCCACATGCAGAAAAATGAAATTGGACCATTTCCTTACACCACACACAAAAATAGACTCAAAATGGATGAAGGACCTCAATGTGCGAAAGGAATCCATCAAAATCCTTGAGGAGAACACAGGCAGCAACCTCTTCGACCTCAGCCGCAGCAACATCTTCCTAGGAACAACGCCAAAGGCAAGGGAAGCAAGGGCAAAAATGAACTATTGGGATTTCATCAAGATCAAAAGCTTTTGCACAGCAAAGGAAACAGTTAACAAAATCAAAAGACAACTGACAGAATGGGAGAAGATATTTGCAAACGACATATCAGATAAAGGACTAGTGTCCAGAATCTATAAAGAACTTAGCAAACTCAACACCCAAAGAACAAATAATCCAATCAAGAAATGGGCAGAGGACATGAACAGACATTTCTGCAAAGAAGACATCCAGATGGCCAACAGACACATGAAAAAGTGCTCCATATCACTCGGCATCAGGGAAATACAAATCAAAACCACAATGCGATATCACCTCACACCAGTCAGAATGGCTAAAATCAACAAGTCAGGAAATGACAGATGCTGGCGAGGATGCGGAGAAAGGGGAACCCTCCTACACTGTTGGTGGGAATGCAAGCTGGTGCAACCTCTCTGGAAAACAGCATGGAGGTTCCTCAAAATGTTGAAAATAGAACTGCCCTATGACCCAGCAATTGCACTATTGGGTATTTACCCTAAAGATACAAACGTAGTGATCCAAAGGGGCACGTGTACCCGAATGTTTATAGCAGCAATGTCCACAATAGCCAAACTATGGAAAGAACCTAGATGTCCATCAACAGATGAATGGATCAAGAAGATGTGGTATATATACACAATGGAATACTATGCAGCCATCAAAAGAAATGAAATCTTGCCATTTGCGACAACATGGATGGAACTAGAGCGTATCATGCTTAGCGAAATAAGTCAAGCAGAGAAAGACAACTATCATATGATCTCCCTGATATGAGGAAGTGGTGATGCAACATGGGGGCTTAAGTGGGTAGGAGAAGAATCAATGAAACAAGATGGGATTGGGAGAGAGACAAACCATAAGTGACTCTTAATCTCACAAAACAAACTGAGGGTTGCTGGGGTAGGGGGTTTGGGAGAAGGGGGTGGGATTATGGACATTGAGGAGGGTATGTGCTTTGGTGAGTGCTGTGAAGTGTATAAACCTGATGATTCACAGACCTGTACCCCTGGGGATAAAAATATATGTTTATAAAAAATAAAAAATTATTTAAAAAAATGGAAGTTCTTACTGCTAGGATAAATGAGGCAAAAGAATTAGTGATATAGAAGACCAAATGATGGAGAATAAAGAAGCTGAGCAAAAGAGAGACAAACAAATACTGGACCACGAGGAGAGAATTTGAGAGATAAGTGAAACCATAAGACGACACAACATTAGAATAATTGGGATCCCAGAAGAAGAAGAAAGAGAGAGGGGAGCAGAAGGTATATTGGACAGAATTTTTGTAGAGAATTTCCTTAATATGGCAAAGGGAAAAAACATCAAAATTCAGGAGATGCAAAGAATGACCCTCAAAATCAATAAAAATAGGTCCACACCCCGTAACCTGATAGTAAAATTTACAACGGTTAACAACAAAGAGAAAATCCTGAAAGCAGCCTGGGAAAAGAAGTATGTATTGTACAACAGTAAAAATATTAGATTGGCAGCAGACTTATCCACAGAGACCTGGCAGGCCAGAAAGAACTGGCATTATATATTCAGTGTTAAATGAGGAAAACATGCAGCCAAGAATACTATATCCAGCTCGGCTATCATTGAAAATAGAAGGAGAGATTAAAAAGCTACCAGGACAAACAAAAGCTGAAAGAATTTGCAAACACCAAACCAACTCTCCAGGAAATATTGAAAGGGGTCCTCTAAGCAAAGAGAGAGCCTAAAAGTAGTAGATCAGAAAGGAACAGAAACAATATACAGTAACAGTCACATTATAGGCAATACAATGCCACTAAATTCATATCTCTCAATAGTTACCCTGAATGTAAATGGCCTAAATGCACCAATCAAAAGATACAGGGTATCAGAATGGATAAAAAGCAAAACCCGTCAATATGCTGCCCAAGAAACTCATCATAGACCCGAAGACACCTAAAGATTTAAAGAGAGGGGGTGGAAAACAATTTACCATGCTAATGGACATCAGAAGAAAGCTGGGGTGGCAATCCTTATATCAGATCAATTAGATTTTAAGCCAAAGACTATAATAAGAGATGAGGAAGAACACTATATCATACTCAAAGGGTCTGTCCAACAAGAAGACCTAACAATTTTAAATATCTATGTCCTTAACATGGGAGCAACCAACTATATAAACCAATTAATAACAAAATCTAAGAAACACATCGACAATAATAAAATAATAGTAGGGGAATTTAACACTCCCCTCATTGAAATGGACAGATCATCCAAGCAACAGATCCACAAGGAAAAAGGCCTTAAATGACACACTGGACAAGATGGACATCACAGGTATATTCAACACATTCCATCCCAAAATAACAGAATACACATTCTTCTCTAGTGCACATGGAACATTCTCCAGAATAGACCACATCCTGGGCCATAAATCAGATCTCAACCATTATCAAAAGATTGGGATCATCCCCTGCATAT
Source organism: Mustela lutreola (assembly GCF_030435805.1). Classification (NCBI taxonomy): domain Eukaryota; kingdom Metazoa; phylum Chordata; class Mammalia; order Carnivora; family Mustelidae; genus Mustela; species Mustela lutreola. Next base: position 91,045,183 of record NC_081292.1, on the reverse strand, counting down.
TCTCAGACCACAATGCTCTGAAACTAGAACTCAATCACAAGAGGAAATTTGGAAAGAACACAAATACATGGAGACTAAACAGCATCCTTCTAAAAAATGAATTGGTCAACCAGGAAATTAAAGAAGAATTGAAAAAAATTCATGGAAACAAATGATAATGAAAACAAAAGTGTTCAAAATCTGTGGGATACAGCAAAGGCAGTCCTGAGAGGAAAATATAAAGCTGTACGAGCCTTTCTCAAGAAACAAGAAAGATCTCAAATACACAACATAACCCTACACCTAAAGGAATCGGAGAAAGAACAACAAAGAAAGCCTAAACCCAGCAGGAGAAGAGGAATAATAAAGATCAGAGAAGAAATCAATGAAATAGAAACAAACAAAAAAACACAAAAAACCAAAACCAAAAAAAAAAAAAAAAAACAATAGAACAAATCAACGAAACTAGGAGCTGGTTCTTTGAAAGAATTAATAAGATTGATAAAGAAAGAGAAAGGACCCAAATAAATAAAATCATGAATGAAAGAGGAGAGATCACAACCAACACCAAAGAAATACAAACAATTATAAGAACATACTATGAGCAACTCTGCGCCAACAAATTCAACAATCTGGAAGAAATGGATACATTCCTAGAGACATATAAACTACCACAACTGAACCAGGAAGAAATAGAAAACCTGAACAGACCCATAACCAGTATGTAGATTGAAACAGTCATCAAAAATCTCCAGGGGCGCCTGGGTGGCTCAGTGGATTAAGCTGCTGCCTTCGGATTGGGTCATGATCTCAGGGTCCTGGGATCGAGTCCCACGTCGGGCTCTCTGCTCAGCAGGGAGCCTGCTTCCCTCTCTCTCTCTCTGGCTGCCTCTCTGTCTACTTGTGATTTCTCTCTGTCAAATAAATAAATCTTTAAAAAAAAATCTCCAAACAAACAAAAGCCCCGGGCCAGATGGCTTCCCAGGGGAATTCTGCCAAACATTTAAAGAAGAATTAATTCCTATTCTCATGATACTGTTCCAAAAAAATAGAAATGGAAGGAAAACTTCCAAACTCTTTTTTTCTGAGGCATCACCTTGATCCCAAAACCAGACAAGGATCCCATCAAAAAAGAGAACTACAGACCAATATCCTTGATGAACACAGATGCGAAAATTCTCACCAAAATACTAGCCAATAGGATTCAACAGTACATTCAAAGGATTATTCACCACGACCAACTGGGATTTATTCCAGGGCTACAAGGTTGGTTCAACATCTGCAAATCAATCAATGTGATACAACACATTAATAAAATAAAGAACAAGAACCATATGATACTCTCCATAGATGCTGAAAAAGCATTTGGCAAAGTGCAGTATCCCTTCCTGATTAAAACTCTTCAAAGTGTAGGCATAGAGGGCACATATTATCAATATTATCAAAGCCATCTATGAAAAACCCACTGCAAATATCATTTTCAATGGAGAAAAACTGAATACTTTTCCGCTGAGGTCAGGAACACGGCAGGGATGTCCGTTATCACCACTGCTATTCAACATCGTAATAGAAGTCCTAGCCTCAGCAATCAGACAACAAAAAGAAATTAAGGGCATCCAAATTTTGCCAAATTGGCAAAAGAGAAGTCAAACTATCCCTGTTTGCAGACGATATGACACTGTATGTGGAAAACTTAAAGGACTCCACTCCAAATCTGCTATAACTTGTATAGGAATTCTGTAAAGTGTCAGGATATAAAATCAATGCACAAAAATTGGTTGCATTTTTTTTATACCAACAAGACTGTAGAAATGGAAATTAAGGAGTGAATCCCATTTACAATTGCACCCACAACCCTAAGATACCTAGGAATAAACCTAACCAAAGAGACAAAGAATCTATACTCAGAAAACTCTAAAGTACTCATGAAAGAAATTGAAGAAGACACAAAGAAATGGAAAAATGTTCCATGCTCTTGTATTGGAAGAACAAATATTGTGAAAATGTCTATGCTACCTAAAGCAATCTACACATTTAATGCAATCCCTATCAAAATCCCATCCATCTTTTTTTCAAAGAAATGGGACAAATCATCCTAAAATATATATGGAACCACAAAAATACCTCGAATTGCTAGAGGAATATTGAAAAAGAAAGCCAAAGTTGTTGGCATCACAATTCCAGACTTCAAGCTCTATTACAAAGTTGTCATCATCGAGATAGTAGGGAACTGTCCCCAAAACAGACATAGATCAATGGAACAGAATAGAGAGCCCAGAAATACACCCTCAACTCTATGGTCAACTAATCTTCAACAAAGCAGGAAGGAATGTCCTATGGAAAAGAGACAGCCTCTTCAACAAATGGTGTTGGGAAAATTGAAGAGCCACATGCAGAAAAATGAAGTTGGACCATTTCCTTACACCATACATGAAAATAGACTGGAAATGGATGAAGAAGCATAATGTGAGAAAGGAATCCATCAAAATCCTTGAGGAGAGAACAGGTAGCAACCTCTTTGACCTCAGCAGCAGCAACTTCTTCCTAGGAACATCGCCAAAGGCAAGGGAAGCAAGGGCAAGAATGAACTATTGGGATTTCATCAGATCAAAAAGCTTTTGTTTGCACAGCAAAGGAAACAGTTAACAAAGCCAAAAGATGACTGTCAGAAGTTATCTGGGAGAAGATATTTGCAAATGACATACCAGATAAAGGGCCACTATCTATCCAAAATCTATAAAGAGTTTATCAAACTCAACACCCTAAGAACAAATAATCCAATGAAGAAATGCACAGAGGACATGAACAGACATTTCTGCAAAGAATACATCCAAATGGCCAACAGACACATGAAAAAATGCTCCACATCACTCGGCATCAGGGAAATGCAAATCAAAACCAGAATGAGATACCACGTCACACCTTTCAGAATGGCTAAAATGAACAAGTCAGTCAATGACAGATGCTGGCAAGGATGTGGAGAAAGGGCAACCCTCCTACACTGTACGTGGGAATGCAAGCTGGTGCAACCACTCTGGAAAACAGCGTGGAGGTGCCTCAAAAAGCTGAAAATAGAACTAGCCTATGACCCAGTGATTGTAGTACTGGGTATATACCCTAAAGATACAAACGTGGCATTCTGAAGGGGCACATGCACCCAAATGTTTATAGCAGCAATGTCCACAATAGTTAAACTATGGAAAGAACCTAAATGTCCTTCAACAGATGAATCAATAAATAAGATGTGGTATATATGTACAATGGGATACTATGCAGCCATCAAAGGAAATGAAATCCTGCTATTTGTGATGACGTGGATGGAACTAGAGGGTATTATGCTTGGCGAAATAAATCAATCTGAGAAAGACAACTATCATATGATCTCCCTGATATGATGAAGTGGAGATGCAACATAGGCGGTTTCAGGCGTACGAAAAGAAAAATAAAAAAAGATGGGATTGGGAGGGAGACAAACCATAAAAGACTGAATCTCACAAAACAGACTGAGGGTTGCTGGGGGGAGGTGTGTTGGGAGAGGATGGTGGGGGTATGGACATTGGGGAGGGCAGGTGCTATGGTGAGTGATGGTGAGTGCTGTGAAATGGGTAAACCTGGAGATTCACAGACCTGTGCCCCTAGGGATAAAAACACATTATATGTTTATAAAAAATTTTTAAAAAATAGTTTTAAAAATCCATTAAAGAAAAAGCACATATTGCAAGCCCAGAGCTAATCTCATATTCAATCAAAAAAAATTGAAAATTTTCCCCTTAAAGATCAGAACAAAGACAAGTGTGTCCACTTTCACTACTCTCATTTGACATAGTACTGGATGTCCTACCAGAGAAACAAGGAACACAAAGAAATAAAAGACTCAAAAAAAAAAAGGAAGAAGTAAAATTTTCTTTTTTTTAATAACATGAACTTACATGTAAAAGAATCCTAAAAAATTCACAAAAAATTTTGAATAAACAAATTTAGTAAAGCTGCCAAATACAAGATCAATATATAAAAGACAAGAATTTTGTTTTGTTTCGCTTTTTTTTCCAATATGGAATGCTTCCCAGTTTTTCATGTCATCCTTGTTCAGTGATCAAGCTAATCTCTGCATCATTCCAATTTTAGTATATGTGCTGCCAAAGTAAGCACAAGACGAGCATTTTAACACTCTAATGATGAACTATCTGAAAAAATAAAGAGAACAATCTAATTCACAATAGCATCAAAACTAATGAAATACTTAGGATAAGATTTAACTAAGAAGATGAAAGATATGTACCCCATAAACTATGACATTGATAAAGAAATTGAAGGACACATAAATGGAAAGATAGCTCATATTTATGAATGGTAAGAATTAACATTGTTAAAATGTCCATACTACCAAAAACCATCTGTAAATTCAATTCCTATCAAAAATCCAATGTTAGGGGTGCCTGGGTGGCTCAGTGGGTTAAGCCACTGCCTTCGGCTCAGGTCATGATCCCAGGGTCCTGGGATCGAGCCCTGCATCAGGCTCTCTGCTCAGCAGGAAGCTGCTACCTCTTCTCTCTCTGCCTGCCTCTCTGCCTGCTTGTCATCTCTCTCTGTCAAATAAATAAATAAAAAATCTTTTAATAAATCCAATATTATTTTTTTACAGAAGTAAGTAAAGAATCCTAGAATTTATATGAGACCATAAAAGACAAATAATTAAAGCAGTTCTGAGAAAGAATGAAGAAGTGAAATTACACTTCTTGATTTGAAACAATACTACAAAGCCCTCATGCTCAAAACAATAAAGTATACTGGTATAAAAACAGACCAATAAACAAGTAGAACAGATTTGAGAGTCCAGAAATAAATCCTTTCATACAGTCACCTAATATTTGACAGGGGCCAACATATATAATGGGTAAAGATAGTCTGTTCAATAAATGATATTTAAAACTGAATAGTCACATAAACCAGCATGAAACTGGAAGCTTATATCACTCATAAATCTTAACTTGAAATAGATTAAAGACTTAAATGTGATGCATGAAACTAAATTTCCTAAAGGAAAACATAGGAAAAATTCTCCTTGACATTGGTCTTGCCAATAGTTTTTGGATACCAGGCCAAAAACACAAGCAAAAGAAGCAAAAATAAATAAATGGTATTACATTAACTAAAGTTTCTGCATTGCCAAAAAAAAAAAAAAAAGAGAGAGAGAGAGAGAATGAAAACACAATCCACAGAATGGAAGAAAATACTTACAAATCTTATATCTGAAAAGAGGTTAATATTCAAGAGATACAAATAGAAAAAAATATATCATTAAAAAATAGCAAAAGGATCTCAATAGACTTTTTTTTCAAAAAAGTTATATAAATGACCAACAGGAGCATTAAAAAGTGCTCAATGTAAAAACTCAGGGCAAATTCATTATGTTGTTGTTTACCTCTGAAAAACACAATATTACTACCTATTAGAATATATACTACCAAAAAATTAAAACTAACAAATTTTGGTAAATATTGGGGAAAATGGGGAACTTATGCACTGTGATAGGGATATAAATTTGTATGGAAAACAGTATGGAGACTATTCATATTATTAAAAGTAAAATTACCATATGATTCAGTAATCCCACTTCTAGGTATATATCTAAAGGAAACGAAGTCACTATTCGAAGACATATCTGCACTCTTATGTTCATTATAAAATTATTAACTCTAAGCAAGAGATGGAAATAACTTCAGTATCCATTAATGGATGAATGAATAAAATAAGTATGGTAAATATATACTATGGAATACTACTTAACCATGAAAAATTAAGAAATACTGCTTTTTACAACAGCATGGATGGATCTTGAAGGTATTATACTAAGTGAAATATTTCAAAGATTTTATATATATTTTTTAATTTATGTATTATGATATCCCTTACATACAGAATCTGAAGAAAAAGCAAACTAATGGAAACTTAGAGTTGAGTTGACAAGAGGTGAACCTGGGGTGGAATAAGGTGGTCAAAGGGCACAAACTTGCAACTATAATATGAAAAAGTTCTGGGGATCTAATGTACAGCATGATGATCATAGTTAATAATATATACATACTTTTTTATTGTGCTTCCCTTTATTAAACTTTACATATATCACATTCTTACAAGTTGAAAGTTTATAGCAATCTTGTATAAAAGAGGTCTGCTGCCACCATTTTTCTAAACATTTGTTCATTTTGTGTCTCTCTGTCACATGTTGGTAATTCTTGCAATATTTCAAGTTTTTTCATTATTATTGTATTTGTTATGGTGATCTGTGATCAGTAATTATGACCCACTGAAAACTCAGAACTAGTTTACTTAAGGTATATACATTGTTTTCTTTAAAGACATAATGCTTTTGAACAGTACAGTATAGTGTTTATTTTTTATATGCACTGGGAAACATAATTTTTTATTTGCACTGGGAAACCAAAAAAAATAATAATGATTTGACTTAGTTGATTGAGATAATCACTTTATTGAGGCAGTCTGGAACAAAACCCACAAGACCTCTGAAGTTTATCTCTACTGTACTATATACATAAAAGTTGCTAAGAGAGTAGATCTTAAAATTCCTTACAATACATGCATAAAAAACAGAGGCAACTATATGAGATAGTAGATGTATTAACATTTTTATGTAGATTATATTGCAATACAGATGTATACCAATTTATCAAATGGTACAGAATTTACACAATGTTAAAAGTTTGCAGTGTTATAAGAAATCATTTCTTAAATTTACAAATTATAATATGTCAATTATTTTTCAATAAAGCTCGAAAAAACTTTTTGTAGAATTAATCTATTTTTCAAAAAAGGAATTAAGGAAGTAGAAACTGCAACTAACTCTGAAATAATAGAATACAAAATCCATTTTAGTTATATACACTGTGACAAACACTATTAGTTAGTTTACAATGAAGGAATACTTATGAAGCATGAAGGATGGTCTATAAATAAGGCTGAAAGAGCTCAGTTTTAAGGTTTAAATTTAAAATCTTCTTTTGAAATACTAAACTGACCACCCAGTTTTCCAAACATAAATGTCTTAACTGCATGAATTTATTTCATACAACTCTATAATCTAGTTTCATAAGAAAGCAGCATGAAAATTTTGAATAAGACAGACTTGCTTAAGTTTCTTTATGTTCAACAGTAAAGGATACTTCCCTAAAAATAAATAGAAGAAAAATCTGCATATTTATCATGATAATTATTATTCATAATGAGATTCATATTGAATTAGGGAATATATATCCTCAGAGGGGGTAAAGTAAAATGAAATTTATTTTGGTAAATGTGTCTATGAATAGTCAATACAATGCCTCAATATAAATGAATATTATCATTTTGAACAATTTAATTACTATTATTAGAATTATTATAAGTATAAAAATAGCTATCATTTTAGCATGGAATATGAGACTCTCATGCTCCATGCTTCATTACATCCACACAACAACTCTGCATAATAAGTATTATCATCACCATTTCATGGGTGAAAAAACTGAGGCTAACACATTTAGATAACTGGTTTATGATTACATGGCTGGTAAAGATGCATCACACTAATTTAGGCTTTATGATTTCAGAATTGTACTCTTTCCACTGCACATTCTAATTACTCTGTAAATACTTGGCTTGTTTTCATTTAGTTCTTTAATTTTATTCATGTGGCGATGGCTTAAAGCTCCATTTAAAGGAAGCTTAAAAAATTCATTTAGCCAAAAGCTCCCAAGAAATAAAAATGTCATGGATCTAATGTAGACATGGATATCATTAGTTAATGAGTAACTATATATTTTCCACTCTAGTGAGATAACAATCAGAGTCTTTTTCTAAGTTTTAGTCTCTGAGTGTTCAAAAGGACTTTGTTAAAATAGAAATATTTAGACAAAGGTGATCAAAAGTCTGGATCAGGTCACCTTAAGATAAATATTAGGAAACTGAGGAAACAAATGGAGATTTGAACACTGAGCTATGATATAATGAATGGTTTAAAGTATTTAGTAGAGAATAGAAAAGCCCTTTGAAGCCTGGTCTTAGCCTAGCATTGCAGCTTCTGGCATATCTGTCTATCTATCATTTACCTATCTATCTATCTAGATATAAATTTGAAAACTTTTTTAACTTAAAGATTTTGAGAAATAGAACATAATTAGCACCATAGAAGATCTGTTTATGATAACAACCTAGCCCCTCCTCCCAGTTTGTTAATATTCTCTCTTATTTAATGTAACATTGTGCAAATATACCACTACTGATCTGCCGTTATGAACGAAATAACTATAATCATCTGTATGCATATCCTGATGAAAATATTCCTTTAGTTCCATGCTGTATTTCTAGGAATGGACCAATTTTTTTTTTAATTTTTAAGTTTTCTAAATATTGTCCAACTTTCCTCATATGTTTTTATTATGTGCACTGTCATTCCTTCACATTCTTGCAAGACATTTTCACTGTTGCCCAATATGGTAAGTGTGTAATAGTATGCCATTCTAGGTTTTAATTTATTTTTAATTTAATTTAATTTAATTCCAGATTCATAATAAAGATAAACAGTTTTTATATATGAGTGGCCATTTGGATTACCCTTTCTGTACAGTACATGCTCAAATCTTTTGATATCTTAACATTGTGTTATACTGACTTCTTTAATAGTAGATTTTCTGAATGAACTTTTAGCTGTGTAGGTCTTCTCTATTTTATTTTGAACTTGTTTTCATTTCAAAATCTTTATATTTATTTTCATAATCTGCTTTTATTTTGCTTTGTCTATTATCTATCTATCTATCTATCTATCATCTATCTATCTATTTATTTATTTGCAAGCAAGAGAAAGCGAGCTAGTGAGAGCGCAGGGATGGATAGAAAAAGAAGGGAAAAGAATCTTAAGCAGGCTCCAGGCTCAGCACAGAGCCCAACTCTGGGCTCTATTTCACAACCCTGACATCATGACCTGAGCCAAAATGAAAGAAATAAAATAAAATTAAGGTGTTAAAAAAAAAAGGACAAAGAATTGGAGGTTTAATTAAGTGAGCCACCCAGGCACCCCTGTGGTATCTTAAATTGGCTGTCATATCTTTAAATTCTAGAGTATCCATTTGGTTCATTTATAAAACCTTTCTCAATATCATTTTTAGTTTCAATTTTTTGTTCAATTTGCTTCCCCTCTCATTTATTTGAGCAGAGTAATCAAGCCATTTTACAATCTTTATTGATCATTTTAACATCATACTTAATCCCATTTTGTCTTTCAAATCTTGTTAATGGTTTTTCTTTGTGTGCTTTGTTCCATTTTGCTATGTTCAAGACATTATATTTGAAACTCTTATTGAGTAGGGATAATTAAGAGCTATAATAATGGTATGGTCCTCCTTGGCAGGATTTTCTCTTATATCTGAGACTCTACAAGACAATCATACTCCAAATTCAGTGATTGACTTTCTCAGTTTACACAGAAGGCAAGGTAGGCTATAGTCTTATTTCTGCTTCTCCTTGTGCTTTGGGGATCTCAACTTAAATTTGGGTTGTACCAAAGTCCTCAAATTTGATTGCTGCTGGATTTTGAATTTTGTTTCTCTAGTATCAAGAGTCTATTAAAAACACAGCTCAGTGTGTTTTAGCAGTTTCAAATGCTCTCATAGCTAAAATGGCTTCAGGGCATATATCTCTGGGCTCTCATTGTATTTCCTATTTTGGCCCAGTAATCCCTCCCTTATTTTTATAATCATTCTGATATTTTTAACTTTAAAAGCTATTTTGTCTGGATTTTTAGTTGTCTTAAGAAAGAGTTTTTAGATCACCATTACTAGAAGCAACAACAAATATACATGAAAATATCTGCAGTAGTTTATCACATCTTTATGGCTTTGAACTTCCATAAGCCGAGGCATCCTTCTCTAATCACTTAGGCAAACTCCAATTTACCCTTTAAAACAACACAAGAATTGCTTCATTTAAGAACATGTTCAGGGATGACTCTTCCCCACTGTTCTTACCAACATTCCCACACACTCTTTGCTACCCACACTTGTTTATGAACTTTCATTAAGTATATCAGCGTCATTAGGTATATAGAATTTTGCTCTATTGTATTTTTGTCCTTTAGAGCTTTAATTAAATATTAATTCCATAGAAAGTCTGTCCCTTTTCTTTCAAACCTGGGTTAGTTATTTCTTCTCATTCTTTGTCAGAAGTTACTTTATTAGAGAAACTTACAGCTGTATTGTGACTTTGGAGCCTTTACAGTTTTTTGACTGGAAAAATCACCCATCCCTGAGATTTTTACGCAGCTTCCTAGCTGATATTATTCAGAAATCTGTTCAAAACAGACTTTTTCAGGGAGGCCCTTTCGGACCACTCAGTTACAAAACCTCTTCTCAATCACTGCTCTTTTTAAAATGTGCTTATTTAGTTCAAATATGCATCACTATTAAAGAAAAACCAGTACGATTTTTTTCTTTTTAAAGTTGGCTTACCTATTATCTATCTCTCCCATTAAAATGATTCCTCTGGGCTGGGGTTTTGTTGTGCACATCTTAGGCCAGGCACTCAATAAATTGTCTCTGAATGATTGAATTGTTTGACTCCCTTGCTAGATTCTCAACTTCATGAGGCCAAGGATTGTTCTATTCAGTCCTTCTTTACCCTCAATGTCTGTTATATTGCAGTCACTTACGTGACTAATGGGAAAAATCACAGAAAGAAAGAGTTAAAACTACAGAAAAACCCCGTAGGTTCAATAACACAAAGCTTTCTAAAATTATTTAGCCCAGGAATTGAATACTGGCTGCACTTTTGATTTTTTTTAAATGGTATTGAATTTAATTTAAATGGAAATACTTGAATGGTAGAATAATAAAAAAAAAATTATAAAAGCAACTTGCTCCTTAAAGTAAGAATTATATAGGGCATCTCTTCTAGAAGCAAAATTTTCAAATGTCAAACATCTAAAAGCATAGAGGAGAAGTAAGATTGTGAATTGTACTTCAATGCTCTTTTCTTTATATTCAGCAAACAGCTTCATTCACACCTTTCCAATTTTTTCAACTCTTTTAACAAAGCCTTCAGAGGAGTTACTGCTGATGACAACCATCACAGCCTAACAGGAGAAATTTTATAAAGAAAAATAATAGCATGTTTTTCCCAAATTGTTAAGGATATGGTGAAGCTCTGTCGGATTCAAAGGAGGAATGTGCAATTCCATGCTATATATAATAATAACTTATTTTAATAGTGGCTTTGCAATTTTTCAGATATATCCATTTACTGAAACCACTATCAATTAAACAGAAACAAACAAATTAACAGGGGTTCGAGACAGGAATTATCTAATCTAAAAATAGCACATGTTCACAGAATACACAACACATATCCCAAGTACTACTATAGGTTTCAAGTAATAGTCAAAACAATAGTAAACATGATTCAGACCCTACCAGTCAAATCATAAATGGGACCTTAACTGTAAATCCTTATCTTTAGATCAAAGCGGGTAACTGGGTGCTGAGGATACATTATAGAATTAATATGTCGTAGAACTCCTCTGAAATGAGTCATTTATTCCATCACTTTTCCTTCACAGCTGCTGACCCATGTTTTGGTTCCTGGAAATAGCTGCTACCCTGTTGTACTTCTTAAAAGCACATATATTGATAACTTTACTCATTCCTCCATTCCTCTGTGACTGTCACTGTGTTAAAATGTGGAGTCAGCTGACTCACTTGTGGTGGTAATAAAGTAGATGAGTTTGCAAAGTATTTTGTTATTTCTAAAAATGCAAAAACCAAATTACATTGAAATCATAAGGGGTGTTTCAGGGAGAGCTGTAGGATGTGGTTTGTTGTGTAATCCACAGAGATTAGCTCCAACACATATTTAAACTCTCCTCTAGGAGCAACCTTAGTGGTAAAGCAAGAAGATAAACAGATGTATACACACTCTGGCACAAAATTATCACTTATGTTTGGCTTCCTAGTCTCCTCGTGTTCCTTATTTATCTTAACTTCTCTCTGAAATCAGGAAACACAAAATCTCAATCAGTTGACATTTTTCTACTGAATTACCCAATAGTCTGATCATACCCCTAAGACTTTTTTAAATTAGTTCACTCATAATCCCAAATCTGCTTTGCTTCCTCATCTGAGTACACTGTAATTTGATTTCAAAATGAGGACAGTTGTCAGTAATGCCACATTCATTAATCTATTTTACAATTCCATGTACTTAGAACTATGAAAATATGTTAATAACATCCATTCCAATAAGCCACCCTAAATTTATTATCATGAAACAAGACCTCAAGAAAGAGAATTCAAAATCATCCATGTATTTGCAACTTATTGCAATAAAGCCTTTATCAATAGACTTCCCTGTGCACATGGTGGTCAAATTGCTGGTAAAAACCAGCCAGATCTATTACAAGCTTTCTCATGGCTTCTAGGTAACCCAAGTGAGCCTTTATTGATACTGGGAAGAGATAAAGCAGGGAAGGGATAAACAGTGATGTAAGAATTGGCTAGACAAAAGTAATGACTCTCATTACAAAGTGAGTATTTTAAAGCAAAAGAGCCTGTTGGGAATATTGTTTTATAAAATAGTGGCTTTTTTTTTAACTTTTTAAAATTCAATTAGTTAGCATATAGTGTACCATTAGTTTCAAATGTAGATTTCAGTTATTCATCCATAGCATATAATAGCTAATGCTCAGTACTTACTGTTATAGCTTCTTGAAAGCAGAGTTTTAACCCACTGAGCCACCCAGGTGCCCTTGAAAGCAGAATTTTAGATCATATTTTCTGATTACTGTAGTACAACACTTTCCTGCTAGCAATCTTCAAAACATACTGTTTGTTAGAGGAATTTCTTTAATAATAAATAAATAGGAATTTATTTAAATTTATAAATACATAAAGTAAATAGGAATTTATTTAAATTTATTTAAATATTGCACACTGTTTCATTGTTCATAAATAAGGTGGTGATATTTTAGCCATTAGTTGGTAGCACTGATATATCACTTTCTTTTTACTTCTTAGTGCATTCTCTTTACAAAAAATAGATATATATTTTATAAGAATCTGAATCTGTGGCAAACATTTAAAAAACCCTATACAGTAAAGTTTATCATTTTAAGTAATCAATTATCTTCCTCAATTGTGATAGTATATCCTTCTATCTAGGCCAGATATTGTATGAGGGAATTGAAGAGACATACTTTTCTAAATTTCACTTTTCTCATCTGCAAAATGCTAATCATGATCCTACAATAAAATACACTTATAATTTTTTGATGAAAATTTATTTATTTATTTTAAGATTTTATTTATTTATCAGAGGGAGTGGGCGAGAGAGCAAGCACAGGCAGACAGAATGGCAGGCAGAGGCAGAGGCAGAAGCAGGCTCCTGGCCGAGCAAGGAGCCCGATGCGGGACTCGTTCCCAGGACGCTGGGATCATGACCTGAGCCAAAGGCAGCTGCTTAACCAACTGAGCCACCCAGGTATCCCTTTTGATAAAAATTTAATCTGTATAAACAATATATTTGCTGTAATGCGTGGTTCATGGAAAACATCTTATTTAATTATAAGCAACAACAGTATTAGAAATTAAGTAAATGTATCTATAATATTTAAAATTTTAACACATAATTCCAGTGGATTGCCTTATATTCTCAAATCCATTTACCACTTTCACTGACAGAGTCAAATGTACTTTTTCTACTAGTAGCCAGCTCTTTGTCTTTTGTCAGAAAGATGCCCTTGTGAATTATTTATAATAGAGATATTAGCAATAATAATAATAATAATAATAAATAGCAATGAAAATGTTAAAAAAAAGTTTTCTTAACTAATTAGGGTTCTTAGACATCAATTAGAGGAACCACCTCTGGCAAGCAAATTAATCTGCAAGACATTACCAGAATTAACAAGTCAGTCAGATAAAGGGTCCGTAGACTGAAAGGTGAAGCAAAAGGACTAGGTTTGGAAAATAGGTAAGGACAATGAAAAAAATGATCAAATTTTTGGGCAAAATAAATTCTTAGGTGTCCTTTTAATGGAGTCCTTGGCATTATGTAGCAGAATCTCTGGAGATTATCTCAATCCATTGGGGTCACCCCGTTTATTAGCTTGCTATTGACAAAGGTATTTACAAACTGTAGAGCAAGAGGTTATAATGTAGAAAACTGATGGTAATGCACAAGATTCTTGTTAACAATAATGCAAGTTAGTTGATCAGAAGGTGTGGGACTCTCTGACTCTGAGTCCCCTGGTGTCACCTTTTGATTTTAGTAACCAAAGGTCCAGAGGCATTGGGGAATCCTGATATGACCGGCCAGGGAGGGGACGTGTCTGGCGGGCGAGCTCTCTTCTCCCTACATCCTCTCGGCTTCAGTACAGCAGAAGAACATGTCGCTTCCTTTAGGATGTGCCTAGAAATGAGCTGGGCAGGGGTGTTTTCTCTGTAATGGGGTGCCTGGATATGTTGGTTCCAATTCCGTTGGGCTCTGTCGTCAGGGAAGTGAGGTCACCACTGCCTGGGGGCTCCTTACCGAACTTCCTGCTGTACCAGAACTCCCTGAGCCGGCGGTCCCCAAGCTGCTCAGGCTCACACTCCACTCAGGCAGTGCCCATCCAGTGACCCCCATACAGCCTCCCCCAGCCCCTGGGAGGCCTGGGTGCGGCTGTTGTCCCCGCTGGAGGCAACAGAGCTGGATTTATACTAGGTCAGTTTTAGGGTTAGGATTGAGAAAGACTTAGGGTCTGGGTTAGGGTTAGATGTCCTTGGGGTCAGGGTTAGCGTAAGGCTTAGGGTAGGGCTCAGGGTTAGGGTTAGGTTCATGGTTTGGTTTAGGGTCATGCTCACAGTAGGGTCAGGGTTAGCATTACGGTCAGAGTCACGTCAGGGTCAGTTTTAGGGTGATGGTTAGGTTTAGGGTCAGGTTCAGGGTCATGGTTTGATTTAGGGTCAGGTTCAAGTTTTGGTTGGGGGCAAGGTTCATGTCAGGGTCAGGGTTAGGTTTGGGACAGGTCTATTGTCAGGGTTAGGGTCAGGGTCAGGATTAGGTTCATGGTTATGGTAAGGTCAGCTTTATGTTTAGGTTCTGTTTTATGAGTAGGTTCAGGATCAGGGTTAGCTTTATGCTTAAGATTCTGTTTAGGATCACCGATTGGGTCAGAGTTAGGTTTATATTCAGGGTTAGGGTCAGTGTTAAGGTCAAGGCCAGGGTCAGGTTTAAGGTTAAGATCTGACATTGGCAAACTTCAGAGTTAGGGTTATGATCAGCGTCAGGATTATTGTTAAAGTGGGGTTAGGGTTAGGGTTAGAGGTAAGTGGAGGGTTAGACCGGGTTAGGGTCAGTGTCAGGGATAATGATAGGGGTTAGTTTTAGGGTTAGGTTCAGAGTTAGGTTTCGGGTCAGGGCCCGTGTTAGTGTCATGGTCAGGGTTACGTTTAGGGTTAGAGTTAGGGTCAGGCTCACAGTCAGGGTCACTGTTAGTGTTAGGGTCGTGGTCAGGGTCACTGTTAGGGTCAGGGTTAGGTTTATGGTCTTTGCCTGGGTCAGGTTCATGGTGAGGTTTAGCGCCAGTGTCAGGTTTACGGTCAGGATCAAGTATTGGTTTAAAGTCCACATTCGGGTCAGGGACAGTGTTATGTAGTGGTCATTGTTAGGGTCATGGTTAGGTTTAGTCTCAGGGCCAGGTTCAGGTATATGGTCAGGGTCTGGTATAGGCAAAGTTCTGGGTTAGGCTTATGATCATAGTCAGGTATAGGGTCAGGGTTATTGTGAAAGTTTAGGGTTAGTATTAGGGTTAGCGTTTGGTTGACGGTTAGGGTTAGAACTTGTTAGGATCAGGGTCTGTTGTAGGGTTAGGGGTTACTCTTATGGTTAGGTTCAGCGATAGGATTCGGGGGATGGCCCGTGTTAGTGTCAGGGTCAGGGTTACATTTAGGGTTAGAGTTAGGGTCAGGCTCACAGTCAGGGTCAGGTTTGTTGTTCAGGTCCGGGTCGGAGTCACTGTTAGGGTCAGGGTTAGGTTTATGGTCATGGTCTGGTTCAGGGTCAGGGTGATGTTTAGCGCCAGTGTCCGGTTTGGGGTCAGGTTCAGGTATTGGTTTGAAGTCCACATTCGGGTCAGGGACAGGATTGTGTAGTGGTCAGTGTTAGTGTCATGGTTAGGATTAGGGTCAGGGTCAGGTCAGGTAAAGTTCAGGGACAGGTTCAGGTTTAGGGTCAGGCTTTGGTATAGGGTCAATGTTCTGTTCAGTGACACAGTTAGGTTTTTGCGGTAGGGTTTGGGATTGGGGTTAGGGTTAGAGTTAGAAGTAGGGTTATGGTAAGGCTTAGACAGTGTAAGGTCAGGGTTATGGTTTGGTTTAGGGTACGGTTAGTGTTAGGGTCAGGGTCAGCGTTAGGTTTAGGTTCAGGGTCTGTATTAGGGTCATGGTTAGAGTTACCTTTAGGTTTAGGGTTAGGATCAGGTTCACAGTCACGTCAGGGTTAGGGTTAGGGTCAGATTTAGGTCAGCATCAGGGTGACGATTAGGGTCAGGGTCATGGTCAGGGTTAGGTATGATTCTTGGTTACGGTAATATCAACGTTAGGTTTAGCTTCAGGGTCCACATCAGAAACATTGTCAGGCTTAGGTTTAGGTTTAGGGTTCAGGTCAGGATCACAGACAGGGTCAGGGTCAGGTTCAGGGACAGGGTTTGGGTTAGGGTTTGGGGCAGGCTCACAGTCAGTGTCAGGGTCAGGGTTAGTGGTTACTGTTAGGGTGAGCCCCGCTCCTGGGTCATGGACCCATCCGGTCAGGGTCTCAGGATAAACCCTGGGCAGAAGGGTGTAGACCCTCCACCCGATCCCACCTAACCAGCCTTAAACTTGGGTGTGAACATGACTTGCCCAACAGACACTTAACCCCTCATCAGCCTGATCCTGCCTGGGGCATCTCCACCCACGATTGCATGGCCAGGTCCTCTTTACACACAGACACACAGACACCAAGAGGAACACACACCCACACACATGCACACACACAGAGAGACGGGGAGGAGACCTAGGGCTACACCCGTGGATCAGAAGGTGTGGGACTCTCTGACTCTGAGCCCCCTGGTGTCACCTTTTGATTTTAGTAGCCAAAGGGCCTGAGGCGTTGGGGAAACCTGATATGACCGGCCAGGGAGGGGACGTGTCTGGCGGGCGAGCTCTCTTCTCCCTACATCCTCTCGGCTTCAGTACCTCAGAAGAACATGTCGCTTCCTTTAGGATGTGCCTAGAAATGAGTTGGGCAGGGGGTTTTTCTCTGTAATGGGTTGCCTGGATACGTGGGTTCCAATTCTGTTGGGCTCTGTCGTCAGGGAAGTGAGGTCACCACTGCCTGGGGGCTCCTTACCGAACTTCCTGTTGTACCAGAGCTCCCTGAGCCACCGGTCCCCAAGCTGCTCAATGCTCACCCTCCACTCAATGCAGTGCCAATCCAATGGCCCCCATACAGCCTCCCCCCAGCCCCTGGGAGGCCTGGGTGCAGCTGTTGTCCCCTCTGGAGGGAACAGAGCTGGGTTTAGACTAGGTTAGTGTTAGGGTTAGGGTTAAGAAAGACTTAGGATCAGGGTTAGGGTTAGACGTGCTTGGGGTCAGGGTTTGCGGAAGGCTTAGGGTATGGGTCAGGATTAGGGTTAGGTTCATGGTTAGGTTTAGGTTCAGGCTCACAGTAGGGTCACGGTTACCGTTACCATCAGAGACAGGGTCAGGGTCAGTGTAGGGTGACGGTTAGATTTAGGGTCAGGTTCAGGGTTATGGTCAGATTTAGGGTCAGGTTCAAGTTTTGGTTTGGGGGCAAGGTTCATATCAGGGTCAGGGTTAGGAGTGGGTCAGGTCTAGTGTCAGGGTTAGGGTCAGGGTCAGGGTTAGGTTCATGGTTATGGTAAGGTCAGCTTTATGTTTAGGTTTTGTTTTATGAGTAGGTTCAGATTCAGGGTTGGCTTAAGGGTTAAGATTCTGTTCAGGATCACGGATTGGGTCTGAGTTAGGTTTTTATTCAGGGTTAGTGTCAGTGTTACAGTCAAGGCCAGGGTCAGGTTTAAGGTTAAGCTCTGACATAGGCAAAGTTCAGAGTTAGGGTTATGATCAGGGTCAGGGAGAGGGTCAGGATTATTGTTAAAGTGGGGTTAGGGTTAGGGTTAGAGGTAGGTGGAGGGTTAGACCGGTTTAGGGTCAGTGTCAGGGATAATGTTAGGGGTTAGTTTTAGGGTTAGGTTCAGTGTTAGGTTTCGGGTCAGGGCCCGTGTTAGTGTCATGGTCGGGGTTACGTTTAGGGTTAGAGTAAGTGTCAGGCTCACAGTCAGGGTCAGGGTTAATTTTAGGGTCAGAGTCAATGTCACTGTTAGGGTCAGGGTTAGGTTTATGGTCTATGCCCGGGTCAGGTTCATGGTGAAGTTTAGCGCCAGTGTCAGGTTTACGGTCAGGATCAAGTATTGGTTTAAAGTCCACATTCGGGTCAGGGACAGTGTTATGTAGTGGTCATTGTTAGGGTCATGGTTAGGTTTAGTCTCAGGGCCAGGGTCAGGTATATGGTCAGGGTCTGGTATAGGCAAAGTTCAGGGTTAGGCTTATGATCATAGTCAGGTATAGGGTCAGGGTTATTGTGAAAGTTTAGGGTTAGTGTTAGGGTTAGCGTTTGGTTGACGGTTAGGGTTAGAACTTGTTAGGATCAGGGTCTGTTGTAGGGTTAGGGGTTACTCTTATGGTTAGGTTCAGCGATAGGATTCGGGGGATGGCCCGTGTTAGTGTCAGGGTCAGGGTTACATTTAGGGTTAGAGTTAGGGTCAGGCTCACAGTCAGGGTCAGGTTTGTTGTTCAGGTCCTGGTCGGAGTCACTGTTAGGGTCAGGGTTAGGTTTATGGTCATGGTCTGGGTCAGGGTCAGGGTGAAGTTTAGTGCCAGTGTCAGGTTTAGGGTCAGGTTCAGGTATTGGTTTAAAGTCCACATTCGGGTCAGGGGCAGGATTGTGTAGTGGTCAGTGTTAGTGTCATGGTTAGCATTAGGGTCAGGGTCAGGTCAGGTGAAGTTCAGGGCCAGGTTCAAGTTTAGGGTCAGGCTTTGGTTTAGGGTCAATGTTCGGTTCAGTGTCACAGTTGGGTTTTGGCGGTAGTGTTTGGGATTGGGGTTAGGGTTAGAGTTAGAAGTAGGGTTATGGTAAGGCTTAGACAGCACAAGGTCAGGGTTAGGGTTTGGTTTAGGGTAGGGGTTAGTTTTAGGGTCAGGGTCAGCGTTAGGTTTAGGTTCAGGGTCTGTATTAGGGTCATGGTTAGAGTTACCTTTAGGTTTAGGGTTAGGATCAGGTTCACAGTCACGTCAGGGTTAGGGTTTGGGTCAGATTTAGGTCAGCATCAGGGTGACGATTAGGGTCAGGGTCATGGTCAGGGTTAGGTATGATTCTTGGTTACGGTAATATCAACGTTAGGTTTAGCTTCAGGGTCCACATCAGAAACATTGTCAGGCTTAGGTTTAGGTTTAGGGTTCAGGTCAGGATCACAGACAGGGTCAGGGTCAGGTTCAGGGACAGGGTTTGGGTTAGGGTTTGGGGCAGGCTCACAGTCAGTGTCAGGGTCAGGGTTAGTGGTTACTGTTAGGGTTAGCCCCGCTCCTGGGTCATGGACCCATCCGGTCAGGGTCTCAGGATAAACCCTGGGCAGAAGGGTGTAGACCCTCCACCTGATCCCACCTAACCAGCCTTAAACTTGGGTGTGAACATGACTTGCCCAACAGACACTTAACCCCTCATCAGCCTGATCCTGCCTGGGGCATCTCCACCCACGATTGCATGGCCAGGTCCTCTTTACACACAGACACACAGACACCAAGAGGAACACACACCCACACACATGCACACACACAGAGAGACGGGGAGGAGACCTAGGGCTACACCCGTGGATCAGAAGGTGTGGGACTCTCTGACTCTGAGCCCCCTGGTGTCACCTTTTGATTTTAGTAGCCAAAGGGCCTGAGGCGTTGGGGAAACCTGATATGACCGGCCAGGGAGGGGACGTGTCTGGCGGGCGAGCTCTCTTCTCCCTACATCCTCTCGGCTTCAGTACCTCAGAAGAACATGTCGCTTCCTTTAGGATGTGCCTAGAAATGAGTTGGGCAGGGGGTTTTTCTCTGTAATGGGTTGCCTGGATACGTGGGTTCCAATTCCGTTGGGCTCTGTCGTCAGGGAAGTGAGGTCACCACTGCCTGGGGGCTCCTTACCGAACTTCCTGCTGTACCAGAGCTCCCTGAGCCACCGGTCCCCAAGCTGCTCAATGCTCACCCTCCACTCAATGCAGTGCCAATCCAATGGCCCCCATACAGCCTCCCCCCAGCCCCTGGGAGGCCTGGTTGCAGCTGTTGTCCCCGCTGGAGGGAACAGAGCTGGGTTTAGACTAGTTTAGTGTTAGGGTTAGGGTTAAGAAAGACTTAGGATCAGGGTTAGGGTTAGACGTCATTGGGGTCAGGGTTAGCGTAAGTCTTAGGGTATGGGTCAGGGTTAGGGTTAGGTTCATGGTTAGGTTTAGGGTCAGGCTCACAATAGGGTCACAGTTAGGGTTACGGTCAGAGTCAGGGTCAGGGTCAGTGTTAGTGACGGTTCGATTTAGGGTCAGGTTTAGGGTCATGGTCAGATTTAGGGTCAGGGTCACGTTTAGGTTTGGGGGCAAGGTTCATGTCAGGTTCAGGGTTAGGTTTGGGACAGGTTTAGTGTCAGGGATAGGGTCAGGGTCAGGGTTAGGTTCATGGTTATGGTAAGGTCAGCTTTATGTTTAGGTTCTGTTTTGTGAGTAGGTTCAGGATCAGGGTTAGCTTTAGGCTTAAGATTCTGTTTAGGATCATAGATTGGGTCAGATTTAGGTTTACATTCAGGGTTAGGGTCAGTGTTAAGGTCAAGGCCAGGGTCAGGTTTAAGGTTAAGATCTGACATTGGCAACCTTCAGAGTTAGGGTTATGATCAGCGTCAGGATTATTGTTAAAGTGGGGTTAGGGTTAGGGTTAGAGGTAGGTGGAGGGTTAGACCGAGTTAGGGTCCGTGTCAGGGATAATGTTAGGGGTTAGTTTTAGGGTTAGGTTCAGTGTTAGGTTTCGGGTCAGGGCCCGTGTTAGTGTCATGGTCAGGGTTACGTTTAGGGTTAGAGCGAGGGTCAGGCTCACAGTCAGGGTCACTGTTAGTGTTAGGGTCGTGGTCAGGGTCACTGTTAGGGTCAGGGTTACGTTTATGGTCTTTGCCTGGGTCAGGGTCAGGGTGAAGTGTAGCGCCAGTGTCAGCTTTACGAATAGGATCAGGTTTGGTTTAAAGTCCTCATTCGGGTCAGCGACAGGGTTATGTAGTGGTCAGTGTTAGGGTCATGGTTAGGTTTAGGGTCAGGGCCAGGTTCAGGTTTAGGGTCAGGGTCTGGTATAGGAAAAGATCATGGTTAGGGTTATGAGCATAATCAGGTATAGGTTCAGGGTTATTGTTAAAGTTTAGTGTTAGTGTTAGTGTTAGTGTTAGCGTTTGGTTGACGGTTAGGGTTAGAACTTGTTAGGATCAGGGTCCGTGGTAGGGTTAGATTTTACTCTGAGGGTTAGGTCAGCGATAGGATTCGGGGGAGGGCCCGTGTTAGTGTCAGGTTCAGGGTTACATTTAGGGTTAGAGTTAGGGTAAGGCTCACAGTCTGGGTAAGGTTTAGTGTTCGGGTCAGTGTCGGGGTCACTGTTAGGGTCAGGGTTAGGTTTATGGTTATGGTCTAGGACAGGGTCAGGGTGATGTTTAGCGCCAGTGTCCGGTTTAGGGTCAGGTTCAGGTATTGGTTTAAATTCCACATTCGGGTCAGGGACAAGGTTATGTAGTATTCAGTGTTAGGTTCATGGTTAGGATTACGGTCAGGGTCAGGGTCAGGTGAAGGTCATGGACAGGGACAGGTTTAGCGTCAGGCTTTGGTTTAGGGTCAATGTTCGGTTCAGTGTCACAGTTAGGTTTTGGCGGTAGTGTTTGGGATTGGGGTTAGGGTTAGAGTTAGAAGTAGGGTTATGGTTAGTTATAGGGTTAGTCAGCGTAAGGTCAGTGTTAGGGTTTTGTTTAGCGTAGGGGTTAGTGTTAGGGTCAGGGTCAGCGTTAGGTTTAGGTTCAGGGTCTGTATTAGGGTCATGGTTAGAGTTACCTTTAGGTTTAGGGTTAGGGTCAAGCTCACAGTCTCGGTCAGTGTTAGGGTTAGGGTCAGGGTTAGATCAGCATCAGGGTTAGGATTAGGGTCAGGGTCACGGTCATGGTTAGGTATGAGTCTTGGTTACAGTAATATCAACGTTAGGTTTAGGTTCATGGTACACATCAGGTCAGTGCCAGGCTTAGGTTTAGGTTTAGGGTTCAGGTCAGGATCACAGACAGAGTCAGTGTCAGGGTCAGGGTTTGGGTTAGGGTTTGGGGCAGGCTCACAGTCAGTGTCAGGGTCAGGGTTAGTGGTTACTGTTAGGGTGAGCCCCGCTCCTGGGTCATAGACCCATCCGTTTAGCGTCTCAGGATAAACCCTGGGCAGAAGGGTGTAGACCCTCCACCCGATCCCACTTAACCAGCCTTAAACTGGGGTGTGAACATAACTTGCCCACTAGACATCTAAACCCTCATCAGCCTCATCCTGCTTGGGGCATCTCCACCCTCGATGGCATGGTCAGGTCCTCTTTACACACAGACACACAGACACCCAGAGGCACACACACACACACACATACAGAGATGAGGAGGAGACCTAGGGCTACACCGGTTGATCCGAAGGTGTGGGACTCTCTGACTCTGAGTCCCCTGGTGTCACCTTTTGATTTTAGTAGCCAAAGGGCCTGAGGCGTTGGGGAAACCTGATATGACCGGCCAGGGAGGGGACGTGTCTGGCGGGCGAGCTCTCTTCTCCCTACATCCTCTCGGCTTCAGTACAGCAGAAGAATATGTCGCTTTCTTTACGATGTGCCTAGAAATGAGCTGGGCAGGGGGGTTTTCTCTGTAATGGGTTGCCTGGATACGTGGGTTCCAATTCTGTTGGCCTCTGACGTCAGGGAAGTGAGGTCACCACTGCCTGGGGGCTCCTTACCGAACTTCCTGCTGTACCAGAGCTCCCTGAGCCGCCGTTCCCCAAGCTGCTCAATGCTCACCCTCCACTCAATGCAGTGCCAATCCAATGGCCCCCATACAGCCTCCCCCCAGTCCCTGGGAGGCCTGGGTGCAGCTGTTGTCCCCGCTGGAGGGACCAGAGCTGGGTTTAGACTAGTTTAGTGTTAGGGTTAAGAAAGACTTAGGATCAGGGTTAGGGTTAGACGTCATTGGGGTCAGGGTTAGCGTAAGACTTAGGGTATGTGTCAGGGTTAGGGTTAGGTTCATGGTTAGGTTTAGGGTCAGGCTCACAATAGGGTCACAGTTAGGGTTACGGTCAGAGTCAGGGTCAGGGTCAGTGTTAGTGACGGTTCGATTTAGGGTCAGGTTTAGGGTCATGGTCAGATTTAGGGTCAGGGTCACGTTTAGGTTTGGGGGCAAGGTTCATGTCAGGTTCAGGGTTAGGTTTGGGACAGGTTTAGTGTCAGGGATAGGGTCAGGGTCAGGGTTAGGTTCATGGATATGGTAAGATTAGCTTTATGTTTAGGTTCTGTTTTATGAGTAGGTTCAGGATCAGGGTTAGCTTTAGGCTTAAGATTCTGTTTAGGATCATAGATTGGGTCAGATTTAGGTTTACATTCAGGGTTAGGGTCAGTGTTAAGGTCAAGGCCAGGGTCAGGTTTAAGGTTAAGATCTGACATTGGCAACCTTCAGAGTTAGGGTTATGATCAGCGTCAGGATTATTGTTAAAATGGGGTTAGGGTTAGGGTTAGAGGTAGGTGGAGGGTTAGACCGGGTTAGGGTCCGTGTCAGGGATAATGTTAGGGGTTAGTTTTAGGGTTAGGTTCAGCGTTAAGTTTCGGGTCAGGGCCCGTGTTAGTGTCATAGTCAGGGTTACGTTTAGGGTTAGAGTTAGGGTCAGGCTCACAGTCAGGGTCACTGTTAGTGTTAGGGTCGTGGTCAGGGTCACTGTTAGGGTCAGGGTTAGGTTTATGGTCTTTGCCTGGGTCAGGGTCAGGGTGAAGTGTAACGCCAGTGTCAGCGTTACGATGAGGATCAGGTTTGGGTTAAATTCCACATTCGGGTCAGCGACAGGGTTATGTAGTGGTCAGTGTTAGGGTCATGGTTAGGTTTAGGGTCAGGGCCAGGTTCAGGTTTAGGGTCAGGGTCTGGTATAGGCAAGATCATGGTTTGGGTTATGAGCATAATCAGGTATAGGTTCAGGGTTATTGTTAAAGTTTAGGGTTAGTGTTAGTGTTAGCGTTTGGTTGTCGGTTAGGGTTACAACTTGTTAGGATCAGGGTCCGTGGTAGGGTTAGGGGTTACTCTGAGGGTTAGGTCAGCGATAGGATTCGGGGGAGGGCCCGTGTTAGTGTCAGGTTCAGGGTTACATTTAGGGTTAGAGTTAAGGTAAGGCTCACAGTCCGGGTCAGGTTTAGTGTTCAGGTCATTGTCAGGCTCACAGTTGGGTCAGGGTTAGTGTTAGGGTCGTGTTCAGGTGAAGGTCATGGACAGGGTTAGGTTTAGCGTCAGGCTTTGGTTCAGGGTCCATGTTCGTTTCAGTGTCACAGTTAGGTTTTGGCGGTAGCGTTTGGGATTGGGGTTAGGGTTAGTGTTAGAAGTAGGGTTATAATTAGGGTTAGGGTTAGACAGAGTAAGGTTAGGGTTAGGGTTTGGTTTATTGTAGGGGTTAGTGTTTGGGTCAGGGTCAGCGTTAGGTTTATGTTCAGGGTCGGTATGAGGGTCATGGTTAGAGTTACCTTTAGGTTTAGGGTTAGGGTCATGCTCATAGTCACGGTCAGGCTTATGGTTAGGGTCAGGTTTAGGTCAGCGTCAGGTTTAGGATTAGGGTCAGGGTCAGGGTCATGGTTAGGTTTGAGTCTTGGTTACAGTAATATCAACGTTAGGTTTAGGTTCAGGGTCCACATCAGGGTGAGTGTCAGGCTTAGGTTTAGGTTTAGGGTTCAGGTCAGGATCACAGACAGGGTCAGGGTCAGGGTCAGGGTTTGGGTTAGGGTTTGGGGCAGGCTCACAGTCAGTGTCAGGGTCAGGGCTCATGGTTACTGTTAGGGTTAGCCCCGCTCCTGGGTCATGGACCCATCTGTTCAGGGTCTCAGGATAAACCCTGGGCAGAAGGGTGTAGACCCTCCACCCGATCCCACTTAACCATCCTTAAACTGGGGTGTGAACATAACTTGCCCACCAGACATCTAAACCCTCATCAGCCTCATCCTGCTTGGGGCATCTCCACCCACGATGGCATGGCCAGGTCCTCTTTACACACAGACACACAGACACCCAGAGGCACACACACACACACACACACACACACACACACATACACACACAGGAATACTATGCAGCCATCAAAAATGAAATCTTGCTCTTTGCAATGACCTGGATGGAACTAGAGGGTATTATGCTAAGTGAAGT
The DNA here is from genome assembly GCF_030435805.1 of Mustela lutreola. Lineage (NCBI taxonomy): Eukaryota > Metazoa > Chordata > Mammalia > Carnivora > Mustelidae > Mustela > Mustela lutreola. The sequence continues at coordinate 91,019,662 of NC_081292.1, read as the reverse complement.
AAGTCAATCAGAGAAAGGCAATTATCATATGATCTGTCTGATATGAGGAATTTGCAAGGCAGGGTAGGGGGTCATGGGAGGTAGGAGGGATAAAATGAATCAAGATGGGATGGGGGGAGAGAAAACATAATAGACTTAATCTCACAAAACAAACCGAGGTTTACGGGGATGGAGGGTTTATGGAGAGGTTGGCTGGGTTATGAACATTGGGGAGGTTATGTGATACGATGAGTTCTGTGAAATGTGTAACACAGATGAATCACAGACCTGCACCTTTGGGGCAAATAATACATTATATGTTAATTTTAAAAATTTCTCCTGTGCTTCTGCAGTCTGGAGGAGGATGGGCACACATATAAACCCATATAGTGACTAGTCCACCTGACACCAATAGGACCAATCAGAGTCTCCCTGGGATTGATATGTAAATGACAGGAAGACAATGTTCTCTCTTTAGGCGAGTGACTGGCCTTGCTGGATGGGATTCAGGAGCTGGCCATGGCCATCTTCCTGGACACTTGAAGAGTCTGACCAGAGAAGAAAGCAGCCATATGGAGACTAGTAAACATGAGACATGGACAAATAGAAAACTGTTTTGCCGGTTTCCAGTCCCTGTTCTTGATTCTGAAATTTTAGTTCTGTATCTCTTCTTTTGATTTAAAAAAAAGTTTTTTTTAATTTATCTGACAGAGATCACTAGTAGGCAGAGAGGCAAGCAGAGAGAGAGGAGGAAGCAGGCTCCCTGCAGAGCAGAGAGCCCAATGTGGGGCTCGATCCTAGGACCCTGGGATCATGACCTGAGCCAAATGCAGAGGCTTAACCCACTGAGCCACCCAGGTGCCCCATCTTCTTTTGGATTTTTATGAACTTCTGTGGTATCCATACCTACAGGATCCTGGACATTCCTTTGTTTTGTGTTTGTTTGCTTGCTTTTCCCTTTTGGTTCCTCCAATTTTCTTTGGATTGCTGCCACTTGCAAGCAAAGGGTCTTGTAAAAATACCACACCAAGGAAATTCACACGTCCTTAGGAGCTATTGAGTAAGTTCCTGTAGGGGAAGGACACAGTGAGATGCACATTTTAGAGTGATCATCTTTGAATAAGTTTAGAGGATGAATTGGTGTGAGGAGGGGAGGGAAAGGGGCATATTCCTGAAGATGAGATGACAGGTTGGAAGGCCGTTATGGTCATTCTGTCAAAGTATGGTGAGTGCCTGAAACAGAAGAGAAAAGGGGGAAAGATTAAACTTACACAAGGTGAGAAGACTAATGAGACTTTATGAAATCTGAGTTTGTGAAATCGGATATTGCTAGGCTTTTAGCACACTTACTTTGGGATCTAATCTTCAAAAATATTTAAATATCTCTGGTGGTGACAACACCATCATCCTTCCAGTGATTAAGAACTCTGAAATCTTAATCTGGCCTGGGCTGTAGAATGTCAGCTGCGGCTTGAGCACAACGAAAAGCCATTGAAGGGTTTTACACTGGTGGGTGGAGGGTGGTCACGGGATTCCTTTTGCATTTTTAAAATGTCATTTTTGGCTGCTGTGTAAAGAATGGATAGAGAAAAGGCAAAAATAGAAACAAATCATTCTCCATATTTACGGAACATCTACTATGTGTCAGGTACTGTTCTAAACCCTAAAGACAGAATAGTTAACAAGAAACAAAATGAATTTGATGTCCTCTTGGAGTTTTCATTTTAGTTGTTGAGTGAGAAATGAAGCAAATAAATATACATACATATCAGGGGTTGATGTGGGGTAGGAAGGAAACTAAGCTGAGTGAGTGGACATGGGGTGTGGGGTTTAGGGGAGCAGGTTGGAATTTTCTATGGGACTGTGTCAGGGAAGTCTCCCTCATTTGAGGAAAGACTTGGAGGAAATTAAGGAACGAGCAGTTGTGCTGTTTGGAGAAGAGCATCCCACACAAAGCAAACAGTAAGCCCAAGGTGGGAGCACATCTGGTGTGTTTAAAGAATGACACAGCGACCAATAACGCTGGGCAAAAAATGAGCAAGACGGCAAGTGGTAGTGAAAGAGCCTGGAGCCGCACCCAAGAATCAAACAGCACGCCTCCACTAGATGCAAACTGCAAGAGGTTTATTGGTTACACAGGCGCCTGCGGATGCATCAGCCTTTGTGGTCTGAGCGCGCCAGGCTAAATTGGGGAGCAGATTATATAGGAAAGGTTGGGGTAGCGGGAAGCAAGCTTACAGAAGCAGATGCATGGTTACAGGGATCTGATTGGTTAATTAGTCAGGCGTTGGGTTTAAGGCAAGGACACAGCCGTTTGTTCTGGCGGGCCTTGCCTCAGCACTCTGGAAATTCCCAGGTACACTCTATTCCTCATTTGTCTTTTCTTTTGACAGACCGGGTGATCACAGACAATAGACATCCTGGTATGTGTTTCCATCTGGCTATGGGGACAATCAAGCCTTCAGCAAGGGGAGAGGGGGTGCTGTGGGGACTTCAGGTTATTTAAACAAGCCTTTAGCAAGGGGAGAGGGGTCTTTCATTCCCCCCTTTTTCTTTATCATGGATAGAATCCTATATACATTCGCTTTGTTTATCAAGTAAGTCAGTTTGAGAGCCGGTTTGTTTAATTAGTTGATATTGCTGTGTCAGTACCATTGTCTGGATTACTGACAAGCAATCTTTTACAAACTGTACGAGTTTATTTAAGATACAAGGGCCGATTGAAAATTGGGCTATTGATAAAGTAACTTCTTTGTTGTAATCTCAAGGACATTTGCAAACCAAGGGAGGCTCCTATCTTGCAGGATTGTGATCTTAGCAAGTCAACTATTTATCATTTTATGGCAGTCAGGGGTGCCTGAGGAATGCTACACATATGGAGGGGAGCGGGTGAAGGGGGGATGCAAGGCGCCAGCTTTTAAAGACCCTTAAATTTTTAAGGTGGTTGAAGGTGGAAGATCTCATCTTCTATAACTTCTTCGTGCTGAATAGGGGCGTAGAGCTGTCCCTACCTACTGGGGCTAATATTGATCAGAGTAGGAATGTATAAAGGAGTTTCAAAAGGTGGAGGCAGCTGAATCCAGCGCTGACAGTGAAGAGGTGTTCTTGCGCGCGACAAGGATCGTCTGTAGTGGTGTAGTCATTGTAGCAATGGAGTCTCGACACCAAGTAGAGAAACATGGAACAAAGCAACATATTAAGGTTAATAAGGCGATAAGAATGAGAAGCCCAAAAAGGAGATTCGGTCATAGTCCTCCTTCAAACCAGGAACTTAACCATTTACTGAGAGAGAGAGGAGGATCTTGTAGGCCTTAATTTGGGTATTCATATCCTTTATTAGTCCTGTGACATTTCTGTGATAGTCTGGGATATACACACAACATTCTGTCTTGTTAATTGCACATGTGCTACCTTGGGCTGCTGTCAGGACATCTAAGGCCATCCTATTTTGTAGGACTGCCTTGCATATCTGTGACACTTTGGTATTAAGCTGGGAGATGCTATTTAGTGAATCATTGAGTGCCTTTGTAGTATATTTATTAAGGGCTTCTTCATGCCACATGATATCCCCTAGTCCCGCAGATGGAACAAAAATGGATGCTAAGTGATCATACCATTTAAAAACAGATCGTGTCCATCTTTGTCTCAAGTAGGGGAGATTAGCTGGAGTTGTAATGGTTTTAGTAATGCGCCCATGATTCCAGGAAAATCCCCTTTTCTTCCAAATAGCTCCATGGGCATGTGGTACCAGGAAGGCATATTTGGAGTCAGTATACATGTTAATTCTTAGGCTTTGGCAATTGCAAAGTGCTAGTGAGCACTATGGCACACCTAGCTTTTCTTCTTCTTTCTATGAAAACCATTTTCATCAGAAAACCAACTGTCATTTGTAATTTTAACAGGGGCATCTTAAACCTGGCCATATAGAATAAGCTAGATTAATAATCTCTGAACATTTTTGCTCTATAGAGAAAGATGTACAGTGGTCAGGTTCAGCCATACAGGTAACTAGGTTTAAAGTTTGACAAATTTTAAGTTTTATTTCTGGCATCTCTGTTAGTGTAGCCCAGTATTTAATAAGTTGGCCTCCATCATCCATTGGTGGCCTTTGGCTACTAAGACAAATCTGGACCTGATGTGACATTATTACAGTTAGGGACTGTCCCATAGTGAGCTTTGAGGCTCTTTTATGAGGGCTGTTTTAGGTTTTGCTAAAGCATCTGTTTGCAATTGCACCTCAATGGAGGTGGCCTCTAGATAAATATGACTAAGGGATGAAACCAATAAGAAGACCTTTGAGTCATCCAACCTTAACAATATCCTAATTACAGAGGATCATTGTCAAGTGGGAGAAGGGTGCGGTATGCTGGGTTTTAGGCAATTTCATTATTCCAGTTGTTTAATCATGTGCCGTGGGGTCTGCTAATATCCCCACAAAATAATAAGATTGACTAAAGAAGCTATTGTACAAGTTCCCTGAAGTTTACCTCAAATTGTTTAGCTTAGGTAAACAAACATTTAAAGACAATCAAATCTAGAATTTAACATCCATAAAGGTGTGTTACTAAAATAGAATTTTTCTCTCTAAAATAACCCTCATTTACAGAGATAGCCAAATCAGGACTAATTCACTTGTGAAACAAGTTTAGTTTTGACAAACTTGGCCTATTATTTACATAAGCTCAGCAAGAACAATAAGTGTGATCAATAGATCTTTTAGCATCTGCTTTGCTGGAACTTTTAATAAGGAATCTCTAGGTTGAACTTTTAGTAGCCTCTCTGGGCCAGAAGCCAAGCCCTGTACTGGCCATCAGGCATGCCTTAATACCTGTCGATTTGGGCGAATTTCTCATTGGGGAATTCCTCTTCTGAGACCGCACCTACAAAGGAGTGACATTCTTTACTCACCTGGTGAGGCTGCTGGGAACTCTGTAAGCAAGGTATCAGGCCAACAGTCCCAAGGGGCTTTATGGCTCTAGGTTTTATAAAGTCAACCTTAGTTCCTTTAAACTCTCTGGTTATATCCGAGTCTTTTTAAATATGACATTCCAGCCAAAGCCTTGGTAAAATAAACCGTGTTTCCAACTCTTTCCTGTTACAAGGAGAACAGATTCTTATTGGACTTATGCAAATGACTGACTGTCATGGAAGAATGCTTACTTACTGAGACCTTTTGGTTTCAGAGGGTTCAGATAGAGAGAAAAGCTTGAATGCTCTGAGCTCTTTTATAAATGAGCACTTTTACAACTCTATAAGTTACAGATAACTAGGAGGAAGTATCCCTAGTCTGGAAGAGCAAACATCAGAGAGAACCAGCAATGTTTAAAGTAAGACAAAACATTAAGAGATATAACATTATAATTTTTTAGTTCATTTAGTCCCGTGTTACCAAATCTAGTGAATGCAGCTTTAGTCAGATTTGGAAATTTTTACCCATTTCAGTTTTAGGATTTTCAAGTATATCAAATATCTGTATTTGTCCTGAAAGTCCTTTATAGGAATCTCCTTGAAAATAAAGCTCATTTTATAAGAGAATTAAAACAATTATAAATGACAAAAACTCAGAATGGATATGGTTAAAGCTAAAGAGACACGGGAGTTTACAATTTAGCTGCAAGGAAATCAGGTTATTTTTGTGATACATAACATTTCCATAATTACAGTATCAAGCGATGATCTCTCAAAACATTAAAACTTTAGGAAGTGCATAGAATCTCTAGAATAGTTATAGTATTTTCCCAAATGTAATCCAAGGTTTATCATCGGTTCAGTAGTATTTCATGAGCAACTTCATATATTAAGGAAAAGCCTGAGTTAAAGAGATTTTACAATTTAAATCTTGTCAACATTTGCTAAGATCTCAGAAAGTTTTGAAGCACATGCCTAAATATAATTAGGGATGTTAAACACCTGATAAAACAAAACATAGAAACTGTTTTTTCTGGGCAGGCAAAGAGGAAATCACTTACATTCCCGTAACAGGAGATCAATTAATCTAAGAAAACTTTGTCCTTTGAACAGAGAATTTTAGTCCTGTACTAATGTAATGTACTTTTAAAACCCATTTATTTAGTCTATTTTAGTCTGTTCTGACCATAGCTAAAATTCCTTTTCTGAAGATTTCCCTTTATAAATCTTTTATAACTTTCCTTTGCATTCAGGTCTTGTCCTAAGCCATTTCTTTCAAATCAACCATCTCATTTAGGATAAAATTACCTTCCCTTACCTTCAACAAAATGTATTCCCATTCCTTAATTTTTTTTTACTTATCATCTACTTTCCTACAGAGTTTCCCTTATTTCCATCAGTCTTAGTTACACTAAGCAGAGTTTGATACTCTTAGAAACACCTTAATCTCTAGTGAAGACTAAGTATTAACCAATTGTGAACTGTTACAACAGAATTCTTCAGATGGCAAATTTATGAATCAGTTAAGTGGCAAACAAGTTTACCAACAGATTTAAATAAAAAATAAAAAATAAAAAAAATATTTTTTAAAAGGACTTTTGTTTAAAGGACTTTAAACAAAAGTCCTATTTAAGAGACAGTTGGCTGTTTAAACTAAAATACAACTCACTGAGAGAATCGCTGCATTATTTATTGGGGTAGAAAGGACCTGGAATGTAGAAAGACCCATTCTGCAGAGGAAAAAAAAAAAATCACTAACAGGTCTCAACCTAGCACAGCCAGTGGCTAGAATCCCTGGCTCATGAGACTCTGTGCTAGGAGGCCGCTAGAACCATCTCAACTATGTTAGTCTATCTTGGAAGCCAACAAGTGTTTGCCCAGTTAAGAGCACGGTAACAATCAGTCACGTTATGTTATAATGATTGTCGATATCTTTAAAAGCCTTGTCAAGTTCCTTTTTGAGTAACCCTCACCCCACCCTTAGAGAAATTTATCTGTGGTTCACCTCTTTGAAATATCTACTGTTGTTCCACATTTACCATAGCCAAAAAAAAAAAAAAAAAAAAAAAAAGCTTTCTATTAACAAAGTGTTCAGAAGGGGGCGCCACTGGAAACAATGAGAGTTTTCGCAGCTGGGACAACTTTGTTGCAGAAACAGCTGAAAGCAATCAGGTCAGACAGAGCCAAGGGCTGGAGGGATTTTTAAAATTACAAAAACCGAACCAAATCAAACCAAAACAAAAATCATAACCAATGGCCAAGATTTCAAGTTTGCTACTAAAGGTATGACATTCTCCTAAGACATGCGTGTGACTTGATCAATATATTTCTATATTTATATTTGAAGAAGAAGGAACTATTTGATGCAGCAAAACCACATTGATTAAAAATTACCAGATAAGGGGCTCTTGGGTGGCTCAGTGGTTTAGGCCTCTGCCTTCCGCTCAGGTCATGATTTCAGGGTCCTGGGATGGAGCCCCACATCAGGCTCTTTGCTCAGCGGGGAGCCTGCTTACCCCTTTCTCTCTGCCACCTCTCTGCCTACTTGTGATCTGTCAAATGGGTAAATAAGATCTTTAAAAAAAGAATTACTAGGTGAGAAAAACATCGAGGGTATGGGAAGGAAAATGATTTCACCTGATCTGACTAGGAAGTGGTTGAAGCCTGAATTAAAGTGCTATATAAAGAGTAAAGCCCTGGGAAATATATGGGGAAAAAATCCCTAGAAAAACAGCCATAATAACTGGCTGCTCTTTAATGATCCAGATCCTGCGGTAGGCAAAGAAGAGCTGGTTTTAGCCAGAGGATGATCTCCGTTTGTCTTCATGATCTGGCATTTCCTGCAAGCCAGGCATGGGGCTCTGCACTAGAGCTGCAAATGCTGGGGGGCCCTCACTGTCCCTTTTCTCTTCTCAGGGGGACAACCGGCATGTCCATGGTGCAGTGTGACAGGCTTTACCACAGGGAGAGAAAAGACTGCCAAGGGTAGGTTGGAGCTGGGAAAAGCCACTTAGGAACAGATTTTCAGGGGAGGTGATAGACAAGGGCAAAGCGAAGAATGAGGATGAGTGTGTCACGTTTCAAAGTGCCAGGAGGCAGCACAGTGCATTCAGGAAACTACAGCAAGTTCATGATAACCGACAGCTGATCTGGCAGCATCACCTGGGGATGGAGGCTGAGCCCCGGGGTTAACACTGGGGTGAGATGGTTTGTATACTATGCCGAGGAGGTGAGGTACTACACTGTGGGGGCACAGGGAGCTACCGGAGGATTTCAAATATCAGAATCGTAACCATAATAGAGTATTTAATTGCATCCTAGCTTTCATCAAGGGTAAGATGCACTATAGTTTATGTTCGACTAAGAAAGAGAAATGCTGTCAGTTAAACTAGGATATGTCCTCAAGTGCAAGGTAAATGCCACCTTAAGAGATATTAAAATGGGGGGGGGGACAAATCTTAGAACAAGTAAACTGTGGTACTAGAATAATTAAGAAAGGTCGAACACTTGGATCAACAAAATAAGTGATTATTCCTTAACCATGTGCACCCAACTATATTAAGTCTTAGAACAAGAGACATTCTCATCTTGATGCCCCGCAGCTGTTAGGCCCAAGGTACAGAGGGCAGTAGCCAATGACCAGCAGGCCCCAAGTGCCATGTGCAGACTCTAAGAGCAACTGCCTTTGAGAGAGGAAACGGTTGAGAGTGGGCTTTCTGAGGTAGAGAAGTATTAGCTGGGAAAGTCGGAAAATTGACACAGAATCGGAATTGATGCCCCTACATGACAGAGTTGGTGAAACTTCCCTTCTCAGAGATCTTGAGGCTCCTCAGAAATGTATTTTTCATTTTGGACGGAACATTCAGTATAAATATGATCTGTTCGAGTTCCTGGTTCTCTCATCAGGACTGTTTCTTAGGCTTCACTGGTACAAGAAAAGGGTTTTGATAGACCAGGGTAAATCCTGACAAAAGCAAAGCACGGTATCGATGAAAAACTAACCACTCAGAAGAGAACAACAGATAAAAGGCCAGGCCGACCTGACCCTGCAGGATAGGTAAGGTTGGTCTGGCAACAGGGGTAGAGGGGAAGTGCCCATCTCCTGCTAGAAGAGCTAGAGAAGTCCCCTTCCCGAGAGACCACACCAGGAGAGGAGAGCAGTAGGTGCTGATGATGAAGAATATTTTAATCAGCAGAGAAGGTCAAAATGACAAAGTTCCAGGATCAGAGTAAACCTATGGGATCAAAAAATAAAAAAAAAGATTTTTTTGAAACGACTTTTTTTTTAAAGAATTTAAACAAAAGTCCTTTATAACAGACAGTTGGCTTTTTAAACCAAAAGTACAACTCACTGAGAGAATCGCCGCATTATTTATTGGGGTAGAAAGGACCTGGAATGTAGAAAGACCCATTCTGTAGAGGAAAAAATAGAATCACTAACAGGTCTCAACCTTGCACAGCCAGTGGCTAGAATCCCTGGCTCATGAGACCCTGTGCTAGCAGGCCGTTAGAACCATCTCAACTATGTTAGTCTATCTTGGAAGCCAACAAGTGTTTGCCCAGTTAAGAGCACGGTAACAATCAGTCACGTTATGTTATAATGATTGTCGATATCTTTAAAAGCCTTGTCAAGTTCCTTTTTGAGTAACCCTCACCCCACCCTTAGAGAAATTTATCTGTGTTTCACCTCTTTGAAATACCTCACTGTTGTTCTAAATTTACCATAGCAAAAAAAAAAAAAAAAAAAGCTTTCTATTAACAAAGTGTTCAGAAGGGGGCGCCACTGGAAACAATGAGATTTTTCGCAGCTGGGACAACTTTGTTGCAGAAACAGCTGAAAGCAATCAGGTCAGACAGAGCCAAGGGCTGGAGGGATTTTTAAAATTACAAAAACCGAACCAAATCAAACCAAAACAAAAATCATAACTAATGGCCAAGATTTCAAGGTTGCTACCAAAGGTATGACATTCTCCTAAGACATGTGTGTGACTTGATCAATATATTTCTATATTTATATTTGAAGAAGAAGGAACTATTTGATGCAGCAAATCCACGTTGATTAAAAATTACCAGATATGGGTCTCCTGGGTGGCTCAGTGGTTTAGGCCTCTGCCTTCGGCTCAGGTCATGATGTCAGGGTCCTGGGATGGAGCCCCACATCAGGCTCTTTGCTCAGCGGGGAGCCTGCTTACCCCTCTCTCTCTGCCTGCATATATGGCATCTGTTTGCCATTTGTATGTCTTCTTTGGAGATGTGTCTGTTCATGTCTTCTGCCCATTTTTTGACATGATTATCTGTTTTGTGTGTGTTGAGTTTGAGGAGTTCTTTATAGATCTTGGATATCAGCCCTTTATCTGTAATGTCATTTGTGAAAATCTTCTCCCGTTCCGTGGGTTGTTTCTTCATTTTGTTGACTGTTTCCTTTGCTGTGCAGAAACTTTTGATCTTGATGAAGTCCCAAAAGTTCATTTTTGCTTTTGTTTCCTTTGTCTTTGGGGACATGTTTTGAAAGAATGTGCTGTGGCCAGTGTCCCTGAGGTTACTGCCTATGTTCTCCTCTGGGATTTTGATAGATTCCTTCCTCACGTTGAGGTCGTTTGTCCATTTCGAATTTATCTTTATGTATGGTATAAGAGAATGGTTGAGTGTCATTCTTCCATACATAGCTCTCCAATTTTTCCTGCACCATTGATTGAAGAGGCTGTCTTTTTTCCACTGTATAATTTTCTCCTCTTTGTCAAAGATTTTTTGACCATAGAGTTGATGGTCCATATCTGGGCACTCTACTCTAACCCACTGGTCTACATGTCTTTTTAACCCACTGAGCCACCCAGGTGCCCCTTTTAAGCTATTTTTTAAAAGTACAGTCATTCTTTTTTTTCAAGATTTTATTTATTTATTTATTTGACAGAGAGAGAGATCACAAGTAGACGGAGGGCAGGCAGAGAGAGAGAGAGAGAGAGAGAGAGAGAGAAGCAGACTCCCTGCTGAGCAGAGAGCCTGATGCAGTATTTGATCCCAGGACCCTGAGATCATGACCTGAGCTGAAGGCAGTGGCTTAATCCACTGAGCCACCTAGGCGGCCCTAAGCTATTTTTAAAATTCCTGTTCCAATAACACTTGGATTGCCATATAAAGTTAACCACATCATCTTTTTTAGGTAAGTAATTGTACTTTTTATGTGCATAGTTATTTTGGTCCATGAGTTCAGCTCCTCTTACGATCATCAAATCTCTGTAAAGTCTGGGTATGCTAGGATTTTCTTAGCAACAATAAAATACATTGAAACCTGGTAGCTTAATTATAATAATGTTTTCTTTATCAATCATTCACAATAGCATTACATTTTGAGTAGCTTCCTTCTATTTTGCAGCTATAGTGTTTGGAAAAACTTGAATTGTGATATCACTGTGATAATGTGAATTAGTCAGTGTTTTTCAGAGAATCGGGAAGAGAAAAAAAAAAAAAAAAAGGAAGATATTCTCCAGGGCCAACTCTAGAAGTAACTATTAAAACATCTGTCCAAATTAAATTGAACAAAACTCAGAAATGCCATCTCCAGTGAAATACAAAGAAGATTATATATAGTTCTGGGCACACACATCTCATTTGACCCAATGATGTACATCAATGAAAGACTGAAGGCCAATCACCACTCCATGGGAGAATTTAAAAATAAATTTACTAATGAGGCCAAGAATTCAGAATCACAAATACTTCAGAACTAATAATAACTGCCTTCACTTGATGTTATTCTATAAGATAAATCCTACGATCAAGTTTTAATTTTAAGTTCTTACAATTTTAAATTCTTAAATCCTTATGAAGAAGCATCATTTGGAGGGAGCAGTTTACATAATTTATCATCCATCAGCCTTTTTTTTAAGATTTTATTTATTTATTGGACACAGAGAGAGAGAGCGAGAGAGAGAGAGAGAGAGATTACTAGTAAGCAGAGAGGCAGGCAAGCAGGGAGGGAAGCAGGCTTCCTTTTGAGCAGAGCCCGATGTGGGGCTGGATCCCAGGACCCAGAGACCATGACTTGAGATGAAGGCAGAGGCTTAACCCACCACCCACATGATGAGAGAGCCCCTCAGGTGCCCCTCATCCATCAGTCTTAATTGTTTGGAGGAAAATGTGTGGATGAATAATGCCTTAGGGAGCTGATCTCTCTAAAGAATTTTCAAGTCTTTACCCCTTCAAGGTTTTTGCACAGTTCTGATAGCCTCTAAACATCCAGCTGATTTCTACAGTGACAGGCCTGTTAAAAACTGTCCTCAAACCAGGAATAGAGCTTGAAACATACCAGTCAAGAGCAGCTTTGAGTCTTTTAAGGAATTTATCATCATTTCTTTGTTTTTGGTTCATATCCGAAATAGTTCTATATACACTTGCATAATTTCTCCAGAGCTGACTTTGAAGGAGGCATTCAGTTCCAGCTAGTTCCATATTTTGACAAGAACTATAATTCTATAAAAAAAAAAAGAACATATTTTAGAGCGCCTGGGTGGCTCAGTGGGTTAAAATCTCTGCCTTCGGCTCAGGTTATGAATCCAGGTTCCTGGGATTGAGTTCCACAGTGGGCTCTCTTCTCAGCAGGGAGCCTGCTTCCATTCCTCTCTCTCTCCCTCCTCTCTGCCTTCCTGTGATCTCTGTCAAGGAAATAAATAAAATAAAAAAAAACATATTTTATACCAGTTATTCATGTTTATTAACTAAGATATCACAATACAAATAATACAAACAGTTGCTCTTTATTAATACCTTCAACCAAGATCAAAAAAATATGTCCTATTTTCTCCAAAAATTTTATATCATCTGATAGGTCAGATATTTATAAAATTACATTTAAAGTTTAAAAAATATCAGCAAATATTTTCATTTAAATGCAAATTTCAAAGAAAATCTACTTTTCCAAACACGACTTTTTATCCTATTTTTTTTTAATTTTGTCGACAACTGATAAATTGTTTAGCGAGACTATAAATGTTAGATCGAAAAAATGATTGATAGATGTAGGTTCAAAATATTATGTTCCATTAAAAATGATTTAGTCTTTGATGAACATCTGTTTGGTAATATGTTGTATCTAGATATTGTAAATTAATGACCTATATAAAACTATAGGGAAATGACACCTTCCGTTCCATTATGAGTAGAGCTTTTAAAATGCTATTTGTCACAACCTGTCATCTTGTCATTATGTAGCATTATGTAACATTTAAAAAATGTATATTCTATGCAGCCATCAAAAGAAATGAAATCTTGCCATTTGCAACAACATGGATGGAACTAGAGCGTATCATGCTTAGCGAAATAAGTCAAGCAGAGAAAGACAACTATCATATGATCTCCCTGATATGAGGAAGTGGTGATGCAACATGGAGGCTTAAGTGGGTAGAAGAATAATAAATGAAACAAGATGGGATTGGGAGGGAGACAAACCATAAGTGACTCTTAATCTCACAAAACAAACTGAGGGTTGCCGGGGGGAGGGGGTTTGGGAGAAGGGGGTGGGATTATGGACATTGGGGAGGGTATGTGATTTGGTGAGTGCTGTGAAGTGTGTAAACCTGGTGATTCACAGACCTGTACCCCTGGGGATAAAAATATATGTTTATAAAAAATAAAAAATTAAAAAAAAAAAAAAAGAAAGAAAGAAAGGAGACTTCTGAATACTTTGGAGGAAGACATGATGGGAATAAGAGAAGGAAGCCAACAAGAAAGTTTTGGGATGTGTGATATGCCCTTTCTCCCTCTGCTAGGTTCACAAATATTCATTGAATGGATCTCTTGTGGACACCAGTGAAGGGCTGAATTGTGTCTACAGCTTGAATCAGAATGGCTTGCACAGTTGCAAGAGCCCAGAGGCAGAAGCACCAGAATTCCCAGCAGACTTACTTTGGACTTGCCTGGACTGTGGAATTGAGGATTGGGAGCAAACTTTTCCAGAGTTCAAATACTAAGGAGGCCCCAACTAACAACTGAGTTACAGAGACCCAGGAAAGCTTGTGTGAGGAGAAGGCCAAATGCTTAACCAAGACTTCTGTCAGTAGAGCTACAAAAATTCCAGACAGTGTGAAGAAAAAGGAAAAAAAAAAACAAAATCAAAAACAAAAGTAAAACCTGATCCAATGTCGAGAATTTGAGGAGTAGGATATCCCTGCAAAGTGGAGTAGCTAAGGGTAGTAAACAAGTATAGGGCCATTCCTGCAGAACCAGCAATCTTTTAACTAGTAAACATGGGAGAGTGTGAGCCCAGATACCATGGCCTCTGGGAGAAGGGGTGGTTGTTGTTCTTTTGTTCTGCCCTGGCCTGGGCCATGTGCCTGGACCTTGCATCTAGGATGTAATAAGTGTATGCTGAGGTTGTCCAAACCTGCACCCCACTCCCCATTCCTGCTATCTCATGGAAAGAGCAATGGAAAGTGAGTTAGAAGAGACTGAAGAAGAATCTCTAGGGATATCAAGACCCTAAGGGCACAGTACCAGTACTTTCATATCTTCTTACAAGGGGACGTCTGGGTCTTGGAAAACATGAGAGGCTTTGAGGGAGAAGCTCTGGCTACAGGGATCAGGCCAGAGGGTGGAATTTGCAATTCTTGGACTCTAATCCAAGGGCAAACATGGAAGGGCAAACACAGAAAGGTAAACATGGAATAAGGGCAAATAAGCGCAAACATGGAAAACAAGCTCTCCCAGATACTTGCTTATCTGTCCGAGCCCTGAGTATGGACAAGAATGGAGAAAGTGCCCAGTCAAAACACACAATGAGGCAGGATCCATAACAGAACTCTTGGCTTTAGGGCAACTGCCAAGAATACCAGCTATTGTAGACTTGGGCTTTCCCATCCTTATGCTCACCACCAACTTACTTTAGACTCATGCTATTGAAGGACATGAGACAATTGCTGCTTACTCCTTGCTTACCACCTATGCCAGTCAGAATCCTCTGTGTCACTTCCTCCAGCACCTGCCCAGCTTGGGATAGGAGGGGCTTTCCTGGTCCCCAGACTCTCCTGCTCAACCTGGTCTAACTAAGCATTCATCCACTCTGACTTCTAACCTGTGAAACCCACCCAACCATCTCTTTCCTAGACCATTGCACCAGCTTCAGGTTTGCATTCCCCTCCCCCCGCCAAACCTGCAACCTCTACCACAAGAATTCATAGCTACAGAAAGCTACCTGATCAGTCTTATTAAGATACAATTTGGATCAGGCTGTTGATTTGGTCAGAGCATCTTCAGTGTCATCCTCATCACTTATAGAACAAAAGCTAAATCCCTTAGTAAGACATCTAGAATCCTACACAATCTAGATACAACTTTCTAGTTTCATCTCCTATTCTATTCCCAAATAAACTTTCTACCCCATTCTCAGCCAAACTTGTTCTCCCATAATGCTCTACATGTTCTGACCTTCCTACATTTTTTCAATCTGTTCTTTCTACTCTGAAGCCCTCCTCCCTCTCTGCATCCATTGAAATTCTAGCCATTCTTCAAAGCTCAAGACAAATAACACCTCTACCACGAAGCCTTTCTAGTTGGAAGTAAATCCTCATTTCTCTCTGCCTCTTAGCATCTAAATAGCCGTCCCTTGTACCTATGAATCACATCTTCTTTATCCATTCATCTGCTGAAGGACATCTTGGCAATGTCCATATTGTGGCCATTGCTGCTATGAGCATTGGGGTGCAGGTGCCCCTTCACTTCACTACATCTGTGTCTTTGAAGTAAATACCTAGTAGTACATTTGCTGGGTCGTAGGGTAGCTCTATTTTTAATGTCTTGAGGAACTTCCCTACTGTTCAGAAAGGATGAACACCTACCATTTGCATTGACATGGATGGAACTGGAGGGGATTATGCTAAGTGAAATAAGTCAAGTGGAGAAAGACAATTATATGGTTTCACTCATATGTGGAACATAAGGAATAGTGTGGAGGACCACAGGAGAAGGGAGGGAAAACTGAATGGGAAGAGATAAGAGAGGGAGGAAAAACCATTAGAAACTCTGGACTCAAGGAAACAAACTGAGGGTTACAGAGGGAGGGGGGTGGGGGGATGGGGTAACCAGGTGATGGGTGGCATGTGTTGTGGTGAGCACTGGGTGTTATATGCAACTAATGGATCACTGAACACTACATGAAAAACTAATGATGTACTATATGTTGGCTAATTGAACATAATTTTAAAAAATAAAATAAAAATAGAAAAAAAATGTATATTCCTCACTTTGAAGTCTTTTAGAAATCTAAAATATGACATTCTATGGTTTGTGTTTCCATATTCCTTTATTGCCACATGCTTTGATTCAAAGGTAATAAATTCCTCTTATTTGGAAAAATGATGTTTATTTTTGTTCTCTCACCCTTAGCAGGTGGTTTCATTTTAGCACACTTCAGAGTTATAATTTCATGCTTATTAAAAACATTTATTATGATCTACATAGATGAATGAAACTTTTATTTTATTAAATTATTTGCCAAAAAATCTGTTAATTTAAAAATGTATTTCCTTTGAAGGGTTATTTTAGAGAATTCAGAGAGGATCTAGGAGTGTGGTATTATGCAATATTTAAGTAGGTATGAAATGGTTATTTATATGATTGTTTCTTTAAGGCTTATGTATATTGTCCATTATATGCTACAAAATATTTTGAAAGTAAATTTAAGGTATGTTTTACATAGTTTATTTTTTGGAAAAAAATATTGAAATGACTTATGAAATTCAGTATACTCTCAGCATATGTTTTTCTGAAATTTACCTATTGTGTCTTGAACCTATTATATGGCAGATATTACTTCAGACTACACTGGTAAATGAAATACTTGGCTTTGTAGAACGTTTATTTTAATGGGTGAGACAATTAAAAGCTATAAAACTTAATAAAAATTGCATAGTGCATTCAAAAATGATGAGTACAATGGGGAAAAAGAAAAATTAGATCAGGGTGAGAAATATCAAGGTTGCTAGGCAGGGGATGGGGAGTTAAGAATTTTAATAGGAAGATCAGGGTAGTTACAATGAAGCTGACAATTGAACAAAGGTATGGAATGGTGATGAATTTGCCCAGAACTATCAGCAATAAGGTCACTCCAGACAAAGGAATTGGCTATCTTGAAGGCCATAAGGTTGGATCGTGCCTGGCATATCTGAGGAATAGCAAGGAGGCCACTGTGAGGGACTGAAGAGTAGCAGGGAAAGAGGTCACAGAGGTTAAATGAGTGGCTAGATCATGTAAAAGCTTAGAAGTCATTGTAAAACTCTGGCTTTTATATTTGGAAATTTACTGTATGATAGAATTTCTGCTAATAACTGAGAGTACAAATGTCCATAAAATTTCAAAGATTCTTTTACTTGTAAGACAGAATAAAGAAAAAGAGTTCATATTTTCACATGGTGTAACAAATGCTCGGAGATCCAAGTGTAGGAAGCTATGGGAGCACAGAAGAAGGCACTAAAATCACACCAATATATTTGATGACTGTGACTATATATAAATTTGTCTTTTCTAGATTTTTTATAGTCATGGAATCACACAGTATATACTATTCATTGCCTGGCTTTTCTTTTCTCAGCATGATTACTTTGAGAATCTCCAATTGTAAATAGTTCATTTTGATGTTGAACAGTAATCTCTTTAATGAGAGATCATAATTTGTCTTTGCTCTATTGATGGACATTGATGAACATTTCCACAGTTTTCAATTCTTAAAAATAAAGCTGCTATGAAATTCATATACAAGTCTTGTATGAACATAGGGTTTGTTTCTCTTGGTTAAAAGCCTAGAAGTAAAATGGCTATTTGTGTAACTGCAACATATTTTGCATTTAAAAAAATTTTCAAACTATTTTCCAAAGTGGTGGTATCATGATATATGCCAACAACAGTTGAGATTTTTTGTTGCTTCTCAATCTAGCTCAGACGAAGTAAATTAGCCTTGATAATTTTAGCCATTCTAATAGATATGTAAACATGTCTCATTATGATTTTAATTTGTATTTCTTTAATGTCTAAATGTTGAGAAATTTGTCATGTGCTTATAAGCCATCCATATCCTTTTGGTGACATGTCTCTTCAATAAATTTCTTCACATGTAAAATTGGTTACTCTGTTTGGTTATTAGTAAGGTTTTTTATTTTTATTCATTTTTTAATAATCAGAGGAGATGTCCATTATCAGATATATAATTTGCAAATCCCTTTTCCATCTTTACGGTTTCTCAATGGAGCTTTGATAGCTGTGTCTTTCAAGAAATATGCTACTTCTTTCCTGGTACACGGAGGTATGACTAGAACATTATCAATGCTGACCTTTGCAAAGAAAATCATGGCTTAAGATATATGTAGTCTGCGGTTGTTGGGAGTGTTCTGTAATATCAAGCATATCTAATTAGTTGATAATTTTGTTCAAGTCTTACATATCTTACCAATTTGATGACTATTTGTCTATATAATCTTAAAATAAAGGTATTGAAACTTTTTTCCGTTTCTCTTCTAAGGTAGAAGTTATGATTTTTGTTCTTAGTTTTTCCCTATATATATCCCCAAATCTGTTATTAAGTATTAAAAGTCAAGAATTATTATACTCCCTGATAAATTCATCGTTTTAGTCTTCTGTAATTTTGACTTGATCATTATGTCTGATAATGAAATTTGCTTTAAAATCACTTTTCATTATCTTGATATAACCACCAAAGTTATAGTGTGATTAGTGTTAATATAGCATAGTTTTTCTTTTACTTTATAAAGCACTTCTATATTTAATCCTGAAAAAAAAAAAAACAGATTTTTAGCTCTGGAAGCATCTTTCTAAATTATCTTTTTTTTTTTTAAATGAAGCAGTAGCAATTTTTGTTAAGGGACCTATTTAGTAAAAGATTTTATTTTGTTTATTGACAGCAAGAGAGAGAGAGAGAGAGAGAGAGGAAGCGCACAAGCGGGAGGAATCACGTGCAAAGGGAGAGGAAGAAGCAAGCTCCTTGGGGTGCAAGTAGTCCCATGCAGGGCTGGATCCCTGTACACTGGAATCATGACCTCAGCCAAAGGCAAATATCTGCTTAAACAACTGAGTCATCCAGTCACCCCTAGGGAAAAAAAAAAAAAGACCTTTTAAAAACATTTTGTTTCTTTTTTTTTTAATATTTTATTTATTTGACAGACAGAGAGACAGGAAGAGGAAGTATAAGCAGGGCAGAGGGAAAAGGAGAAGCAGGTTTCCCAGTGAGCAGAGAGCCTGATGTGGGGCTCCATCCCAGGACCCTGGGATCATGACCTGAAAGGAAGGGACACTTATGGAGGAAGCCACCCAGACACCTCTTTTCTTTGTTTTTAATATATGGCAACTGATGCTTCCCAGCCACGAGGAGCATATTACCCATTGATTAAATCTTTGATAACAACCTATTTAAAGAGGTGTGTAAATATATACTTACTCAGATTTATACACTTTGTGTTTTCTTCATAGTTTGGGGCTGGACCCCATGGTCACAACACTGCTTCCAGTCTTTGCCTTCCCATCTTTTGATACCAGGTATTTGGTCAGCAAAGCAAATTAGTATCAAAATTAATAAGCCCTTGGCACCATATCTCTGGAGCAGGGGTTGCTCTTAGCCAAGGCCCAGAGCAGTGGACCTCCCCTCTCTAGTGCTATAGCCCCAAGGACTAGGTCCCTGCCACCAGAACTCAGTCTTACATGTTATGCTAAGCAGACAAAACCAAAACAGGAAAGCTCCCACACCTTTCACTGGCATGCCTCATCTCCCACTACCTCGACGTCCAGTCAGTACCAGATGCCAGGGAGGGGTCTTGGTCCAACATATGGGAGGGAAGGAAGTAGCCACGAGCAAGTACCTGCCTCTCTGTGCCTTTCTTTCATGAGCAGGTTGTAAGGAGGAGTAAGAGGAAGGGGAAGAGAGGTGAACTTCAAGGGGTGAAGGCCTCAGGTAGGCAGCTGGCTCCTGCCAGTAGGAAAGGGACAAAGGAGAAGGCAGTGAGTCTTGCAGGGAGGGTGGGGGGTAAGGGTTACAGCTTATGACGGAATCTGGACAGGAGTAATAGGTATACTAGTCATTTGAGTCCACCATTGGCAAGCTGGGCTGGGTGTCAGGGCAGATAGGCCTCCCTGGGCAACGGCACATGAGAGAAGGTGGAATTCTTCTCTGAGGAGCAGGTGGAGCTTTGGGTGTTGGGAAAGCATAGACAGTATTGTTCCAGGGCCAAGGACAGGTCCGGGTACTCGTGGTTGGAGGTCAAGGCCACAGTATGATCCAGGTCTTCTACCAGCAGCTTGAAGGTACCACATGCCAGCCACCCCTCATTATTGTGTAGAACTCTCTGGTGCACTTATTGGCTTATCCATCAAATGACTCCTTCAGCAACTTGAAAACCACCTCCACAGGCACTCCAGGATATGGGAGGCTTCCAGAGTGAAGATTTTGCACAGGATCACCCCAAAAGACCAGAAGTCACTCTGGTGGATGTAGATCTGGTCAAACATGGCCTTAGGGACCATCCACTTCACAGGCAGTCCACTGTTGGTTGTCTTTTTATAGTAACTGATGTGGTGATATCTCTGGCAAGGCTGAAGTCTGAGATCTTCATCATGTTGTCCTTTGTCACCAGCAATTCCCTGGTGGCCAGGTCTTGGTGTATGCACTTCTTGGAGGCAAGGTACTCCATGCCTCAGGCTACCTGATAGGCACAGGATACCAGGTCCTTGGAGGAGAGTTGCTCTGCTGCATTGTGGCTGATATTGTAACAGTACTCCAGGTCAGGAGGCCTCTGGGCCTGCAGGTACTCCTGTATGTTGTCTTTGGAGGCATATTCCATGAGAGTGTACAAAGGACCGTCCTGTGTGCAGGACCCAGCAGGTTGATGGTGTCCTTGTGCTGTCCAATCATCTTCATCATCTCCATTTCTGAGATTAGGTTTGACAGGTCTTTCTCTGTTGCATCTGACTTCAACATCTTCACAGACACTTTAGTCAAATGGTTGGATTTGTCTTTGTCCAGCCCAATGGCCTCCTCCAACACCACCTGCCCAAAGTAGGCCTGTCTTAGGGGTCTGCCTAAACTGCCTGCAACTAGCCTGTCTCCAGGCAGTTATGAACTCTAGATTATCCTCAAAAAACATTAAACCACAAGCTAAAAGTTCTCTTCTCTAGGTCTCTGTCACAGGTCTAATTTTCTTATCTTTCATCATTTATCTTTTTCCTAATTCTTATTTTCAGTATAGTTTATTTTGCTTCCAGGTGTTTCCCCTGGTTTCTGTATGCTGTTTCATAGGGAAGAATTATCCTGTCATAAAATTATTTCTTGAGCATTCATTACACCTCTCAGTTAAAATGGGTTCTTTTATGGTATTGATTCATTTGGGTTTTCTCAAAATGGGAAGAATTTTCAAAATGGTGTTTTCCTCAAGGTTCAGAGTATGTCTTAGCCTCATCTTTACTCTTTTTGAAATTCACTTTTCAAATTCTTGTCCCTCTTTTTATCTTTTTAAATTAAAATGTTTTATTTTTACTATTCTTTTATTTGAGTATAGTTGATATTCAGTGTTACATTGGTTTCAGGTTTTCAATATCTCCATACATTATTCTATGATCACTACAAATATAGCCACCATCTGTCACCATATAAAACTATTATAATATCATTGACTATATTCTCTACACTGTCCCATATCTCTTTTTAAAATCTCTGATTTTTATGTTTTCTGTTTTTCCAATTTTCCGCCATCATTTTACTTGGTTACTTTAATAAAATATGCCTGATTACACACTCTTTGCTGAAAACCATAGCATTTGATTTATAGTAGTCTTCTTCTTCTTTTTTTTTTTAATTAACATATAATGTATTATTAGCCCCAGGGGTACAGGTCTGTGAATCGCCAGGTTTACACACTTCACAGCACTCACCACAGCACAGACCCTCCCCAATGTTCATAGCCCCACCACCCTCTCCCTACCCTCCCCACCCCCCCCCCCGGCAAATCTCAGTTTGTTTTGTGAGATTAACAGTCTCTTATGGTTTGTCTCCCTCCCGATCCCATCTTGTTTCATTTACTCTTTTCCTATTCCCCCAAACCCCCCATATTGCACCTCCATTTCCTCATATCAGGGAGATCATATGATAGTGTCTTTCTCTGGTTGACTTATTTTGCTAAGCATAATACCCTCTAGTTCCATCCATGTCATCGCAAATGGCAAGATTTCATTTCTTTTGATGGCTGCATAGTATTCTATCGTATATATATATATACCATTCATTTGTTGATGGACATCTAGGTTCTTTCCATAGTTTGGCTATTGTGGATATTGCTGCTATAAACATTTGGTGCACGTGCCCCTTTGGATCATATAGTAGTCTTCTTTACCTCTATCAGAACCCCAGGAAGCTTTATTTATTTATTTACTCACATAAACAGATGATCCAACACAACGTTTTTTGATGTTCAAATGTATTATAACGTCTTATCGCTTAACATTATGCTTACTGCTCTCTTTCACTGTCTGACTAAATCCTCATCATCACTATGCCATTTAATCAGAAAGAACATTTGAACTCAGAGTTCTCTCCATATCAGGGAATGAAGACTCCACACTTCTGTTTGTGCAGGTAAAATAAATGTTGATATTGTCTGTCCTGCACATACTCCATCCTGTTCACCAGAATATTCACCATCAAAATATATACAAAATAAATACCATACCTCACCACTTCTATTACCACCCAGCATGCTAAAAACACCATCATATGTTCCTGAATTATTGATTTGATTGATAACCCCACTTCCACACATACTGCACTCCTTTCTCCCTGCAAATTTATTTTGGTACAGCAATTTAACCTAAAAATCAAGTCAGATGATTTTATTCTGCTGTCGAAAGTCTTTTGGTATCTTCCCCTTTCATATTAAACAAAAACTGAAGGCGTTTCAATGTACTAGAAGGTCACGCATCAATACGTTCTTCCTCTCTCCACCACTATGAACTCCTCATTGGCCTCCTTGCTTTTCCTCAAAAGTAACAGACCAGCTGTTCACACAAAGTCTATATACTTACTTGCTCTGCCTAGAGCAGTCTTTTCCTTTAATATGTGTATAACACCCTCCTTCACTTCCTGGGTCTTTGTGCAAATAACATCTCATAAATGAGATATAACCACCCAACACAAAATAAAATTAACTTTCCTCCCAGCATTCTCCAATGGCTTTTACCTTTCTTGTATTTCTTTGTAACACTTATCACCATCAACCATCAATCATTATTCTAATACTGGTTATTTTCTTATTGGAGACAGAGAGAGAGAGAATTGGGAGGGGGTGCAGAGGAAGAAGAAAACACCCCACTGCCTAGAAAGCCTGCTGGGGAGTTACATCCCAGGACCCTGAGATCATGACCCAAGCCAAAGGCAGTCACTCAATGGACTGAGCCACCGAGGTGCCCCTCTATTATTGGTTTATTTCACTATTATATTTCAAAAGAATGTAAGCTCTTTGTGGTCAGGTATTTTATATGTTTTATTAATTGAAGTATTCTCAGAAAGGTAGCTGGCAGATTGTAAGGGCTCACTAAACTCTATTTTGTTGTTATTATTGGGCTCCTTTATGGGCTTTACCTCTTACGCTAGAAGTCTATCCTTCAGATGTAAGCAATAAGAATAGAGCCCTGCTGCCTGTTCAAATGAGTAAAAAGCCTGTATTAAGTGGATATTTTAAAAGCTAAATGAATGGCTTAATAGTTGTATATAGTGGGAAAGGGAACATATTTTCCACGGTTTAGAAGTGGAGTTCTTTTATAGAGTTCTTGTACAAGCCGACACTATTGAACGATAATGGGCAGTTGTACATTACAATTATACAAACACTTTGGTAATTTATATCCTTTTTTTGTAATTCATGACTGGATCATTTAATTCCTTAGGAGCATTATAGCATTTCAACATTTCCTGTTCAATAAACTTATTGGGGTTGCTACCTTTTTTATTCAAATGGAGAAATAGTCATGATGTCATCTAAATAATGTGTTATTGACTGTGTTGTTTTCTAGGAATGAGTCGCACATGCTAGTTTAAAAGTTTTGTTAAATTCCCAAGTCTGTCACCGATAAAAGCCTTTTGTAGATTAGTAACTTGATCAAAACAGAAAAGTTATGTAACACTCAATTGTTATACTATCTTTGTTTCCATCTTGCATTGTAATAACACCCATCTTAACTCTATTTAAGACAAGTCATCGCCAGATGGCTTTCTGGCATTGATTGCATGATATGAAATCTAATATAACTAAAAGTTTTTGGTTTTAGTAGCATATAAATCAATTTAGAAAAATATATGTATTTGATATAAGATAAAGTTTTAAATTATTTGGCAATAGTAAACTAAACTTTTTTTTGTAAATTTTTATTTTCTATAATTTCATTGAGCTCTATTGCAATAAGAAACAAGTTACAAAAAATTAAGGTTTATTTACCCCAATTCAAAATTATTAGGAATATAATCATAGAGGTTGAAGTATTTAAAATATTGAACCCAAAACATTTTATTACTGAAATTCATGAATGCTGAGCATTCACTGTTAAAATATACTAACACTATTGATAGACTGGTAGAAGCCTAAAATCATATATTTATTAAATATTTATATCCATATCTTTTCATGGTGTGGAAATTCATTTCTCTAGCATTAAATAATATTCCATTGTTTGCATGTACTACACTTTATTTGACCTTTCACCTATGGAAGGATATCTTGGTTGCTTCCAAGCTTTTGTCAGTTATGAATAAAACTGCTATAGACATCTTTGTGGGTATAGATTTCATCTTCTTTGGATAAATACCAGGAACTGCTACTGCTGAATCATCTGGAAGAATATGTTTAGTTTTATAAGAAACTGCCAAGTTGTTTTCCATTCTTTATTCTCAATAGACATGGAAGAACATTCCTGTTGCTCCACATCCTCACCAACATTTCATGTTCTGTTGTCAGTGTTCTGGATTCTGGGTATGTACTGGTGTCTCTTTTTTGTTTTAATTTGCATCTTCCTGATGACATATGATGTGAAGCATCTTTTTATATGCTTATTTGCCATCTGTAATATTTTCTTTTGTGAGGTATCTGCTAATGTCTTTGGCTCATTTTTAATCAGGTTTTCCCCCATTGTTGAGTTTTAAGGGGTCTTTGTGTATTTTTGATTAACAGTCCTTTGCCAGATGTGTATTTTGCAAATTTTTTCTTAGTCTGTGCTTTGCCTTTTCATTCTCTTGGCATTGTTTCACAGAGTAGACATTTTTAAATTCAGTGCTTGTGCTTTTGTAGCTAAAGTTATTTCCAAAACCAAGGTCATTTAAATTTTCTTCTATATTACCTTCTACATGTTTCATGTTTAGGTTTATAATCCAATCTGAGTTAATTTTTGTGAGGAGTGTCTGATATCTGCCTGGATTTATTTTATTTTATTATTTTATTTTATTTTTATTTTATATTTTTACATTTAGCTTCACCATTACTCCAGAACCATTTGTTTAAAAGATTGTATTTTGCTCTCTTGTATTGCTTTTGCTTTTATATTAAATATAAAATATAATTGATAATATATATTCTGTTCCTTTATTCTAGTCTTTCTGTGATATTACAATATCTTGTTTACAATTATCGTTATGGTATACTTTTTTTAAAAGATTTTATTTATTTATTTGACAGAGAGAGAGATCACAAATAGGCAGAGAGACAGACAGAGAGAGAGATGAGGAGAAGCAGGCTCTCTGCTGAGCAGAGAGCCCTATGCGGGACTCAATCCCAGGCCCCTGGGATCATGACCTGAGCCAAAGGTAGAGGCTTAGCCCACTGAGCCACCCAGGCGCCCTATCGTTATGGTAAACTTTGAAGTCAGTCCTCAGTCTTTGTTCTCCTTCAACACTATGTTGAATATTGTGAGTCTTTGCCTCTCCATATAAACTTTAAAATAAGTTTGTTAATATTAAGCAAAATGAGACCTCAAGGATCTGAGAGATGTCTAAGAAGTACTTGATACATCCCTTGGGTATGGTTTATTGAAGTGTCCACCTGTCTGAAAGCTGGGGAATCTAGATAAGGGAGGGAAAATTAGTTATGATAAAACATATCAACAAACATGAATAAATTTTGTAAAACTTATTGTCATGGCTCATATACAATATGACCAACAGAGGGACTATCAAAAGGAAAGCATTAGTTATGTTTATTGTGAAATTTTTTATTCAAAATAAAGCAATGAGAGGGGAAGACACAATGAGAAAATTACCATTTTTTAAACGGTAAACTTCTTACCAACTGGAATAGGTTTTATATTCTAAGTAGTATATTGAAAAGTAAAACATTGGGGCGCCTGGGTGGCTCAGTGGTTTGGGCTGCTGCCTTTGGCTCGGGTCATGATCTCAGGGTCCTGGGATCGAGCCCTGAATCGGGCTCCCTGCTCCGCAGGAAGCCTGCTTCCCTCTCTCTCTCTCTCTCTCTCTCTCTCTGCCTGCCTCTCTGTTTACTTGTGATCTCTGTCTGTCTAATAAATAAATAAAACCTTTAAAAAAAAGAAAAGAAAAGTAAAACATTAAAAAATAAAATTTTAATTTAAAAAAGTTATGTAATTTTTTAAAAAGGTTAAAAATAGCAGAACCATTTTTCTTATAACTGGAAAATACATTGTATATATATCTATCAAAAATAACTTGTCATGGGGGCGCAGGGTGGCTCAGTGGGTTAAAGCATCTGCCTTCGGCTCAGGTCATGATCCCAGGATCCTTGTATCAAGTCCCACATTGGGCTCTCAGCTCAACAGGGAGCCTGATTCCTCCTCTCTCTCTGCCTGACTCTGCCTACTTGTGATCTCTGTCAAATAAATAAATAAAATCTTTTATAACAAAAATTTTAAAAAATAACTTTCATGTCTGGAATCAGGAGCATATGGAAAAAAATAATATCTGAGGACAGTACTTCTGCCATGTTTTGTGCCTTGTTAATATTTTTAAACAGTCAGGCAACTTTTAGCTTTATTGAAATACCTGCGAAGATACTAGCAGTGCCTTTTGGAGCCCTATGACTATAAAAATTAATTGCAAATATTCAAAATGTTTACTATGGTGTCACTATTTAGGGCAACCACCAAGTATGTTTCAGAAGTAAGCATAACTGTTCCTCTTCCATAAGGCAAAAGGGCATATTTTCAGGAGTTCCATTTGCTGTACCAGGAGGTGAATCAAGTAATGATTTTTGTCTATAAAATAATTCACTTTTCAACCTAACATTCCTCATTCTACATTAAAATAATAAAAACTAGGAGGAGACTAAAACAAACAAACAACTACAACTACAACAACCAGCTTTTCCTTCAGTGGAAAAGTAAATATAACCTTATGAGTACCCAGAAATTTATTTTTAAATATTTTTAAGATAAGCGTTTTTGTTAGAAAACCATATATTTTATATTGCTAAGAAATAACAGGCAAAGTTTTATTAACTTCTAAAAAGTCTAGTTACTTTTATTTATCTATTAACTCATCTCTTTATGAAGTAGAACATGATCACACCTATTGTATCTACCCAAGTTTGTATGCTTTGGTTATTTCATGTTTGCTACTTCCTTGCTTAATTTTTACAATATTTGATACATAATAGTATCTTTAAGTCTATCTACGGTTTCACAGAATTTGTTTGAACTTCATAAAAATGTACCATACTTTTTGCACTGTCCTTGTTTAAATTCTCTATTAACTTTCCAAGATTTATTCACTTTAGAGGGTGTAGCTATCATTTATTTTTATTCCTCCATAATGCTATGTTTACAAATTTGTATTTATCTGTACCTTTAAAAATATCTTAATTATATACCATTTCTCATCTCACGTAACACTCATGTTACTTCTACACTTATCAGATATTATGTAACTGAAAACCACAACTCAGCAACAATATAGAACCATTTTTCAAAATTCAATGGCTTACCAGAATTCTTTAATTCTATCCTTTATTTGTATTAGATGACCCTTTATTCTGGTATTTGGCATTGTTCATATGGAGGAAAGCTTATAAGTTGATATTTCATAAATAGAAGGATTTATTATGATTGATTAATTATTTTCATTTAGAATGCATAGAATATGGTTGATTTAATATTTGTTTCTTACTCTCTGCCTGGAACATAGTGCTATCTATGTAATAGCCACTAAAATATTAAGTTAATTACCTAGACTTTAAACTTCATATGAATAGGAATAACATACAGAACTCTTCACAGATTGGGACACCTGGGTGGCTCAGTCAGTTAAACGCCTGAGCCTTTAGCTCAGGTCATGTTCTTAGGGTCCTGGGACTCAGTTCTGCAACAGATTCCCTGCTTAGCCGGGAGTTTGCTTCTCCCTCCCCCTGCTGCTCCCCATGCTTGTGCTCTCTCTCACTCTCTCTATTACAAATAAATAAAATTTAAAAAATGAATTCTTCTCAGATAGCTAATATAGAATATCATCTTTGTATTCATCAAAGGGAAAGTGCCATATAATAATGAAATTCAGACTACTTCAAATTCATTTTTTAACCAGTAAGAAAGTACTGGAAACAAGCCAAAAATGTCTTTAATGAATTAAAGAAATAGATTGATTTTCAATATCCTAATGTTTCTAAAATAAATTGCAAGATTTTTATACTAGATATCAGTGTAAATATTCATTATACAAGGATATTCTAAAAATAAACCTGAGAAAACTATTTGACATACATGATGACAAAAACGAGTTTGACAAAAGTCAGTTTGGGTAAAACTTACAACACCTACCACCTGAAACTCTTGTTCTATAATTTAATTATTTTAATTTACAAAAATACAAAAATAATATATCAGAGTAAGTATATTGACAGCTTTGAAGGTATGCTCTGGTTGTGCACTCTTTACTATTGAAAGGGGAATCAAATATGTGATGCTTATGGTGTGACTATATTAAAATTCAACAAGTTCAGAAGCATACAAGGAATAGAATAAAGATAAAAGATGACCCTTACTTATCCTAAAGATAGACAATGGTATATATGTGCTAGTTGGGGAGACAATCCAGTCAGTAGATGGAGGATGTAGTGTTGGAAAAAAAAAGACACAACGTTTTGGTTAAACGTTTAGCACTATATTTAACAAAGTGAAATTGTGTGTTAATAGCCTTGAATAAAATCCAAAAAATATTTTCAATTCATTGAAGATTATTTAGGAAAAACTTGAAAAATACAACTTGATAAGGATTCCAATAAAAGATTCATAAGCAATACAAGTTTCAGAATTTTTAGTATATTTTCCCTAAAAAGCCATTTGATTTAATTAAAAAGAATTCTATTTACCTGCCACTTAAATAAGAGGAAATTATTTGGTTTTGTAAAAAGTCAATAAAATAAATTAACATATCTTCAGAAAACAGATATGCACACTAATTTTAAAATAATAGTGCTTAAGCTGTTCAGCAAACATTTGCAAAATTCCTTGCCATCAGCTGGCTCTGGAGTTCTGCTAGGTGAGTAAGGCCATGTATGTTACTGCTCAGAGTACTGACGCAAAGCAATTGTCCCCTTCACCTCCATTTTTTGCCGTTGATATGTCATGCTATGTTGTTTAGAGATCCATAGATGGCCCTACATGAAGGCCTTTTTTTGTGTGTATAAGGGTGACTGTGATTTAACTTTCAAATCAGATGGCTCCTGATTTACAATGATTCAACTTATGATATATTTGGCAATGATGTGAAAGTGAAAGTGATTCAGTAGAAACTGTACTTTGAATTTTGAATTTGGGTCTTTATAAAAAGGGCCAGTGACATATGGTATGGTGCCGTCTTGTGATGCTGGGCAGGGGCAGTGAGCCACAGCTCCCAGTCAGCAAGAAGATTACAGGGGTGAACACCTGATATTCTTACAACCATTCTATATATAAACATTCTTCTTTTTTTTAGTGTAATATTTAATAAATTGCATGTGATATTTGATACTTTGTTATAAAATAGGCTTTGCTTAAGATGATTTTGCCCAAATGCAGGCAAATGTAAGTGTTCTGAGTATGTTTAAATAAGCTTAAGGTAAGCTATGATATTTGATAGTTTAGGGGTATTAAATGCATTTTCAATTTTTTATGTGTTTCTCTGTACATAGCCCCCTTGTAAGCTGAGGAACATCTCTATATGTATATGTAGCCTTGGTATGGCTTACATATTATTGGCATGAAACATCTAGAACAGTACGTGTGCCATATAATTGTCTACAACATCAAACAAGTTTCTTGAAAACTTGTGCCAAAGGGGTTATGTCTTTAAGGATTCTTATTTCAGAAGGGTTCTCTCAAATGTAAGATTTTTAGAAGTTAAGTGAAAATCTGACCAAACTAAACATTTTTCCATTTTCCCTAGTGAGCAAAGATAGCTAAAATCTATCTGCCATTTTCAACACTGTACTCAACGACTGTAATTCTAATTTAAGAACAGATTATTTATATCAAAACCACATGTTGGCCTAATCTTACACAATATTCATAAATCTCACTCAGAGCCTTGGACACTTTTATTTGTTGAGTCTATATGTTACTATGGACATTCATCTTTTTTGACCTCATAGCTTCGTGTATGTCTATACTTTTGAAAATACATGCATCATAGTTCCATTGTAAAATGTCTGGGTTATAAAATGTGCTATGCTAGCAAAATGGTAATAAGAACATACAAATGACCTGATGTAATGAACTGGACCAGATTGCCAGATATCACTTTTCATACCAGAAAGATTCAGTGGTAAGTTTTAAAATGGCCAGCTATACTTCGACTGAATTATAACTCATTTAACTTCTTTCTTTGTGTACAGTATTATACATTACTCAGTACTATAGTAAATAAGTACTTTGGACAGATGTAAGTATGCTGTAATAAAAAATGTTTTTCTTCTTTCTTTTAGTCCTTTTTACTTGTAAGACTAGCCACAAATACCATGCCTCTCCCAAAATAATTTGCAATCCAAATTTATCTCTAAATGACTTTATTGCACAGAAAAAAAAATATATATATACACTTACAGTAGACATGTTCAAAAATAGTTACACAACAGCAGGGCCCTAAATGTAAGCAGTATACTTGTTTTGTTTTGTTTAGTTTTGTTTTTTTCTTTAAAAAAAAGAGGTTATGTGAAATATTGGAATTTTATTTCGAGGCGTAGTATTTCAAGACAGTTAACTACACTTATGGTGTCAACAGCCTCTTGTTGGCAGTATGATTTTATTGGCTCCATGGAATAACAGCAAGAATTTACTATTGCTTCTTTCTTTTATGACACACACAGAAAAAAAATATTGACACATTTGCACAAGACCAACCAGAATCATTTTAACCTATCAAAATTGATGGGAGGCCTTCACTGCCAAAGTCACTGCTGGGTTTTCACAATTCATTGCAGACAATCTGCTACTCCCATTATGATAAAGGAGAGAAGAGTCATAATCAGGGAAGAAAGCTAGATTAATACTTGTAATTATCATTGAATTATTTAGCCTGCTATAGGATTATTATTAGTAGTGTCATTTGATAATTTTCTCTCATTTTAGTAAACACAACTGTGAGTAATTACCCTACCTAATATTTCTCTGTATTGGCTGACTAGCTAGCAAACATTCATGAAAATATCCATTAGCCACACATATAAAATGCTTCATTATGATGCTGTTGAATCAGAACACACCACTACCTGATCCTGTAGCTCTTTGAGGATTTGCAAATCAATTAATTCTATGTTTATTGGATTCTTCCCATACAATTAGAAAATTTATAATAGAGTCCATGAACATTATTAGTTTTACCATTTTAAACCAGCAATCACACTTTGATTTTTACAACAAAAGCAGAAATATAAACACACACATTTGGATCAGTTTTCTGTTAGTCTGTCTGGACTTCAAAATCCTATTCCTCAAGATAATGCACACCAAAGTTCTGGATTAAACAAGAAATTAGATGGCACCTGAACACTTGGTTTAATATTCTCCAAAGGACTATGCAACTTATTTCTTACATTATGACATTGTTTTACAAAGATGCACACTTTTATAATGTTAGTATTTGTAATAATCAGTAAAGTCAATTAATCATGATTAAAAACCAAACATAAAAATTTCTACTTTTTGCTTTTGCCCCCTCCATTTAGAACTTATTTATAGCCTGATAATTCAAAGGTCCCTATGTTTATGAAAATCTGGACAGAAATAGCTCTAAGATCCCATTCAGAACTTGATATTAATCTAAGTCTTTTGGCTCCATTTATCCTGAGGGCAAAGAGTAGGACAAAGGATTTGAGTACTGTTAGTTTATCTGGGAGATTATCCAAGGTAGAAAAGAATGGGAAAGTGATACAGTGAAGAAGCAAATTTGTCAAAGAGGTACGTTGTTGATATAATTGTTGTTGAAAGAAAATGAAGGCTTGCTTTTACTGAAAGGTCCTGAGAAACTTCTTTAATTGTCCTCATGAAGAATTGAAAACTGACAATTTTATCTATGGTTCTTATTTCCACTTCACTGAGAGCTGTCCTCAGAGGACATTTACTCTCCTACACTTTGGGGTTGTGTTGGACAGACACATTCTAAAATGAGAGAGAGAACATGAGATGCTATCAGTGTTAAGTAACTGCAATTTCCCATGGAACTATCCACCACAGGTTTGGCTATAATCAGGTGTTGGGCCTTGATATCAGAGGGATTTGAGGCAGAATCATTAGGTTAATCATTATATCTGAAATTTCCAAAAACTTCAACTGATGAAACTTTGATTATAAATCTATAAATATATCATTAAATCTACAGTATTCAAATTATTTTCATAGAAATACACAGACAACGCATCAATTGATTAATATTTAAATGTTACAAAATACTGAACTGAAAGAATTTGGTCATATAACAACGTGTAAGAAGTAGAACTTAGGTTTAGGTTAGAACTCAGGATGCATTGGAGACTCAGTTAAGAAATTGAATGGAGGGACGCCTGGGTGGCTCAGTGGGTTAAGCCACTGTCTTTGGCTCAGGTCATGATCCCAGGGTCCTGGGAATGAGCCCCAAATCGGGCTCTCTGCTCAGCAGGGAGCCTGCTTCCTCCTCTCTCTCTGCCTGCCTCTCTGCCTGCTTGTCATCTCTCTCTGTCAAATAAATAAATAAAATCTTAAAAAAAAAGAAATTGAATGGATGTCTGACAATCTTATAGGTTTGCTAAAACTCAGTGACTTTGAGTTCACGTGTGGCTATGCAGGAATTTTTAACTTTCTCTAATAAGTTATTAGATTTGATTATCTAATGGCAGTAAACGATGGGCAAAAGCAAAGTACAAACCCCATAAAGACAAAGACACTGAGTATGAGAAAAGAGTAATAGATAAGAAGAATCAATGCATTTGAGGAAAGTGGGAATTGAAATACACAATGATTGTTGATTTTGTTTAGATGGAGAAAACAAAACTAGCTTGCAAGAAGGAAATAACAGAAGACATGTTGTGATGTGAGACAGAATCCTGGAAAAGGCAGTAACGTGGAATAAAGGAGTAGGGAGAGCATATCAGGTAATTTGGATAGGAAGGAGTTAGGAGATAATTGCTTGATAAATTTTATATGGCCCACGTAAATGCACAGATTTCTCTTCTTTAATTTATATGGAGAACAGGGTGTCCTTTCTCTTCCCTTTCAGAGCACCAGAGGTGTACTCTTTCAGACTGAAAACCTGAAAAGCTCAGGACTCAATTGCTTAAGCACAGCTGAGAGGACATATTTCAATTAAGATTCACATTTTGCTGTATGTAGTAGACTTTCAAAAGTGGTTTAACCATATTTTTTTCATTTAACAAGAAGATTACAGAGAGTGTTTTCTGGTGTTGGTTCAGAGTCTTAAGAAAGTCAAGTGAACTATCTTAGAGGTTTTCATGGCTTTTTATTCACAGTTGCAAAAACTGCTGTTGGAGTTCTCACTATTAAGCCCACATTTCTGGCAGAAAGATAGAGGTAAAAGAGCATGATAGCTTGTACGACTGATACTTTGTCATATGGTTACAATATCACTAGAAAAGAGACAATAAAATATTTGATGTTGTTTTAAGTTTCCTTGTTGTCAATCCCTCAGTGCTTTCTGATATTAAAGGAAAAAGTAGATGGATATTGACCTGGCAACTATCAACACCTGTCAGTCTCTCTTGGATAACCAATATCTCTATAATCTCTTCTTCCCAGTAAAAAAAAATATATATATATTCATAACCCACACTGTGCGATCTCAAGTTACTGCACCAAGATAAAATTACAATGATTTTCAGTTGTTCCAAATGGACAGAATACGCTTCCTTATGATATCATGTCTTATAAGATAGATAATTGGCTTGCTACCAATATACCCAGATGTGACTGTGGAAGAGACAGGAAAAAAATAATAATATTTATTTATTCCTTGGGTTGACCCTGTTTACACAGATGCATTACTATTAGAAAAGGTTGGTTTGGGACATTGGAATGAATTTACTTAATGGGTCTGTATGTAATTGGGTGGGAGGAAATTTTTAATTTCTACAAAAATTATTAGAATTCTATCTTATTCTCTTTTGTTAATTTTCACATGTTAACAAAGCCAACGTTTTTTTCTAGCAGACAAGATCTTAAATCCTAACGAAACTCAATTATTTCCTTTTTTTTTTTTAAAAAAAAAAAAGCCTCATCTTCTCTCATGCTGCTTTAAATACAACTCAAAAAAAAAGGAGCTAAGTGGGGCAGTAAGACCAGACTTTTTATTTTATTTCATTTATCTTATTTTTAATTAAAAAATTAAAGATTGTATTTATTTATTTGAGAGAGAGAGCATGAGTGGGGAAGGGGGAGGTAGCTGCAGAGAGAGACTGTGATGTATACTCCCTAATGAGCAGGAAGCCCGATATGGAGCTCGATCCCAGGGTCCTGACTGAGATCATGACCAGAGACAAAGGCAGATACATGTGCAAAATCCCTTTCTTTCTGGGAAACAATACTTTACAAGAGATGTTTGAAAAAGTACTGGGGAATCAACTTTAATAGGAGGCACAAAAATTTAATTGACTTTTGTAAAGCTACAGGGATTCAAATGATGGGAATCCCAGCCCGTTTAGGTTGTGGACCACAGAGTATTCTTCTCTGTAATATTTTATTTTCTTCCATGTCTACTAACTCCAGTCCAAGTTCACTGATCTCTTTTTAGATAGTGCAAAACATGGCAAAGAATACCAAACGAGTGCCCAATATTCTACATTTATTACATCATTTCTAACATATAGAAGTGTGTTATCAAGGCTGGTTCTGTGAAAGAACATAGTTATGCTAAAGTGTGTTTTGTTCTCCAAGAAATTAAATGCATGATTATCACGCAATTATAAAATACTTGTGTCAAGAATTTTTATTCAAAAATTAATAAAAGAAGCAGATATTAAAACTAGTTCACATGGTTATTTGGGATATAAGCAGAGTTGTGCAGCAGAAGTGCTCTGGGCCCATAATTTGGGATATAGCATTTATGTTTTCTAATGAAATATCACTAATTTGCATTATTGTTAACAAGAATCTTGTGCATTACCATCAGTTTTCTACATTATAACATTATAACTTCTTGCTCTACTGTTTGTAAATAACTTTGTCAATAGCAAGCTAATAAACGGGGTGACTCCAATGGATTGAGATCATCTCCAGAGTTTCTGCTACAAAATGCCCAGGACTCCATTGAAAGGACACCTAAGAATTTATTTTGCCCAAAAATTTGATCATTTTTTTCACTGTCCTTACCTATTATCCAAACCTAGTCCTTTTGCTTCACCTTTCAGTCTATGGACAACCCTGTATCTGAGTGAAAGGGGAGACTGATCACCTCCCATTAGCCAGAGATGCCCAGAAGGGGAGGGTATCCAACCTGTTTGAATCTGAAGAGTGCCTGACTGTGTGAATGTGTCTGTATGGCTCCACCACTTCTGCTACGGAGTCTGAGTGGGCTGCACCTTGAGTCTCGCAGGGCGTCATATGGCATAACGGTCATCTACTCCACGGAGTAGCCTGGTCCGGGGTTTATACGGACAGGCCTTAGCTAAGACGCTCCTAAATTCCCATGAGGGATGGGAACAGGACAGCAGGGGAAAGATCCCCCTCCTTTGTCTGCGACATCATTCATGATGGGAGGGAAACCCAGGAAACTCCTATCTTAAGACTGCACACTTAGAAATAAAATAAAAAAGGGAAAGACACTGGTATAAAAAGCTGGTTTTCTTTCTGTTTAAAAGGGGCAAAGTTTTCTTAGCTAATTGATCTGTTAAAGAGTGTAAATGGTTTTCTCTTTGCCTGCCTGGAAAATTCAGTTCCTATGTTTTGTTTTATCAGGTGTTAAACATCCCTAATTATATTTAGGCATGTGTTTTTAAACTTTCTAAGGTTTTAGCAATTGTTGACAAGATTTAAACCAATGATAAACCTTGGGTTACATTTGGGAAAATACTATAACTATTCTAGAGATTCTATGCACTTCCTAAAGTTTTAATGTTTTGAGAGATCATCGCTTGATATTGTAATTATGGGAATGTTATATGTCACAGAAACTGTAACCTGATTTTCTTGCAGCTAAATTGTAAACTCCCATGTCTCTTTAGCTCTAACCATATCCATTCTGAGTTTTTGTCATTTATAATTGTTTTAATTCTCTTGTAAAATGAGTTTTATCTTCAAGGAGATTCCTATAAAGGACTTTCAGGACAAATACAGATATTTAATATACTTGAAAATCCTAAAACTGAAATGGGTAAGAATTTCCAGAACTAACTAAAGCTGCATTCACCAGATTTAGTAATATGGAACTAAATGAACTAAAAGATTATAATGTTGTGTCTCTTAATGTTTTGTCTTACTTTAAACATTGCTGGTTCTCTCTAATGTTTGCTCTTCCAGACCAGGGATACTTCCTCCTAGTTATCTGTAACTTAGAGAGATGTGAAAGTGCTCAAGGCATTCAAATTTTCTCTCCATATGAACCCTCTGAAACCAAAAGGTCTCAGTAAGTATTCTTTCTTCCATGGCAATCAGTCATTTGCATAAGTTCAATAAGAATCTGTTCTCCTTTAACAGGACACCATTAAGAACTGGTTATTTTACCAAGGCTTTGACTGGAATGTCATATTTGAGAAAGACATGCATAGACTCAGATATGACCAGACAGCTTTAAGGAACTAACGTTGACTTTATGAAACCTGGAGCCATAAAGCCCCTTGGGACTTTTGGCCTGATACCTTGCTTACAGAGTTCCCAGCAGCCTCACCAGGTGAGTAAAGAATGTCACTCTTTGGTAGGTGCGAAAACTCAGAAGAGGAACTCGCCCAAATCAACAGTTATTGCAGGCATGCCTGATGGCAAGTACAGGGCTTGGCTTCTGGCCCGGAGAGGCTACTAAAAGTTCAACCCAGAGATTCCTTATAAGAAGTTCCAGCAAAGCAGATTCTAAAAGATCTATATGATCACACTCAACTGTTCTTGCTGAGCTTATGTAAATAATGGGCCAAGTTTGTTAAAACTGGACTTGTTTCACAAGTGAATTAGTCCTGATTTGGCTATCTTTGTAAATGAGGGTTATTTTAGAGAGAAAAATTATATTTTAGTAACACATCTTTATGGATGTTAAATTCTAGATTTGATTGTCTTTAAATGATTACCTAAGCTAAACAATTTGAGGTAAACTTCAGAGAAGTTACACATTAGCTCGTTTAGATGATCTTCTTGCTTTTTTTTTTATTTTGTGGGGATATTAGTAGAACCCCCTCACACATGATTAAACAACTGGAAAATGGGATTAATTCTCGTACAATTGTATAACTTAACTAACACCTTATGTGTGGCTGGGATAATGAAATTGCCTAAAAGCCAGCCTATTGCACTCCATAGGATTAACTATGGACTTGTGGAGACAATGGATGACCCCACTTTGTTTATGAGTGGATTGTATGATGCATGGGGGACTCCCCTTATCTCTTGACAAGTTTTCTCCCACTTGACAATGATCCTCTGTAATCAGGATATTGTTAAGGCTGGACCACTCAAAGGTCTTCTTATGGGTTTCATCCCTTAGTAATATTTATCCTAGAGGCCACCACTGTTGAGGTGCAATTGCAAACAGATACTTTAGCTAAGCATAGAACAGCCCTCATAAAAGGAGCCTCAAAGTTCACTATGGAACAGTCCCTGATTGTAATGACTTCACATCAGGTCCAGATTTGTCTTAGAAGCCAAAGGCCACCAATGGATGATAGAGGCCAACTAATTAAATATTGGACTATACCTATAGATATGCCAGAAATAATACTTACAATTTGTCAAACTTTAAACGTAGTTACCTGTATGCCTGAACCTGACCACTGTACTTCTTTCTCTGTGGAGCGGAGGTGTTCAAAGGTTGTTGATCTTGCTTATTCTATAATCAATAACCTCTGAACATTTTTGCTCTATAGACAGTCCTACAAAATAGGATGGCCTTAGATGTCCTGACAGCAGCCCAGGATGGCACATGTACAATTATCAAGACAGGATGTTGTGTGTACATCCCAGACTATCACAAAAATGTCACAGGACTAATAAAATATATGAATACGGAGCGCCTGGGTGGCTCAGTGTGTTAAGCCTCCGCCTTCGGCTCAGGTCATGATGCCAGGGGCCTGGGATCGAGTCCCGCATAGGGCTCTCTGCTCAGCAGGGAGCCTGCTTCTCCTCATCTCTCTCTCTGTCTGTCTCTCTGCCTATTTGTGATCTCTCTCTCTGTCAAATAAATAAATAAAACAAAAAAAGTATACCATAAAATATATGAATACCCAAATTAAGGCCCTACAAGATCCTTCTCTCTCCCTCAGTGAATGGTTAAGTTCCTGCTTTGAAGGAGGACTATGGCCAAATCTCCTTCTCGGGCTTTTCATTCTTATCACCTTATTAACCTTAACATGTTGCTTTGTTCAGTGTTTCTCTACTTGGTGCCGAGACTCCATTGCTGCAATGACTTCACCACAACAGACGATCCTTGTCGCGTGAGAGGACGCCTCTTCACTGTCAGCGCTGGATTCAGCTGCCTCCACCTTTCGTAACTCCCTTATACATTCCTACCCTGATCAATATTGACCCCAGTAGGTAGTGACAGCTCTACGCCCCTATTCAGCAGGAAGAGGTTACAGAAGATGAGACCTTCCACCTTCAACCACCTTAAAGCTATAAGGGTCAAAATTGTTCAGGGGGAAATAATGAGGGAGCAGGAGGCTGGCTGAAGATGGAAAAGGGGCTGATGCCTTGCAGCCCCTCTCCACCCACATCCCTTGGTAATATGTGTGACATTCCACAGGCACCCCTGACTGCCTTAAAAGAAGAATGTTGCTTTTATGCAGATCAAACTGGAGTAGTCAGAAAAACTATGGATAAACTCAGAGAAAGACTTGCTCAAAGAAAAAGGGATTTTCAGTCCCAGCAGGGATGGTTCGAAAACTGGTTCAACAGATCACCTTGGCTTACTACTTTGTTGTCATCTATAACGGGCCCTCTCATCATTCTGTTATTAATTCTAACTTTTGGTCCTTTGTCTTAAACAGGTTAATACAATTCATTAAAGATCGCCTGTCTGTTGTTCAGACTATGGTCTTGACTCAGCAATACCAACTACTTAAACAAGTAGAGTCCCAAAAGGACTCAATTGAAGAACAAAACAGATGGATATAAGATTATATCCATGATAAAGAAAAAGGGGGGAATGAAGGACCCCAGGTCAGAACTATAGTATAGCCTATAAGTTTTAACATTCTTTTTATAACCAGCTCATGCTAACTAAGAAACTGTGGCCAGCTGACCATAGATAAGGGAGTCAGCAAGCAGCATAATAGGATAACAAATAGCAAAAATCTGTGTTTAACCCAGTTGTTTCTGGTTTCTGTATAATAATGCTTCTAATGCTTTGCTAAGAAATGAAAAATTGCTTAAACCCTCGCTCGCTGTGTAATCAAATAAAGTTATACCCTTCCCCTGTTAAGAATTTCCCCTACTACTAAATAAAATTGATAAGGGTTGTCTCCCGTACCAAGGCCGAGACGAGCGGTTCAGCACGTACGCTAGCTGGAGACGTGCGGTTCAGCACGTATACAGATAAAGGTTAGAAACGTGCAATTCAACACGTACCCTCTACTGTACACTACCTGAACGGTGACAGGCCAGAATGGATGGTTGATTTTAAAGGATTGGCTACCTGTGTGTAGGCCTTACTGTAATGCTTTGAAATTACTGGCTAGAAAAGTGAGAGCTCTGATGTAATGGACTGTAAAATTCTATATTAAGTCACTCCCGAAACAGATCAGAGCTCTCAGACACTGACCCATCCTTCACGGATTTCATGGTCAAGTGTCCCTGGGAGTCCAAGCATGCCCGAATAAAATCCTCTTGCTTATTGCATCCAGAGGTCTCTGAGTGCGTCCTTGGGTGCGGGTCCTCTACGGTCTTTCAGGTAAGGTTGGTCCAGCAACAGGGGTAGAGGGGAAGTACCCATCTCCTGCTAGAAGAGCTAGAGAAGACCCCTTTCGGAGATTACCACCAGGAGAGGAGAGCAGTAGATGCTGATGATGAAGAATATTTTAATCAGCAGAGAAGGTCAAAATGACAAAGTTCCAGGATCAGAGTAAACATATGGGATTAAAAAATAAAAAAATTTAAAAAAAGATTTTTTTGAAAGAACTTTTTTTTAAAGGACTTTAAACAAAAGTCCTTTTAAAGAGACAGTTGGCTATTTAAGCCAAAAGTATAACTCACTGAGAGAATCACCGCATTATTTATTGGGGTAGAAAGGACCTGGAATGTAGAAAGGCCCATTCTGCGAGGAAAAAATAGAATCACTAACAGGACTCATGCCTTGCACAGCCAGTGGCTAGAATCCCTGGCTCATGAGACCCTGTGCTAGAAGGCCGCAAGAACCATCTCAACAATGTTAGTCTTTCTTGGAAGCCAACAAGTGTTTGCCCAGTTAAGAGCAGGGTAATAATCAGTCACGTTATGTTATAATGATTGTCGATATCTTTTTTTTTTTCATTGTATGTTGCTTTTATTATTTTTTTTATTTTTAATTTTTTTAATTTTTTTTAATTTTTTATTTTTTATAAACATATATTTTTATCCCCAGGGGTACAGGTCTGTGAATCACCAGGTTTACACACTTCACAGCACTCACCAAAGCACATACCCTCCCCAATGTCCATAATCCCACCCCCTTCTCCCTAACCCCCTCCCCCCAGCAACCCTCAGTTTGTTTTGTGAGATTAAGAGTCACTTATGGTTTGTCTCCCTCCCAATTCCATCTTCTTTCATTTATTCTTCTCGTACCCACTTAAGCCCCCATGTTGCATCACCACTTCCTCATATCAGGGAGATCATATGATAGTTGTCTTTCTCTGCTTGACTTATTTCGCTAAGCATGATACGCTCTAGTTCCATCCATGTTGTCGCAAATGGCAAGATTTCATTTCTTTTGATGGCTGCATAGTATTCCATTGTGTATATATACCACATCTTCTTGATCCATTCATCTGTTGACGGACATCTAGGTTCTTTCCATAGTTTGGCTATTGTAGACATTGCTGCTATAAACATTCGGGTGCATGTGCCCCTGTGGATCACTACATTTGTATCTTTAGGGTAAATACCCAATAGTGCAATTGCTGGGTCATAGGGCAGTTCTATTTTCAACATTTTGAGGAACCTCCATGCTGTTTTCCAGAGTGGTTGCCCCAGCTTGCATTCCCACCAACAGTGTCGGAGGGTTCCCCTTTATCCGCATCCTCGCCAGCATCTGTCATTTCCTGACTTGTTGATTTTAGCCATTCTGACTGGTGTGAGGTGATATCGCATTGTGGTTTTGATTTGTATTTCCCTGATGCCGAGTGATATGGAGCACTTTTTCATGTGTCTGTTGGCCATCTGGATGTCTTCTTTGCAGAAATGTCTGTTCATGTCCTCTGCCCATTTCTTGATTGGATTATTTGTTCTTTGGGTGTTGAGTTTGCTAAGTTCTTTATAGATTCTGGACACTAGTCCTTTATCTGATATGTCGTTTGCAAATATCTTCTCCCATTCTGTCAGTTGTCTTTTGATTTTGTTAACTGTTTCCTTTGCTGTGCAAAAGCTTTTGATCTTGATGAAATCCCAATAGTTCATTTTTTCCTTTGCTTCCCTTGCCTTTTGCGTTGTTCCTAGGAAGATGTTGCTGATTGTCGATATCTTTAAAAGCCTTGTCAAGTTCCTTTTGAGTAACCCTCATCCCACACTTAGAGAAATTTATCTGTGGTTCACCTCTTTGAAATACCTCATTGTTGTTCCACTTTACCATAGCCAAAAAAAAAAAAAAAAGAAAAAAAAGAAAAAAGAAAAAAAAGTTTTTTATTAACAAAGTGTTCAGAAGGGGACGCCACTGTAAACAATGAGAGCTTTCGCTGCCGGGATAAATTTGTGGCAGAAACAGCTGAAAGCAATCAGGTCAGACAGAGCCAAGGGCTGGAACGATTTTTAAAATTACAAAAACCGAACCAAATCAAACCAAAACAAAAATCAAAACCAATGGCCAAGATTTCAAGTTTGCTACTAAAGGTATGACATTCTCCTAAGACATGCGTGTGATTTGATCAATATATTTATATATTTATATTTAAAGAAGGAGGAACTATTTGATGCAGCAAATCCACGTTGATTAAAAATTACCAGATATGGGGCTCCTGGGTGGCTCAGTGGTTTAGGCTTCTGCCTTCGGCTCAATTCATGATTTCAGCGTCCTGCGATGGATCCCCACATTGGGCTCTCTGCTCAGTGGCGAGCCTGCTTACCCCCTCTCTGTCTGTCTGCCTCTCTACCTACTTGTGATCTGTCAAATGGGTAAATAAGATCTTTAAAAAAAGAATTACTAGGTGTGAAATGCATCGAGGGTATGGGAAGGAAAATGATTTCACCTGATCTGACTAGGAAGTGGTTGAAACCTGAATTAAAGTGCTATAAAAAGAGTAAAGACCTGGGAAATATATGGGGAAAAAATCCCTAGAAAAACAGCAATAATAACTGGCTGCTCTTTATTGATCCAGATCCTGCGGTAGGCAAAGAAGAGCTGGTTTTAGCCAGAGGATGATCTCCGTTTGTCTTCATGATTTGGCATTTCCTGCAAGCCAGGCATGGGGCTCTGCACTAGAGCTGCAAATGCTGGGGGAACCTCACTGTCCCCTTTCTCTTCTCAGGGGGACAACCGGCATGTCCATGGTGCAGTGTGACAGGCTTTACCACAGGGAGAGAAAAGACTGCCAAGGGTAGGTTGGAGCTGGGAAAAGCCACTTAGGAACAGATTTTCAGGGGAGCTGATAGACAAGGGCAAAGCGAAGAATGAGGATGAGTGTGTCAAGTTTCAAAGTGCCAGGAGGCAGCACAGTGCATTCAGGAAACTACAGCAAGTTCCTGACAACCGACAGCTGATCTGGCAGCATCACCTGAGGATGGAGGCTGAGCCCCGGGGTTAACACTGGGGGTGAGATGGTTTGTACACTATGCCTAGGAGGTGAGGTACTACACTGTGGGGGCACAGGGAGCTACCAGAGGATTTCAAA
The DNA here is from genome assembly GCF_030435805.1 of Mustela lutreola. Classification (NCBI taxonomy): domain Eukaryota; kingdom Metazoa; phylum Chordata; class Mammalia; order Carnivora; family Mustelidae; genus Mustela; species Mustela lutreola. Next base: position 90,976,112 of record NC_081292.1, on the reverse strand, counting down.
TATCAGAATCGTAACCATAATAGAGGATTTAATTGCATCCTAGCTTTCATCAAGGGTAACATGCACTATAGTTTATGCTCGACTAAGAAAGAGAAATGCTGTCAGTTAAACTAGGATATGTCATCAAGTGCAAGGTGAGTGCCACCTTAAGAGATATTAAAATTGCTGGGGGAGGACAACTCTTAGAACAAGTAAACTGTGGTACTAGAATAATTAAGAAAGGTCGAACACTTGGATAAACAAAAAAAGTGATTATTGCTTACCATGTGCCCCAAACTATATTAAGTCTTAGAACAAGAGACGTTCTCATCTTGATGCCCCGCAGCTGTTAGACCCAAGGTACAGAGGGCAGTAGCCAACGACCAGCAGTCCCCAAGTGCCATGTGCAGACTCTAAGAGCAACTGCCTTTGAGAGAGGAAACGGTTGAGAGTGGGCTTTCTGAGGTAGAGAATTACTAGCTGGGAAAGTAGGAAAACTGACACAGAATCGGAATTGATGCCCCTACATGACAGAGTTGGTGAAACTTCCCTTCTCAGAGATCCTGAGGCTCCTCAGAAATGTATTTTTCATTTTGGATGGAACATTCAGGATAAATATGATCTGTTCGAGTTCCTGGTTCTCTCATCAGGGTGTTTCTTAGGCTTCACTGGCACAAGAAAAGGGTTTTGATAGTCCAGGGTAAATCCTGACAAAAGCAAAGCATGGTATCTATGAAAAACTAACCATTCAGAAGAGAACAACAGATAAAAGAAGGCCAGTCCGACCTGACCCTGCAGGATAGTTAAGGTTGGTCCGGCAACAGGGGTAGAGGGGAAGTGCCCATCTCCTGCTAGAAGACCTAGAGAAGACCCCTTCCTGAGAGACCACCAGGAGAGGAGAGCAGTAGGTGCTGATGTGAAGTGAAGGAGCAGGAGACTGGCTGAGTACAAAGCAAAAGCTGGCGCCTTGCACCGCCCCCTTCACCCGCTCCCCTCCATATGTGTAGCATTCCTCAGGCACCCCTGACTGCCATAAAATGATAAATAGTTAACTTGCAAAAATCACAGTCCTGCAGTGTAGGAATCTTCCTTGGTTTGCAAATGTCCTTGAGATTTACAACAAAGAAGTTACCTTACCTTTGATAGCTGGAATGTAACATTTCACCAGGAGACTCCCAATTGTCTTTATGTTAGTGCCTCATTAGAGGGAAAGTGGCCTTGGCTTGATAGTAACCAGGCCTTCAATATCCTGATAGTGCTTTTTTTTTCGCATGCGTGGGCTAACCGGCCAGTTCTGCTTCTGTAAGATTGCTTTGTCTGCTTTCGCACGCGTGTCCCCTGACCCAATCCACGGACGCCAAGTATGCCTGTTCAAACTATCAATCAATCAGCTCAGCCCCACCCGAAACTTGTTTGTATCTGTCTATAAAAATCCTGCAGTGACCCAGCTCCGGACCTCTCGGCGTTATCGGCAACGAGCGGCGCAGAAGTCCAGGTTCGAACCTGCAATAAACGACCCTTGCTGCTTGGCTTTGACTCATGTCTCTGGTGGTCTTTTAAGGTGGGGGTAATATTCAGTTGGCAATACATTTGGAGGTCCCACCGAGATCTCCCCTTCAAGCCCACCAGACAACTGGTCAATGGGTCACTGCAACCGATCGGTAAGAAAGCGGGCTTTGTCTTTTGTCTCTATGTTTTTCGTATGCTTTGTTCTTATGTATGTCTTGTGTGTCTTGTCCTTTCTGTGATTTTTCCTGGGTTAGAGTCCCAGGACCTGGGTTAGAGTCCCAGGACGGTGGCTGGCAAATACACCCTGGCGGATGCGCTATAGGGTTGCCAGTGGGCCAATGGGGAGGCGTCCCTCGTGCCCGGCGGGAATGGCTTCTCAGAGATCGTGGGTTCAAGTCCCACCTCAGGGGCCGAGACGGCTTCTCAGAGATCGTGGGTTCGTGTCCCACCTCGGGGGCCAGGAGGGCCTCGCAGAGATCGTGGGTTCGAGCCCCACCTCGGAGGCCAACAATGTATGTCTTCATGTATGTCTCCATGTTATGTCTTTAAATGTGGATATATGTTCCTTGTACTGGTCATGAAGGTTATATTCTGTTTAACGGGAGGGTGTCTAACCCATTTGAATCTGAGGAATGCCTGACTGTATGAATGTGTTTGTGTGGCTCCACCGCCTTCGGCTTCGGAGTCTGAGTGGACAGCACCCTGAGTCTCGTGGAGCGTCATACAGCATAACGGTCATCTACTCCATGGAGTAGCCTGGTCCGGGGTTTATACAGATAGACCTTAGCTAAGACGCTCCTAAGTTCCCGCGAGGGACGCGAGCAGGACAGCACCTGAAAGATCCCTCTCCCCTTGTCTGCAACATCGTACATATCGGGAGGGAATATAAGAGATAGGTATTAAGAGCTAAAACCAGATTCAATGAGTCAGCTAGTAAGTTTCCTCCTGACATATTGGATGATAATTATGTAAATAAGCCTTCTTCTAGTAAACCCAGGTTGCTGGGCCATCCCTAGCAAAGGGGACTCTGGATTTATTTCTCTCTGTTACTCCTAATAGATGTGGGGGCTTCTCCCTCACTCACTTCCCATGTTAATGGCTATAACTGGAGCCAACTGGGGTTGGTCTAACTCGAGACAGAGACTATAAGGAATATTCCCAAGCAGCTGCCGAAACTCTCTTTGTTTCGGGGAAGTTTCCCTGTGTTCTCTGGCCTGACTTGGACTGCCTAACCCCTACCCCCTGGCTGATGGGAAAGCATGGTGTCTTCTCCTCTGTTGGGCTTTATGAGCTCTAAAACCGGGAATCTTTTCTCTGCCTCCTGGCAGCGCTTTGTTTCTTCTGTTTCCCCCTTACGTGTTTCTGTACCAACGTGTGTGCAGCCTGCATGACTGGCCTCTAGATCATGCACCACAGCTCCTTCTCTCTTCACTGTCAAGGAGCAAGAAGAGCACCCCCTGGACCTAACACGCCCCACTCCAGATCTTCCCACGCATGTCTCAGGTAAACATTCAAAGTGGAGTGGGCCCAGGTGGAAAGTAAATCAGTGTTGGAACTAAGTTAAGTTTGTTGGTTTAATTAAGATAAGACCTGTCTTTTAAGTTATCAGCAGTAAATGTGAAACTTCGAGGTTTACTGAAGGTCAAATAAGCTCATGTTATTTATTAAAATTTGTTAGCAAAGAAATAACTAAACTGAAGGTTAATTGTCTGTCTCAAAGTTCTAATGGGTAATTGCTGAAGTAGCTTTCAAAGTCTTTGGTAATCTGAAAGTTTTAAAGTTTTGCTTGGATGACAAATGGAATTAAATTGTGGACATCTAGGTCTTTACCAAACAGGATAAAATGCTAAGTCGTTAATTATTGGATGTAGGTTTGTGCTTTTGACTTCTTACTGCAAAGAAACTAAGAGTATTTAAATCTGTTGGTAAACATGTTTGCCACTTAACTGATTCATAAATTTGCCACCTGAAGAATTCTGTTGTGTAACAGTTCACAATTGGTTAATAACTAAAGGTGTTTCTAAGAATACAAAGTTCTGCTTAGTGTAACTAAGACTGATGGAAATAAGGGAAACTCTGTATGTAAGAAAGTTGCAGATATGTAAGAAAGATTTAAGGAATGGGAATACATTTTGTTGAAGGTAAGGGAAGGTAATTTTGTCCTAAATGAATGGGTTTTAAAGGTACATTACATTAGTACAAGACTGAAATTCTCTGTTCAAAGGATAAAGTTTTATTAGATTAATTGATCTCCTGTTACGAGAATGTAAGTGATTTTCTCTTTGCCTGCCCAGAAAAAGCAGTTTCTATGTTTTGTTTTATCAGGTGTTTAACATCCCTAATTATATTTAGGCATTTGCTTCAAAACTTTCTAAGATTTTAGCAAATGTTGACAAGATTTAAATTGTAAATCTCTTTAACTCGGGCTTTTCCTTGGTATGTGAAGTTTATCGTGAAATACTACTGAACCAATGATAAACCTTGGATTACATTTGGGAAAATACTATAACTATTCTAGAGATTCTATGCACTTCCTAAAGTTTTAATGTTTAGAGAGATCATCGCTTGATATTGTAATTATGGAAATGTTATGTATCACAGAAATAACCTGATTTACTTGCAGCTAAATTGTAAACTCCCGTGTCTCTTTAGATCTAACCATATCCATTCTGAGTTTTTGTCATTTATAATTGTTTTAATTCTCTTGTAAAATGAGTTTTATCTTCAAGGAGATTCCTATAAAGGACTTTCAGGACAAATACAGATATTTGATATACTTGAAAATCCTAAAACTGAAATGGGTAAGAATTTCCAAAACTAACTAAAGCCGCATTCACCAGATTTAGTAACATGGGACTAAATGAACTAAAAGATTATAATGTTGTGTCTCTTAATGTTTTGTCTTACTTTAAACATTGCTGGTTCTCTCTAATGTTTGCTCTTCCAGACTAGGGATACTTTTTCTTAAGTTATCTGTAACTTATAGAGTTGTAAAAGTGCTCAAGGCATTCAAATTTTCTCTCTATATGAACCCTCTGAAACCAAAAGGTCTCAGTAAGTATTCTTTCTTCCATGGCAATCAGTCATTTGCATAAGTTCAATAAGAATCTGCTCTCCTTTAACAGGACACCATTGAGAACTGGTTATTTTACCAAGGCTTTGACTGGAATGTCATATTTGAGAAAGACATGCATAGACTCAGATATGACCAGACAGCTTTAAGGAACTAACGTTGACTTTATGAAACCTGGAGCCATAAAGCCCCTTGGGACTGTTGGCCTGATACCTTGCTTACAGAGTTCCCAGCAGCCTCACCAGGTGAGTAAAGAATGTCACTCTTTGGTAGGTGCGGAAACTCAGAAGAGGAACTCGCCCAAATCAACAGGTATTGCAGGCATGCCTGATGGCAAGTACAGGGCTTGGCTTCTGGCCCGGAGAGGCTACTAAAAGTTCAACCCAGAGATTCCTTATAAGAAGTTCCAGCAAAGCAGATTCTAAAAGATCTATATGATCACACTCAACTGTTCTTGCGGAGCTTATGTAAATAATGGGCCAAGTTTGTTAAAACTGGACATGTTTCACAAGTGTATTAGTCCTGATTTGGCTATCTCTGTAAATGAGGGTTATTTTAGAGAGAAAAATTGTTTTAGTAACACATCTTTATGGATGTTAAATTCTAGATTTGATTGTCTTTAAATGTTTGTTTACCTAAGCTAAACAATTTGCGGTAAATTTCAGAGAAGTTACACAATAGCTCATTTAGATGATCTTCTTGCTTTTTTATTTTGTGGGGATATTAGTAGAACCCCCTCACACATGATTAAACAACTGGAAAATGGGATTGATTCCCTTACAATTGTATAACTTAACTAACACCTTATGTGTGGCTGGGATAATGAAATTGCCTAAAAGCCAGCCTATTGCACTCCATAGGATTAATTATGGACTTGTGGAGACAATGGATGACCCCACTTTGTTTATGAGTGGATTGTATGATGCATGGGGGACTCCCCTTATCTCTTGACAAGTATTCTCACTTGCCAGTGATCCTCTGTAATCAGGATATTGTTAAGGCTGGACCACTCAAAGGTCTTCTTATTGGTTTCATCCCTTAGTCATATTTATCCTAGAGGCCACCTCTGTTGAGGTGCGATTGCAAACAGATGCTTTAGCTAAGCATAGAACAGCCCTCATAAAAGGCACCTCAAAGCTCACTATGGAACAGTCCCTGACTGTAATAACTTCACATCAGGTCCAGATTTGTCTTAGAAGCCAAAGGCCACCAATGGATTATAGAGGCCATCTAATTAAATATTGGACTATGCTTATAGATATGCCAGAAATAATACTTAAAATTTGTCAAACTTTAAACCTAGTTACCTGTATGCCTGAACTTGACCATTGTACTTCTTTCTCTATAGAGCAAAAATGTTCAGAGGTTATTGATCTTACTTACTCTATTTGTCCAGATTTAAGATGCCCCTGTTAAAAATACGAATGACAGTTGGTTTTCTGATGACAGTAGTTTTCATAGAAAGAATAAGAAAAGCTAGGTGTGCCATAGTGCTCACTTGCACTTTGCAATTGCCAAAGCCTAAGAATTAACATTTATACTGACTCCAAATATGCTACATGCCCATGGAGCTATTTGGAAGAAAGGGGATTGCTATCAAGCCATAAATCCCCAATCAAATATGGGCCTAAGTTTCAAAACCCTCCTTATCGCTATACTAAGGATGGCATATACTAAGGATGGCATATACTAAGGATGGCATCTGAGATACATATCTGTGGCTTACACCCACGATTGGACAGCTCAGTCAGAAGGCAGTTTTATGCTGGGAACAAAGGAATCATACGAGTGGTATTGGGCAAATAACACACGATGTCTAGGATGGCTCACTAGAAATGTGTCCCCAAATAATAGTACTTCAGGCTACTGACTGGTTTGCTACTGGCTGGGCAAGGCGACCTGGCATCAGATGGCCAGCTCCAAACGGAACCCACTGGATATGTGGAACCAACTTGTGGCCCTGGCTTCCTCCAGGGTAGATAGGTCGCTGTACTTTAGGATTTCCCTGAATTCATGGGTGCATTACTAAAACCATTACAACCCCAGCTAATCTCCCCAACTTGAAATAAAGATGGACGCGATCTGTTTTTAAATGGTATGATCACTTAGCATCCATTTTTGTTCCATCTGCGGGACTAGAGGATGTCATGTGTCATGTAGAAGCCTTTAATAAATATACTACAAAGGCACTCAATGATTCACTAAATGGCATCTCCCTACTTAATACCGAATTGTCACAGATACGCAAGGCAGTCCTACAAAATAGGATGGCCTTAGATGTCCTGAAAGCAACCCAGGGTGGCACATGTGCAATTATCAAGACAGAATGTTGTTTGTACATCCCAGACCAGACTATCACAAAAGTATCACAGGACTAATTAAGGATATGAATGCCCAGATTAAGGCTCTACAAGGTCCCTCTCTCTCTTTTAGTGATTGGTTAAGTTCCTGGCTTGGAGGAGGGCTATGGCCAAATCTCCTTTTCGGGCTTCTTATTCTTATCGCCTTATTAACCTTAATATGTTGCTTTGTTCCATCTTTCTCTACTTGGTGCCGAGACTCCATTGCTGCAATGACTACACCACGACAGACGATCCTTATTGCACGCGAGGACGCCTCTTCACTGTCAGCGCTGGATTCAGCTGCCTCCACCTTTCGTAACTCCCTTATACATTCCTACCCTGATCAATATTGACCCCAGTAGGTAGGGACAGCTCTACGCCCCCATTCAGCACGAAGAAGTTACAGAAGATGAGACCTTCAACCTTCAACCCCCTTAAAGATTTAAGGGTCAAAATTGTTCAGGGGGGAATGAAGGAGCAGGAGGCTGGCTGAGGACAAAGCAAAAGCTGGCGCCTTGCACCCCCCCTTCACCCGCTCCCCTCCATATGTGTAGCATTCCTCAGGCACCCCTGACTGCCATAAAATGATAAATAGTTAACTTGCAGAAATCACAGTCCTGCAGGGTAGGAGTCTCCCTAGGTTTGCAAATGTCCTTGAAATTTACAACAAAGAAGTTACCTTACCTTTGATAGCCGGAATGTAACATTTCACCAGGAGACTCCCAATTGTCTTTATGTTAGTGCCTCATTAGAGAGAAAGTGGCCTTGGCTTGATAGTAACCAGGCCTTCAATATCCTGATAGTGCTTTTTTTTCCGCATGCGTGGGCTAACCGGCCGGTTCTGCTTCTGTAAGATTGCTTTGTCTGCTTTCGCGTGCGGTTCCCCTGACCCAATCCACTGACGCCAAGTATGCCTGTTCAAACTATCAATCAATCAGCTCAGCCCCACCCGAAACTTGTTTGTATCTGTCTATAAAAATTCTGCACCGACCCAGCTCCGGACCTCTCGGCGTTATTGGCAACGAGCAGCGCAGAGGTCAGGTTCGAACCTGCAATAAACGACACTTGTTGCTTGGCTTTGACTCACGTCTCTGGTGGTCTTTTAAATGGGGGTAATATTCAGTTGGCATTACACCCCCTCTCAAACATTGTTTATTTCTGTGAATGCTTTTCCTAGTTGGTTTCAGGGCAAGAGCACTCTTCATGGGGAAGGGGGGAAGGGCAGGACCCGAAGAGAGACCTAGTGGACTCTGACCTGAACCGAGAGCTAGCCTCAGGGCTCAATCTCAAGAGCCTGAGATCAACCCCTGAGCCAGAACCCAGAGTTGGGCACTTCACTGAAGGTGCCGCCCAGGTGCTCCTCAGCTCTTGTTGACCCATTTCTGGAGACGGGCGCCTGCGTGGCTCGGTTAGTTCAGCGACTGCCTTGGGATCAGGTCATGACCCCGGGCAGGCAGGATCTCCTACCACCTCCCGCTCCCAGATCCTTGGGGAGTCGGCTTCTCCCACTGACCATCTCCTCTCTCATGCTCTCTCTCACTCATTCTCTCTCCATGAAAGAAAGACAAGCTTTCCAAAGTGTCTGGAGCCTTGTTGGATGGGCTTGAATGTGGTGGATCTCAGGGAGTTTTCTCATCGCATGCAGACACCTTGAGGATAGCCATGTCTTTCTAAAAGGATCCCTTGTTGTTCTGCAATGGTTTCTTTCTCTGTTCACGGATCGGGTGTCTTTCCATTGTCTCTTCTCAAGACCTCGGAAAAGCAGCCTTTGAGGATTCCTTTGGGTACATACGGACTAGCCCTTTTCATCCTTTCTCTTTCCACAAAATCTATACTAGCCTCTGCATCCCCCTATGTAGAGTTTATTTTTCACTGCCCTATCCAGGTCTTTTCTTTCAATAGAATTTCAGTCGTTCATTCTGAAGGTCATTGTTGAAAAGTTAAAGATGAAGTCTACTAACTCGCTAGGCGTATTTTCTTTTTCCCATCTATTCCTTCCTCCCTTTCTATCTATACACATAGATATATATAGGAATACATATACACACACACACGTGTGTGTGTGTGTGTGTGTGTGTGTGTGTGTGTGTATGTGTTTATGCATATGAAGTATCCCAGTCCTAAACCCCAGCACCTGGGAGCATGACCTTATTTGGAAATAGGGTCCCTGGAGATGTCACTAGCTAGGATGAGGTCATATTTTTGTAGACTGGGCCTCCAATTCGGGAGGACTTGTGCACTTCTAAGAAGGGAGAGTGCGGATACACAGATATGCACTGAGGGAGAAGGCCCGGTGAAGAAGTCCAAAGCCAGAGCAACGCTTCAAGCTGGAAAAGGGGCCTGGAGTAGATCCATCCACAATACCTACAAAAGGAGCATGTTCTACCAACACTGTAGCCTCTAGAAATGTGACACTGTCCACTTCTGTGGTTTCAGCCTCCAGGCTTCTGGTATCTTGAAATAGCAACCCTAGAAAACTTATATATATATATGTATATATATACATATATATATACATTTATTTATTCATTCTTTTACCTAATAAAATATTTTTTCAGAATCTCAGTCTTCCTTCCTTTCAATAGAATGTTATTCACATTCTTTTGGTGCCTCCTGAACAATTCGACCACGTCTACCTCTTCAATTTGCATGAAAGTTATTCATACCTAACGTCGTGTGCCATTTCTTTAAAAACAGTTGGCACCTTTTTTCAGTTTCCAGTGTTTTTGGTTTGAGTATCTGTTTATAGGCTGATAAAGGTAACTTTCATCCTACTCTTTCCTTCTGTGTTTATTTCTTTCTAGGAAAGTATATTTTCTACTCTTTAAAAAGAAGGACCTAGAAAAGCAAAATGGTTCTTCTTTGTATGTCTACATTCCCTTTCCCCATTTTTTGTTACCTCTCTTTAATGTCTCCCCCTGCTCTGAGGTACTGCATGTTCTAAGCAGCCTCAGGCAGGCATATCTCTTTCTGAACGTCAGACTGACGCTGAGTACACATACGGAATAAGGCATATTTTGAGTCTTTGTATAGAATCGTTCCTCTATTGCTTTGCAATGAATTACCCCCAAACTTAGCAGCCCAACCTATATATTTAAGTACTTATGATCTCACACCGTTTCTGAAGGTCAGGCACCTGGAAGCTGTCGAGCTATGTGTTTCTGCCTTGAGGTATCTCATGAGATTGCCATCAAATAGCCGGCTGCAGCTGTTTGAAGGACATGTGATGATGGACAGACCTCAATTCTGTGCAGGTGGCAGGTGTGGAGGGCTTCAGTTCCTTGCCACCCGGGTATCTACAGGGATACCTGCGTTTCCACAAGAGCTAATGATAAATGAGAAAGAGAGAGAAAGGGTGGGAGTGAGAGGGAAGGAAAGGGGGAATAGAAGAAGAAAGGAGAGAGAGAGAGAGAGAAAAGAAAGAGAGGAAAAGAGAGAGAGAACAAAACAGAAGCCTCAGTGTCTTTCATAACCTAATTCTGTAACTGATTTACCCCCAATTCTGCTATATCCTGTTAGTCACACCAGATGTGGGAGGGTACAACACACATGCAGATACTGGGATGTGGAAATCTTCGTGGTCCTCCCCGAGGCTGGCTAGCACACTGACTTGTGCTTTTCCCCCCACACAATCTAACATCTTTGAAATTGGGATACATCTTACAATCAAAGGTATAGCATGGTTTGAAAGGCAAAATTCCCATTTAACAGCATTTAAATCGTCGTAAGCCTTATCATCATGATTTGAGAATATGCTATCCTGGGATATTCGGGTTTTCAGGAGGCTTCCTGGCTCCTGGCAGCTTGCCTTGACCCCAGTCTCTCACGGCCCCACCGTGACAGTCCACTTGCCACCTGCCAGATGTGCTCGGCTCCTGTCCTGTGCCCTTGCTCACCACACCACCCCTTCTGATGTGCCCTTTTCACGACTAAATGATCACACCAGGTACTGAAGCCTCCAGAAGATTTCCTGGACCATCCGGAAGCATCACAGTCTTCTCTTGCTATAGGATTGTCTATAGTACTAGCTACTGCTTCCATCCATTCATCAGTACTTATGCTTCTGGTCTTGTAGACTTGCTGCACTTTCTGTGTAATAAATGTGGCTGTATGCATTTAGCCTTAAAAGCAGAATTTCTGGACTCTTCATAAAACATAAAGTCTTCCTTCCTCAGGTGAAACTGTAAAACTAATCCGGCACACATCAGTAATGGACAGCTATCCAAGAATGCACAAGCTCACTGTTATAAATCGAAGCTGCAAAGATCACTGTTTCCAACGTTCATCAAACTGATGAACATTCTGTTCCCTACAACTTCAACATTCTAAGATTTGCTTAGACAAGGCTTTGAAGTGCACCATCGCATAGGATGGGGAAGGGGTGCCTGCTCTTTTTTACTCGCAAAAATAGGGGTTCTGTCCAGTCACTGTGTTAAGAATAAAAGGTCAGTACTTCGTGACACTCTTGTAAGTGGCTTAATTTGTTGCCCTTTTTTTTTTTCAGGTTTAATTCCAACAGGTTAATTGATGTTCTCTATAGAAAGCAGGTTGAAAAGGGGGAGTGGATAAAATGCATGAACTTCCATTGAAACCCAGTAGACAAGATTGTTAAATTTGAGGATTTTCTTTCAGTTATTTGACTGCTCTGAAGGAAAGCTGTGCTGGACCATTGCCAGGAAACAGTAGGAAAGACCCAGGCCCATTCTTTTTGGCGGCAGGCTGGAAAGCATTTCTATCATTGCATGTATGTATGGGAAAACAAATCATCACTCTTGCCTCACATTATATCCAAAAATTAACTGGAAATAGATTGTAGACTTAAATGTAAAGGCTAAAACCATAAAACTTTCAAAAGAAAATGCAGGCGGAAATCTTCATATTCTTGGGGTAAGCATGGCTGGATCGGGCCAGGTACACTATTCCCTGAGCACCATTTTTCAATTCAGGGCACAGGAAGATTCAAGACTCTTTTGGTCTTGAATCTAAGCCATGCTGACTCATCTAGCCCTCAATACCTATCACATTTGATTGAACTCGGATCTTATCTGTTGTCAGTCTAGGTTAGAACCCAGAAGGATGATTCATTGACACCTTCCCTGATCTCTAAGAGCACAGAGTCTAATATTCTTCAGTTTTCCCAGACTTGGGAATAAGTGCCTTGCGGGGACATTGCAAAAAGGTGGATGAGAGGTTGTCTACAAAACACCCAGGTCTCTAGGAGGAAGACACCTCAGATTCACAAGGGTCCACTAGCATAACTCTTTTTCCCAAGAATATGTTCTGACCTGTTGCCAAGAACCTGTCTTTGATCTGTCTCAGGATGTCTGTGTTTAGTTGTCTGTGTTTAAACGCCCAGAGTTAATGATTGGGTTGGTGGTTGACATGAGGGGATGGTCACTGAACAAAGGCACCCCACCTGTCTTCTACTCTCTGACTTCCTCCCTCTTCTCCAGGTCCCTTATAGCATGTGACAAGCAGAATTAGCTCACATAAAGCTATCAAAGAACTCTCTCATTAACTTAGCCCCCAGGTGTCAAAAGAAACAGCTTAAGTCCCTGAAACATGAAATGAAGATGTGTCCCCACCTTAACGATGTAACACCCCTTCCCTCACATGATGCACACCGTGGGAAGCTCTAATCACATCCATTAGGGACCAAGTTGCTGAGCATATATCAAAGGAATAGGACAGAATTGAGGAAAGATAATTATGTTTAACAAATGAATTAAAACAATTATACAACCACCCACTGAGTACAGAGCTTTTTGAGCTCTGCTTCAAATAGGATATGAAAAGAATCAGCTGAGAAATCGTATTGCAATCAAAACTGGTCAGCACTTTCAGAGAACTTTTTTCTGCAGGATCAGAATGCAGATATTATTGGTTAGAGAAATCTAAAAGGTGCTCTCTTATCAGATATCTTGTGAACCTACAGTAAATGATTCCCAGTAACATTAAAACCCAATAATAACTGTTTCAAGACATTAAAACCCCACTTCTGATGGTCAGTGGTATCGTTTGTCCTGTTTGTTGTAATTTGAAACAGCCAGCATCCTTTGGACACTCTTCCTACCTCTGAGGAATTTTCCCATGTTGACTTTCTACCCCAAGAGAAGCCAGAAATTACTTTGCAAATGATACAAGGTCTGCCCATCAGATGCACCCACATGAGGCTCTGATGGGAGAAGAAGAAGCAAGCACCAAGTAGGTAGGATCTGTTTCTAAGGATGGATGCAAAAGACTGGAGTTCTCTGAGCAGCCATGCCCACGGTTCCATCCAGGGTCAACTGTTGGGGTATCACTGCACTATCTCCCCTGGGCAGTCCTGCGGTGGTACAGCCCCAGAACCTGGCATTGGCCCTCCGGGCATTCTTCAAGGCCCTTGATAATGTTCAATAAAGTTCTTTTCTGTTCAAACTAATTACATCATTGGCTGATACACATTTTGCTTTTCAGAAGTAAAGAATAGGGGAAGAACTCATAAGTGCTTTGAAAACTGTAAAAGACTGTACCGATCTACGGGAGCAACTACAGTGCTTGGCTTTTAAAGGCAAGAAGCAGCAACCTAAGCTTGCAAATAAATAGACCACTCACAAGCTTGTTGAATGTTTTGAATTCTACAAAGTAAAACATGGGTCATGGGATTAATGTTGTAGATGTCCCTTCATAGCCAGATGGATGATGAGTTGGGTTTTCAGAAGTTTCCAAAGCTACTCTTCGTGTAGGAACTAACTGAGGCTATTTCTGTCCCCATGCTCTGACACTGGACATTGTCCTTTGGGGGGCAGATAGCAGGAAACCCCAAGTTGGTGGGACGATGCAGGTTTTCAGTCCGGGCCTGGCTTAGGTCCCAGCCAAGAGCCAGCATGGCCCACCAGGGACATCACCCACACTCCTTCCTTTGTTAAGCTGAATAATCTTCCATTGTAATTTATTTATTTATTGCATTGCAATTTTATTTATTTATTTATTGCATTTCATTTATTGATATAATAATATAGCATTATAATAATATTTCATATATTATATGTAATATATCATATCATTGGCTCTCTCCCGTCTCTTCTCATAAGGGCACTAATCCCATTGTTAGGGCCCCACCACCATGACCTAATAATCTCTTAAAGGCCTTATCTGTAAATGTCATTACACTTGGCACTTGGATTAGGGTTCCAACATATGACTTTTTTTTTTAAGATTTTATTTATTTATTTGACAGATAGAGATCACAAGTAGGGAGAGAGGCAGGCAGAGAGAGGGAGGGAAGCGGGCTCCCTGCTGAGCAAAAAGCTCGATGCAGGGCTCGATCCCAGGACCCTGGGATCATGACCTGAGCCAAAGGCAGAGGCTTAGCCCACTGAGCCACCCAGGCGTCCCTCCAATATATGACTTTTGAGAGGGGACACAAACATTTGGACTACAGAAGAGCTATATTTTTTTAAATTATTATTTTTTTTTTAATTTTTTATTTTTTATAAACATATATTTTTATCCCCAGGGGTACAGGTCTGTGAATCACCAGGTTTACACACTTCACAGCACTCACCAAATCACATACCCTCCCCAATTTCCATAATCCCACCCCCTTCTCCCAAACCCCCTCCCCCCGGCTACCCTCAGTTTGTTTTGTGAGATTAAGAGTCACTTATGGTTTGTCTCCCTCCCAATCCCATCTTGTTTCATTTTTAAATTATTTTTTAAGAAACAGGAATAATTAACCAAAAACCATTAATGTAAAAAAAAATGATAAAAGTACATTGTATTACTGTAGACTTATTTTGTAACTGCTAATATTCACTTAATATAATCAATCACCTGGGATGATTAAAAAATGTGGACTCAACAGCCCTGGCTGACAATTTGAGTCGGCATCTAAACTGTATCTGTGTTTTATTTTGTGTGTACGTGTATTTTGTGTCTTGAGAAAAATCTGATTACAGAGATAAGTAACTGTAGATAAAGGCTGACTCGTGACAATTTGCCTTAAAATCTCAGAGCACCCCTTAATTTAACCCAAAGTCTTGAAGAAAAGATATCTTCTCTTTGTACTCAGGGGTATTTCCTATCTGAACCCAGTTCAAGTACAAATCCCCCAAAAGGCCAGAAGTTGGGAGATCACAAGAGACGTTGGAACACAGGAAAATAAATGAGCTAACCAGACAAGCTGCAGGTAATTAAGAACCATTAACCATGAGAGAAGCAGTGACATCACTCAAAATTAAAACCAAGTAGAGTTTAAAACTTTAGCTACTTTACTAACTAGCTGCAATCAGGGATGGCAAACAAAGACTAATTCAAAGTAACCTGGGAATTAATCATTTAAAACTTACCAATAATCTGAAATTAGTAGCTTTAATGCTATGAAAATTACATGGAATTTGGAAAGATTGAAGTTCTCTAAGCTGCCAAGAAGTAAAACACTCCTTCCCAGATACATGGACTTATAAAATCACTATATACTATCTCCACGAGAAGCAGAATCCCCCAGAACCATCACTCTGTAATGATGAGAAGTACTAAGAGGGCATATGAAATTTATGAGCTCTGCCCTGAAACATGTCCCATTTCATCGAGACAAAAAACCAAAATAGTTAAGCACTAATCTGCACACTACATAGGGGTTGAAAGACATAGAAAGTTTGTGCGAGCTCACGTATGTGTGTGTTTCCAACCATTCTTGAAAAACAATGGACAACAGAGATGAATAAATGTCCCTGTATATCCCATAAATATTCCTCAAATATTTATCATGCAACTCCAGCTCTGCTCTAAGACCTGGGGACACAGTCATGAAAAGAAAAGACAAGGTCTCTGCTTTTAAGGAGCAGATATTCTAATGCAGAAATGAGAAAATAAATATGTAAACAAACATTATATTAATGAACAGTGATCAAATAGTGATTAATGAATAGTGATCACAGCTAAAAAGAAAACAGGACATAGTAAAGGTCTGAGTGACAAATGGGATGTATTTTAACTTGGATGAACCAGGAAATATAGAACAATGAGTTGAATCCAAATGACACAAAGGAGCTAGCCACAGGAAGTGTGGGAAGAGTGTTCCCGCCCAAGGTATCAGCATGTATACAAAAATGTCCTTGGAGCTCATCCCTCCAGCCCCTGCTCTCAAATCTCTGACCCAGCTAGGTGGGGACATAATCTAGGACTTGTGTCTTCCAAAACTCATTCTAAATCTTTGTTCGGTGACTAAATTATTCAAGCTTGAGAAATTAAAAACATATGCTAACAAGATCTTCCCACCATCTACAGAGAGATCATCTTAAAAGCATCATGAAATAGTAACACTGAAATTCTAAAAAACTTCTGTTCTAACATTTTAATCAATTTTATATCAAACTCCTTTGTTGAATTTATATACCCATTTGACATATTTATGAAGAGACAAAAAAAAAAAAAACCCTACATTCCATAAATGTATTTATCCATCTAACAAATATTTGAGTACCTAATTACACTCTGTTCCAGCTGATGTCTTCTCTTTATCTCTTTTTTCCCCTCAATTTAACACCAATCATAATCTATGTAGGCTTTTAGTTCGCTTTTCAAAATTAATTTCTTGAGCTATTTAAAGGAATTATCCAGTGCTAGAGTTCTCGACACTGGTCACACATTAGAATCACTTAAGGAACTTTTTTTTTTAAAGATATTATTTATTTATTTGACACACAGAGAGATCACAAGTAGGCAGAGAGGGAGGGAATCATGCTCCATGCTGAGCAGAGTGTCCCATGCAGGGCTCGATCCCAGGACCCTGAGACCATGACCTGAGCTGAAGACAGAAGCTTAACCCTCTGAGCCACTAAGGCAGCCCCTCACCTGAGGAACTTAAAAACAAAAAGCCCAAAGGGCACCTGGCTCATTCAGTCACTGGAGCGTGCAGGTCTTGATCTCAGGGTTGTGAGTTCAAGTCCCATGTTGGGTATAGAGATTACTTAAAAAAAAAAGAAAGAAAGAGCGAGCCCAAGCCCCAGTTTGTGATTAATTTGTTTAAATGTTTCAAGAAATTTGATGCTAAATGTTGTAAGACTAGTTAAATAACAAAAAGATGTATTTACATAATACTTCTTGCTCTCAAATTTTGAACAAAGAACTTACTAATAATCAATAACTTAGTAGGCCAACATTTTATTTAAATAAGTTTTATGGTACTACAAAGACTGAATTAGAAAATCAAAAGCAAGGATAAATGGGCATGGTGTGAACACGGGGAAGCAAGAGAAAGCAAGAAAGTATGTGACCGGGAAGCGAATGCTTAGCTCTGAGATCCTTCTCTGAGAGAAAGACAGATTAAAACCTAAAAAGAAAGAAAAGAAGGATCCCATGCACTCAAGGAAAGAGAAGTCCCCCAACATCCCTCCTGCTTTTTCCAATATAAACACACAGCTGGGCCGACTTACCACATCCTGGTTGGTACTGACTTTATCAACTTTTCTATTTAAGCCAAACTTGACCGGTCAATGATGGACGGGCTGTGTGCCAAGTGTACCAGTTGTACAACTGACTGTGTAATGGCTGAAACTGAGAAACCGGGGTGAAAGTATCAAGAGGCTCTAAGGATTGAGAAAGAGCCAATATTCAAATGATTACCACGTACACACAAGACAAACTATGCAGATGACTGCTCAGTATGGAAGAAATTCAGAGTGTTACACTTTGGCATCAGCTGACCCAGACCCAGAAGATTGCTGGAGTTCCCATCATGGACATCTCTAACCATATAGACGACACTGAGCAAATGCCAGATGAGGATGGAGCCCCTCACTCCTATATCTTAATAGAGTTCCTCAGCTCTCCGTTACCAACTTTTCCTGTTGCCAGTTCATACAAGCAATTCTCCTTACCCAGTTCCTCTGTTCTGAGCTATGGCTAAAGACACTCATTTTTTTATGTTTTGAAACTGATTATCTTGTACCATTTTACTTTTTGTTGCATCTTTTTATAAATCAGATGACCGCTCACAAAAAAAAAAAAAAAAAAAAAGGAATGGAAAGGAAAGATCAAACGGGAGGACAACAACAACAAAAAAACAGTTCTTTTTTGCCGGGAACCCTTCTTACAAGTGCCAATCAGATAAACTATATCTGATGTTACATCGTCACAACCCCTCTATCATCAGGGAAAGTAGTTCACATAAGAAAATTTCTCTATAAAATGAGTTCCACGCTTACATTCCATATTTGGCTAATTAGAATTTCATTACGATGTCTGTCTCAAACTGATGCAGGAGAGAATGGAATCTTGTCATCAAGACGTGACATCAAACTAAGAACCCACAGGGTAAGCACTCAGC
This sequence comes from Mustela lutreola, assembly GCF_030435805.1. Lineage (NCBI taxonomy): Eukaryota > Metazoa > Chordata > Mammalia > Carnivora > Mustelidae > Mustela > Mustela lutreola. The sequence continues at coordinate 90,957,898 of NC_081292.1, read as the reverse complement.
TCCTGTGATACGAAGACAGCTCCTGGGGATGGGCGGCCCTGGGCAACAGTAGCTGACATGCGGGCCTGCGGCTATCTGCTGTCTGTTACTCTTCCCTCTTCCTCCTCTGTCAGCTGCTAGTCAGCTGCTATCTCCAGCCGCCGTCAACAAAGTCCACCTCAAACAGCCATCACTTCCCTCTGGTCCCATTTACCGTAGCTAAGCTCCAGGCCAGGCATCCAGATCACCAGCCCTGTGGGAACTTCTTCTAAGGTAAGAGGTGGCCCTATTGGTGAAATGCAGGTGCCAAGGCATGCGGACATTGTGCCATCTTCTGCGCTATTCTTAATGTTTTGATTGTCCCACTTCCCTCAGTTCCCACCTGTGGCCTCTGGATAGGAACATATTACAGTAGGATTTCCAAGGACTGATGCGTGGGGGGTCAGGAGATATGGCCTGTGATTGGCCCCAAGTAGCTGTGTGGCTTTAAAGGAAGTCATCACACCTCAGGCCTCAGTTTCCTTATCTGCAAGCCAGGATGGACTGGAGTCTTTTCAGAGGAGCCGGCAAAGATCACATAGATAAGCACCACCTCATTATACTAACAAGCAAACAGAAGGCCGGAGGCGAGTGATTTGCCCCAAGTCAGACATAAGCAGGCAGAGAGCAGAGCTGAGGATGGGACCCACATCTGCAGGTCACAGCTAATCAGCCAGCACAGTACAAACAGATCTGAGCAGCTGCTCATTCTTCCCCTTTTCCGTTTTGTCCATCAGAATGCATGCTCCCTGCAAACAAGGACACACAGGACCTGCTGCCTGTCTCAAAATTCCCAGTTCACCCAATTAGAACACAGAGGAGCCTCAAGGACTTACCCCCCAACCCCCACACACGGTTCTTTTACCTATGGAACATGAGGGTACATACATTCACCGTCCAGAGGGCTCCTGCCTTCACTTCACATGGAAAAGGTCTTCATGTGCCTACCCGGGGTGCCAACGAAGCCACAGGTTCCAGAGAGGAACTGACACAGAGAAGTTCAAAGGAGGCAGACTGGCTCAGCACAGAAACAAACTGTCTACCAAGGAAAACTACCCCATGGGGGACTGATTCTCTTTGAAATACGTTCGAGTGCGTGGGAAAATGGTTTTTCAAGAGCTGGTGGACTGACCAGTCACCTGGTACATACAAGATCACATCCGCATTCTGACAAGAGTGGCTTGCCTGCAGTGTAGACTAGGGGCCAGGAAGACAAGGAAGGTGCATGGAGACTGGGTGAGAAGCTTCTACGGTGTGATGGCAAGGGCGCACTGCAAAGGTACAAGAAGAGATGGAAAGAAGTATATGGACTCAAGAGGTTTAGGAAGCGAAATCCACAGGACTTGGTGTGACAGACTAGATTTTGGAAAGGTGACAGAGTAGGAGTTGACTTCTGGTTTCCCGACTCCAGGCTAAACGGATGAAGTGTTTACTGAGAGAGGCAATAGAATAAGAAAGGTGGTTTTCAGTGGAGGAGGTGCTCATGAATTCCTTCTTGAACCTGATGAGTCTGAGGGGCCACAGACACATCCGAGAAGAAAGGTCAGCAAGTCCGATACACAGAACTGGTGCTCAGGAGGCGTGTGGGCCAGAGACAGGAATCTGCCTTACCTGCTGATAGGTGGTCATGAAGCTGCACAAAAGGTCATCTAGGGAAAGAAAGGAACACGGGGCTGAGCCCATAATTAGCATTCAGTGGCTACCAGGAGCATGACTTTGCACAGGAGACACATCAGACAGGTAGAAGAAAGACAGGAAGCAATGCAGAGCATTTGGTCTACTGCGATGTCGAGTAAGGAGACAGAGAAAGGTCGGGTGTGCTGACTTAGAAACAGTTTTGGTAAGAACTCTTTAGTGGAATGACAGGGCCTGAATGGTGGAAGGTGGGAAAGTCAAGTCAACCCCTGAGCACTGGCTGTGATGCACGACAGTGACAGGGCAATACCTAGAGGTGGGGCAGTCAAGTGGGAGAGAAACAAACAGGAGCGCATGATGGGAAGGAGTGCAGGGGAGAGGATCCTCGCAGGCTCCTGGAAGGGTGGGAGGGCATGGACTCCGTGCCAGAGTGGAGACTGAACCCGAGGAGGAAGGAGAGCCCCTCCCCGTACCAGGCGAGGAGAAGGGGACAAATACAAGAATGGGCTCATGATCAGCAGGATGGAGGAGGTCCCGTGGGATGGCTGCTAATTTTTCTGTACGACTGGAGATGAAGTCATATGTTGAGATGGAAGAGGAAGGCTACATGTGATGTCAATAGCACACCCATGTAAATGGTCTAATTTATCTGTTATGCCACTTTCTCCCCCTACTACCAATACCTTATGTCCTGCTCATCTATTATTTGGCTGTCAACCCAAAGGATTTTCGTATTTCTAAGCCGACAAAGTATGATGTTGCCAGTGCCTCTGCCCCAGGTGACCCTTCCCCATCTGCCATTCCTGCACTTTGATCACCTACCTCTTTTGCATACCTTTCCCCTTCTATTTCTCATTAGATCTCATAAACATGACTTTTTAAGTAGTCTCTTGCCACCAGTCAGCTCAAACTCAACAGATATGAACATGCAACTTCCTGCTGTAAACCTGACTGCAGCTCTACCATGAAGACTGCATCAACGTGGACCCCTCAATGTATGCAGTGTCCAAGGTGCAACCCGCAGCCCCACCCCATCTCCCTTTCTACCATCCCAGTCTCATTCCAAAATGTGCCAAACAAGACACCTATGTAGAAATACAACCCCGACAGCAAGCTCTTCACTCATTTCTGCCTCGGAACTGTAACTTAACATCTCTCTGACGGAAACACAAATTGCATATAACCTTTATCTCCAGCTCCCACATAGAAGATCAATACCACTTTACACAGAACAGCTGTTCCATGTATTTTCCTTCTATGTATGAAGGGGTCACGTTCATTAACACTACAAATTATACATTATATTCTGAAATGTCAGAGCCTTGAAAGAATATGGAATTGCTGGCATTCTAGCCACTTTCCCAGTTTGCTCTCTTCCTACCTCTAAGTCCTACTTTATAACTGCTATTTTGAGATTTCTATTTTCAAAGCTGCTTTGACCAAAGGCATTCTGTCAGCTCAGAGTGAGAAAGATGGCGGGGCGAGGAAGTGCGAGAAAATGCTAGTGTTAGGCCCAAAGAAAGCCTGACGAAGTCCAAAGACAGACAAGCTAAAGAGACTTCCGTGCTTTGACATTCTTTAAGTCTGTGTGTGTGCCTTTTCTTCTTCCAATGACCTCTCTCCTCATCACGTGTCCTTCATTAACAAGAGGTTTCTGGATCAGAGAATTCACTCTGTGCTCTCCTTCAGACACTCCATTCAATTTACACCTTTTATTACAGTGGCTTAACATCACCATACAAGAACAAGAGTACAATATACCTTCGTCTAGACATCCCTACATATTAAAAATGATATGGCCACACCGCAGAGGATCCAGACATAAGCACTTTTAAAGCCAGAGTTTGGGAGATGTGATCTGAATGCAAATATCAAAAAGGAACTAGCTGGTTAACCCAAAAAAGAAAAAAACATATTGTGACTTGAAGCCATAAAAAAGTAAGAAATTCAAACTCTTTTCATAATTTTAGGTACCTACAAAGCCAAAACTTTTTAACACTGAAACCAGCTACTAAATCCCAATCCTTAGAAATTAAACATATACGTTTTGATAGTTTAAGTACAGACCCAGAGGGATACAGAAAACAGATAAAGCTCCTCCTGGCTCTAATTCAAACCTTGGGACATTTTCAAGGCTATGTCTGATGAACCTTTCCTGTCAGTAAAGTCTTTTCAGTTTAAATTTCTATTCTGTAAGTTTATGTCCTACAGTTATCTGCTGCCAACTTCAGGCTGACCTCACCAAGAGAAGTAGGGCAACTTTAGAAAAGGAGCTTGGTATGCTTTGTAGTACTGGACCAGAACCAGTAAGGACAGTACAGTCTTTCAGATTTCTCATTCCGGGAGCTTAAGACGAAAGTCAGGCATAAACGTTAGGTTAAGTGCCTTTTTGACCCAATTCCTGGTAAGTACGTGTGTTCAGAGATGCGTTTTGCCCTGAACTTTCAGGCCTTTTCATTCAATGTGCACGATTTCACAGGAGTGCTTTCTCCAGGCTGCACCTAGCCCACCCGAGGCCAAGAGACTCACTGCGAAGTGCAGTGAGGTCCCCGCCGAGGACCCGTCCGGGGCGGGGACAGCCCAGGAAGCCCGCAGGAGAAGCCCGAGGAGAGGACCGGGAGGGCCAAGGAGGGCAGGCCACCCACGGCCCGGCTCCGGGGAGCAGAGCCCAGGCGTGCACCTTCATGAACTCGTCCTTGTCGAAGCAGAGCGTGTCCGGCCCCTTGGGCAGGTTCATCTTACTTCTCTCCATCCCGCCGGCCGCCGCCTCTCAGCACCAACACTCGAGCTAGGAGGAAAGGTAGGAGGCTGCGCTCCCGGACGGTACCGGTGAAGCCATGGCGTTTCCACCGCACAGAAGGCACCGCTTGCTCCAACATGGCAGCGCCCCCGCCGGGCCAATGAAAGAGGACGCCGCAGGCTCGCCTCCGCCTGCCTCCGCCAAGAGAGGCGCGCGGGCCGCTGCGGTCGAGCCAGCAGGTGGTCCTGCCCCCGAGCGGCGGCGGAGGGCGACACTACAACCTCGCCTACGTTTCTGCAGGGCAGCCCCGCCGCTGTTGATGCCGGGTGAGCGGGAGAAGGGAGGGCGGGGAGGGTCAGGGGCGCTCCCTCCCCACCTCGCCCTTTCCCTCGGAAAATCGGCCTGCGAACCTCTTCCAGGACCTTCTCCCGAGATTGTCCCGCGGGAAGCATAGCCGTGGCGGGATGCTGGCCTTTTACTTTTGCGGCCGGTTGTCCAGAGAGGGGGGCGCGTCCGGGTGTCAGGCCTATGGTCCCGGGCGCCGCCGCTGCAGCCACCTGGGCGCGGAGTCCTCTGTGGGAACCCGGCTTCCGCCCTTAGCCCCGGGACCCACCCGCGAGTGTGGCTTCTCCCCCGCTGAGTTTGGCTCCAGCGATCTCTAGGGAGGAAGGTGGTCAGCTGGCAGCCTCGGGTCGTCTGGGCAGCTCCCAGCTCCACTTCAGCTCAGCTGCAGGGCGGCCACAAGTTTGGGTTCTCAGAGCTCTTAAAGAATCACTTCGCTACCGGGCCGGCCGACAAAACGCAGCCGACAAGTAGATGTGCGAGCATGTTTATGTCCAGTCCACTCTAGACTAATGGGCGGAATCCTGTGTTTGTGGCTAGCGTTGGTTCGATCGCCACACCGCCCCCAATTTCCGAGACCCTCTCCTCCTCCTGCCATCCACCCCACTTTTATTTTGAGATTTTTCTTTCCTCTTCCCTTGCTCTTTCTCCCACAGTCCTCCTTTTTAGTGGGAATGTCATGGTCAAATGATGATTAATTTCTCTTTTTTTTTCTCCGTGAGACTCGGACAGCTCAAACCACAGATCTCACCCGTGCCCTTCAGGCTGCAGCTTTGCTGTAATGGCCCAGGACTGGGCTGCCCCTCCCAATGCTGTGATCTCCCAGAGATAGCAGGAGCAGTCCTTAGAAAGGGATGGGACACAGCAAGACAATGGCTTACTGTGAGTCCTGCATTCGAGTCACTCCAAACGGGAAACTGGTCACTTTTTTTTTTTTTAAACGTGAGTACAGGGACGCCTGGGTGGCTCACTTGGTTAAGCAGCTGCCTTCGGCTCAGGTCATGATAACAGGGTCCTCAGATCAAGTCCCACATCAGGCTCCTTGCTCAGCAGGGAGCCTGTTTCTCCCTCTGCCTTTGCCTGCCATTCTGTCTGCCTGTGCTCGCTCTCTCCCCCCTCTCTCTCTGATAAATAAATAAATAAAAATCTTTAAAACCTGAGTACAGAATCTGAAACAATACATTCCCTAGCAGTGGGCCTGGCAAGGCCTTGTTGAGGAAAACGTCAATATCCAGAGACTATGACAGGTAGGATGAAAGCTGGAATCTTATTTGGAGAATCAGAAAAAATTGCCAGGGGAGCAACTATGAAAGTGCATTCTATGCCCTGTTGTGGTCATTTGGATGTAGAGAATGAAAGCCTCATTATTTGGTCTTTGTTTGTTTACTCTTATTATGAAAATTCTCAAGCATACACCAAAGTGTGTAGAGCAGAAGGATCCCAGCCCTTCCGCGTACTTATCACTCTGCTTCCCCAACTGTTTCATAGGCCCTCCTCCTTCTACTGCCCCCAAAGTGCCTGTATTTTTGTTTTTGGGGGAGAGGGGAGGTCTGGAATATATTTTAAAGTAAATCCCAAACATCACATCATTCCCTGCTCCCCAAATACCTTGGTTTACACATCAAAGAAGAAGGAGGAAGAGGTGGAGGAGGGGAAGACTGAGAAGGAGGAGGGATGAAGAAGAGAGATTTCCACACAGGCCCACTCTGCCAGAATCAATAGGTCTAATAAGCTATTCCGATTGGCTCTGAGAGGCATGACTTTTAGCCTCTCAGACTTTTAGGGACACCGTGCTAATAAGCGACAAGGGCAAATTCAGGCAGCACAAACAGCAAGGTCCACACTCATCACCAAGGCACCGAGAGGGGGGGCAAGGGTGCCAGACCGACGGAAAAAAGTTGTCTGGGAACCCCACCTGCTCTAGAAGTCCAGATGAGCGAGTAGTTGAACTGTTTTTTACCTTCATTGTCATTCCTTTCTGAAATTATTGCTGGCCTTTGGTAAAGACATGAACCTGAGCTTGTGCAGCCTGGGGTACTGATCTTGGGGTTGCTGAAGAGAGTAGATGCCAACAAAGAATGAAAACCCCTGCTGCCTGTTCTCCTTCCGAGAGTCAGGAGGGAACAGTCAAGAGCCCATACAGTGCACTGCCCCTTGGAGCCCTGGCTGTGGCAGTGGCATGGCCCACAAAAGCCAGGAGCAACAGGCAAGACCCCAGACCCCAAATGCTAATGGAACACCCTGGGGAGGATGAAGGAAAGGCAGAGAGTCAGCGGAAACCTTCCCAAAGGACATTTCTCTCAGTTTCATCTGGGAGCTGACATTCAGCTGGTACACACCCCTTCAGCCACACAAAGTTTGGTGACTAGCCTCTGGCCAGAACCTGCTGTGTGTCTCCCTACCCTGGACCCTACCATGGCCTCGCGATCCAGGCACTGGGCATGTAACACTTGACTCTGCAGGGGTCCCCGGGCCAGCTTTTGGTTAGTTAGTTGTCCGCGCTGTTAAAGATTTGACTACTGTTACATGTTTGACTCTCGTCTTTGGTGATGGTACCTATTTCATAGGAAATAGAAGCTGGAATCCAGGAAAAAGGCTGGAAGATGAAATTAAAAAGTGGATACAAAGCTTCTAATCAGAGCCAGACACAATCGGCGATCAACTATATCCCAGTCTCTCCCCTCTTCTCTGATCTGTACTTTCCTTAATGAGGAATGAGACTTTAAGTTGACTTTTTTTTATCTTGAAGTCTCTCTCTCTCTCTCGATTCCCTAACTTGCCTCTCTTGCCTTCATTTCATCCTAGAGCTTGTGCCCACGACTTCTTTTCTAAGTAAATATTAACCCCCTTTGACTCTGAATCTCTGGAAAATTCTCAGTTCCCTATTTTTGCTGGCACTGTGACAGGTCCTCATTTCTTCTTCCCACTCCTCTCTATTTATAGTTTTCACATTTTTTTTTTTTGGCAGGTTGGCTACAGAACACTCAAAAATTGCAAAGAGAAATATTGTGTTCTGGAAATTCTTCTGAGCATTTTTTTCCAATATCGTCCTTATGCTCTTCTGATCCTCTCTTGAACTGTTGGACTAAAGCAGCTGACGCTTCCACCAGCAACCAGAGTCATCCTGTCCACTACTGTGGGAACAGAGGGTTTCCATTTGGAACTGCAGACCGAGCCTAAAGTCTGGTGGCCCTTTGGTGCCAGGATAGCAGGTATGGGATGGGTGGGACATGGAGGACAAGCATCATGGTAGAGGTCTCCATTTGACCAGCAAAGCTCACAATGAGCCAACAGGTCCATTTCAACATATTCTGTATTTTCCTTATAACCTGTTTCATTCCAGAGTGGATTTGAGATCATTTAGTTTGATTCTTAAATGTTTCCCATTCCAACCAGAAACAGACTCATTCTAGGGGCTCCCAAATTCTGCCTCATCTTCCTAATCAGTTAGTACCCCAAATTGGGTATGATAGTGCCAGAACATTCTTCCATGTGTATTTTATAACAGACTAGTATTTTATTAGTTTTTTTTCAAACTAATAAGAATGATAAGGGTAACTTTTTTTTCTTTTAAAGCATAGGCAAAATCACGAAAGACATTGAAATGAACCTAAAAGATTATAGTGTCTTCCAAGTGAAAACAGGTGTTGTCTCATGTACCCTTCTGGGCTGACCAATTCTATGGGATATTCTGTGCCTTTCTTGTCTTTGAGCTATTTCGCAACTCTATAGATTGTACATAATTGATGTGGATGCAGATGATCTTGTCTAGCTATATGTAAATGAATTTTGTCCACTGGAAGTACAGTTGACCCCCTTTCCTTTGGTAGAAGGCAGTTTTGCATCCATTTGCATTCTATTTGCATATCTATTTGCATCTATCAAAGCAAATTCGTTTAAGTATTACTGATTGTATATGTGTCTGCCTTGAGATTCTTGCTTGAAGTGGTGGTAACATCTTAGTGGTTCCCGAGCTAATGAATGAATTAAACAAAATCCCTTCAGGCATTCATCTCATATTTGTAAAATGGTCCTTATTTAATCTTTTCGAGAAAATGATACACTAGCAAACCATGACAAGATTCTGGTAAATGAAAAGTGCAATGAAATCAAATCGGAATGAATTTTAGAATTACCTTCAATGTGGCCCACGCTATGCCAGAGGCAGAGAATGAATGAATCTCAAAGACATGGCTTCTGGCCCCCAGGAGTTACAGTAATCTGTGTCAACATTGGCATGCCTGAGAAATGCATGTGACATTCCCATCAGGGTTTCCCCGGGGGTTCAGTTAACCTTTCTCTTCCAAGCTACCCTCTCTTGTAGTGATATCAACTGTGCCCTTGGTTTCAGCTCCCATTACCTAGCCAACATCTCTCCCACTGATATATGACCATCTGTTTCTTTCCTACCCACCAGACCCGTGTAACTGACTACCTACTCATGCCATTTCACTGATGTCCCACCTGTGCCTCAAAGCCCAGCATGTTCAAAACTTGATTCATCATAGTTTGTGAAAGAAAGGCTTATCCTCTTTTGCTTTGTTTCTTTAGAAATGATTCTACCAATGCCAGCGGCATGCACCAGAAACCAGGAAGGAATCATACAGCTGAGCCAAACTGCTGTACTTTAAAACACTTGACTACAATTCTCCAGTGGATACTCAACCCTGGCTTCAAATTCCCTTGTCTCTCTGGTGAGTTTGCTTTCCCTCTAATGGATGACCGTTTCACACCTTCAAGACTTGCCTCAACAATTCCTACCCCCACCTCTTCTGAACTATGTCACCTCACTCCCAGCTCCTGTCCTAGGGATGAGGGAGCAGAAGGCAAGCTTAGGACAAAGCAGAAACTGGCACCCTACACCCTCTCCCCATGCCATATGTGTAACATTCCTCATGCACTCCTGGCTGCCCTAAAGGAAAAACAATGCTTAACTGATAGAGATCCAAGTCCTGCAGGACAGGAGTCTCCCTCCATCTATGAATGTCCTAGCGACTTACAAGGAAGGAAGAAGCTTTCTCATCAATAGCCTGACTTCCAGACACCCATACCTCAGTTTCCGGAAGCCCTAACATCACCATCACCCTCCCCTCCATAAAATTCTGGGAGGCTAAGGGGGAGGGAAGTGTAATAAAACTGAATTTCTTCTAAGCCCAAAGCCCACTGACAAGGATGTGTGATAGGAGGAATGTAACATATCTCCAGGAAACTCCCGACTGTCTTCATGCTTTCCCTCATTAGAGGCAAAAACAGCCTTGACATTACAATAACCAGGTCTCCCTTATCCTGAAATTCTTCTTTAGCATATGACAGTCCTTCTGGACACCCCCTCTGTCCTCACCTTCCTCAGCTCCCAGTCAACCATGCCTCTGTCTGAGCAGCTCTTTCTGCCCTTGGGTCCTATCCCTGTGTTTTAATAAAACCACCATTTGCACCTAAGACGTCTCAAGAATCCTTTCTTGGTCATCGGCTCTGGACCTCACCCCACCAAACCTCACCTGTGTTCCAAAACTTCATGACTAGTGTCACACTTCAAGAAAATAAAAGCCCTTTGTGTAGGAATTCCCTTATCTTACCACCACCCAATCAAATCTATACCTACATTTGTATCCATTTTTAATTTGTTTTTAGACATTTACTCAACAAATATTTAGTCAGTGCTACACACTGCCCTGAGTGTTTGTAAATCTGTGGCGAACGACACAGAAAAGTCCCTGGCATCATGGAATTTACATGGTAATTGGAGAAATGTACAAGTAACACAGAAAGAGTTGAAGACAGAGCAGGTTTATTGAGAAGAGCAGACATCCCCAGATTGGGTTTGTTCTTCCTTGTGTCTGGGATTTGTTCCCTCCAGCCCTCTCCAGGACTCCACTCCCAGGGTCAATATCAAGTTCTCGTTCCAATGGATCCTTCCAGTCAGAAGACAAATGACCTTTTTCTTAAAAACAAAAGGAAAAAACCCAAAACAAAAACTTCCTTTAACCTTCTATCTTCCTATAACAACCTCCATATTTCTCTCCCCACCTCATTCCCAGCATAGCTTGTAAAATATTTGTCTACACCTGTGGGTGTAGGGTACCATGTCCCCAAGGGTAGTTGAAAAATCTCTATAAAGAATCCTTATGTGCAGATCATTTTAAGGGAGTCCATTTCCAGATCCAAACTCCATGTGTGCTCTGTAGGATCGATGATATGCCCATTCTTGGGTCTGATATCAGGATACTCCTCTCCTTCCTGGAAGATCAAGACACTCCTCTCAGATCTTATTAGAGTGTAGGACTTGGGCTGATACCAAAGTTGAAATACCAGTTTTGTTTCAAATAATGCCCTTCTGTGGGCAGTCCTGGGGCTCTGCTTTTAGGGCTTCCTCTCCTTATTAGGGTAAAGGTTAACATCAGAAAGGGGATTTGGGCAGATGTTGGAAGTGCTCTGACATCAGAATAACAATCAGTTTTGGTTAGTGACACTCATTCCTTCATATTTAAATTAAACTACATATTTTTAGGGACATAATAGGGAAAGGCACAAGTAAGGATTTTAATGGTTTCATTCCATTCCAGTGTCTTTTGGGAAATAAAATAACAAAAAATGAGACTGTTCTGCTTAAAAAAAATCAACTTGTAGCAAGCAAATGTTATTCCAATGAAGTCGATCCTTTCCTATCTCATTTTCTTTTTAAAGATTTATTTATTTATTTGGTAGAGAGAGAGACACACACACACACAAACACACACACACACACACACACACACACACACACACAACACAAGTAGGGAGAGCCAGGGAGGGAGAAGCAGGCTTCCTGCTGATCAGGAATGTGGGCCTTCATCCCAGGCCCCTGGGATCATGACTTGAGCCAAAGGCTGCTGCTTAGTGACTGAGCCACCCAGGTGCCCTCTATCTCATTTTTTAAATGTTTAATATTTTCAACACCTAGTTAATAAAATATACATATATTGTGATGAAAAGTTTATGATTAAAAAGTTTCAGATGCCCACTTAAAAATGTGCAAGGTGTATGAATTCTCATAGGCGGTCCATGCACCATACACGCCTATCACTAGCAAACGTGGATGTACTCGGTGTCTCTAGGTTCCCGCTTCCTTAGTGCCCTCTTAATCACTTGGTTTCTCTTCCTACCATCCTGGACCTGTATTCTCAATTTGCTTCTCTATTTCATCTCCGCCCCTTTGAAGAGCTTGATTCTGGGTCTTCTGTAGCTATGCTTTCGCTCTCTCTCTCTCTCTCTCTCTCCCTCGATCAGGCTTTCGCAACCTAGCACTATTGATACCTGGTGGGTGATTCTCTGCTGTGGGGCTGTCCTGTGCCCTGCAGGACAGTTAGCAGCATCTCTGGTCTCTAGCCACTAGATGCCAGCAGCACCCCCCAAGTGGTGACCACCAAAAATGTTGCCAGATATTGTTCAGTCGGCCCTGGGAGCAAAACTCCTTGCCTCCCAGCCCCAGTTTAAAAACCACTGCTTTAACCGATTCCATTCAGCATCATTGATTTAAGTTCTTTGTAGAAGCTGAAGGCTCTGAAGTGAACGTCTTTAATCCTAACCCGCCCTTGGAGCTGAGATTCACATGGCCAGCTGCCTGCAGCATATTTCTCAATGAATATGTAACAGGAGTCTTATTTTCACCATGATTTCTATCCTGCTCCCTCTCAACCTTCTCCTGTCCCAGTCTCCCCATCTTAGTAAACAGCATCCCCACCTCCTACTGGCTAAAGCCTCAGCCCCTGGGATAAATTCCCCCTTTTCCCTTTTCTCGTATCTAATCCATCAGCAAAACCAACTGATTTGATCTCCAAAACAGAAGTCAGACTTGCTCACTGCTCTTTATATCCACTGCTCCCATTTGAATCCAAACCCTGAAATTTTTTTTGCACTTCAGACACTGTTAACAGTCATTGGTCCCATGACTACACCTACCCAGATATTTTCCAAGATCGCTAATCACCACCAAGTTGCCAAATCCAATGATTAACCCTCAGATCCAAATAACTCAAACTGTCAGTCCTATAGACATAGAAGTCCCTCGACTTCTCTGGAAATATTCTATCTTTTTCATCGTGATGTTGGCTCTCCCTTCCTCTTCCACACTGGTCAGTGATGATGGCTCCTTTCCTGCCTGGGTTTTCTTGAGCTTCCTGACCTTTAGACATCAGTCCTGTGCTCTGGGACTCGGAACTTCTGCTTGAGTTTTCTGTTGTGTTAAAATAAAAAATTCAGCTGAGTACATTTTAAAGAACCTATTGGCTTTATTCAATGATTCACGAAATGGGCAGCATCCTGCTTGCAGAGTGAAAGGAACTCGGAGGAGCAGTACAAAATGAAAGACTTTTATAGGCAGGAGAGAGGAGGAGCAAGGAAGTCACGTCAGGCAAACAAAGCAGGTTGTTTATGGCCAGGTGACTTGGCTTCTGAGGATGGCAGGGGTCCGAGGGAGTGGGGATCAGGTGGTGTCTGCTTGCCTGGGCTCAGATTCCATTTCTGGGACAGCTGAAATCATAATTAAGTCTGATTTGGGGGACATGGGGCTTAGCATAAGCAACTCCATTTTGGGCCTCTTGTTTTGTTTTTAATAGTTACTTCATAACAAATAATAACAAGTTTAGTAACTTTAAATAGCTCAGTTTACTATCCTACCATCTCTAGCTGTCAGGAGGCCAGACACAGCTTAACCAGGGTCCTCGGCTCTGGGTCTCACTCAAAGGAGGAGAGAAGGCGCCCACCAAGCTGTGTTCTCACCTGCAGGTTCCACTATGGAAGGCTCTGCTTCCAAACTCACTCGGGTGTTGGCAGAACTCATTTCCTTGTAGCTGTGTGATTTGGGGGGCAGCCCATGCTGGGGCGGGCCAGGGAGATTCTCCAGGCTGTTAACTGGAAACCATCCTCAGCCCCCAGAGTCTGCTTGCAGTTTCCTGCCATATAACTCTCTCCACAGGTGATTCCGAACTTGGCTCTTTGCTTCTTCAAGTCCAGGATAGCCTCTCACTCCAATCCGTAAAACAGTCTGATTTAATATAATGAGATCATAATAGTGACATCTTCTTACCTTGCCAAATTCTAATGGTTAAAAGCAAGTCCTAAGTCCCATACACACTCCCATCCATACTCACGGGACAAATACCGGGGGACAGATATCACGAAGCTGACTTATCATGTTGCCAAACACACCTCTGTCCATACTCACTGTGTAGGTAAGCCCACTTCTTCTCACAGCTTGAACCCTATGTCCTAACGGTGCTCATATTTGTGCCTCCAGCCTGGACCTCACCCATGAATGCCAGACTCGTGTGTTCAGCTGCTGGTTGGGCATCCCCATGTGGATTCAGCCACCATCTCCAGAAACAAACACCTGTTGCCCATCAAACTTGCTTCTCCCGTCGTCTTTCCCATCTTAGCAAGTGGTAATGTCACTGTTCTAGGGCCTCGGGCCCCCCAAATTGTAAAATCATCCCAACTCTTATCTTTTCCGCACACTCCACACTTAATATATTAACAAATCCTGCGTGTTTTGTCTTCAATATACACCCAGAATCTCCCCCCTTCTCCCCACCCCTGCATCTACTGCTCTGGTCTGGGCCAATACCCCCTCTCACCTAGATCAGTGGTCCTCAACCAGGAGAGTTTTGTGCACCTGCTCTCCCCCAGGGGATTTTGACAGGGCCTGGACACACTTTTCGTTGTCACAACTTGGGATTGGGAAAGGCGCTCCTGCGATCTAGTGGTCAGTGCACAGGACAGCTCCCCATAGCAAAAATTAATGTGGCCCCAAATGCCAGCAGTATAGAAATCTCAGTCTACATTAATGCAAGTAGCATCCCCACCCCACAACCCCGCAAGTCTGTTCTGCACACAGCAGCCTGAGTGATTCTTTTCTTTTCTCTTTATGATTTTATTTATTTATTTGACAGATCGAGAGAGAGATCCACGTAGGCAGAGAGGCAGGCAGTGGGAAAGGGAGAATAAGGCTCCCTGATGAGCAGAGAGCCCAATGCAGGGCTCGATGCCAGGACCCTGAGACCATGACCTGACTGATGGCAGAGGCTTAACACACTGAGCCACCCAGGCACCCCGATCCTTTTCTAATCTAAATCAAGTCAAGCCTCTTCAAAACCATCCAAGCTCTTCTCATCTGGCACAAAGTTAAAGGCAAATCCCTACAATGGCCTTCAAGACTTTATGTGATCTGACCCCACTACCTTCCTTACCTACCTCCTACCACTTTCTGTCTTGCTCATTTTTGCCCAGCATTATTGGTCGCCGTGTCATTCTTTTAACACACCAGATGTGCTCCCACCTTGGGCTTACTGTTTGCTTTGTGTGGGATGCTCTTCAAACAGCACAACTGCTCGCTCCTTAATTTCCTCCAGGTCTTTCCTCAAATGAGGGAGACTTCCCTGACACAGTCCCATAGAAAATTCCAACCTGCTCCCCTAAACCCTCACACCCCATGTCCACTCACTCAGCTTAGATTCCTTCCTACCCCACATCAACCCCTGATATGTATGTATATTTATTTGCTTCATTTCTCACTCAACAACTAAAATGAAAACTCTAAGAGGACATCAAATTCATTTTGTTTCTTGTTAACTATTCTGTCTTTAGGGTTTAGAACAGTACCTGACACATAGTAGATGTTCCGTAAATATTGGAGAATGATTTGTTTCTATTTTTGCCTTTTCTCTATCCATTTTTTACACAGCGGCCAAAAATGACATTTTAAGAATGCAAAAGGAATCCCACGACCACGCTCCACCCACTAGTGTAAAACCCTTCAACGGCTTTTCGTTGTGCTCAAGCCGCAGCTGACATTCTACAGACCAGGCCAGATTAAGATTTCAGAGTTCTTAATCACTGGAAAGATGATGGTGTTGTCACCACCAGAGATATTTAAATATTTTTGAAGATTAGATCCCAAAGTAAGTGTGCTAAAAGCCTAGCAATCTCCTATTTCACAAACTCAGATTTCATAAAGTCTCATTAGTCTTCTCACCTTGTATACTTTCCTCAGCCCCCTTTTCTCTTCTGTTTCAGGCACTCACCATACTTTGACAGAATGACCATAACGGCCTTCCAACCTGTCATCTCATCTTCAGGAATATGCCCCTTTCCCTCCCATCCTCACACCAATTCATCCTCTAAACTTATTCAAAGATGATCACTCTAAAATGTGCATCTCATTGTGTCCTTCCCCTACAGGAACTTACTCAATAGCTCCTAAGGACGTGTGAATTTCCTTGGTGTGGTATTTTTACAAGACCCTTTGCTTGCAAGTGGCAGCAATCCAAAGAAAACTGGAGGAACCAAAAGGGAAAAGCAAGCAAACAAACAAAAAACAAAGGAATGTCCAGGTTCCTGTAGGGGTGGATACCACAGAAGTTCATAAAAATCCAAAAGAAGACGGGGCACCTGGGTGGCTCAATGGGTTAAGCCTCTGCCTTCGGCTCAGGTCATGATCCCATGGTCCTGGGATCGAGTCCTACCTGCTCTGCAGGTAGCCTGCTTCCTCCTCTCTCTCTGCCTGCCTCTCTGCCTACTTGTGATCTCTGTCAGATAAATAAAGAAAAAATCTTTTTAAAAAAATCAAAAGAAGAGCTACAGAACTAAAATTTCAGAATCAAGAACTAGGGACTGGAAACCGGCAAAACACTTTTCTATTTGTCCATGTCTCATGTTTACTTGTCTCCATATGGCTGCTTTCTTCTCTGGTCAGACTCTTCAAGTGTCCAGGAAGATGGCCATTGCCATCTCCTGAATCCCATCCAGCAAGGCCAGTCACTCGCCTAAAGAGAGAACCTTGTCTTCCTGTCATTTACATATCAATCCCAGGGAGACTCTGATTCGTCCTATTGGTGTCAGGTGGACCAATCACTATATGGGTTTATATGTGTGCCCATCCTCCCCCAGACTGCATAAAGCACCGGTGTAATTTTTTTTAAATTACCATATAATGTATTATTTGCCCCAAGGGTGCAGGTCTGTGATTCATCTGTGTTAAACATTTCACAGAACTCACCATATCACATACCCTCCCCAATGTTCATAACCCAGCCACCCTCTCCATACCCCCTCCATCCCCGCAAACCTCAGTTTGTTTTGTGAGATTAAGTCTGTTATGGTTTGTCTCTCTCCCCATCCCATCTTGTTTCATTTTTTCCCTCCCTACCTCCCATGACCCCCTACCCTGCCTTTCAAATTCCTCATATCAGAGAGATCATATGATAATTGCCTTTCTCTGATTGACTTACTTCATTTAGCATAATACCCTCTAGTTCCATCCAAGTCATTTCAAATGGCAAGATTTCATTTTTGATGGCTGCATAGTATTCCTGTGCGTGTGTGTGTGTGTGTGTGTGTGTGTGTGTGTTTATTACATCTTCTTTATCCATTCCTCTGTTGATGAACATCTTGGTTCTTTCCATAGTTTGGCTATTGTGGACATTGCTGCTGTAAACATTCAGGTTCACAGGCCCCTTTGGATCACTACATTTGTATCTTTAGGTAAATACCCAGTAGTGGGATTGCTGGGTCCTAGGGTAACTCTATTTTCCTCTTTGAGGAACCTTCATACTGTGAAGCACAGGGGAAATTATCCAGAGTGAACGGCTTTGTGTACCCAGAAAGAGGAAGATGAGGAAGTACAGCGGTCAGGCACAACACATAGCCCACAGTTTCCACCATTTACATGATCTCTTCGATTCCACTTTTCCCTGCTCCTTCCGCAGGTTCTGTGCTTGAACCACAGTGAGCCCCTGTGAATTCGTGGATGGCTTTGGCTTTCTCTTACCTGCATCTGGCCACACCTGCTGCTCTCTGTGCCTAAAACCCTATTTTCTGGCTTGTTATACAAAGATAATACTTCCAGATATTCTTCACACATCATACACCTCATACATCACCTCCTCCAGGAAGTCGTTGTTTGGACTTAGGGGTTTTATTGTCATTTAGGGATAGTAAGGCCAACAGACCAGGAGACCACTGCCATTGAAAAGACAATTGGTTACTCACAGATCCCAGAAGGAGGGGGCTGGCGCAGCCACCAGGGAGGGGTGGGGGAGGACAAAGGGGAGCACCGGGTTCCGTCAGGATGGGACTGAGGATAAGAGCCTTTATTGTGGTTTCTGTAGGAAGGAATGGGGGAAGTAGGGATGGTAAGTTGTGACTGGCTGATTTGGACACTTTCAGCAGGAGCTGGGGTATAACGGCTGTCCCTGGTTGTCTGGTACTTGGCCCTGGTGTGATTCGGACCCTGAGTAACAGTTCCACAGAGAAGGTGGTCAGGAATTCAGACTCTAGATTCATTGCTTTGCATTTAAAAACCTCACTCCCAGCTGAGGGGTAACTCTCTCTAGGAGCTGACCAACCCTGGAGGGGCAGTCCTTCCAGCTTCAGCAAGCACTCATGATGGTCAAAGTATCAAAATATAGAAAATAAAGGACGGTTACTCATCTTCCCTGATTTTTTTCTTTTTAAACTTATTTTATTTAAATTCATTTAGTTAATGTAAAGTGTATCAATAGTTTCTAATGCGGAGTTCAATTATTCTTCCCTGATATTTTTTTCACCCTCTTCCCCTAAATCAGGTTTCTGTGATTCTTCCTTCTGATCCCATAATAACCAGTGCATATTTCTGTCCTTGCAAGGTGACAGCGCCAACAATGGCATCCCAAGTGACAGCATAGCAATGTTCAACCTTCAGATTCCTTTGAGGGAAGAGGGTGAGAACTTGAAGCCATTTTAATTTCGATGTAATGGATGTGTGACCTCATTTGATGTGGGTAGCCTGTAAGACTGCACTTCTAGTCTTTACTCACGTGTCTTAAAAATGTTTTTATTCATATTTTTTTATTAAAATGATGACAACAAAACTCGAGGTGTGCTATATATCCTGAATTTCCACCATCACATTCACTTATAGAGCCATTGTTCATTCATCCTCATACTGATTATTGAATACGTTTTTTTCTCTGCATTATTGTGCCTATCTTCGACCTTCCAAATACACAATTAACCAGGAAAATTTAAACTCTGACTGCTCTTTTAAGAAATTGAGGCTTGTAAATATCCGTGCATAGAAAATCAAAACAATATGCCTGATTACACAAGGACCCCTCCCACTGATGAATGTATGGTGCCTTATTATCTTTGTATGGTGCCTGGGTGTGGATTAGGAAAAGAAGCACCATCCTTTGCACGGTTGCAGCTGTGTGCTGTGGAGACTGCTTGGGGAGCAAAGCACAGGTTGGTTTTTAGCCCAAAGTGTCTCCTTCTGGTAACCCTTAAAAGGTCAGGCGAAGATGCTGAATGTGCACTATTTTGCCCCAATGGGTGTAGCTTGATTCATGTTCCTCCCTGGGATTTCCTCCGGGACCTGATAGTGTTATACAATAGCAAGTGAGGGACTAACCCATCACTGTGTAAATTTCTGCTGCCATAATAAAATGTGCATGTTTCTGTTTGGGAATCTGAACACGTATTTGACCTTCTTAGTGATTCAACTTTGAAGCAAAGACTTTTTTCATCTTTTCTTCAAGACTTTGGGTTAAATTAAGGGGTGCTCTGAGATTTTAAGGCAAATTGTCACGAGTCAGCCTTTATCTACAGTTACTTATCTCTGTAATCAGATTTTTCTCAAGACACAAAATACACGTACACACAAAATAAAACACAGATACAGTTTAGATGCCGACTCAAATTGTCAGCCAGGGCTGTTGAGTCCACATTTTTTAATCATCCCAGGTGATTGATTATATTAAGTGAATATTAGCAGTTACAAAATAAGTCTACAGTAATACAATGTACTTTTATCATTTTTTTACATTAATGGTTTTTGGTTAATTATTCCTGTTTCTTAAAAAATAATTTAAAAAAATATAGCTCTTCTGTAGTCCGAATGTTTGTGTCCCCTCTCAAAAGTCATATGTTGGAGGGACGCCTGGGTGGCTCAGTGGGCTAAGCCTCTGCCTTTGGCTCAGGTCATGATCCCAGGGTCCTGGGATCGAGCCCTGCATCGAGCTTTTTGCTCAGCAGGGAGCTCGCTTCCCTCCCTCTCTCTGCCTGACACTCTCCCTACTTGTGATCTCTATCTGTCAAATAAATAAATAAAATCTTAAAAAAAAAAGTCATATGTTGGAACCCTAATCCAAGTGCCAAGTGTAATGACATTTACAGATAAGGCCTTTAAGAGATTATTAGGTCATGGTGGTGGGGCCCTAACAATGGGATTAGTGCCCTTATGAGAAGAGATGGGAGAGAGCCAATGATATGATATATTACATATAATATATGAAATATTATTATAATGCTATATTATTATATCAATAAATGAAATGCAATAAATAAATAAATAAATAAATAAATAAATAAAATTGCAATGCAATAAATAAATAAATTACAATGGAAGATTATTCAGCTTAACAAAGGTAGGAGTGTGGGTGATGTCCCTGGTGGGCCATGCTGGCTCTTGGCTGGGACCTAAGCCAGGCCCGGACTGAAAACCTGCATCGTCCCACCAACTTGGGGTTTCCTGCTATCTGCCCCCCAAAGGACAATGTCCAGTGTCAGAGCATGGGGACAGAAATAGCCTCAGTTAGTTCCTACACGAAGAGTAGCTTTGGAAACTTCTGAAAACCCAACTCATCATCCATCTGGCTATGAAGGGACATCTACAACATTAATCCCATGACCCATGTTTTACTTTGTAGAATTCCAAACATTCAACAAGCTTGTGAGTGGTCTATTTATTTGCAAGCTTAGGTTGCTGCTTCTTGCCTTTAAAAGCCAAGCACTGTAGTTGCTCCCGTAGATCGGTACAGTCTTTTACAGTTTTCAAAGCACTTATGAGTTCTTCCCCTATTCTTTACTTCTGAAAAGCAAAATGTGTATCAGCCAATGATGTAATTAGTTTGAAGAGAAAAGAACTTTATTGAACATTATCAAGGGCCTTGAAGAATTCCCGGAGGGCCAATGCCAGGTTCTGGGGCTGTACCACCACAGGACTGCCCAGGGGAGATAGTGCAGTGATACCCCAACAGTTGACCCTGGATGGAACCGTGGGCATGGCTGCTCAGAGAACTCCAGTCTTTTGCATCCATCCTTAGAAACAGATCCTACCTACTTGGTGCTTGCTTCTTCTTCTCCCATCAGAGCCTCATGTGGGTGCATCTGATGGGCAGACCTTGTATCATTTGCAAAGTAATTTCTGGCTTCTCTTGGGGTAGAAAGTCAACATGGGAAAATTCCTCAGAGGTAGGAAGAGTGTCCAAAGGATGCTGGCTGTTTCAAATTACAACAAACAGGACAAACGATACCACTGACCATCAGAAGTGGGGTTTTAATGTCTTGAAACAGTTATTATTGGGTTTTAATGTTACTGGGAATCATTTACTGTAGGTTCACAAGATATCTGATAAGAGAGCACCTTTTAGATTTCTCTAACCAATAATATCTGCATTCTGATCCTGCAGAAAAAAGTTCTCTGAAAGTGCTGACCAGTTTTGATTGCAATACGATTTCTCAGCTGATTCTTTTCATATCCTATTTGAAGCAGAGCTCAAAAAGCTCTGTACTCAGTGGGTGGTTGTATAATTGTTTTAATTCATTTGTTAAACATAATTATCTTTCCTCACTTCTGTCCTATTCCTTTGACATATGCTCAGCAACTTGGTCCCTAATGGATGTGATTAGAGCTTCCCACGGTGTGCATCATGTGAGGGAAGGGGTGTTACATCGTTAAGGTGGGGACACATCTTCATTTCATGTTTCAGGGACTTAAGCTGTTTCTTTTGACACCTGGGGGCTAAGTTAATGAGAGAGTTCTTTGATAGCTTTATGTGAGCTAATTCTGCTTGTCACATGCTATAAGGGACCTGGAGAAGAGGGAGGAAGTCAGAGAGTAGAAGATAGGTGGGGTGCCTTTGTTCAGTGACCATCCCCTCATGTCAACCACCAACCCAATCATTAACTCTGGGCGTTTAAACACAGACAACTAAACACAGACATCCTGCGACAGATCAAAGACAGGTTCTTGGCAACAGGTCAGAACATATTCTTGGGAAAAAGAGTTATGCTAGTGGACCCTTGTGAATCTGAGGTGTCTTCCTCCTAGAGACCTGGGTGTTTTGTAGACAACCTCTCATCCACCTTTTTGCAATGTCCCCGCAAGGCACTTATTCCCAAGTCTGGGAAAACTGAAGAATATTAGACTCTGTGCTCTTAGAGATCAGGGAAGGTGTCAATGAATCATCCTTCTGGGTTCTAACCTAGACTGACAACAGATAAGAACCGAGTTCAATCAAATGTGATAGGTATTGAGTGCTAGATGAGTCAGCATGGCTTAGATTCAAGACCAAAAGAGTCTTGAATCTTCCTGTGCCCTGAATTGAAAAATGGTGCTCAGGGAATAGTGTACCTGGCCCGATCCAGCCATGCTTACCCCAAGAATATGAAGATTTCCGCCTGCATTTTCTTTTGAAAGTTTTATGGTTTTAGCCTTTACATTTAAGTCTACAATCTATTTCCAGTTAATTTTTGGATATAATGTGAGGCAAGAGTGATGATTTGTTTTCCCATACATACATGCAATGATAGAAATGCTTTCCAGCCTGCCGCCAAAAAGAATGGGCCTGGGTCTTTCCTACTGTTTCCTGGCAATGGTCCAGCACAGCTTTCCTTCAGAGCAGTCAAATAACTGAAAGAAAATCCTCAAATTTAACAATCTTGTCTACTGGGTTTCAATGGAAGTTCATGCATTTTATCCACTCCCCCTTTTCAACCTGCTTTCTATAGAGAACATCAATTAACCTGTTGGAATTAAACCTGAAAAAAAAAAAGGGCAACAAATTAAGCCACTTACAAGAGTGTCACGAAGTACTGACCTTTTATTCTTAACACAGTGACTGGACAGAACCCCTATTTTTGCGAGTAAAAAAGAGCAGGCACCCCTTCCCCATCCTATGCGATGGTGCACTTCAAAGCCTTGTCTAAGCAAATCTTAGAATGTTGAAGTTGTAGGGAACAGAATGTTCATCAGTTTGATGAACGTTGGAAACAGTGATCTTTGCAGCTTCGATTTATAACAGTGAGCTTGTGCATTCTTGGATAGCTGTCCATTACTGATGTGTGCCGGATTAGTTTTACAGTTTCACCTGAGGAAGGAAGACTTTATGTTTTATGAAGAGTCCAGAAATTCTGCTTTTAAGGCTAAATGCATACAGCCACATTTATTACACAGAAAGTGCAGCAAGTCTACAAGACCAGAAGCATAAGTACTGATGAATGGATGGAAGCAGTAGCTAGTACTATAGACAATCCTATAGCAAGAGAAGACTGTGATGCTTCCGGATGGTCCAGGAAATCTTCTGGAGGCTTCAGTACCTGGTGTGATCATTTAGTCGTGAAAAGGGCACATCAGAAGGGGTGGTGTGGTGAGCAAGGGCACAGGACAGGAGCCGAGCACATCTGGCAGGTGGCAAGTGGACTGTCACGGTGGGGCCGTGAGAGACTGGGGTCAAGGCAAGCTTCCAGGAGCCAGGAAGCCTCCTGAAAACCCGAATATCCCAGGATAGCATATTCTCAAATCATGATGATAAGGCTTACGACGATTTAAATGCTGTTAAATGGGAATTTTGCCTTTCAAACCATGCTATACCTTTGATTGTAAGATGTATCCCAATTTCAAAGATGTTAGATTGTGTGGGGGGAAAAGCACAAGTCAGTGTGCTAGCCAGCCTCGGGGAGGACCATGAAGATTTCCACATCCCAGTATCTGCATGTGTGTTGTACCCTCCCACATCTGGTGTGACTAACAGGATATAGCAGAATTGGGGGTAAATCAGTTACAGAATTAGGTTATGAAAGACACTGAGGCTTCTGTTTTGTTCTCTCTCTCTTTTCCTCTCTTTCTTTTCTCTCTCTCTCTCTCTCCTTTCTTCTTCTATTCCCCCTTTCCTTCCCTCTCACTCCCACCCTTTCTCTCTCTTTCTCATTTATCATTAGCTCTTGTGGAAACGCAGGTATCCCTGTAGATACCCGGGTGGCAAGGAACTGAAGCCCTCCACACCTGCCACCTGCACAGAATTGAGGTCTGTCCATCATCACATGTCCTTCAAACAGCTGCAGCCGGCTATTTGATGGCAATCTCATGAGATACCTCAAGGCAGAAACACATAGCTCGACAGCTTCCAGGTGCCTGACCTTCAGAAACGGTGTGAGATCATAAGTACTTAAATATATAGGTTGGGCTGCTAAGTTTGGGGGTAATTCATTGCAAAGCAATAGAGGAACGATTCTATACAAAGACTCAAAATATGCCTTATTCCGTATGTGTACTCAGCGTCAGTCTGACGTTCAGAAAGAGATATGCCTGCCTGAGGCTGCTTAGAACATGCAGTGCCTCAGAGCAGGGGGAGACATTAAAGAGAGGTAACAAAAAATGGGGAAAGGGAATGTAGACATACAAAGAAGAACCATTTTGCTTTTCTAGGTCCTTCTTTTTAAAGAGTAGAAAATATACTTTCCTAGAAAGAAATAAACACAGAAGGAAAGAGTAGGATGAAAGTTACCTTTATCAGCCTATAAACAGATACTCAAACCAAAAACACTGGAAACTGCAAAAAGATGCCAACTGTTTTTAAAGAAATGGCACACGACGTTAGGTATGAATAACTTTCATGCAAATTGAAGAGGTAGACGTGGTCGAATTGTTCAGGAGGCACCAAAAGAATGTGAATAATATTCTATTGAAAGGAAGGAAGACTGAGATTCTGAAAAAATATTTTATTAGGTAAAAGAATGAATAAATAAATGTATATATATATATGTATATATATACATATATATATAAGTTTTCTAGGGTTGCTATTTCAAGATACCAGAAGCCTGGAGGCTGAAACCACAGAAGTGGACAGTGTCACATTTCTAGAGGCTACAGTGTTGGTAGAACATGCTCCTTTTGTAGGTATTGTGGATGGATCTACTCCAGGCCCCTTTTCCAGCTTGAAGCATTGCTCTGGCTTTGGACTTCTTCACCGGGCCTTCTCCCTCAGTGCATATCTGTGTATCCGCACTCTCCCTTCTTAGAAGCGCACAAGTCCTCCCGAATTGGGTGCCCAGTCTACTCAAATATGACCTCATCCTAGCTAGTGACATCTCCAGGAACCCTATTTCCAAATAAGGTCATGCTCCCAGGTGCTGGGGTTTAAGACTGGGATACTTCATATGCATAAACACATACACACACACACACACACACACACACGTGTGTGTGCATATGTATTCCTATATATATCTATGTGTATAGATAGAAAGGGAGGAAGGAATAGATGGGAAAAAGAAAATACGCATAGCGAGTTAGTCGACTTCATCTTTAACTTTTCAACAATGACCTTCAGAATGAACGACTGAAATTCTATTGAAAGAAAAGACCTGGATAGGGCAGTGAAAAATAAACTCTACATAGGGGGATGCAGAGGCTAGTATAGATTTTGTGGAAAGAGAAAGGATGAAAAGGGCTAGTCCGTATGTACCCAAAGGAATCCTCAAAGGCTGCTTTTCCGAGGTCTTGAGAAGAGACAATGGAAAGACACCCGATCCGTGAACAGAGAAAGAAACCATTGCAGAACAACAAGGGATCCTTTTAGAAAGACATGGCTATCCTCAAGGTGTCTGCATGCGATGAGAAAACTCCCTGAGATCCACCACATTCAAGCCCATCCAACAAGGCTCCAGACACTTTGGAAAGCTTGTCTTTCTTTCATGGAGAGAGAATGAGTGAGAGAGAGCATGAGAGAGGAGATGGTCAGTGGGAGAAGCCGACTCCCCAAGGATCTGGGAGCGGGAGGTGGTAGGAGATCCTGCCTGCCCGGGGTCATGACCTGATCCCAAGGCAGTCGCTGAACTAACCGAGCCACGCAGGCGCCCGTCTCCAGAAATGGGTCAACAAGAGCTGAGGAGCACCTGGGCGGCACCTTCAGTGAAGTGCCCAACTCTGGGTTCTGGCTCAGGGGTTGATCTCAGGCTCTTGAGATTGAGCCCTGAGGCTAGCTCTCGGTTCAGGTCAGAGTCCACTAGGTCTCTCTTCGGGTCCTGCCCTTCCCCCCTTCCCCATGAAGAGTGCTCTTGCCCTGAAACCAACTAGGAAAAGCATTCACAGAAATAAACAATGTTTGAGAGGGGGTGTAATGCCAACTGAATATTACCCCCATTTAAAAGACCACCAGAGACGTGAGTCAAAGCCAAGCAACAAGTGTCGTTTATTGCAGGTTCGAACCTGACCTCTGCGCTGCTCCTTGCCAATAACGCCGAGAGGTCCAGAGCTGGGTCGGTGCAGGATTTTTATAGACAGATACAAACAAGTTTCGGGTGGGGCTGAGCTGATTGATTGATAGTTTGAACAGGCATACTTGGCGTCAGTGGATTGGGTCAGGGGACCCGCACGCGAAAGCAGACAAAGCAATCTTACAGAAGCAGAACCGGCCGGTTAGCCCACGCATGCGAAAAAAAAAGCACTATCAGGATATTGAAGGCCTGGTTACTATCAAGCCAAAGCCATTTTCCCTCTAATGAGGCACTAACATAAAGACAATTGGGAGTCTCCTGGTGAAATGTTACATTCCGGCTATCAAAGGTAAGGTAACTTCTTTGTTGTAAATTTCAAGGACATTTGCAAACCTAGGGAGACTCCTACCCTGCAGGACTGTGATTTCTGCAAGTTAACTATTTATCATTTTATGGCAGTCAGGGGTGCCTGAAGAATGCTACACATATGGAGGGGAGCGGGTGAAGGGGGGGGTGCAAGGCACCAGCTTTTGCTTTGTCCTCAGCCAGCCTCCTGCTCCTTCATTCCCCCCTGAACAATTTTGACCCTTAAATCTTTAAGGGGGTTGAAGGTGGAAGGTCTCATCTTCTGTAACTTCTTCGTGCTGAATGGGGGCGTAGAGCTGTCCCTACCTACTGGGGTCAATATTGATCAGGGTAGGAATGTATAAGGGAGATACGAAAGGTAGAGGCAGCTGAATCCAGCGCTGACAGTGAAGAGGCGTCCTTGCGTGCAATAAGGATCGTCTGTCGTGGTGTAGTCATTGTAGCAATGGAGTCTCGGCACCAAGTAGAGAAAGATGGAACAAAGCAACATATTAAGGTTAATAAGGCGATAAGAATAAGAAGCCCGAAAAGGAGATTTGGCCATAGCCCTCCTCCAAGCCAGGAACTTAACCAATCACTAAAAGAGAGAGAGGGACCTTGTAGAGCCTTAATCTGGGCATTCATATCCTTAATTAGTCCTGTGATACTTTTGTGATAGTCTGGGATGTACAAACAACATTCTGTCTTGATAATTGCACATGTGCCACCCTGGGTTGCTTTCAGGACATCTAAGGCCATCCTATTTTGTAGGACTGCCTTGCGTATCTGTGACAATTCGGTATTAAGTAGGGAGATGCCATTTAGTGAATCATTGAATGCCTTTGTAGTATATTTATTAAAGGCTTCTACATGCCACATGACATCCTCTAGTCCCGCAGATGGAACAAAAATGGATGCTAAGTGATCATACCATTTAAAAACAGATCGCGTCCATCTTTATTTCAAGTTGGGGAGATTAGCTGGGGTTGTAATGGTTTTAGTAATGCACCCATGAATTCAGGGAAATCCTAAAGTACAGCGACCTATCTACCCTGGAGGAAGCCAGGGCCACAAGTTGGTTCCACATATCCAGTGGGTTCCGTTTGGAGCTGGCCATCTGATGCCAGGTCGCCTTGCCCAGCCAGTAGCAAACCAGTCAGTAGCCTGAAGTACTATTATTTGGGGACACATTTCTAGTGAGCCATCCTAGACATCGTGTGTTATTTGCCCAATACCACTCGTATGATTCCTTTGTTCCCAGCATAAAACTGCCTTCTGACTGAGCTGTCCAATCGTGGGTGTAAGCCACAGATATGTATCTCAGATGCCATCCTTAGTATATGCCATCCTTAGTATATGCCATCCTTAGTATAGCGATAAGGAGGGTTTTGAAACTTAGGCCCATATTTGATTGGGGATTTATGGCTTGATAGCAATCCCCTTTCTTCCAAATAGCTCCATGGGCATGTAGCATATTTGGAGTCAGTATAAATGTTAATTCTTAGGCTTTGGCAATTGCAAAGTGCAAGTGAGCACTATGGCACACCTAGCTTTTCTTATTCTTTCTATGAAAACTACTGTCATCAGAAAACCAACTGTCATTCGTATTTTTAACAGGGGCATCTTAAATCTGGACAAATAGAGAAAGTAAGATCAATAACCTCTGAACATTTTTGCTCTATAGAGAAAGAAGTACAATGGTCAAGTTCAGGCATACAGGTAACTAGGTTTAAAGTTTGACAAATTTTAAGTATTATTTCTGGCATATCTATAAGCATAGTCCAATATTTAATTAGATGGCCTCTATAATCCATTGGTGGCCTTTGGCTTCTAAGACAAATCTGGACCTGATGTGAAGTTATTACAGTCAGGGACTGTTCCATCGTGAGCTTTGAGGTGCCTTTTATGAGGGCTGTTCTATGCTTAGCTAAAGCATCTGTTTGCAATCGCACCTCAACAGAGGTGGCCTCTAGGATAAATATGACTAAGGGATGAAACCAATAAGAAGACCTTTGAGTGGTCCAGCCTTAACAATATCCTGATTACAGAGGATCACTGGCAAGTGAGAATACTTGTCAAGAGATAAGGGGAGTCCCCAATGCATCATACAATCCACTCATAAACAAAGTGGGGTCATCCATTGTCTCCACAGGTCCATAATTAATTCTATGGAGTGCAATAGGCTGGCTTTTAGACAATTTCATTATCCCAGCCACACATAAGGTGTTAGTTAAGTTATACAATTGTAAGGGAATCAATCCCATTTTCCAGTTGTTTAATCATGTGTGAAGGGGTTCTACTAATATCCCCACAAAATAAAAAAGCAAGAAGATCATCTAAATGAGCTATTGTGTAACTTCTCTGAAGTTTACCTCAAATTGTTTAGCTTAGGTAAACAAACATTTAAAGACAATCAAATCTAGAATTTAACATCCATAAAGATGTGTTACTAAAACAATTTTTCTCTCTAAAATAACCCTCATTTACAGAGATAGCCAAATCAGGACTAATTCACTTGTGAAACAAGTCCAGTTTTAACAAACTTGGCCCTTTATTTACATAAGCTCCGCAAGAACAGTTGAGTGTGATCATATAGATCTTTTAGAATCTGCTTTGCTGGAACTTCTTATAAGGAATCTCTGGGTTGAACTTTTAGTAGCCTCTCCGGGCCAGAAGCCAAGCCCTGTACTTGCCATCAGGCATGCCTGCAATACCTGTTGATTTGGGCGAGTTCCTCTTCTGAGTTTCCGCACCTACCAAAGAGTGACATTCTTTACTCACCTGGTGAGCCTGCTGGGAACTCTGTAAGCAAGGTATCAGGCCAACAGTCCCAAGGGGCTTTATGGCTCCAGGTTTCATAAAGTCAACGTTAGTTCCTTAAAGCTGTCTGGTCATATCTGAGTCTATGCATGTCTTTCTCAAATATGACATTGCAGTCACAGCCTTGGTAAAATAACCAGTTCTCAATGGTGTCCTGTTAAAGGAGAACAGATTCTTATTGAACTTATGCAAATGACTGATTGCCATGGAAGAAAGAATACTTACTGAGACCTTTTGGTTTCAGAGGGTTCATATAGAGAGAAAATTTGAATGCCTTGAGCACTTTTACATCTCTATAAGTTACAGATAACTTAAGAAAAAGTATCCCTAGTCTGGAAGAGCAAACATTAGAGAGAACCAGCAATGTTTAAAGTAAGACAAAACATTAAGAGACACAACATTATAATCTTTTAGTTCATTTAGTCCCATGTTACTAAATCTGGTGATGCAGCTTTAGTTAGTTTTGGAAATTCTTACCCATTTCAGTTTTAGGATTTTCAAGTATATTAAATATCTGTATTTGTCCTGAAAGTCCTTTATAGGAATCTCCTTGAAGATAAAACTCATTTTACAAGAGAATTAAAACAATTATAAATGACAAAAACTCAGAATGGATATGGTTAGAGCTAAAGAGACACAGGAGTTTACAATTTAGCTGCAAGTAAATCAGGTTATTTCTGTGATACATAACATTCCCATAATTACAATATCAAGCGATGATCTCTCAAAACATTAAAACTTTAGGAAGTGCATAGAATCTCTAGAATAGTTATAATATTTTCCCAAATGTAATCCAAGCTTTATCATTAGTTCAGTATTATTTCACGATAAACTTCACATACCAAGGAAAAGCCCGAGTTAAAGAGATTTACAATTTAAATCTTGTCAACATTTGCTAAAATCTTAGAAAGTTTTGAAGCAAATGCCTAAATATAATTAGGGATGTTAAACACCTGATAAAACAAAACATAGAAACTGGTTTTTCTGGGCAGGCAAAGAGAAAATCACTTACATTCTCGTAACAGGAGATCAATTAATCTAATAAAACTTTATCCTTTGAACAGAGAATTTCAGTCTTGTACTAATGTAATGTACCTTTAAAACCCATTCATTTAGGACAAAATTACCTTCCCTTACCTTCAACAAAATGTATTCCCATTCCTTAAATCTTTCTTACATATCTGCAACTTTCTTACATACACAGTTTCCCTTATTTCCATCATTCTTAGTTACACTAAGCAGAACTTTGTATTCTTAGAAACACCTTTAGTTATTAACCAATTGTGAACTATTACACAACAGAATTCTTCAGGTGGCAAATTTATGAATCAGTTAAGTGGCAAACAAGTTTACCAACAGATTTAAATACTCTTAGTTTCTTTGCAGAAAGAAGTCAAAAGCACAAACCTACTTCCAATAATTAACGACTTAGCATTTTATCCTGTTTGGTAAAGACCTAGATGTCCACAATTTAATTCCATTTGTCATCCAAGCAAAACTTTAAAACTTTCAGATTACCAAAGACTTTGAAAGCTACTTCAGCAATTACCCATTAGAACTTTGAGACAGACAATTAACCTTCAGTTTAGTTATTTCTTTGCTAACAAATTTTAATAAATAACATGAGCTTATTTGACCTTCAGTAAACCTCGAAGTTTCACATTTACTGCTGATAACTTAAAAGACAGGTCTTATCTTAATTAAACCAACAAACTTAACTTAGTTCCAACACTGATTTACTTTCCACCTGGGCCCACTCCACTTTGAATGTTTACCTGAGACATGCGTGGGAAGATCTGGAGTGGGGCGTGTTAGGTCCAGGGGGTGCTCTTCTTGCTCCTTGACAGTGAAGAGAGAAGGAGCTGTGGTGCATGATCTAGAGGCCAGTCATGCAGGCTGCACACACGTTGGTACAGAAACACGTAAGGGGGAAACAGAAGAAACAAAGCGCTGCCAGGAGGCAGAGAAAAGATTCCCGGTTTTAGAGCTCATAAGGCCCAACAGAGGAGAAGACACCATGCTTTCCCATCAGCCAGGGGGTAGGGGTTAGGCAGTCCAAGTCAGGCCAGAGAACACAGGGAAACTTCCCCGAAACAAAGAGAGTTTCGGCAGCTGCTTGGGAATATTCCTTATAGTCTCTGTCTCGAGTTAGACCAACCCCAGTTGGCTCCAGTTATAGCCATTAACATGGGAAGTGAGTGAGGGAGAAGCCCCCACATCTATTAGGAGTAACAGAGAGAAATAAATCCAGAGTCCCCTTTGCTAGGGATGGCCCAGCAACCTGGGTTTACTAGAAGAAGGCTTATTTACATAATTATCATCCAATATGTCAGGAGGAAATTTACTAGCTGACTCATTGAATCTGGTTTTAGCTCTTAATACCGATCTCTTATATTCCCTCCCGATATGTACGATGTTGCAGACAAGGGGAGAGGGATCTTTCAGGTGCTGTCCTGCTCGCGTCCCTCGCGGGAACTTAGGAGCGTCTTAGCTAAGGTCTATCTGTATAAACCCAGGACCAGGCTACTCCATGGAGTAGATGACCGTTATGCTGTATGACGCTCCACGAGACTCAGGGTGCTGTCCACTCAGACTCCGAAGCCGAAGGCGGTGGAGCCACACAAACACATTCATACAGTCAGGCATTCCTCAGATTCAAATGGGTTAGACACCCTCCCGTTAAACAGAATGTAACCTTCATGACCAGTACAAGGAACATATATCCACATTTAAAGACATAACATGGAGACATACATGAAGACATACATTGTTGGCCTCCGAGGTGGGGCTCGAACCCACGATATCTGCGAGGCCCTCCTGGCCCCCGAGGTGGGACACGAACCCACGATCTCTGAGAAGCCGTCTCGGCCCCTGAGGTGGGACTTGAACCCACGATCTCTGAGAAGCCATTCCCGCCGGGCACGAGGGACGCCTCCCCATTGGCCCACTGGCAACCCTATAGCGCATCCGCCAGGGTGTATTTGCCAGCCACCGTCCTGGGACTCTAACCCAGGTCCTGGGACTCTAACCCAGGAAAAATCACAGAAAGGACAAGACACACAAGACACACATAAGAACAAAGCATACAAAAAACATAGAGACAAAAGACAAAGCCCGCTTTCTTACCGATCGGTTGCAGTGACCCATTGACCAGTTGTCTGGTGGGCTTGAAGGGGAGATCTCGGTGGGACCTCCAAATGTATTGCCAACTGAATATTACCCCCACCTTAAAAGACCACCAGAGACATGAGTCAAAGCCAAGCAGCAAGGGTCGTTTATTGCAGGTTCGAACCTGGACTTCTGCGCCGCTCGTTGCCGATAACGCCGAGAGGTCTGGAGCTGGGTCAGTGCAGGATTTTTATAGACAGATACAAACAAGTTTCGGGTGGGGCTGAGCTGATTGATTGATAGTTTGAACAGGCATACTTGGCGTCAGTGGATTGGGTCAGGGGACCCGCACGCGAAAGCAGACAAAGCAATCTTACAGAAGCAGAACCGGCAGGTTAGCCCACGCATGCGAAAAAAAAGCACTATCAGGATATTGAAGGCCTGGTTACTATCAAGCCAAGGCCACTTTACCTCTAATGAGGCACTAACATAAAGACAATTGGGAGTCTCCTGGTGAAATGTTACATTCCGGCTATCAAAGGTAAGGTAACTTCTTTGTTGTAAATCTCAAGGACATTTGCAAACCAAGGAAGATTCCTACCCTGCAGGACTGTGATTTCTGCAAGTTAACTATTTATCATTTTATGGCAGTCAGGGGTGCCTGAGGAATGCTACACATATGGAGGGGAGCGGGTGAAGGGGGCGGTGCAAGGCGCCAGCTTTTGCTTTGTACTCAGCCAGTCTCCTGCTCCTTCACTTCATCATCAGCACCTACTGCTCTCCTCTCCTGGTGGTCTCTCGGGAAGGGGTCTTCTCTAGGTCTTCTAGCAGGAGATGGGCACTTCCCCTCTACCCCTGTTGCCGGACCAACCTTACCTATCCTGCAGGGTCAGGTCAGCTTGGCCTTCTTTTATCTGTTGTTCTCTTCTGAAAGTTTAGTTTTTCATAGATACCATGCTTTGCTTTTGTCAGGATTTACCCTGGACTATCAAAACCCTTTTCTTGTGCCAGTGAAGCCTAAGAAACACCCTGATGAGAGAACCAGGAACTCGAACAGATCATATTTATCCTGAATGTTCCGTCCAAAATGAAAAATACATTTCTGAGGAGCCTAAGGATCTCTGAGAAGGGAAGTTTCACCAACTCTGTCATGTAGGGGCATCAATTCCGATTCTGTGTCAGTTTTCCTACTTTCCCAGCTAATACTTCTCTACCTCAGAAAGCCCACTCTCAACCGTTTCCTCTCTCAAAGGCAGTTGCTCTTAGAGTCTGCACATGGCACTTGGGGCCTGCTGGTCGTTGGCTACTGCCCTCTGTACCTTGGGTCTAACAGCTGTAGGGCATCAAGATGAGAACGTCTCTTGTTCTAAGACTTAATATAGTTTGGGGCACATGGTAAGCAATAATCACTTTTTTGTTGATCCAAGTGTTCGACCTTTCTTAATTATTCTAGTACCACAGTTTACTTGTTCTAAGAGTTGTCTTCCCCCAGCAATTTTAATATCTCTTAAGGTGGCACTCACCTTGCACTTGATGACATATCCTAGTTTAACTGACAGCATTTCTCTTTCTTAGTCGAACATAAACTATAGTGCATGTTACCCTTGATGAAAGCTAGGATGCAATTAAATACTCTATTATGGTTACGATTCTGATATTTGAAATCCTCTGGTAGCTCCCTGTGCCCCCACAGTGTAGTACCTCACCTCCTAGGCATAGTATACAAACCATCTCACCCCCAGTGTTAACCCCGGGGCTCAGCCTCCATCCCCAGGTGATGCTGCCAGATCAGCTGTCGGTTGTCAGGAACTTGCTGTAGTTTCCTGAATGCACTGTGCTGCCTCCTGGCACTTTGAAACTTGACCACTCATCCTCATTCTTCGCTTTGCCCTTGTCTATCACCTCCCCTGAAAATCTGTTCCTAAGTGGCTTTTCCCAGCTCCAACCTACCCTTGGTAGTCTTTTATCTCCTTGTGGTAAAGCCTGTCACACTGCACCATGGACATGCCCGTTGTCCCCCTGAGAAGAGAAAAGGGACAGTGAGGGCCCCCCAGCATTTGCAGCTCTAGTGCAGAGCCCCATGCCTGGCTTGCAGGAAATGCCAGATCATGAAGACAAATGGAGATCATCCTCTGGCTAAAACCAGATCTTCTTTGCCTACCGCAGGATCTGGATCAATAAAGAGCAGCCAGTTATTATTGCTGTTTTTCTACGGATTTTTTCCCCATATATTTCCCAGGTCTTTACTCTTTTTATAGCACTTTAATTCAGGCTTCAACCACTTCCTAGTCAGATCAGGTGAAATCATTTTCCTTCCCATACCCTCGATGCATTTCACACCTAGTAATTCTTTTTTTAAAGATCTTATTTACCCATTTGACAGACAGATCACAAGTAGGTAGAGAGGCAGACAGACAGAGAGGGGGTAAGCAGGCTCGCCACTGAGCAGAGAGCCCGATGTGGGGATCCATCGCAGGACCCTGAAATCATGAACTGAGCCGAAGGCAGAGGCCTAAACCACTGAGCCACCCAGGAGCCCCATATCTGGTAATTTTTAATCAACGTGGATTTGCTGCATCAAATAGTTCCTCCTTCTTTAAATATAAATATATAAATATATTGATCAGGTCACACGCATGTCTTAGGAGAATGTCATACCTTTAGTAGCAAACTTGAAATCTTGGCCATTGGTTTTGATTTTTGTATTGGTTTGATTTGGTTCGGTTTTTGTAATTTTAAAAATCCCTCCAGCCCTTGGCTCTGTCTGACCTGATTGCTTTCAGCTGTTTCCGCCACTAAATTGTCCCGGCAGCGAAAGCTCTCATTGTTTATAGTGGCGTCCCCGTCTGAATACTTTGTTAGTAAAAAGCTTTTTTTTCTTTTTTTTTTTTTTTTTTTTTTTTTTGGCTATGGTAAAGTGGAACAACAATGAAGTATTTCAAGGAGGTGAACCACAGATAAATTTCTCTAAGGGTGGGATGAGGGTTACTCAAAAAGGAACTTGACAAGGCTTTTAAAGATATCGACAATCATTATAACATAACGTGACTGATTGTTACCGTGCTTTTAACTGGGCAAACACTTGTTGGCTTCCAAGAAAGACTAACATAGTTCTAGATGGTTCTAGCGGCCTTCTAGCACAGGGTCTCATGAGGCAGGGATTCTAGCCACTGGCTGTGCAAGGCATGAGGCCTGTTAGTTATTCTATTTTTTCCTCTGAAGAATGGGCCTTTCTACATTCCAGGTCCTTTCTACCCCAATAAATAATGCGGCGATTCTCTCAGCGCATTATACTTTTGGCTTCAACAGCCAACTGTCTGTTTAAAAGGACTTTTGTTTAAAGTCCTTTAAAAAAAAGTTCTTTCAAAAAAATCTTTTTTTTTTATTTTTTATTTTTTAATCCCATATGTTTACTCTGATCCTGGAACTTTGTCATTTTGACCTTCTCTGCTGATTAAAATATTCTTCATCATCAGCATCTACTGCTCTCCTCTCATGGTGGTAATCTCCGAAAGGGGTCTTCTCTAGTTCTTCTAGCAGGAGATGGGTACTTCCCCTCTACCCCTGTTGCTGGACCAACCTTACCTGAAAGACCGTAGAGGACCCGCTCCCAAGGACGCACTCAGAGACCACTGGATGCAATAAGCAAGAGGATTTTATTCGGGCATGCTTGGACTCCCAGGGACACTTGACCATGAAATCCGTGAAGGATGGGTCAGTGTCTGAGAGCCCTGATCTGTTTACAGTCCATTACATCAGAGCTCTCACTTTTCTAGCCAGTAATTTCAAAGCATTACAGTAAGGCCTACACACAGGTAGCCAATCCTTTAAAATCAACCATACATTCTGGCCTGTCACCGTTCAGGTAGTGTACAGTAGAGGGTACGTGTTGAATTGCACGTTTCTAACCTTTATCTGTATACGTGCTGAACCGCACGTCTCCAGCTAGCGTACGTGCTGAACCGCTCGTCTCGGCCTTGGTACGGGAGACAACCCTTATCAATTTTATTTAGTAGTAGGGGAAATTCTTAACAGGGGAAGGGTATAACTTTATTTGATTACACAGCGAGCGAGGGTTTAAGCAATTTTTCATTTCTTAGCAAAGCATTAGAAGCATTATTATACAGAAGCCAGAAACAGCTGGGGTAAACACAGATTTTTGCTAATTGTTATCCTATTATGCTGCTTGCTGACTGCCTTATCTATGGTCAGCTGGCCACAGTTTCTTAGCATAAGCTGGTTATAAAAAGAATGTTAAAACTTATAGGCTATACTATAGTTCTGACCTGGGGTCCTTCATTCCCCCCTTTTTCTTTATCATGGATATAATCTTATATCCATCTGTTTTGTTCTTCAATTGAGTCCTTTTGGGACTCTACTTGTTTAAGTAGTTGGTATTGCTGAGTCAAGACCATAGTCTGAACAACAGACAGGCGATCTTTAATGAATTGTATTAACCTGTTTAAGACACAAGGACCAAAGGTTAGAATTAATAACAGAATGATGAGAGGGCCCGTTATAGATGACAACAAAGTAGTAAGCCAAGGTGATCTGTTGAACCAGTTTTCGAACCATCCCTGCTGGGACTGAAAATCCATTTTTCTTTGAGCAAGTCTTTCTCTGAGTTTATCCATAGTTTCTCTGACTACTACGGTTTGATCTGCATAAAAGCAACATTCTTCTTTTAAGGCAGTCAGGGGTGCCTGTGGAATGTCACACATATTACCAAGGGATGTGGGTGGAGAGGGGCTGCAAGGCATCAGCCCCTTTTCCATCTTCAGCCAGCCTCCTGCTCCCTCATTATTTCCCCCTGAACAATTTTGACCCTTAAAGCTTTAAGGTGGTTGAAGGTGGAAGGTCTCATCTTCTGTAACCTCTTCCTGCTGAATAGGGGCGTAGAGCTGTCACTACCTACTGGGGTCAATATTGATCAGGGTAGGAATGTATAAGGGAGTTACGAAAGGTGGAGGCAGCTGAATCCAGCGCTGACAGTGAAGAGGCGTCCTCTCACGCGACAAGGATCGTCTGTTGTAGTGAAGTCATTGCAGCAATGGAGTCTCGGCACCAAGTAGAGAAACACTGAACAAAGCAACATATTAAGGTTAATAATGCGATAAGAATGAAAAGCCCGAGAAGGAGATTTGGCCATAGTCCTCCTTCAAACCAGGAACTTAACCATTCACTGAGAGAGAGAGAAGGATCTTGTAGGGCCTTAATTTGGGTATTCATATATTTTATGGTATAATTTTTTTTTTGTTTTATTTAATTATTTGACAGAGAGAGAGATCACAAATAGGCAGAGAGACAGATAGAGAGAGAGATGAGGAGAAGCAGGCTCCCTGCTGAGCAGAGAGCCCTATGCGGGACTCGATCCCAGGCCCCTGGCATCATGACCTGAGCCGAAGGCAGAGGCTTAACACACTGAGCCACCCAGGCGCCCCGTATTCATATATTTTATTAGTCCTGTGACATTTTTGTGATAGTCTGGGATGTACACACAACATTCTGTCTTGATAATTGTACATGTGCCATCCTGGGCTGCTGTCAGGACATCTAAGGCCATCCTATTTTGTAGGACTGTCTATAGAGCAAAAATGTTCAGAGGTTATTGATTATAGAATAAGCAAGATCAACAACCTTTGAACACATCCGCTCCACAGAGAAAGAAGTACAGTGGTCAGGTTCAGGCATACAGGTAACTAGGTTTAAAGTTTGACAAATTGTAAGTATTATTTCTGGCATATCTATAGGTATAGTCCAATATTTAATTAGTTGGCTTCTATCATCCATTGGTGGCCTTTGGCTTCTAAGACAAATCTGGACCTGATGTGAAGTCATTACAGTCAGGGACTGTTCCATAGTGAACTTTGAGGCTCCTATTATGAGGGCTGTACTATGCTTAGCTAAAGCATCTGTTTGCAATTGCACCTCAACAGAGGTGGCCTCTAGGATAAATATGACTAAGGGATGAAACCCTTAAGAAGACCTTTGAGTGGTCCAGCCTTAACAATATCCTGATTACAGAGGATCATTGTCAAGTGGGAGAAAACTTGTCAAGAGATAAGGGGAGTCCCCCATGCATCATACAATCCACTCATAAACAAAGTGGGGTCATCCATTGTCTCCACAAGTCCATAGTTAATCCTATGGAGTGCAATAGGCTGGCTTTTAGGCAATTTCATTATCCCAGCCACACATAAGGTGTTAGTTAAGTTATACAATTGTCGGAGAATTAATCCCATTTTCCAGTTGTTTAATCATGTGTGAGGGGGTTCTACTAATATCCCCACAAAATAAAAAAAAAAGCAAGAAGATCATCTAAAAGAGCTAATGTGTAACTTCTCTGAAGTTTACCTCAAATTGTTTAGCTTAGGTAAACATTTAAAGACAATCAAATCTAGAATTTAACATCCATAAAGATGTGTTACTAAAACATAATTTTTCTCTCTAAAATAACCCTCATTTACAGAGAGAGCCAAATCAGGACTAATTCACTTGTGAAACAAGTCCAGTTTTAACAAACTTGGCCCATTATTTACATAACCTCAGCAAGAACAGTTGAGTGTGATCATATAGATCTTTTAGAATCTGCTTTGCTGGAACTTCTTATAAGGAATCTCTGGGTTGAACTTTTAGTAGCCTCTCTGGGCCAGAAGCCAAGCCCTGTACTTGCCATCAGGCATGCCTGCAATACCTGTTGATTTGGGCGAGTTCCTCTTCTGAGTTTCCGCACCTACCAAAGAGTGACATTCTTTACTCACCTGGTGAGCCTGCTGGTAACTCTGTAAGCAAGGTATCAGGCCAACAGTCCCAAGGGGCTTTATGGCTCCAGGTTTCATAAAGTCAACGTTAGTTCCTTAAAGCTGTCTGGTCATAACTGAGTCTATGCATGTCTTTCTCAAATATGACATTCCAGTCACAGCCTTGGTAAAATAACCAGTTCTCAATGGTGTCCTGTTAAAGGAGAACAGATTCTTATTGAACTTATGCAAATGACTGATTGCCATGGAAGAAAGAATACTTACTGAGACCTTTTGGTTTCAGAGGGTTCATATAGAGAGAAAATTTGAATGCCTTGAGCACTTTCACATCTCTCTAAGTTACAGATAACTAGGAGGAACTATCCCTGCTCTGGAAGAGCAAACATTAGAGAGAACCAGCAATGTTTAAAGTAAGACAAAACATTAAGAGACACAACATTATAATCTTTTAGTTCATTTAGTTCCATGTTACTAAATCTGGTGAATGCAGCTTTAGTTAGTTCTGGAAATTCTTACCCATTTCAGTTTTAGGATTTTCAAGTATATTTAATATCTGTATTTGTCCTGAAAGTCCTTTATAGGAATCTCCTTGAAGATAAAACTCATTTTACAAGAGAATTAAAACAATTATAAATGACAAAAACTCAGAATGGATATGGTTAGAGCTAAAGAGACACAGGAGTTTACAATTTAGCTGCACGAAAATCAGGTTACAGTTTCTGTGACATATAACATTCCCATAATTACAATATCAAGCGATGATCTCTCAAAACATTAAAACTTTAGGAAGTGCATAGAATCTCTAGAATAGTTATAGCATTTTCCCAAATGTAACCCAAGGTTTATCATTGGTTTAAATCTTGTCAACAATTGCTAAAACCTTAGAAAGTTTAAAAACACATGCCTAAATATAATTAGGGATGTTAAACACCTGATAAAACAAAACATAGGAACTGAATTTTCCAGGCAGGCAAAGAGAAAACCATTTACACTTTTTAACAGATCAATTAGCTAAGAAAACTTTGCCCCTTTTAAACAGAAAGAAAACCAGCTTTTTATACCAGTGTCTTTCCCTTTTTTATTTTATTTCTAAGTGTGCAGTCTTAAGATAGGAGTTTCCTGGGTTTCCCTCCCATCATGAATGATGTCGCAGACAAAGGAGGGGGATCTTTCCCCTGCTGTGCTGTTCCCATCCCTCATGGGAATTTCGGAGCGTCTTAGCTAAGGCCTGTCCGTATAAACCCCGGACCAGGCTACTCCGTGGAGTAGATGACCGTTATGCCATATGACGCCCTGCGAGACTCAAGGTGCAGCCCACTCAGACTCCGTAGCAGAAGTGGTGGAGCCATACAGACACATTCACACAGTCAGGCACTCTTCAGATTCAAACAGGTTGGATACCCTCCCCTTCTGGGCATCTCTGGCTAATGGGAGGTGATCAGTCTCCCCTTTCACTCAGATACAGGGTTGTCCATAGACTGAAAGGTGAAGCAAAAGGACTAGGTTTGGATAATAGGTAAGGACAGTGAAAAAAATGATCAAATTTTTGGGCAAAATAAATTCTTAGGTGTCCTTTCAATGGAGTCCTGGGCATTATGTTGCAGAAACTCTGGAGATGATCTCAATCCATTGGAGTCACCCCGTTTATTAGCTTGCTATTGACAAAGTTATTTACAAACAGTAGAGCAAGAAGTTATAATGTTATAATGTAGAAAACTGATGGTAATGCACAAGATTCTTGTTAACAATAATGCAAATTAGTGATATTTCATTAGAAAACATAAATGCTATATCCCAAATTATGGGCCCAGAGCACTTCTGCTGCACAACTCTGCTTATATCCCAAATAACCATGTGAACTAGTTTTAATATCTGCTTCTCTTATTAATTTTTGAATAAAAATTCTTGACACAAGTATTTTATAATTGCGTGATAATCATGCATTTAATTTCTTGGAGAACAAAACACACTTTAGCATAACTATGTTCTTTCACAGAACCAGCCTTGATAACACACTTCTATATGTTAGAAATGATGTAATAAATGTAGAATATTGGGCACTCGTTTGGTATTCTTTGCCATGTTTTGCACTATCTAAAAAGAGATCAGTGAACTTGGACTGGAGTTAGTAGACATGGAAGAAAATAAAATATTACAGAGAAGAATACTCTGTGGTCCACAATCTAAACAGGCTGGGATTCCCATCATTTGGATCCCTGTAGCTTTACAAAAGTCAATTAAATTTTTGTGCCTCCTATTAAAGTTGATTCTCCAGTACTTTTTCACACATCTCTTGTAAAGTATTGTTTCCCAGAAAGAAAGGGATTTTGCACATGTATCTGCCTTTGTCTCTGGTCATGATCTCAGCCAGGACCCTGGGATCGAGCTCCATATCGGGCTTCCTGCTCATTAGGGAATATACTTCACAGTCTCTCTCTGCAGCTACCTCCCCCTGCCCCACTCATGCTCTCTCTCTCAAATAAATAAAAACAATCTTTAATTTTTTAATTAAAAATAAGATAAATGAAATAAAATAAAAAGTCTGGTCTTACTGCCCCACTTAGCTCCTTTTTTTTGAGTTGTATTTAAAGCAGCATGAGAGAAGATGAAGCTTTTTTTTTTTTTAAAAAAGGAAATAATTGAGTTTCGTTAGGATTTAAGATCTTGTCTGCTAGACAAAAACGTTGGCTTTGTTAACATGTGAAAATTAACAAAAGAGAATAAGATAGAATTCTAATAATTTTTGTAGAAATTAAAAATTTCCTCCCACCCAATTACATACAGACCCATTAAGTAAATTCATTCCAATGTCCCAAACCAACCTTTTCTAATAGTAATGCATCTGTGTAAACAGGGTCAACCCAAGGAATAAATAAATAT
Source organism: Mustela lutreola (assembly GCF_030435805.1). NCBI lineage: Eukaryota > Metazoa > Chordata > Mammalia > Carnivora > Mustelidae > Mustela > Mustela lutreola. Next base: position 90,915,958 of record NC_081292.1, on the reverse strand, counting down.
CATTATTTTTTTCCTGTCTCTTCCACAGTCACATCTGGGTATATTGGTAGCAAGCCAATTATCTATCTTATAAGACATGATATCATAAGGAAGCGTATTCTGTCCATTTGGAACAACTGAAAATCATTGTAATTTTATCTTGGTGCAGTAACTTGAGATCGCACAGTGTGGGTTATGAATATATATATATATTTTTTACTGGGAAGAAGAGATTATAGAGATATTGGTTATCCAAGAGAGACTGACAGGTGTTGATAGTTGCCAGGTCAATATCCATCTACTTTTTCCTTAATATCAGAAAGCACTGAGGGATTGACAACAAGGAAACTTAAAACAACATCAAATATTTTATTGTCTCTTTTCTAGTGATATTGTAACCATATGACAAAGTATCAGTTGTACAAGCTATCATGCTCTTTTACCTCTATCTTTCTGCCAGAAATGTGGGCTTAATAGTGAGAACTCCAACAGCAGTTTTTGCAACTGTGAATAAAAAGCCATGAAAACCTCTAAGATAGTTCACTTGACTTTCTTAGGACTCTGAACCAACACCAGAAAACACTCTCTGTAGTCTTCTTGTTAAATGAAAAAATATGGTTAAACCACTTTTGAAAGTCTACTACATACAGCAAAATGTGAATCTTAATTGAAATATGTCCTCTCAGCTGTGCTTAAGCAATTGAGTCCTGAGCTTTTCAGGTTTTCAGTCTGAAAGAGTACACCTCTGGTGCTCTGAAAGGGAAGAGAAAGGACACCCTGTTCTCCATATAAATTAAAGAAGAGAAATCTGTGCATTTACGTGGGCCATATAAAATTTATCAAGCAATTATCTCCTAACTCCTTCCTATCCAAATTACCTGATATGCTCTCCCTACTCCTTTATTCCACGTTACTGCCTTTTCCAGGATTCTGTCTCACATCACAACATGTCTTCTGTTATTTCCTTCTTGCAAGCTAGTTTTGTTTTCTCCATCTAAACAAAATCAACAATCATTGTGTATTTCAATTCCCACTTTCCTCAAATGCATTGATTCTTCTTATCTATTACTCTTTTCTCATACTCAGTGTCTTTGTCTTTATGGGGTTTGTACTTTGCTTTTCCCCATCCTTTACTGCCATTATATAATCAAATCTAATAACTTCTTAGAGAAAGTTAAAAATTCCTGCATAGCCACACGTGAACTCAAAGTCACTGAGTTTTAGCAAACCTATAAGATAGTCAGACATCCATTCAATTTCTTTTTTTTTAAGATTTTATTTATTTATTTGACAGAGAGAGATGACAAGCAGGCAGAGAGGCAGGCAGAGAGAGAGGAGGAAGCAGGCTCCCTGCTGAGCAGAGAGCCCGATTTGGGGCTCGTTCCCAGGACCCTGGGATCATGACCTGAGCCAACACAGTGGCTTAACCCACTGAGCCACCCAGGCGTCCCTCCATTCAATTTCTTAACTGAGTCTCCAATGCATCCTGAGTTTTAACCTAAACCTAAGTTCTACTTCTTACACGTTGTTATATGACCAAATTCTTTCAGTTCAGTATTTTGTAACATTTAAATATTAATCAATTGATGCTTTGTCTGTATATTTCTATGAAAATAATTTGAATACTGTAGATTTATTGATATATTTATAGATTTATAATCAAAGTTTCATCAGTTGAAGTTTTTGGAAATTTCAGATATAATGATTAACCTAATGATTCTGCCTCAAATCCCTCTGATATCAAGGCCCAACACCTGATTATAGCCAAACCTGTGGTGGATAGTTCCATGGGAAATTGCAGTTACTTAACACTGATAGCATCTCATGTTCTCTCTCTCATTTTAGAATGTGTCTGTCCAACACAACCCCAAAGTGTAGGAGAGTAAATGTCCTCTGAGGACAGCTCTCAGTGAAGTGGAAATAAGAACCATAGATAAAATTGTCAGTTTTCAATTCTTCATGAGGACAACTTAAAGAAGTTTCTCAAGACCTTTCAGTAAAAGCAAGCCTTCATTTTCTTTCAACAACAATTATATCAACAACGTACCTCTTTGACAAATTTGCTTCTTCACTGTATCACTTTCCCATTCTTTTCTACCTTGGATAATCTCCCAGATAAACTAACAGTACTCAAATCCTTTGTCCTACTCTTTGCCCTCAGGATAAATGGAGCCAAAAGACTTAGATTAATATCAAGTTCTGAATGGGATCTTAGAGCTATTTCTGTCCAGATTTTCATAAACATAGGGACCTTTGAATTATCAGGCTATAAATAAGTTCTAAATGGAGGGGGCAAAAGCAAAAAGTAGAAATTTTTATGTTTGGTTTTTAATCATGATTAATTGACTTTACTGATTATTACAAATACTAACATTATAAAAGTGTGCAACTTTGTAAAACAATGTCATAATATAAGAAATAAGTTGCATAGTCCTTTGGAGAATATTAAACCAAGTGTTCAGGTGACATCTAATTTCTTGTTTAATCCAGAACTTTGGTGTGCATTATCTTGAGGAATAGGATTTTGAAGTCCAGACAGACTAACAGAAAACTGATCCAAATGTGTGTGTTTATATTTCTGCTTTTGTTGTAAAAATCAAAGTGTGATTGCTGGTTTAAAATGGTAAAACTAATAATGTTCATGGACTCTATTATAAATTTTCTAATTGTATGGGAAGAATCCAATAAACATAGAATTAATTGATTTGCAAATCCTCAAAGAGCTACAGGATCAGGTAGTGGTATGTTCTGATTCAACAGCATCATAATGAAGCATTTTATATGTGTGGCTAATGGATATTTTCATGAATGTTTGCTAGCTAGTCAGCCAATACAGAGAAATATTAGGTAGGGTAATTACTCACAGTTGTGTTTACTAAAATGAGAGAAAATTATCAAATGACACTACTAATAATAATCCTATAGCAGGCTAAATAATTCAATGATAATTACAAGTATTAATCTAGCTTTCTTCCCTGATTATGACTCTTCTCTCCTTTATCATAATGGGAGTAGCAGATTGTCTGCAATGAATTGTGAAAACCCAGCAGTGACTTTGGCAGTGAAGGCCTCCCATCAATTTTGATAGGTTAAAATGATTCTGGTTGGTCTTGTGCAAATGTGTCAATTTTTTTTTCTGTGTGTGTCATAAAAGAAAGAAGCAATAGTAAATTCTTGCTGTTATTCCATGGAGCCAATAAAATCATACTGCCAACAAGAGGCTGTTGACACCATAAGTGTAGTAAACTGTCTTGAAATACTACGCCTCGAAATAAAATTCCAATATTTCACATAACCTCTTTTTTTTAAAGAAAAAAAAACAAAACTAAACAAAACAAAACAAGTATACTGCTTACATTTAGGGCCCTGCTGTTGTGTAACTATTTTTGAACATGGCTACTGTAAGTGTATATATATATATTTTTTCTGTGCAATAAAGTCATTTAGAGATAAATTTGGATTGCAAATTATTTTGGGAGAGGTATGGCATTTGTGGCTAGTCTTACAAGTAAAAAGGACTAAAAGAAAGAAGAAAAACATTTTTTATTACAGCATATTTACATCTGTCCAAAGTACTTATTTACTATAGTACTGAGTAATGTATAATACTGTACACAAAGAAAGAAGTTAAATGAGTTATAATTCAGTCGAAGTATAGCTGGCCATTTTAAAACTTACCACTGAATCTTTCTGGTATGAAAAGTGATATCTGGCAATCTGGTCCAGTTCATTACATGAGGTCATTTGTATGTTCTTATTACCATTTTGATAGCATAGCACATTTTATAACCCAGACATTTTACAATGGAACTATGATGCATGTATTTTCAAAAGTATAGACATACATGAAGCTATGAGGTCAAAAAAGATGAATGTCCATAGTAACATATAGACTCAACAAATAAAAGTGTCCAAGGCTCTCAGTGAGAGTTATGAATATTGTGTAAGATTAGGCCAACATGTGGTTTTGATATAAATAATCTGTTCTTAAATTAGAATTACAGTCGTTGAGTACAGTGTTGAAAATGGCAGATAGATTTTAGCTATCTTTGCTCACTAGGGAAAATGGAAAAATGTTTAGTTTGGTCAGATTTTCACTTAACTTCTAAAAATCTTACATTTGAGAGAACCCTTCTGAAATAAGAATCCTTAAAGACATAACCCCTTTGGCACAAGTTTTCAAGAAACTTGTTTGATGTTGTAGAAAATTATATGGCACACGTACTGTTCTAGATGTTTCATGCCAATAATATGTAAGCCATACCAAGGCTACATATACATATAGAGATGTTCCTCAGCTTACAAGGGGGCTATGTACAGAGAAACACATAAAAAATTGAAAATGCATTTAATACCCCTAAACTATCAAGTATCATAGCTTACCTTAAGCTTATTTTAACATACTCAGAACACTTACATTTGCCTGCATTTGGGCAAAATCATCTTAAGCAAAGCCTATTTTATAACAAAGTATCAAATATCACATGCAAATTATTAAATATTACACTAAAAAAAAGAAGAATGTTTATATATAGAATGGTTGTAAGAATATCAGGTGTTCACCCCTGTATTCTTCTCGCTGACTGGGAGCTGTGGCTCACTGCCCCTGCCCAGCATCACAAGACGGCACCATACCATATGTCACTGGCCCTTTTTATAAAGACCCAAATTCAAAATTCAAAGTACACTTTCTACTGAATCACTTTCACTTTCACATCATTGCTAAATATATCATAAATTGAATCATTGTAAATCAGGAGCCATCTGATTTGAAAGTTAAATCACAGTCACCCATATACACACAAAAAAAGGCCTTCATGTAGGGCCATCTATGGATCTCTAAACAACATAGCATGACATATCAATGGCAAAAAATGGAGGTGAAGGGGACAATTGCTTTGCGTCAGTACTCTGAGCAGTAACATACATGGCCTTACTCACCTAGCAGAACTCCAGAGCCAGCTGATGGCAAGGAATTTTGCAAATGTTTGCTGAACAGCTTAAGCACTATTATTTTAAAATTAGTGTGCATATCTGTTTTCTGAAGATATGTTAATTTATTTTATTGACTTATTACAAAACCAAATAATTTCCTCTTATTTAAGTGGCAGGTAAATAGAATTCTTTTTAATTAAATCAAATGGCTTTTTAGGGAAAATATACTAAAAATTCTGAAACTTGTATTGCTTACCCTCCCTTATCTAGATTCCCCAGCTTTCAGACAGGTGGACACTTCAATAAACCATACCCAAGGGATGTATCAAGTACTTCTTAGATATCTCTCAGATCCTTGAGGTCTCATTTTGCTTAATATTAAAAACTTATTTTAAAGTTTATATGGAGAGGCAAAGACTCACAATATTCAACATAGTGTTGAAGGAGAACAAAGACTGAGGACTGACTTCAAAGTTTACCATAACGATAGGGCGCCTGGGTGGCTCAGTGGGCTAAGCCTCTACCTTTGGCTCAGGTCATGATCCCAGGGGCCTGGGATTGAGTCCCGCATAGGGCTCTCTGCTCAGCAGAGAGCCTGCTTCTCCTCATCTCTCTCTCTGTCTGTCTCTCTGCCTATTTGTGATCTCTCTCTCTGTCAAATAAATAAATAAAATCTTAAAAAAGTATACCATAACGATAATTGTAAGCAAGATATTGTAATATCACAGAAAGACTAGAATAAAGGAACAGAATATATATTATCAATTATATTTTATATTTAATATAAAAGCAAAAGCAATACAAGAGAGCAAAATACAATCTTTTAAACAAATGGTTCTGGAGTAATGGTGAAGCTAAATGTAAAAATATAAAATAAAAATAAAATAAAATAATAAAATAAAATAAATCCAGGCAGATATCAGACACTCCTCACAAAAATTAACTCAGATTGGATTATAAACCTAAACATGAAACATGTAGAAGGTAATATAGAAGAAAATTTAAATGACCTTGGTTTTGGAAATAACTTTAGCTACAAAAGCACAAGCACTGAATTTAAAAATGTCTACTCTGTGAAACAATGCCAAGAGAATGAAAAGGCAAAGCACAGACTAAGAAAAAATTTGCAAAATACACATCTGGCAAAGGACTGTTAATCAAAAATACACAAAGACCCCTTAAAACTCAACAATGGGGGAAAACCTGATTAAAAATGAGCCAAAGACATTAGCAGATACCTCACAAAAGAAAATATTACAGATGGCAAATAAGCATATAAAAAGATGCTTCACATCATATGTCATCAGGAAAATGCAAATTAAAACAAAAAAGAGACACCAGTACATACCCAGAATCCAGAACACTGACAACAGAACATGAAATGTTGGTGAGGATGTGGCGCAACAGGAATGTTCTTCCATGTCTATTGAGAATAAAGAATGGAAAACAACTTGGCAGTTTCTTACAAAACTAAACATATTCTTCCAGATGATTCAGCAGTAGCAGTTCCTGGTATTTATCCAAAGAAGATGAAATCTATACCCACAAAGATGTCTATAGCAGTTTTATTCATAACTGACAAAAGCTTGGAAGCAACCAAGATATCCTTCCATAGGTGAAAGGTCAAATAAAGTGTAGTACATGCAAACAATGGAATATTATTTTATGCTAGAGAAATGAATTTCCACACCATGAAAAGATATGGATATAAATATTTAATAAATATATGATTTTAGGCTTCTACCAGTCTATCAATAGTGTTAGTATATTTTAACAGTGAATGCTCAGCATTCATGAATTTCAGTAATAAAATGTTTTGGGTTCAATATTTTAAATACTTCAACCTCTATGATTATATTCCTAATAATTTTGAATTGGGGTAAATAAACCTTAATTTTTTGTAACTTGTTTCTTATTGCAATAGAGCTCAATGAAATTATAGAAAATAAAAATTTACAAAAAAAAGTTTAGTTTACTATTGCCAAATAATTTAAAACTTTATCTTATATCAAATACATATATTTTTCTAAATTGATTTATATGCTACTAAAACCAAAAACTTTTAGTTATATTAGATTTCATATCATGCAATCAATGCCAGAAAGCCATCTGGCGATGACTTGTCTTAAATAGAGTTAAGATGGGTGTTATTACAATGCAAGATGGAAACAAAGATAGTATAACAATTGAGTGTTACATAACTTTTCTGTTTTGATCAAGTTACTAATCTACAAAAGGCTTTTATCGGTGACAGACTTGGGAATTTAACAAAACTTTTAAACTAGCATGTGCGACTCATTCCTAGAAAACAACACAGTCAATAACACATTATTTAGATGACATCATGACTATTTCTCCATTTGAATAAAAAAGGTAGCAACCCCAATAAGTTTATTGAACAGGAAATGTTGAAATGCTATAATGCTCCTAAGGAATTAAATGATCCAGTCATGAATTACAAGAAAAGGATATAAATTACCAAAGTGTTTGTATAATTGTAATGTACAACTGCCCATTATCGTTCAATAGTGTTGGCTTGTACAAGAACTCTATAAAAGAACTCCACTTCTAAACTGTGGAAAATATGTTCCCTTTCCCCCTATATACAACTATTAAGCCATTCATTTAGCTTTTAAAATATCCACTTAATACAGGCTTTTTACTCATTTGAACAGGCAGCAGGGCTCTATTCTTATTGCTTACATCTGAAGGATAGACTTCTAGCGTAAGAGGTAAAGCCCATAAAGGAGCCCAATAATAACAACAAAATAGAGTTTAGTGAGCCCTTACAATCTGCCAGCTACCTTTCTGAGAATACTTCAATTAATAAAACATATAAAATACCTGACCACAAAGAGCTTACATTCTTTTGAAATATAATAGTGAAATAAACCAATAATAGAGGGGCACCTCGGTGGCTCAGTCCATTGAGTGACTGCCTTTGGCTTGGGTCATGATCTCAGGGTCCTGGGATGTAACTCCCCAGCAGGCTTTCTAGGCAGTGGGGTGTTTTCTTCTTCCTCTGCACCCCCTCCCAATTCTCTCTCTCTCTGTCTCCAATAAGAAAATAACCAGTATTAGAATAATGATTGATGGTTGATGGTGATAAGTGTTACAAAGAATTACAAGAAAGGTAAAAGCCATTGGAGAATGCTGGGAGGAAAGTTAATTTTATTTTGTGTTGGGTGGTTATATCTCATTTATGAGATGTTATTTGCACAAAGACCCAGGAAGTGAAGGAGGGTGTTATACACATATTAAAGGAAAAGACTGCTCTAGGCAGAGCAAGTAAGTATATAGACTTTGTGTGAACAGCTGGTCTGTTACTTTTGAGGAAAAGCAAGGAGGCCAATGAGGAGTTCATAGTGGTGGAGAGAGGAAGAACGTATTGATGCGTGACCTTCTAGTACATTGAAACGCCTTCAGTTTTTGTTTAATATGAAAGGGGAAGATACCAAAAGACTTTCGACAGCAAAATAAAATCATCTGACTTGATTTTTAGGTTAAATTGCTGTACCAAAATAAATTTGCAGGGAGAAAGGAGTACAGTATGTGTGGAAGTGGGGTTATCAATCAAATCAATAATTCAGGAACATATGATGGTGTTTTTAGCATGCTGGGTGGTTATAGAAGGGGTGAGGTATGGTATTTATTTTGTATATATTTTGATGGTGAATATTCTGGTGAACAGGATGGAGTATGTGCTGGACAGACAATATCAACATTTATTTTACCTGCACAAACAGAAGTGTGGAGTCTTCATTCCCTGATATGGAGAGAACTCTGAGTTCAAATGTTCTTTCTGATTAAATGGCATAGTGATGATGAGGATTTAGTCAGACAGTGAAAGAGAGCAGTAAGCATAATGTTAAGCGGTAAGACGTTATAATACATTTGAACATCAAAAAACGTTGTGTTGGATCATCTGTTTATGTGAGTAAATAAATAAATAAAGCTTCCTGGGGTTCTGATAGAGGTAAAGAAGACTACTATATGATCCAAAGGGGCACGTGCACCAAATGTTTATAGCAGCAATATCCACAATAGCCAAACTATGGAAAGAACCTAGATGTCCATCAACAAATGAATGATATATATATATATATACGATAGAATACTATGCAGCCATCAAAAGAAATGAAATCTTGCCATTTGCGATGACATGGATGGAACTAGAGGGTATTATGCTTAGCAAAATAAGTCAACCAGAGAAAGACACTATCATATGATCTCCCTGATATGAGGAAATGGAGGTGCAATATGGGGGGTTTGGGGGAATAGGAAAAGAGTAAATGAAACAAGATGGGATCGGGAGGGAAACAAACCATAAGAGACTATTAATCTCACAAAACAAACTGAGAGTTGCCGGGGGGGTGGGGAGGGTAGGGAGAGGGTGGTGGGTTTATGAACATTGGGGAGGGTATGTGCTGTGGTGAGTGCTGTGAAGTGTGTAAACCTGGCGATTCACAGACCTGTACCCCTGGGGCTAATAATACATTATATGTTAATTAAAAAAAAAAAGAAGAAGAAGACTACTATAAATCAAATGCTATGGTTTTCAGCAAAGAGTGTGTAATCAGGCATATTTTATTAAAGTAACCAAGTAAAATGATGGCGGAAAATTGGAAAAACCGAAAACATAAAAATCAGAGATTTTAAAAAGAGATATGGGACAGTGTAGAGAATATAGTCAATGATATTATAATAGTGTTATATGGTGAAAGATGGTGGCTATATTTGTAGTGATCATAGAATAATGTATGGAGATATTGAAAACCTGAAACCAATGTAACACTGAATATCAACTATACTCAAATAAAAGAATAGTAAAAATAAAACATTTTAATTTAAAAAGACAAAAAGAGGGACAAGAATTTGAAAAGTGAATTTCAAAAAGAGTAAAGATGAAGCTAAGACATACTCTGAACCTTGAGGAAAACACCATTTTGAAAATTCTTCCCATTTTGAGAAAACCCAAATGAATCAATACCATAAAAGAACCCATTTTAACTGAGAGATGTAATGAATGCTCAAGAAATAATTTTATGACAGGATAATTCTTCCCTATGAAACAGCATACGGAAACCAGGGGAAACACCTGGAAGCAAAATAAACTATACTGAAAATAAGAATTAGGAAAAAGATAAATGATGAAGGATAAGAAAATTAGACCTGCGACAGAGACCTAGTGAAGAGAACTTTTAGCTTGTGGTTTAATGTTTTTGAGGATAATCTAGAGTTCATAACTGCCTTGAGACAGGCTGGTTGCAGGCAGTTTAGGCAGACCCCTAAGACAGGCCTACTTTGGGCAGGTGGTGTTGGAGGAGGCCATTGGGCTGGACAAAGACAAATCCAACCATTTGACTAAAGTGTCTGTGAAGATGTTAAAGTCAGATGCAACAGAGAAAGACCTGTCAAACCTAATCTCAGAAATGGAGATGATGAAGATGATTGGACAGCACAAGGACACCATCAACCTGCTGGGTCCTGCACACAGGACGGTCCTTTGTACACTCTCATGGAATATGCCTCCAAAGACAACATACAGGAGTACCTGCAGGCCCAGAGGCCTCCTGACCTGGAGTACTGTTACAATATCAGCCACAATGCAGCAGAGCAACTCTCCTCCAAGGACCTGGTATCCTGTGCCTATCAGGTAGCCTGAGGCATGGAGTATCTTGCCTCCAAGAACTGCATACACCAAGACCTGGCCACCAGGGAATTGCTGGTGACAAAGGACAACATGATGAAGATCTCAGACTTCAGCCTTGCCAGAGATATCACCACATCAGTTACTATAAAAAGACAACCAACAGTGGACTGCCTGTGAAGTGGATGGTCCCTAAGGCCATGTTTGACCAGATCTACATCCACCAGAGTGACTTCTGGTCTTTTGGGGTGATCCTGTGCAAAATCTTCACTCTGGAAGCCTCCCATATCCTGGAGTGCCTGTGGAGGTGGTTTTCAAGTTGCTGAAGGAGTCATTTGATGGATAAGCCAATAAGTGCACCAGAGAGTTCTACACAATAATGAGGGGTGGCTGGCATGTGGTACCTTCAAGCTGCTGGTAGAAGACCTGGATCATACTGTGGTCTTGACCTCCAACCAGGAGTACCCGGACCTGACCTTGGCCCTGGAACAATACTGTCTATGCTTTCCCAACACCCAAAGCTCCACCTGCTCCTCAGAGAAGAATTCCACCTTCTCTCATGTGCCGTTGCCCAGGGAGGCCTATCTGCCCTGACACCCAGCCCAGCTTGCCAATGGTGAACTCAAATGACTAGTATCCCTATTACTCCTGTCCAGATTCCGTCATAAGCTGTAAGCCTTACCCCCCACCCTCCCTGCAAGTCTCACTGCCTTCTCCTTTGTCCCTTTCCTACTGGCAGGAGCCTGCTGCCTACCTGAGGCCTTCACCCCTTGAAGTTCACCTCTCTTCCCCTTCCTCTTCCTCCTCCTTACAACCTGCTCATGAAAGAAAGGCACAGAGAGGCAGGTACTTGCTCGTGGCTACTTCCTTCCCTCCCATATGTTGGACCAAGACCCCTCCCTGGCATCTGGTACTGCGTCGACGTCGAGGGAGTGGGAGATGAGGCATGCCAGTGAAAGATGTCGCAGCTTTCCTGTTTTGGTTTTGTCTGCTTAGCATAACATGTAAGACTGAGTTCTGGTGGCAGGGACCTAGTCCTTGGGGCTATAGCACTAGCGAGGGGAGGTCCACTGCTCTGGGCCTTGGCTAAGAGCAACCCCTGCTCCAGAGATATGGTGCCAAGGGCTTATTAATTTTGATACTAATTTGCTTTGCTGACCAAATACCTGGTATCAAAAGATGGGAAGGCAAAGACTGGAAGCAGTGTTGTGACCATGGGGTCCAGCCCCAAACTATGAAGAAAACACAAAGTGTATAAATCTGAGTAAGTATATATTTACACACCTCTTTAAATAGGTTGTTATCAAAGATTTAATCAATGGGTAATATGCTCCTCGTGGCTGGGAAGCATCAGTTGCCATATATTAAAAACAAAGAAAAGAGGTGTCTGGGTGGCTTCCTCCATAAGTGTCCCTTCCTTTCAGGTCATGATCCCAGGGTCCTGGGATGGAACCCCACATCAGGCTCTCTGCTCACTGGGAAACCTGCTTCTCCTTTTCCCTCTGCCCTGCTTATAGTTCCTCTTCCTTTCTCTCTGTCTGTCAAATAAATAAAATATTAAAAAAAAGAGAAACAAACAAAATGTTTTTAAAAGGTCTTTTTTTTTTTTTTTAATTTCCTAGGGGTGACTGGATGACTCAATTGTTTAAGCAGATATTTGCCTTTGGCTGAGGTCATGATTCCAGTGTACAGGGATCCAGCCCTGCATGGGACTACTTGCACCCCAAGGAGCTTGCTTCTTCCTCTCTCTTTGCATGTGATTCCTCCCGCTTGTGCGCTTCCTCTCTCTCTCTCTCTCTTGCTGTCAATAAACAAAATAAAATCTTTTACTAAATAAATAAATAAATAAACCTACTTTCAGTTTAGGTCCCTTAACAAAAATTGCTACTGCTTCATTTAAAAAAAAAAAAAAAAAAGATAATTTAGAAAGATGCTTCCAGAGCTAAAAATCTGGTTTTTTTTTTCAGGATTAAATATAGAAGTGCTTTATAAAGTAAAAGAAAAACTATGCTATATTAACACTAATTACACTATAACTTTGGTGGTTATATCAAGATAATGAAAAGTGATTTTAAAGCAAATTTCATTATCAGACATAATGATCAAGTCAAAATTACAGAAGACTAAAAGGATGAATTTATCAGGGAGTATAATAATTCTTGACTTTTAACACTTAATAACAGATTTGGGGATATATAGGGAAAAACTAAGAACAAAAATCATAACTTCTACCTTAGAAGAGAAACGGAAAAAAGTTTCAATACCTTTATTTTAAGATTATATAGACAAATAGTCATCAAATTGGTAAGATATGTAAGACTTGAACAAAATTATCAACTAATTAGATATGCTTGATATTACAGAACACTCCCAACAAATGCAGACTACATATATCTTAAGCTATGATTTTCTTTGCAAAGGTCAACATTGATAATGTTCTAGTCATACCTCCGTGTACCAGGAAAGAAGTAGCATATTTCTTGAAAGACACAGCTATCAAAGCTCCATTGAGAAACCGTAAAGATGGAGAAGAGATTTGCAAATTATATATCTGATAATGGACATCTCCTCTGATTATTAAAAAATGAATAAAAATAAAAAACCTTACTAATAACCAAACAGAGTAACCAATTTTACATGTGAAGAAATTTATTGAAGAGACATGTCACCAAAAGGATATGGATGGCTTATAAGCACATGACAAATTTCTCAACATTTAGACATTAAAGAAATACAAATTAAAATCATAATGAGACATGTTTACATATCTATTAGAATGGCTAAAATTATCAAGGCTAATTTACTTCGTCTGAGCTAGATTGAGAAGCAACAAAAAATCTCAACTGTTGTTGGCATATATCATGATACCACCACTTTGGAAAATAGTTTGAAAATTTTTTTAAATGCAAAATATGTTGCAGTTACACAAATAGCCATTTTACTTCTAGGCTTTTAACCAAGAGAAACAAACCCTATGTTCATACAAGACTTGTATATGAATTTCATAGCAGCTTTATTTTTAAGAATTGAAAACTGTGGAAATATTCATCAATGTCCATCAATAGAGCAAAGACAAATTATGATCTCTCATTAAAGAGATTACTGTTCAACATCAAAATGAACTATTTACAATTGGAGATTCTCAAAGTAATCATGCTGAGAAAAGAAAAGCCAGGCAATGAATAGTATATACTGTGTGATTCCATGACTATAAAAAATCTAGAAAAGACAAATTTATATATAGTCACAGTCATCAAATATATTGGTGTGATTTTAGTGCCTTCTTCTGTGCTCCCATAGCTTCCTACACTTGGATCTCCGAGCATTTGTTACACCATGTGAAAATATGAACTCTTTTTCTTTATTCTGTCTTACAAGTAAAAGAATCTTTGAAATTTTATGGACATTTGTACTCTCAGTTATTAGCAGATATTCTATCATACAGTAAATTTCCAAATATAAAAGCCAGAGTTTTACAATGACTTCTAAGCTTTTACATGATCTAGCCACTCATTTAACCTCTGTGACCTCTTTCCCTGCTACTCTTCAGTCCCTCACAGTGGCCTCCTTGCTATTCCTCAGATATGCCAGGCACGATCCAACCTTATGGCCTTCAAGATAGCCAATTCCTTTGTCTGGAGTGACCTTATTGCTGATAGTTCTGGGCAAATTCATCACCATTCCATACCTTTGTTCAATTGTCAGCTTCATTGTAACTACCCTGATCTTCCTATTAAAATTCTTAACTCCCCATCCCCTGCCTAACAACCTTGATATTTCTCATCCTGATCTAATTTTTCTTTTTTCCCATTGTACTCATCATTTTTGAATGCACTATACAATTTTTATTAAGTTTTATATCTTTTAATTGTCTCACCCATTAAAATAAACGTTCTACAAAGCCAAGTATTTCATTTACCAGTGTAGTCTGAAGTAATATCTGCCATATAATAGGTTCAAGACACAATAGGTAAATTTCAGAAAAACATATGCTGAGAGTATACTGAATTTCATAAGTCATTTCAATATTTTTTTCCAAAAAATAAACTATGTAAAACATACCTTAAATTTACTTTCAAAATATTTTGTAGCATATAATGCTCAATATACATAAGCCTTAAAGCAACAATCATATAAATAACCATTTCATACCTACTTAAAAATTGCATAATACCACACTCCTAGATCCTCTCTGAATGCTCTAAAATAACCCTTCAAAGGAAATACATTTTTAAAATAACAGATTTTTTGGCAAATAATTTAATAAAATAAAAGTTTCATTCATCTATGTAGATCATAATAAATGTTTTTAATAAGTATGAAATTATAACTCTGAAGTGTGCTAAAATGAAACCACCTGCTAAGGGTGAGAGAACAAAAATAAACATCATTTTTCCAAATAAGAGGAATTTATTACCTTTGAATCAAAGCATGTGGCAATAAAGGAATATGGAAAAACAAACCATAGAATGTCATATTTTAGATTTCTAAAAGACTTTAAAGTGAAGAGTATACATTTTTTAAATGCTACATAATGCTACATAATGATAAGATGACAGGTTGTGACAAATAGCATTTTAAAAGCTCTACTCATAATGGAACGGAAGGTGTCATTTCCCTATAGTTTTATATAGGTCATTAATTTACAATATCTAGATACAACATATTACCAAACAGATGTTCATCAAAGACTAAATCATTTTTAATGGAACATAATATTTTGAACCTACATCTAGCAATCATTTTTTCGATCTAACATTTATAGTCTCGCTAAACAATTTATCAGTTGTCGACAAAATTAAAAAAAAAATAGGATAAAAAGTCGTGTTTGGAAAAGTAGATTTTCTTTGAAATTTGCATTTAAATGAAAATATTTGCTGATATTTTTTAAACTTTAAATGTAATTTTATAAATATCTGACCTATCAGATGATATAAAATTTTTGGAGAAAATAGGACATATTTTTTTTGATCTTGGTTGAAGGTATTAATAAAGAGCAACTGTTTGTATTATTTGTATTGTGATATCTTAGTTAATAAACATGAATAACTGGTATAAAATATGTTTTTTTATTTTATTTATTTCCTTGACAGAGATCACAGGAAGGCAGAGAGGCAGGCAGAGAGAGAGGAATGGAATCAGGCTCCCTGCTGAGAAGAGAGCCCACTGTGGAACTCAATCCCAGGAACCTGGATTCATAACCTGAGCCGAAGGCAGAGATTTTAACCCACTGAGCCACCCAGGCGCTCTAAAATATGTTCTTTTTTTTTTTATAGAATTATAGTTCTTGTCAAAATATGGAACTAGCTGGAACTGAATGCCTCCTTCAAAGTCAGCTCTGGAGAAATTATGCAAGTGTAATATAGAACTATTTCGGATATGAACCAAAAACAA